>NC_140018.1:26850745-27499079 GCF_964263955.1 Coregonus lavaretus
GCCGCCCTCGTGAAGAGCTGGAGGCAGCTAAAGCCGAGAGGAGGTGGTATGAGGAGGCAGCACGGAGTCGAGGCTGGAAGCCCGTGGGTACTACCCAAAAATTTCTTGGGGGGGGGCTAAAAGGGAGTGTGGCGAAGTCAGGTAGGAGACCTGCGCCTACTCCCTGGACTTACCGTGGAGAGCGAGAGTACGGGCAGACACCGTGTTACGCAGTAGAGCGCATGGTGTCTCCTGTACGCAGGCATAGCCCGGTTCGACACATTCCAGCTCCACGTATCGGCCGGGTTAGAGTGAGCATTGAGCCAGATGTCATGAAGCCGGCCCAACGCATCCGGCTACCAGTGCGTCTGCTCGGGCCGGCGTACATGGCACCAGCCTTACGCATGGTGTTCCCGGTTCGCCCACATAGGCCGGTGCGGGTTATTCCACCTCCCCGTACTGGTCGGGCGACGGGGAGCATTAACCCGGGTAAGGTTGGGCAGGCTCAGTGCTCAAGGGGGCCAGTAAGCCTGCACGGTCCGGTATTTCCGGCGCCACCTCCCCGCTCCAGCCCAGTACCACCAGTGCCTACACCACGCACCAAGCCTCCTGTGTGTTCCCCGAGTCCTGTGCGTCCTGTTGCTGCTCTCCGCACTAGGCGTTATGTGAGTCCCCAGGGTCCAGCATGCCCTGTTCCGGCTCTCCGCACTAGGCGTTATGTGAGTCCCCAGGGTCCAGCATGCCCTGTTCCGGCTCTCCGCACTAGGCCTTATGTGCGTCCCCAGGGTCCAGCATGCCCTGTTCCTTCTCCCCGCACTAGGCGTTATGTGAGTCCCCAGGGTCCAGCATGCCCTGTTCCGGCTCTCCGCACTAGGCGTTATGTGAGTCCCCAGGGTCCAGCATGCCCTGTTCCGGCTCTCCGCACTAGGCGTTATGTGAGTCCCCAGGGTCCAGCATGCCCTGTTCCGGCTCTCCGCACTAGGCGTTATGTGAGTCCCCAGGGTCCAGCATGCCCTGTTCCGGCTCTCCGCACTAGGCGTTATGTGCGTTCCCAGGGTCCAGCATGCCCTGTTGCTTCTCCCCGCACTAGCCCTGAGATGCGCGTCCTCAGCCCGGTACCTCCAGTTCCGGCACCACGCTTCAGGCCTACGGTGCGCCTCAGACGGCCAGAGTCTGCCGTCTGCCCAACGGGGCCTGAACTGCCCGTCTGCCCAAAGGCTCTTAAGCCGCCCGTCTGCCATGAGCCGTCAGAGCCGTCCGCCAGACCGGAGCCGCTAGAGCCTTCTGCCAGACAGGATCAGCCAGAGCCTTCCGCCAGACAGGATCAGCCAGAGCCTTCTGCCAGACAGGATCAGCCAGAGCCTTCTGCCAGACAGGATCAGCCAGAGCCTTCCGCCAGACAGGATCAGCCAGAGCCTTCCGCCAGACAGGATCAGCCAGAGCCTTCTGCCAGACAGGATCAGCCAGAGCCTTCCGCCAGACAGGATCAGCCAGAGCCTTCTGCCAGACAGGATCAGCCAGAGCCTTCTGCCAGACAGGATCAGCCAGAGCCTTCCGCCAGACAGGATCAGCCAGAGCCTTCCGCCAGCCATGAGCAGCCAGATCCGTCAGCCGGCCATGAGCAGCCAGATCCGTCAGCCAGCCATGAGCAGCCAGATCCTTCAGCCAGCCATGAGCAGCCAGATCCGTCGGCCAGCCATGAGCAGCCAGATCCGTCGGCCAGCCATGAGCAGCCAGATCCGTCAGCCATCCATGAGCAGCCAGATCCGTCAGCCAGCCATGAGCAGCCAGATCCTTCAGCCAGCCATGAGCCGTCCAGCCAGGATCCGCCAGAGCCGTCCAGCCAGGATCCGCCAGAGCCAGCCAGCCAGGATCCGCCATTGAGTCCGGTGCTGTCCCTTAGCCCGGTGCTGCCCCTTATCCTGGTGCTGCCCCTTAGTCCGGTACTGCCCCTTAGTCCGGTGCTGCCCCTTAGTCCGGTGCTGCCCTTTAGTCCGGTGCCGCCCCTTAATCCAGTGGGGTTTAGTTGGGGGGTGGTCATGTGGAGGAGGCTACGGAGGCGGGTAGTGACTAAGGTGGGGTGGGGACCACGACCAGGGCCAGAACCGCCACCGTGGACAGACGCCCACCCAGACCCTCCCCTAGACTGTATGCTGGTGCGCCCGGAGTTCGCACCTTTAGGGGGGGGTACTGTGACACTCTGGCTCCAGGACTTTTGTATTTGAGCCAGGGTGTATTGTGTTTTGTTGGGTTTTGGGTGATTTTCTATGGTTGCATTTCTGTCACGTTTATTTCTAGGTTTGGTCATTGACTCCCAATCGGAGGTAACGAGTGTCAGCTGTCGGCTCGTTATCTCTGATTGGGAGCCATATTTATACTGTGTGTTTTCTCTTGGGTGTTGTGGGTTTTTGTTCCAGGTTCAGTATTTTGTCACTGTTGGACTTCACTTTCGTCTTTTGTTTTGTATTGACGTGCTGGTCTAATTAAAGTCATCATGTTCACTCGCAACGCTGCGCCTTGGTCTCCTGTTTTAGACGATCGTGACAGTTGTTCCATGTGGTGAATCTGTTATTCAATTTGTTTGTATGGGCTAATAGCAGTAAGGCCAAATACATTTTTTCATAAAATAATAATTCAAAATCATATAGCAAAATGATCCTTGGTATGACTTTCTTTAAAAAATTTCTGATGACTTAGTAGAAGCCCCAAAAGTTTGGACACACCTACTCATTCAAGGGTTTTTCTTTATTTTTACTATTTCTTACATTCTAGAATAATAATGAAAACATCAAAACTATGAAATAACACAAATGGAATCATGTAGTAACCCAAAAAGTGTTTTATATTTGAGATTCTTCAAATAGCCACCGTTTGCCTTGATGACAGCTTTGCACACTCTTGGCATTCTCTCAATCAGCTTCATGAGGTAGTCACCTGGAATGCATTTCAATTAACAGGTGTGCCTTCTTAAAAGTTAATTTGTGGAATTTATTTCCTTCTTAATGCCTTTAAGCCAATCAGTTGTGTTGTGATAAGGTAGGGTGGGTATACAGAAGATAGCCCTATTTGGTAAAAGACCAAGTCCATATTATGGCAAGAATAGCTCAAATAAGCAAAGATAAACAACAGTCCATCATTACTTTAAGACATGAAGGTCAGTCAATACGGAACATTTAAAGAACTTTGAAAGTTTCTTCAAGTGCAGTCACAAAAACCATCAAGCGCTACGATGAAACTGGCTCTCCTGAGGACCGCCACAGGAATGGAAGACCCAGAGTTACCTCTGCTGCAGAGGATAAGTTCATTAGAGTTACCAGCCTCAGAGATTGCAGCCCAAATAAATGCTTCACAGAGTTCAAGTAACAGACACATCTCAACATCAACTGTTCAGAGGAGACTGTGTGAATCAGGCCGTCATGGTCGAAACTACTGCAAAGAAACCACTACTAAAGGACACCGATAATAAGAAGATACTTTCTTGGGCCAAGAAACACGAGCAATGGACATTAGACCAGTAGAAAGTTGTCCTTTGGTCTGGAGTCCAATTTTGAGATTTTGGGTTCCAACCACTGTGGCTTTATGAGACGCGGTGTGGGTGAACGGACGATCTCTGCATGTGTATTTCCCACCGTAAAGCATGGAGGAGGAGGTGTTATGGTGTGGGGGTGCTTTGCTGGTGACACTGTCTGTGATTTATTTAGAATTCAAGGCACACTTATCCAGCATGGCTACCACAGCATTCTGCAGCGATACGCCATCCCATCTGGTTTGGGCTTAGTAGGACTATCATTTGATTTTCAATAGGACAATGACTCAACACAGTTCCAGGCTGTGTAAGGGCTATTTTACCAAGAAGGAGAGTGATGGAGTGCTGTATCAGATGACCTGGCCTCCACAATCCCCCGACCTCAACCCAATTGAGATGGTTTGGGATGAGTCAGACGGCAGAGTGAAGGATAAGCAGCCAACAAGTGCTCAGCATATGTGGGAACTCCTTCAAGACTGTTGGAAAAGCATTCCAGGTGAAGCTGGTTGAGAGAATGCCAAGAGTGTGCAAAGCTGTCATCAAGGCAAAGAGTGGCTATTTGAAAAATCTCCAATCTCAAATATATTTTGATTTGGTTAACACTTTTTTTGTTACTACATTATTCCATGTGTGTTATTTCATAGTTTTGATGTCTTCACTATTATTCTACAATGTAGAAAATAGTAAAAAATTAAGAAAAACCCTGGAGTGAGTAGGTGTGTCCAAACATTTGACTGGTACAGTATTCCTCTTATCTAGGTGGGTGAAGGCAGTGTGGAGTGCAATTTAGATTGCGTCGTCAATGGATCTGTTGGGGTTGTATGCAAATTGGAGTGGGTCTAGGGTGTCTGGGATGATGGAGTTGATGTGTACCATAACCAGCCTCTCAAAGCACTTAATGAATACAGACATGAGTGCTACAGGGCGGTAGTCCTTGTGGCATGAAGATTCACCTGCCTAAGGTTGTTTACTCCACTCCACTCACACATTCAAAGGTGTTCATAGACTCACAGTGTCTCATTTTAGAGCTGCGACTCTGCTGTCAACACGGATCCATCACTCGCATTCCATGACAACCAGCGTAGCGCCTAACGATTCCCGCTATGACAACAGAAAGTCATCAGTGCCGATGGGGAGGGGAGAAAGTCAAACATCTTATATCCACTGAGTGGTGACCTTTCAGTGTGACTCCAATAACTACACGTCTGTCTGGGCCTGACAGCCTCTAGTAATGTGACTTTTGGATGAGCCCCTGCTGTAATCTCCTTCTTTCCTATGAGAAGGCCGTGACTGATGACTCATCTCAACAGAATAAGAAAGTCAATAAAACCGAACAATCATGATTTTACTTATCGTTTGTTTGATTGTGTTATTCTGAAAGGTTGGTTTTTGGAATTAGTTAATCATAAGTTGTCTTATGCTAATCGATCATTTAAAATATCCTCACAGAATAACAATTAGAGAAAATTGTGAACAATCCCATTATGAGTGTGACAATGGTTGACATCCATGGCTTTTGTTTTGAACACTTGTCAGGCATTTTAACTGAAATCTTCAGAATGTCTATTGAGAAATGTTAGATCTTATCTCTTCCCATGAAACAAACTTAACTAAACCAACATAATACACAAACCTACATACATATTACAAGTGTAGGTGCAAAAAAAAAGTTATAGAAATACATCTTGAACTAGCTGCCACCTGAAATAACTTGGTATAACAAATACAGAACTTCCAAAATACCCTTGCATGAGTGCAAGTGTTAGTATGTAAAGATTGTATATAAGATTAGGCTGAGCTCACTGCGCTCCCAAATTCACTAGAGCAAGGACGGGCAACTGGCAGCAGCCCCTCTTTTGAAGGCCTTCGGATACATTTTCATGTTACTATTTTTTAATAATGGAACTCAACTTACTGTTTGCGAGGTAGAATATTATAATACTCAAGGTGACATTTCAAAATGTGGTTGTGCATCAACAATTTTTCTCTTGTTATGTCAGTCACTGATAGTCACTCAATTAGCCCCTGTTAGCAAAACATTTTTAGATTGGTAAATTATTCTAGCGGCCAGCTATCTAAACTTGTAGTAATCAAGGTCGAATTATGGGGCCCCCACTGATTCTCACTCAGATACCATATTAAAAACTGCAAACATTTCTCTCCACCCTATGGCAAAATGTGTAGAATTGCATGAAATTCTACAGGGGGGTAGTTCAGATTTTTTGTGGGCCCCACCCCCATCAAAGTTGCCCATCCCTGCACTAGAGTGAAAAGTATATGCACAGACTGGCTCGTTTAAAGCCCCAGGGTGAAGTTAAGTCTTCAATATCACTTCCAGAAGTTCTGGAGCAGCCTTAAACTCTCAATAGGCTTCAATTCATAACTAAAAGCATTCCCTTGCATTCACTCTTGGGGGATGTGTATGTTTAAATCGATTTTTCTTGTTATGAAAATCTTTCTATTCCACTGGTTGCCATGGTATAATGCTGAAAGACTGGAAAAGCTAGTTGACGGGAGAGAATGGCAGCAGAGATGGAATATCAGACCATTGACCCCCAGGGGAAGGGTGAAGGAGAGTCTTACAGAAAGTCCCATTGTGATTTCCACACTAAGCTTTACATGGGGAGAAAACAGGTGTGAACTGGTATAAGGAGCGGAAATAATTCAGCGTCACAAAAGCAGGAATTTTATTTCACATGTTCATTACAAGTGATGGAAGGAGACAGCTGTGTATCTCACCAGCCTGTGTTATCAACTAGCACATGCTAACTGTATCAAATTAACCATCACATTAACAGTTCTCTCATGCTGTAATTTGTGAGGGAATGTTTAGACAGCATCCTCCTGTCCACACTGTTTCAGTTGATGTAACTGAGGTGGCAGTAAATGCTTGCAGATTAGTTACCCCTAATAAATTGCAGTTACCAACACATTTCCAAGATTTGCTCCACACTGAAGAATTGCGGAGATCAACATGACATCAGATAGCCGCAAATTTGAGAGTATGAGAGAAATAATAGTGTACGTGTGCTGCACTCTAATAAGTTTGAAAACATAGGGTCAGTAGCCAGTGAGGAAATTGGTCGTATTGATTTCATACACACGGTCTCCATGGTGAAAAGACCATCATTCTTATCCTTGGTAACGGGTAAAGGAGGAGGTGGGTCTTCCTGTCTGTCTGTCTGTCTGGGGGATGGGGGAGTCCGTCTGGCAGCCATGGTGTGGCTGTTCGCCATGTTACAAACTGCCGCAGCAGGTAGCCGGAGAAGGACAGACAGAGTGCTGTTTGTCACCAGTGTTATCTGAGCCGACCCCTGGCAGTTGGCAGGGTAGGTTTCACCCAGTGAAAATGTGAAGTGACAGTACGTTATTGTGATAAGTCTGAGATGGGCCGGTCTAATTCTGAGGGGCTGTGTTGTGTTGGTGATGTGGAGGGAGGCAGAGTGTGGCACGGGCCAACTTTGTAATGAGATCTGTGCCCAAACTGCCCCCTTCCATTTGTGTGAACAGTAAAAAACATCTGCAGTTGGAAAAGTTGTACGTACGTTTACAGCACTGACTACTGCTTTCCTGGTAAATAGCTACTGATCCATTTGTTTGGCACCACAATGTTTTTTTTCTTCTGTGACCAATATTATACCACAAATAGTCAAACTAAATATTGGCGTGAAATCTGGTATATCAAATTGCTTATTTCTTTATGGCTACATTACTGTTATTTTGTCTAATGTATACAATGATTAAAATCACAAAGGGTACAAAAACAATGTTAGGAAAGCATGCTAAAATCATTGACAAGTTGAATTACAAACAAAATATTTAGCTTTGTTCTGGTTTTGAGTGCTACCTTGTTGTGAGTGTGCAATTTTCAAGATGGAGACAGCATACTGACCAGTGACCACTGACAGTGCAACTCAACACATGGGGTGCAAAAAAAAGAGACAGTGGAAAAAACAGCAAACACGGCTGGCAGTGAATTGTGGGAGCATATGGCATGGGAGGGGAGGAGCAGAGGGGGTTATCTGCGTGGCTTAAAAGAGAAATTGACAAGAGACAGACTGAGTCTATCATTATCACTGCTCTCTGTCCACCTCAGAATAGGCCTGACAGACTCTCTCCCTTTTAACATTCCACCCCCAAACCATGATGGTAGACCACCTATGCGCCATATTGGAATTACCTCCATCCGCATATGTGCTTTTAATTATTCCCCAACAAAATGGAGGAAACTGAATGAGAGACGGAGAGAGAGCGAGAGTCATGGGGAGGGAGGGTGGGGGCAACAACAACAATATGGGAGGGGAGCAGCCCACTGTTTGCCACTCCGCCGGTCAGGGCGATACCTCCCCTCCTTCCCGTCGCCAGCCGCCAGTGCATCACTGGGGCATTGTAGAGCTGTTGCCATGGAGATGTGGGTCAGAGCGCTGATGTGCAAGCACCCTGTGGATTTGAGGCTGGCAGCAGAATGAAAACAGCCCAGACTGGAGCCCACAGTAAACTCTCCTCTGAATGTAGGTCAGGGGGATTCTCCAGAGCAGCCGCAGTAGTTTTTTTTTTTTTTGGGGGGGGGGGGGGGGGGGGGGGTGAAGGCTCAGGGAGGGTGAGGTGGGGAGTGGCGGGTAAACGGGAAAGCAGGGGTTCTGTTAAAACAGTTAAATGTCTGTGGGGGTTACTGTCAGCGTTAAATTAGATTGCTGCTCTGTGGAAAAAGTTCATAACTATTTTCTTTAAAATACTCCCCTGGAATTTGATATTTATAACAATCTAAGCAAATACACTCTCAGAGTAGTTTTGAAGACTTTTTAAAATAACGTTATTACTTTTTAAATGCACAGGGGAGCCAGATCAAGTGCTCAGGTATACACTTAGAAAGAAGGAGAACCCTTTTAGGATAAACCTTTTGGGTTTCAGATAGAACCCTTTTTGGTTCCAGGTAGAACTATTTTGGGTTCCATGTAGAACCCTCTGTGTAAAGGGTTGTACATGGAGCTCAAAATGGTTCTACCTTGAACCAAAAACAGTTTGTCAAAGGGTTCTCCTATGGGGACAGCCGAAGAACCATTTTAGGTTCTAGATAGCACCTTTTTTTCTAAGAGTGTACTGTACAAGGCATATGAATGACAGAAGCTCTGCAAAAGCAAACAGGTGGTGCTTCGTATTTTAATTGCATAAATAGTTAATATTAAAAGCTTATGATAAGAGTAAGATGCCATTCTTCGTGATATTTATTTCAACAGGTTTTATTAGTGTAGCCTGTCAGTAACAGAACAGGACATGACAACTCACCAAATTAAGAATGGGACACATGGGCCATCATTACAAATCCTCAAATCGCCTCTTGTGTCACAGTAAATACTCCCTAATACGGTTATGCAGTCCCTCTCCCCCTCTCCCTCTCTCTCTCCCTCTATCTCTGTCTCTCTCTCTTGAACATAGTTTTTCTTGGCCTTCGATGTGGTTTCCCACATTGTGTTCTGAAGGGATTAGTAATTGCTTTGTGTATCCATATGATGTTTTTTTTTCAGAGTGAAGACTTCCATCTGTCTAATCTAGCTTCAGCACTGCTACTTTTACCATGACAGTATACAATACACAAGTGGTGTTTGTCTCAGCAGGCCTAGATTGCTATGTGAACTATGATGTTATTGAAATAACAGTGTCTGATAACAGCACTGGTACTAACAAAATATAGCCCAAATCCATCATCTGGGGCACGCTGGTCTTAAAACTCCATTAAGATGAAGTCAACATTTTGGGGAAATACGTCCAAAGGACCTGAGTAGCCTTGGCTAGTGTAGAGCCATATGTCTGTTTATACTCTCTTCTGGGGCAATATTCTTTCATTCTTTGACTAACTGCCTCCCATATGTTCTGCTTCAGTGACCTAAACTCAATTTGGAAAGGGAATGTCTTCCTGACCATTATTACATGCTGTGGCCAATGCATATTATTTAGATATCAGACTGAGGTCTCCAATGCTTGGCATCTGTCAAATGACCTGTTATAATTGTTCTCTTCATTTGCTTTAGATGCAAAGAAAAAGAGGCAGGCAAAAGCCAGTGAATAGGCCTAGTCGCATCCACTCCTTTTGAGTGTGTCCCTGTCCCAAAGAAAATGCAGATGGTATGCTGGGAGTAAAAGGATGGTGATGAAACTGGGGTGTACTATCTGTTGTCATGCCAATTCACAACTATGAAGCTGAAGGCTAATTGAGTAACTTTTCAATAGCAAACATTTTAAAGTCAAAGAACTAGGAATAACATGTATTATTCCTCCAAGCTCCTGACTAGGCATTTTCAGCAGCTTGCTGATTCAACTCTGTGTGTTTTGTCACTGCTCACTGCCTGCTAACTGGTTGTGCTATGTCGCAAACAACATTGGTGGTCTTGACACACGTCTATCAGAAATAGATTTGGTCAATGTTTTGGGCACACCTGACGCCTGTTTTGCATATTCGTTATATTACAACAGTGTCATGAGGTTCAGCATTTGCATAAAATGCAAAAGACAGACAAATAAAAGCTTGGCTACAGCAAACACACTATGTTGCTAGCAAACAGGGAAAAAGGTAGTAACTCAAAAGAGCTAAGTTGACATTAAAATAACATTGATCAGCCCTGTTTTTCTAACATAAAACTTTGACACGGTCTCTCAGTGACCATTGACCACACAAATGTGCTGCGTAAGAATCAGAAATTTGGGACAACATGCACTTGTTAACCATTGAAATTAATGAGTAGCCTACAATTACTCCAGAATATAAAAAGGCACAGTGAATGAGGCAGTGTTGCCAAAATTTACATTTTAGTAATTTAGCAGACGCTCTTATCCAGAGCGACTTACAGTCAGTGAGTGCATACATTTTTTTTTTCATACTGGTCCCCCTTGGGAAATGAACCCACAACTCTGGCGTTGCAAACGCCATGCTCTACCAACTGAGCTACACGGGACTACTTGGTGGTGAGGCTTTTATAAAATATTGACATAAGCACTGAATTGGTTTCCCGAAATACCCTTACCATGTAAACCTTGTTCCATTCTTTCACTCAAGCATACAGGACCAAAATCACAGTTATTATCTATAATATGTTCATAAGTTGCTTAGAACCAGTGCTTCATGCATGGCAGAGAACAACTTGATTACTTTCTGAATAACTTTTATTACAAGACAGCTGGTTGAGTACATTTGTTTATTGTTAGCCCACTCAAAATTAAGAAACTGTTGGTTTATATAGATCATAGAAATATGTCCAGTATCAACACAAATGGTTACAACAGCTTATCACCTAAAATCATTATGAAAAGGGTGAGTCCCTATGATCACACAAATATTACTTCGGCCTATCTTATATCTTGTGTCTGTGGTCTACCTTGTTGACCCTTTTTTTTCAAATTTTCGCCTAAAATGACATACCCAAATCTAACTGCCTGTAGCTCAGGACCTGAAGCAAGGATATGTATATTCTTGATACAATTTGAAAGGAAACACTTTGAAGTTTGTGGAAATGTGAAATTAATGTAGGAGAATATAACACATTAGATCTGGTAAAAGATAATACAAACAAAAAAACATGCTTTTTCTATTTAT
Source organism: Coregonus lavaretus (assembly GCF_964263955.1). NCBI lineage: Eukaryota > Metazoa > Chordata > Actinopteri > Salmoniformes > Salmonidae > Coregonus > Coregonus lavaretus. The sequence goes on from NC_140018.1 coordinate 26,861,839, forward strand.
TTATTTTTCATGGTCTTTGAAATGCAAGAGAAAGGCCACAATATAATATTGCAGTTTAGGCGCAATTTAGATTTTGGCCACTAGATGGAAGCAGTTTGTGTGTGCAAAGTTTCAGATTGATCCAGTGAAGCGTTGCAATACTGGACTATTTTGTATCAAGTCTGCCCAAATGTGCTGAATTGGTAAATTGATACATTTTCAAGTACATAACTATAGAGAACATACAAAAAATGATATGGTAATATAAAATGTAAATTTAAACACTCCCAGGAATGTCATACATGATGGATCAATAGCTTATACGCTAACTTTCACACATCTAGATGGCCGGGCGGAGTGGGTGTTGAGCCAGAGACAGCAGGGGTTAATTTTTTTGAATATAAAAATGGATTGAAAAAAAGGGTCCGATCCTTAAATAGGTTAAGGACTTTTTGAGGGCTCTAACCGCAACACAGTGAGACATGTACACTGTTACATCAGCATGGATTACCCACATGGATTGTCAATGATTGTCTGCAGCAGAGCTAACACAGTAAAAACTGCACTACAAAGTTGAAACCAATATGGAATTACAAAAGTGTTCCTGGAAACAGGTAATGTCATTGTATGCTCATTGTTTTTCCTCAACCACTAGAAATATCATATTGAAGGACTGATTGTTCTATTTGCTACTAGAAAATGAGTGCAGAGAGATGTACGTTTCATATTTCTGGTTTCATGGGGATTCTGGTGGAAAGGAGAGGGTGGGATCGCCTCCAGCAGTTCCTGCAGCTTTAAAGCAGCTTTTTCTCTTCTCTAAATACTGTGCTGCTGACGCACAACCTAGAGACGTTTAGACACTCCGCCAACAGTGTTGTCACTTGTAACTGAATTTCCCATACAAAAGGATGATTGTGTAACCAGGGAGAGCTCTATCACTAGGGACACCTGGAGACGTTTTATTCAGAACAAGTAAAGAGCACCCAACAAACCCCCACAGAAAATGCCTCCGTGCACCTGACACAAAAGGTAGTTATTTTAATTGGGGTTCATCAAGATATATTTCCTTAATGGTAAAAAGGTATACAAAATGTTACATCCTGGATGACCCAGATATAAATGACTGGGCTCTTTTTTACAGTAAAGTAGACATATTGTTTGGGTCTATATTTTGTAGACTAATTCCCTCCATAGACACAGGACAATTACCCCACCTTGTCAAGCTTGGTTTTCCTTAATCACCTATTATTTGCAGATTTTCCTACTGTGTTAAATGCTTACCCCGTATGACACCGTTTCCATGTCGACTGATGTTTTTATTCCCTGAGAAATTCCAAACAGCCCTGACCATGGCCTTGCCATTCTTTCCATGAAAGCTCAACCCAAAGCAATTAGTTGTCTGTCAGATACAAAATGCAGGGGGCTTGGGAACATAACATTCATGGACCTTAAAATACCTTTCAAAAGCATCCAACAATGCCCATCCAGCATTGAAGGCTACATATGTATGCCCTATAGCAAGGGGGAGTGTTCGCATTCCACGTCGTATAGGAATCATACAAGTGAGCCCTCTGAAGTCCCTTAGTCTACAAGGGGCTCACAATTAGCCTGTGATGGAGTACAAGGTAAAGAGGTTTGAGAGGTACTGTCTGGGGAAACACAGCCCAATTGAGATCAACCCTTTAATCCCGGCCGATTCAATGAGCACACTGATCATCTGTAAAGGATGAGGCACCGAGCCCAGCCTGGCTGTTTCTCATAGGGGAAGGCCAGGCAGCACAGTATATCTCCAACCATGGGATTAAACCCAGGCAAGGGTAACAGTGCATGTGTGTCATATAATGAAGAATTTCCTCCCATCCATCAAAGTGAATTACAAGCGTGACAAAACATAATGCGATCAGTCTGTTTCACCGCATCTTATCTTATCTATGGCCAAAAGAATGCCAGAGATGAGTTCACTACTTTTTATGCCACCTGAGGTTTGATTAAGAGGGACCTTTCGTAAACACTGGAGTTTAGGCCTACAGTGCCTTCTGAAAGTATTCATACCCCTTGACTTATTCCATATTTTGTTGTGTTACAGCCTGAATTCAAAATGGATTAAATATATATTTTTTCTCACCCATCTACACTCAATACCCCATCATGACAAAGTGAAAAAATGTTTTAGAAATGTTAGCAAATGTATTGAAAATGAAATACAGAAATATCTCATTTACATAAGTATTCACACCCCTGAGTCAATACTGTAGAATAACCTTTAGCAGTGATTATAGCTTTGAGTCTTTCTGGGTAAGTCTCTAAGAGCTTTCCACACCTGGATTGTGCAACATTTACTCATTATTCTTTTCGAAATTCTTCAAGCGCTGTCAAATTGGTTGTTGATCATAGCTAGACAACCATATTCAGGTATTGCCATACATTTAGGAGTAGATTTAAGTCAAAACTGTAACTCTGCCACATTCACTGTCTTCTTGGTAAGCAACTCCAGTGTAGATTCGGCCTTGTGTTTTAGGTTATTGTCCTGCTGTGTGAATTAATCTCCCAGTGTCTGGTGGAAAGCAGACGGAACCAGGTTTTCCTCTAGGATTTTGCCTGTGCTTAGCTCCATTCCGTTTATTTTTTATCCTACAAACTCCACAGTCCTTAATGATTACACGCATACATATAACATGATGCAGCCACCATTATGCTTGAAAATATGGAGAGTGGTACTAATTAATGTGCTGTATTGGATTTGTCCCAAACATAACACTTTGTATTCAGGACAGTATTACTGTATTTGCAGTTGCCTTATTGCAAACAGGATGCATGTTTTGGAATATTTTTATTCTGTACAGTCTTCCTTTTTTTCACTCTATTCATTTAGGTTAGTATTGTGGAATAACTACAATTCTGTTGAACCATCCTCAGTTTTCTCCTATCACAGCCATTAAACTCTGTAACTGTTTTAAAGTCAGCATTAGCCTCATGGTGAAATCCCTGAGCAGTTTCGTTCCTCTCCGGCAACTGAGTTAGGAAGGACACCTGTATCTTTGTAGTGACTGGGTGTATTGATACACAATCTAAAATGTAATTAATAACTTCGCCATGCTCAAAGGGATATTCAATGTCTGCTTTTTTTATTTGTACCCATCTACCAATAGATGCCCTTCTTTGCGTGTCATTGGAAAACCTCCCTGGTTTTTGTGGTTGAATCTGTGTTTGAAATTCACAGCTCGACTGGGGGACCTTCCAGATAATTGTATATGTGGGGTGCAGAGATGAGGTAGTCATTCAAAAATCATGTTATACTATTATTGCACACAGAATGAGTCCATGCAACTTATTATGTGACTTGTTAATCACATTTTTACTCCTGAACTTGTTTAGGCTTGCCATAACAAAAGGGTTGAATACTTATTGAATCACATTTTTGAAAAAACACAATTTCACTTTGATATTATGGGGTATTGTGTGTAGGCCAGTAACAAAAAAAAGGTCAATTTCATCCATTTTAAATTCAGGCTGTAACACAACATTTTGAAAAAGTCAAGGGGTGTGAATACTTTCTGAAGGCTCCGAAACAAAACGTGCCTCTGAGAACTTCCCATCCCCATTCCCCATAGCCCCTCAAAGTCAATGACCACTTCAAAACCAGTCTGATGACATCTTTATTTTATTTGCTACAGATGAAAAGGTCAAAACGGGCTTTAATTTACTTGTCTCTGTATCAGTAGCCGTGGCTGGCGATGTGGTTGTTCACAGGCAGACTGATAACACCATTAGCATGCCATAGGCTGAGAGACTGGGAGCTAAACACCCTCCATTAATCCAGGGCTCAATCAGCTGCAGAGCAGACAACTAACCAGCTCCACAGGACTCCAGAGACACATATCCTGCTTCATTTATCAGGGACGTTGTCCACCACATTGAGCTTAATTGATACATAATCGATCAATAATTGCCCCTGCTCCCACAATAAGCAACAACACCTGACCAGTGGCTAAGGCTAATTGTGCATTTACTGGGGAAACTACAGTGTTTGAGTCTAAAAATAACAATAGTTTATTCTTGTAAATGGGAATGGGTGCCAAATGGCCTGTGAGGCACATGAAATTGCCTCACCACTGATATGTTGTGTAGTGAGATGCCAGCTTGCTGTCACAGTCCACAGGACCTCACAGACCTGCATCTGCGGCCCACATCTCATCTCCACCGAGCGGAGAGCAGGCACAGAGCAGAAGTTTGTCCACCAACAGCCTCTCAAGAGTGTCACGACTCTGTGGATGAAGTGTCATCACCCCACTCACAATGAGGATACAAATAACCATCTAAACATTGATCAGAACAGGGGATGTAGAGATAGGTATAGGTAGAGACAGGGGCGCAACTTCACTGGGGACGGGGGGACGGGAATTTGCCCCCCCCCACCCAAATTCTGAAATTGCATTTTTGTCCCCCCCAGTTTTATAATTGGAATGTGATACAAAACGAGGCAACGGTGTGCTTTAGGACAATGAGGACGCCTCCGAGCAGTCGGGTAGGCTGTTTGGAGTGTTTATCCGACTGGATAAAAAAATATATACACTACCAGTCAAAAGTCTGGACACACCTATTCATTCAAGGCTTTTTCCTTATTTTTTATTACAATTTTCTACATTGTAGAATAATAGTGAAGACATCAAAACTATTAAATAACACATATGGAATCAATTAATAAACAAAGAAGTGTTAAACAAATCAAAATATATTTTATAATTGAGATTCTTCAAATAGCCTCCCTTGCACACTCTTGGCATTCTCTCAACCAGCTTTATGAGGTGGTCACCTGGAATGCATTTCAATTAACAGGTGTGCCTTCTTAAAAGTTAATTTGTTCTTTCAGTTGTTTTGTGATAAGGTGGGGGGGGGGGGGGGGGTATACAGAAGATAGCCCTATTTGGTAAAAGACCAAGTCCATATTATGGCAAGAACAGCTCAAATAAGCAAAGAGAAACGACAGTCCATCATTACTTTGAGACATGAAGGTCAGTCAATGAGGAACATTTGAACTTTGAAAGTTTCTTGACGTGCAGTCGTAAAAACCATCAAACGCTATGATGAAACTGACTCTCATGAGGACCGCCACAGGAATGGAAGACCCAGAGTTACCTCTGCTGCAGAGGATAAGTTCATTAGAGTTACCAGCCTCAGAAATTGCAGCCCAAATAAATGCTTCACAGAGTTCAAGTAGCAGACACATCTCAACATCAACTGTGAGGGGACTGTGTGAATCAGGCCGTCATGGTCAAATTGCTGCAAAGAAACCAGTACTAAAGGAAACCAATAATAAGAAGAGACCTGCTTGGGCCAAGAAACACGTGCAATGGACATTAGACCGGTGGAAATGTGTCCTTTGGTCTGGAGTCCAAATTTGAGATTTTTGGTTCCAACCGCTGTGTTTTTGTGAGACACGGTGTGGGTGCATGTGTATTTCCCACCGTAAAGCATGGAGGAGGAGGTGTTATGTTGTGGGGGTGCTTTGCTGGTGACACTGTCTGTGATTTATATAGAATTCAAGGCACACTTAACCAGCATGGCTACCACAGCATTCTGCAGCGATACGCCATCCCATCTGGTTTGGGCTTAGTGCGACTATAATTTGTTTTTCAACAGGACAATGACCCAACACACCTCCAGGCTGTGTAAGGGCTATTTGATCAAGAAGGAGAGTGATGGAATGCTGCATCAGATCCCCCGACCTCAACCCAATTGAGATGGTTTGGGATGAGTTGGACCGCAGAGTGAAGGAAAAGCAGCCAACAAGAGCTCAGCATATGTGGGAACTCCTTCAAGACTGTTGGAAAAGCATTCCAGGTGAAGCTGGTTGAGAGAATGCCAAGAGTGTGCAAAGCTGTTATCAAAGCAAAGGGTGGCTACTTTGAAGAATCTCAAATATAAAATATATTTTGATTTGTTTAACACTTTTTTGTTTACTACATGATTCCACATGTGTTATTTCATAGTTTTGATGTCTTCACTATTATTCTACAATGTAAAAAAATAGTAAAAATATAGAAAAACCCTTGAATGAGTAGGTGTGTCCAAACTTTTGACTGGTGGTGTATATGTATATATATATATATATATTGTGGCAAACCAGGTGGTTTTATCAAGACGTTTGCACAGATCAGGCACGGACACAAGTGTGATACCTTTAGTTTCAAGGGTGTTTATTTAAAACAATAAAGAAAAAGAAAAGAAACAGGTCTTCTCCAGGAGACCTCTTCCAGGTTACCGCCTTCTGGGCTCTGGGGAATGCTGTCTCCTCTGGGGTAGAACACAGAGCCCCTCGGTTCTAACAGACTGTGAGGATGTCAATCCGGTAACAACCTCTCACTATCTCCAACCCTCCTGTGTGCTGCCCTTCTGGCAGCTTTAACGGCCCTGTATGGCTGGTGAGCAATCAGCCCCTTGATTCCTCACCAGCCTCAATCAGCCCCAATTAGTCCTGGCCGGAGGACCCGTCTAAACCTGGCACGTCCAGCAGAGGGAGCCACCACCACCCCCCCACTTAGCCCTGTCGGGGAGGGGGCGGTCGTCAGTGCGATGTAAGTCTCCCTTCTTGATAGGGCATCCGCATTCCCATGCTTCTCCCCTGACCTGTGGACAACAGAAAAAGAAAAGGAACAAGAACCACCTCGTGTCTCGATCGTTTGTGTCCTTTCCCCTGGCCATCCAGACCAGGGGAGCATACTTACTTACTTACTTACTTTATTGTCCCCATGGGGAAATTTTGTTGCAGTGTCATGTACACATTTAAAGTGTACATGATCTGTAACCAGGGTGAAGTGGGTGCCCAACAGGTAATACTTAAGAGTGTCTAGCGCCCACTTCACCGCTAGACACTCTTTCTCGACAATCGAGTACTTATTTTCTCAGGGTATCAACTTCCGGCTTATGTACATAATGGGGTGTTCCTCCCCATCGTGTACCTGGGACAGGACGGCCCCTAGTCATGTGTTGCAGGCATCCGTCTGCACCAGCATCGGTACCTGGAAATCAAGCGTCACGAGAATCAGATGGGAGCACAGGGCTTCCTTCAGGCGCCTGAAAGCCGATTCGGCCTCATGCGACCACTTCACTGTTTTTAGGAGGCGGGCCCCGGTCAGATCGGTAAGGGGGGAGGCTATAGCCACTAAGTTGGGGATAAACTGGCTATAGTATCCCGCCAGCCCCAGGAAGGACTTGACCTGTGTCTTGATGCGGGGATCGGGCCAGTCACGAACCGTCTGGACCTTCCTCTCCTGGGGCTTGACGTTCCCCCGTCTGATCAGATACCCCAGGTACACCTCCTCAAACTCCAGCTTGCATTTCTTGGGATTCGCTGCCAACCCGGCTTGCCTGAGCGCGTCCAGTACGCATGGAGGTGCGTCAGGTGCTCTTCCCAACCTTGGTCGTGGATGATGATGTCATCCAAACAGGCCACTGCGTACTGTTGGTGGGGTTGGAGGATTCGTCCATCAGGCGCTGGAATGTGGGCGGGGCTCCATGGAGACCAAACAGGAGGACCCGGTATTGGTATAAGCCGTCCGGTGTCGAGAAGGCCGTCTTCTCCCGGGAGGAGGCTACCAAGGGTACCTGCCAATATCCCTTGGTCAGGTCCAGGGTGCTGATGTACCGGGCCTTTCCCAACCGGTCTATGAGCTCATCCACCCTCGGCATGGGGTAGGCATTGATGTCATTAACCACCCGGAATTCATTGCAGAAACGCAGACAACCGTCCGGTTTGGGAACCAACATGATGGGGCTGCACCATGCGCTGTGGGACTCCTTGATGACTCCCATCCTCAGCATAGCCTCCACATCCTGCTTCATGGCCTTCCTTCGGGCCTCTGGGATCCGGTATGGCCTCTTTCGTACCGTTTCTCCGTGGTGTTCAATGAGGGTCATTCGGCCTGGCTTCTCGGAAAACACGGCGTGGTTCCGATTGATGAGCTCCCGGAGCACATGCTTTTGGGCCGGTCCGAGATCCTCATTGCTCGGGACCACCACTGGTCCTGTCGACGTCCCGGGTTTTGACCACAACACGGCCAAGGCTGTCCTCACGTGCCACCTCTTCAATAGGTTCACGTGGTAAATCTGTTGGGGTTTCCATCTCCCCGGCTGCCGTAAGTGGTAATTCACGGGTCCCAGCTTCTCTGTCACCTCGTACGGCCCGTGCCATGTAGCCAGGAACTTACTTTCTGTGGTGGGGATTAATACTAGCACCTTGTCACCCACATGGAACTCTCGGCGCTAGGTACCCCAATTGTAGACCTTGGCTTGGGCACGCTGGGCCTTCTCCATATGTTCCCTTACCACTGGCCATATGGCTGTCATCCGCTCTCTCATTGTCTCTACGTGTTCCACCACACTGCGTAAGGGGGTGGGCTGGGCTTCCCACACCTCCTTGGCGAGATCCAGTAGGCCGAGTGGTCTCCTCCCGTAGAGGAGTTCAAAAGGGGAAAACCCAGTGGAGCCCTGGGACACTTCTCGGATCGAGAACATTAGGTGGGGTATTAACTGGTCCCAGTTCTTCCCGTCCCACTCAATGACCTCAATGGCCAGTGGAACCGGGCGGCGATCCTTCCCAGGTCTTCTCCATTCCCAGGTACGCCCCCAACGAATGGGTATGGGCCAGCTGAAGAACGGTTCCGATGTACCGTTGGGGCAGCAACAGCACCTCTCGAAGTTCCCCCTGTTCGTGCGACACCTGATACAACAGGTTATTTTTGATTTGGAAATGGGGGAATCGCCAGTCACTCACCCCCAGAAGAAGCTGACCATCCACTGCTATCACGTGGGCCGCGGCGGCTTTCAAGTTCGGATACTCCCACTGGGCGGTCCCGAACTGTCCCCTCAGGGGGCTCAGGTCAGGTGTCTCGGCGTGTCCCTCGAAATCAAGGAGGGGGAGCATGGGCTCCTCCTCCGGTTGTTTACCAGGTGAGGTTGATTCCGGCGCCCACTCGGACCCCAACTCCGGGTCCATAGACACGGGGTTGGCAACTGACTTGCTTCCGGGCTCTCGTCGGTCGCCGGCTCATACTCTTTTTCCCAGCTTGTGCCTCCACAGTGCAGCGAACAGTGGACAATCTCGTTCCACGAGGAGGGGTACCGGCAACTCAGGTACAGCACACACCACCATCTAGCAGCTCCCTTGTGGTGTCACGATGGTGGCCTGCCTGGTTGAATACCACTTGGTGTCGCCGTGGACACAGGAAATGGACATCTCCTCACCACGGTTGGTCGCATGGGCAAGCAGGCGCGCTTGTACGAGCGTTACCACACTCCCGGAATCCAACAGAGAGTGGGTGTCGTGACCGTCGACTTTCAACAGGAGGTGACGTAGTTTACTGCGTGGCCCGGCTCATCTCCGGGGCCCGCTCATGGCATCAACTCCTCTCGACACAGGCAATTCCATGCGAGCTGTTCCCGGCCGCCACCCTCGAAACACCTCCTTTGGTTTTCATCCACCTGGGGTCGGCGGCAGTGGGTCAACTCTCCCCAGCTGTCTCTCCGCAGGTCTGCAGTCCTTTTGCCTGGCTGACTGTTGGATTGTGGAGTACGGTGGTGGAGTCGTCCTTCTGTCCCCTCCGACGGCTCCCGGACTCGGCCTGCGTCCCTTTCAGCAGGGCCTCGGTATTCTGGTGCATCTCCATGGCTCCCAAGAGGTCCTCCAAGGTCTGGGGCGCATGTAGGCTCGCCATCCTCTTCATGTTGTGAGGTAGCGCCCGTGAGAAGCCCATCCATGACCACTTTGTTGATAATGGCAAGGGTGGCAACGTCGGTTAGGAGCCATGCCCTGGAGATGCGCAGTAGGTCGCTCATGTGGGCTCGGGGCGAAGCTTCAGCCACGAACCTCCAGTCATGGACCAGTTGGGCCCGACGGGCCAGGCTGTACCCGTAGCGGCTGAGTACCTCCCTCTTGAGACCATTGTAGTTAGCCGCCTGTTCGGTGTTGAGGTCATGATATGCCTTTTGGGAGTGTCTCCGGACAGGAAGGCCATCCTTCCCGGAGTGCTGTCCGTTCGAACGTGCAGAGGTAGGTCTCTATGTCATCATCCTCCGTTAGCTTTATTAAAAACTGATTGGGATGCGATTCGGTCTGCGTTTCTCCTCGCAGCATCCTGACTTCCTCAAGCAGGCGCTGTTCTTCCAGCATTCATTCCTGAATGTCCTGTTGCGCTTGTTGGGCCCGAACGAACTGAGCTATCAACTCGTCCATGCTGATTGACCATGTTGTCAAATGCTTGCATTCTCCACCACTTGTGGCAGACCAGGGGGTTTGATCTAGACGTTTACACAGATCAGACATGGACACAAGTGTGATACCTCAGTTTCAAGGGTGTTTATTTAAAAGAATGAAGAACAAGAAAAGAAACAGGTCTCCTCCAGGAGACCTCTTCGGGTTACCGCCTTCTGGGCTCCGGGGAATGCTGTCTCCTCTGGGGTAGAACAGCGAGCCCCTCGGTTCTATCAGACCGTGAGGACGTCAGTCCGGTAGCAACCTCTCAATACCTCCAACCCTCCTGTTTGCTGCCCTCCTGGCAGCTTTATGGGCCCAGTACGGCTAGTGAGCAATCAGCTCCTTGATTCCTCACCAGCCTCAATCAGTCCCAATTAGTCCTGGCCGGAGGACCAATCGAGACCTGGCACGTCCAGCAGAGGGAGCCACCCCCGCGTGATGTAGACTCCGTCTGTCACCAGGCCTCTACGAGTCTCCGCCTGGTGGCTTGTCCGCGGTACGCCACAATATATTATGTCACCCCCCACTTCTAAAACCAAAGTTGCGCCCCTGGGTAGAGAGTCTGTTTGCTTGGCAACATTGTGTCTACCAGTTGGCCCGTTTGGTTGTCATGTCGTCATCAGGGGAGATGTTCCATTGTCATACCAATGCTGATGAGAAACACACCTTTGTAGATCAGTGGTTGAATTTTCATGTCAATGGTGCAGGGGGGTTTCAAATTGTGAGCAGCATTCAATCTGTTTCCTTCAAACTGGCATTAATTCAGTTAAATACAGCATTTCCTTATGTGTCAATACAACCCAGGGACTATCCTACCACAAGTCCACAACCCCATAACACTCAGTTTGAGTTTGGGAGAAACCGAACAAAGACACAGAAAAGTATGTTCAACACAAACAGAGAGGCAAGCAAACACAATTACATGCTCTGTGAAACACTGCAACAAGGTGTGAAAGATATATTGACAAACAAACAGTACAGCAAATATGAGCCAATATGGATGTCATTCTGTAAACTATAAGGACTGGTGGTGATTGAGTGTATGATCGAGCAGGCTCTCATGTTAAGATAAAACTGCTATTGATTAAACCAACCAGCCCTTCATAGGGAGGAGAAGAGATGGAGAGGAGATTCAGAGTCAGACAGCCTCCCAGGCAGCTCTCTGCAGACAGACAGGGCTGGTGAGGAGAACACTATTAGAGAGCTTATTCCTTTAGTTAGAGCCCTTTGCCATTCTGACACGGATGAGTAAGCAAACAGTATTAGCACAAAGTGTTTGACACTGCACCTTAAGCTCATTAAAAGCATGTACTTGGATACTGTGGTGATCATTTGGCAGACACTTAAAGGTTATCCTCTCACCGTTTGTCACCAACTCTGAATGAGAAAGTTATTCAATGTAACATGGGTTTTTTAATTAAAATCGGTAAGAGTCTCTTGACGTACCCGTGCGTCAATCTAAGTAACATAATAAAAAAATCTCCATGAAAATCAGTCAGTTTCAAGCTGTAATATGTAACTTTTTAGGTGACCTGACCAAATTCACATAGAAATGTGAGTTATAGATGTCATTCTCATTGAAAGCAAGTCTAATAAGCAATAGATCTGTTCTGTGTGCGGTATTTCTATGCTTCCCGTTCTTAAGTTTTGTTTTTGCGTCTTTTACTTTCGGTTTTATACACCAGCTTCAAAATATATTTGTCAGACCATGAGACATCCTGAAAATCGCTCTTCTCACAAAAACTTTTCTAGCGTCCGAACGGTCTACAAACTAATACAACCACTCTATGGAAATATGTTATTCAATGTGTTTCTATGGGCTATAGTAGTAAAGTCCAAATTCAATAGTAACCCCCTCCCCCCCTTTATCATGAAAGACATTCAGAAGAAATACTGGTATGCCAGGCATTGCCATAACAGTTGCATCCCTGGAATGACAGTTAAGCTGTCCCTTGTCAAACTACTAATATAATAATCATACTTAAACCTTTTAAGCAGTAAGAACTTTAACCTCTTGATCATACCACAGCACCCACTAAAATATAACAACCTGTCTTTCTGGGGGCACATACCCAGACGTTTACCCATCAACAGGCAACTAGATCTTTCAGTCCATCCACGCATAGACAAACCCACCATTGTGGTTCTCAGTGATTAGGGAGTGCTATCTGTATTCTAACCCAATTACTCTTACAAGGTAACTTATGAGTCTTCTTAGGGCTGCGACGGTCATGGAATTTTGGATGACGGTTATTGGTCACTGTAATAACCGTTTGAATAAAAAAATATATAAATACAGTACCAGTCAAAAGTTTGGACACACCTACTCATTCCAGGGTTTTTCTATATATTTTTTACTATTTTCTACATTGTAGAATAATAGTGAAGACATCAACACTATGAAATAACAAATATGGAATCATGTAGTAACCAAAAAAGTGATACACAAATCAAAATATATTTTATATTAGAGATTCTTCAAAGTAGCCACCCTTTGTCTTGATGACAGCTTTGCACACTCTTGGCATTCTCTCAACCAGCTTCATGAGGTAGTCACCTGGAATGCATTTCAATTAACAGGTGTAATCTTCTTAAAAGTTAATTTGTGGAATTTCTTTCCTTCTTAATGCATTTGAGCCAATTGGTTGTGTTGTGACAAGGTAGGGGTGGTATACAGAAGATAGCCCTATTTTGCAAAAGACCAAGTCCATATTATGGCAAGAACAGCTCAAATAAACAAAAAGAAACGACAGTCCATCATTACTTTAAGACATGAAGGTCAGTCAATGCAGAGAATTTCAAGAACTTTGAAAGTTTCTTCAAGTGCAGTCGCAAAAACCATCAAGCGCTATGAGGAAACTGGCTCTCATGAGGACCGCCACAGGAATGGAAGACCCAGAGTTACCTCTGCTGCCGATGATAAGTTCATTAGAGTTCCCAGCCTCAGAAATTGCAGCCCAAATAAATGCTTCACAGAGTTCAAGTAACAGACACATCTCAACAAAAACGGTTCAGAGGAGACTGCGTGAATCAGGCCTTCATGGTCAAATTGCTGACACCAATAAGAAGAAGTGACTTGCTTGGGCCAAGAAACACAAGCAATGGACATTAGACCGGTGGAAATCTGTCCTTGGTCTGATGAGTCCAAATTTGAGTGTCTTTGTGAGACGAAGAGTAGGTGAATGTGTGGTTCCCACCATGAAGCATGGAGGAGGAGGTGTGATGGTGTGGGGGTGCTTTGCTGGTGAAACTGTCAGTGATTTATTTAGAATTCAAGGCACACTTAACCAGCATGGCTACCACAGCATTCTGCAGCGATACGCCATCCCATCTGGTTTGTGCTTAGTAGGACTATCATTTGTTTTTCAACTGGACAATGACCCAAAACACACCTCCAGGCTGTGTAAGGGCTATTTGACCAAGAAGGAGAGTGATGGAGTGCTGCATCAGATGACCTGGCCTCCACAATCACCCGACCTCAACCCAATTGAGATGGTTTGGGATGAGTTGGACCGCGGAGTGAAGGAAAAGCAGCCAACAAGTGCTCAGCATTTGTGGGAACTCCTTCAAGACTGTTGGAAAAGCATTCGTCATGAAGTTTAGAGAATGCCAAGAGTGTGCAAAGCTGTCATCAAGGCAAAGGGTGGCTACTTTGAAGAATCTAAAATATAAAATATATTTTGATATGTTTAACTTTTGGTTACTACATGATCCCTTATGTGTTATTTCATAGTTTTGATATATTCACTATTATTCTACAATGTAGAAAATAGTAAAAATTAAGAAAAACCCTGGAATGAGTAGGTGTGTCCAAACTTTTGACTGGTAGTGTATATATATATGTCACACCCTGGTTCTGGGACTCATTATGTTGAGCCAGGGTGTGTGCAGTCTATGTGGTTTTGTTCTATGTTGGGTGTCAAAGTGTTGTATTTCTAGGTTTGGTCAATGACTCCCAATCGGAGGTAACGAGTGTCAGCTGTCGGCTCGTTATCTCTGATTGGGAGCCATATTTATTTCTGTATGTTTTCCTGTGGGGTTTGTGGGTTATTGTTCCGTGTTTCAGTCGTTGTACTGTGGACTTCACGAGTCGTCTTTTGTTTTGTGTTTACGTGCTTTACTCTAATTAAAGTCATGTTCGTTCAACGCGCTGCGCTTTGGTCTCCTTCACTCCTAGACGATCGTGACAGAATAACCCACCTTAGAAAGACCAAGCAGCGCGTCCAGGAGCAACAGGATCCACCTACACAGGATTTATATCCACCCATAAAGGAGTCATGGACATGGGAGGAGATTCTGGATGGTAAGGGACCTTGGGCACAACCGGGAGAATATCGCCGTCCTCGGGAAGAGCTGGAGGCAGCTAAAGCCGAGAGGCGGCGATATGAGGAGGCAGCACGGAGGCAAGACTGGAAGCCTGTGGGTACTACCCAAGAATTTCTTGGGGGGGGGCTAAGAGGGAGTGTGGCGAAGTCAGGTAGGAGACCTGCGCCTACTCCCTGGACTGACCGTGGAGAGCGAGAGTACGGGCAGACACCGTGTTACGCAGTTGAGCGCATGGTGTCTCCTGTACGCAGGCATAGCCCGGTTCGGTACAGTCCAGCTCCACGTATCGGCCGGGCCAGATTGAGTGTTGAGCCGGATGTCATGAGGCCGGTCCCACGCAGCAGGTCACCAGTGCGTCTCCTCGGGCCGGCGTACATGGCACCAGCCTTACGCATGGTGTTCCCGGTTCGCCCACATAGGCCGGTGCGGGTTATTCCACCTCCCCGTACTGGTCGGGCGACGGGGAGCATCAACCCAGGTAAGGTTGGGCAGGCTCAGTGCTCAAGGGAGCCAGTACGCCTGCACGGGCCGGTATTTCCGGCGCCACCTCCTCGCTCCAGCCCAGTACCACCAGTACCTACACCACGCACCAGGTTTCCTGTGCGTCTTCAGAGCCCTGTGTCTCCTCCACGCACTGGCTCGATGGTGCGTGTCTCCAGCCCTTTACCACCAGTACATACACCACGCACCAAGCCTCCTGTGTGTCCCCAGAGTCCTGTGCATCCTGTTGTTGCTTCCCGCACTAGCCCTGAGATGCGTGTCCTCAGCCCGGTACCTCCTGTTCCGGCACCACGCACCAGGCCTACGATGCGCCTCAGACGGCCAGAGTCGGCCGTCTGCCCAACGGGGCCTGAACTGTCCGTCTGCCCAACACCGTCTGAACGGCCCGTCGGCCCAACGGCGCCTGAACTGTCCGTCTGCCCAACGCCGTCTGAACTGCCCGTCTGCCCAACGCCGTCTGAACTGTCCGTCTGCCCAACGCCGTCTGAACTGCCCGTCTGTACTGAGCCTGCAAAGCCGCCCGTCTGCCATGAGCCTTCAGAGCCGTCCGCCAGACCGGAGCCGCTAGAGCTCTCCGCCAGACAGGATCAGCCAGAGCCTTCCGCCAGACCGGATCAGCCAGAGCCTTCCGCCAGACAGGATCAGCCAGAGCCTTCCGCCAGACAGGATCAGCCAGAGCCTTCCGCCAGACAGGATCAGCCAGAGCCGTCCGCCAGACCGGATCAGCCAGAGCCTTCCGCCAGACAGGATCAGCCAGAGCCTTCGGCCAGACAGGATCAGCCAGAGCCTTCGGTCAGACAGGATCAGCCAGAGCCTTCCGCCAGACCGGATCAGCCAGAGCCTTCCGCCAGACCGGATCAGCCAGAGCCTTCCGCCAGACAGGATCAGCCAGAGCCTTCGGCCAGACCGGATCAGCCAGATCCGTCGGCCAGCCATGAGCAGCCAGATCCGTCAGCCAGCCATGAGCAGCCAGATCCGTCAGCCAGCCATGAGCAGCCAGATCCGTCAGCCAGCCATGAGCAGCCAGATCCTTCAGCCAGCCATGAGCCGTTCAGCCAGGATCCGCCAGAGCCGTCCAGCCAGGATCCGCCAGAGCCAACCAGCCAGGATCCGCCATTGAGTCAGGTGCTGCCCCTTATCCTGGTGCTGCCCCTTATCCTGGTGCTGCCCCTTAGTCTGGTGCTGCCCCTTAGTCTGGTGCTGCCCCTTAGTCCGGTGCTGCCCCTTAGTCCGGTGCTGCCCCTTAGTCCGGTGCTGCCTCTTAGTCCGGTGCTGCCCCTTAAACCGGTGGGGGTCATTTGGAGGAACCTACGTAAGCGGGTAGTGACTATGGTGGGGTGGTGGTCTAGGCCGGAGCCAGAACCGCCACCGAGGAGGTATGCCCGCCCAGCCCTCCCCTGTTTGGGGGTTTTGAGGCGCGGTCGCAGTCCGCGCCTTTAGGGGGGGGGTACTGTCACACCCTGGTTCTGGGACTCATTATGTTGAGCCAGGGTGTGTGCAGTCTATGTGGTTTTGTTCTATGTTGGGTGTCAAAGTGTTGTATTTCTAGGTTTGGTCAATGACTCCCAATCGGAGGTAACGAGTGTCAGCTGTCGGCTCGTTATCTCTGATTGGGAGCCATATTTATTTCTGTATGTTTTCCTGTGGGGTTTGTGGGTTATTGTTCCGTGTTTCAGTCGTTGTACTGTGGACTTCACGAGTCGTCTTTTGTTTTGTGTTTACGTGCTTTACTCTAATTAAAGTCATGTTCGTTCAACGCGCTGCGCTTTGGTCTCCTTCACTCCTAGACGATCGTGACAATATATATATACTTATTTTATTTAAGATGAAAATGTTCTCCTTTCCTCCGCTCCTGACCGCATGTGCTGCTGCTGCAGAGGGGGGCGTTGTCCTAGGCAACTGAAGACTTGTTTGCGACAACACTGCTTGTTTCAGTAAGGAGCAACAAAGTTTCATCAGGTTGCAGAGTCCATGATACAGCAGAAACGGACTCAAACGAACATATGCCCGGCCGTCCCGTCTTCAGTGAACTGTTCGTTCCACACACACCAAAAAAATAATTAAACAGTTATGAAGGACATCTGTTGACATGGTTGGGGAGGAATTTACGCTGCAGTAAAAAACCCTACCTTGTTGACGTCTAAGGGGCAAGCTAGGCAGTACAGTATCAATCATTTTTGGCAGCTTTATAGGGGGGGTCAAGTTAGTAGGGAAATCACATTAAACAATTCAGATAGCTACAGAAAGTAGGTCAAATCTACTGAATGTTAAAGAAGAAGCCATTTTGAATCAACTATCTTTCAGACTTTATCTTGTGTATTCCTAGTTCATCAGTTTGATAAAGGTTTCTTCTATTGTCCATCAATGCTTTGGTGTTTGTATCCTTCCCACTGTCAAAAACGTGCAATGTAAAGCAATCCTCGGAACCTAAGACTAATAAAGAGGAATTATTTGAGTCTTGTCTGAGTAATATATAATATATTTCCTCCAGTGCCTACTGTGATTTAAAATTCTGTTTAATCTTTGATGGTATTCATTATTGATATTATCTACAGGCGGTCTGCTCCAGAGCTATGCGTAGGCACTGTTTCAGGTTAACCCTTGTCTTAGACTCATTAAAATGTGTCAGGCACTAAAAATCTAGAGTTTGGAAATACATTGTTATGATATTTATATCCTTTATCTACAGTATATTCTCAGATATAGCATGTTGTATTCTATGTCACACTGAAGAGGAAGTATCTTAAGCTCATATGATCCTCTCTTTTACATTTCTACCCACTGGGCCCACACTATTTAAATCAATGTTGTTTCAATGTAATTTGTGAATGAATTGTCACATGGAATCAACGTGGTAAATACAGTACATTGGATTTGAAAAAAAACATCAACCACTACTGTTTTCATTTCATTTCAACTAGCGTTGGAAACATTGAAATTAGGGTAAACCTTAAACTTAAATACATGAACTTAACCTGACTAAGAGGTTGTTACATCAATCTAATTTCATCATAATCATCAGAACATACGCTGAAATTTTGTGGAGAAATCCACGTAGAAACCCAAAAGATATTTGACATTATGTAGAATTTCATATTTGATTAGACATATTTTATTTGACCTTGTTTCAATGTAAGTAAAATGTTATTTCTGAATCAACATCATTGTTTCAACGTCATGCCATTAACCTAAATAAAGAGGTATATGGAAATAAAATGTGAAGCCACAGTCCAACGATTCCTGCCTGAACATTGACTCCTACTGGTATATGAGGGGTAATGCACTTCAGTGAGAACAAGTCTACTATCCAGATGCTTACCGCTATGTACGCTGCTTAGCTTTGGAAACAAGCTGTGTTCGATTCAGCTGAGCAATCATGTCAACACATTTAGACATTGATCAGCTTCCAGACTTATTTGCGTAGACTACCTAAATAACATTGAATAGTTGAAAGTAACTTTTCTTACACAAGCTGTATGTGAAAGTAAATTCAGAGTGAGGTTGGGTTTATGTAGGCTACATTGACATCTGATTTAACCAAAGGACACCATCATTTCAATGTGAAGCTAGGTATACTATCATTCGTTCGTCCATGGTTGATTGGATCTTTGGAAGTTTAGAAGTAGTTACCATAAGCCCAATAAATAGGATGCCAAATTCATGATATTAATAATAAACTTTTACCTTTGGATATTGTCTTTAATATACAGTGGGGAAAACAAGTTTTTGATACACTGCCGATTTTGCAGGTTTTCCTACTTACAAAGCATGTAGAGGTCTGTAAAAATCCAAAAAATCACATTGTATGATTTTTAAGTAATTAATTTGCATTTTATTGCATGACATAAGTATTTGATCACCTACCAACCAGTAAGAATTCCGGCTCTCACAGACCTGTTCGTTTTTCTTTAAGAAGCCCTCCTGTTCTCCACTCATTACCTGTATTAACTGCACCTGTTTGAACTCGTTACCTGTATAAAAGACACCTGTCCACACACTCAATCAAACAGACTCCAACCTCTCCACAATGGCCAAGACCAGAGAGCTGTGTAAGGACATCAGGCACAAAATTGTAGACCTGCACAAAGCTGGGATGGGCTACAGGACAATAGGCAAGCAGCTTGGTGAGAAGGCAACAACTGTTGGCGCAATTATTAGAAAATGGAAGAAGTTCAAGATGACGGTCAATCACCCTCGGTCTGGGGCTCCATGCAAGATCTCACCTCGTGGGGCATCAATGATCATGAGGAAGGTGAGGGATCAGCCCAGAACTACATGGCAGGACCTGGTCAATGACCTGAAGAGAGCTGGGACCACAGTCTCAAAGAAAACCATTAGTAACACACTACGCTGTCATGGATTAAAATTCTGCAGCGCACGCAAGGTCTCCCTGCTCAAGCCAGCACATGTCCAGGCCCGTCTGAAGTTTGCCAATGACCATCTGGATGATCCAGAGGAGGAATGGGAGAAGGTCATGTGGTCTGATGAGACAAAAATAGAGCTTTTTGGTCTAAACTCCACTCGCCGTGTTTGGAGGAAGAAGAAGGATGAGTACAACCCCAAGAACACCATCCCAACCGTGAAGCATGGAGGTGGAAACATCATTCTTTGGGGATGCTTTTCTGCAAAGGGGACTGGACGACTGCACCGTATTGAGGGGAGGATGGATGGGGCCATGTATCGCGAGATCTTGGCCAACAACCTCCTTCCCTCAGTAAGAGCATTGAAGATGGGTCTTGGCTAGGTCTTCCAACATGACAACGACCCGAAAAACACACAGCCAGGGCAACTAAGGAGTGGCTCCGTAAGAAGCATCTCAAGGTCCTGGAGTGGCCTAGCCAGTCTCCAGACCTGAACCCAATAAAAAATCTTTGGAGGGAGCTGAAAGTCCGTATTGCCCAGCGACAGCCCCGAAACCTGAAGGATCTGGAGAAGGTCTGTATGGAGGAGTGGGCCAAAATCCCTGCTGCAGTGTGTGCAAACCTAATCAAGACCTACAGGAAACATATGATCTCTGTAATTGTAAACAAAGGTTTCTGTACCAAATATCAGGTTCTGCTTTTCTGATGTATCAAATACTTAAAATACAATAAAATGCAAATTAATTACTTAAAAATCATACAATGTGACTTTCTGGATTTTTTTTAGATTCCGTCTCTCACAGTTGAAGTGTACCTATGATAAAAATTACAGACCTCTACATGCTTTGTAAGTAGGAAAACCTGCAAAATCGGCAGTGTATCAAATACTTGTTCCCCCCACTGTATATGTTATTCATAATATACAGAATACATTGCAATCGTAAAGTATTCAGACCCCTTGACTTTTTCCACATTTTGTTACTTTACAGACTTATTCTAAAATGGATTAAATCGTTTTTTCCCTCATCAATCTACACACAATACCCCATAATGATACTATAAACCTTAAATTCCATGTTATACATTTCCAACTTAACATTCCTTGTCCTCAATTAACATTATCAATGGACTCTAAACAGGAATAAGACTACATAAAATAAGAATTTGTCCTCTCCCTCCTTGTATTAACATTAACTGATACATCTCTAACTGTAATCACATGCATGTTAGTAATCGTTTGTACAGATCTTAAAATCCATCCCCGAAAAATTTGAAAACAACACCCCATAAATGTTGCTACAATAATTACTATGGCCACTAGAGTACCCAGAATGCTTGCCATCCATGTTCCTATGGAATTACCACTAAAAAAAACGTTGAAAAGACTACAACAGCATTCAAATTACCATATCCTCCTAATCTTACTATAATAGCATCCACTGCTATGTGATTATCAATTACACATTCTAATGATTAACATCTCAGACCCAATTCTTAAAAACCCATGATTGTTAAAATATACAATTTTCAACTCCGACTTTGTTCTCCTATTATTCCTGATATGACATACACATGTCACGATCGTTATAAGAGGAAGCGGACCAAGGCGCAGCGTGATATGCATACATTCTTTTATTTAAATGTACAACACGAACCAAAACAACAAAACAAACGATACGTGAAGTCCTGGGTTGAACACAAACCTTCCGGAACAAGATCCCACAATAAACAGTGACAAACAGGCTGCCTAAGTATGGTCCCCAATCAGAGACAACAAGCTACAGCTGCCTCTGATTGGGAACCACCCTGACCAACATAGAAATACACGAACTAGAACAAAACATAGAAAATAACACATAGAAAATCCACACCCTGGCTCAACATATAAGAGTCCCCAGAGCCAGGGCGTGACAGTACCCCCCCCCCCGGACTGCGACCGCGCCAACCAAACACAAGAGGGTAGGGGCCGGGTGGGCATTCCGCCTCGGAGGCGGATCCGGCTCCGGGCGTGACCACCACTCTCTCTCACCCCCCCGTAGCGCCCCTGGTCTGGCCCCGCTGGCCGGAGCTGGACTGGACACCGGTGGAGCGGATTGCTCTGGCTCCAGTGTGGAGCAGCTGACAGGCACGGACCGTGCCGGACTGACGACGCGCACCACTGGCTTGGTGCGGGGAGCAGGAACGGGCCGGACCGGGCTGATGATGCGCACCACTGGCTTGGTGCGGGGAGCAGGAACGGGCCGGACCGGGCTGACGACGCGCACCACTGGCTTGGTGCGGGGAGCAGGAACAGGCCGGACCGGGCTGGCGACGCGCACCACTGGCTTGGTGCGGGGAGCAGGAACAGGCCGGACCAGGCTGGCGACGCGCACCACTGGCTTGGTGCGGGGAGCAGGAACAGGCCGGACCAGGCTGGCGACGCGCACCACTGGCTTGGTGCGGGGAGCAGGAACGGGCCGGACCGGGCTGACGACGCGCACCACTGGCTTGGTGCGGGGAGCAGGAACGGGCCGGACCGGACTGGTGACACACACCACTTGCTTGGTGCGAGGAGCGGGACTGGGTTTCGTCATAAACCTCCGCTCCCTCTGCTGCCTAACCAGTTCCTCTCGCCGTGCCTCCACACTCTCCTTCTCCCTCGTGACCAGTAGCCCCCGTAACCTGGCGGCCTCCTCTGCTAACCGGCTGAACCGCTCTATCGCGGCCTCCTGCTGCCTCGTCGTCCACGGCGTGAGCCCCCCCCTAAAAAATTGTTGGGCTTGTCTCTCCCCCGTGCTCATGGCCTCCATCCCTCTTGCCAGACTCTCACTCATCTCCTCCCAAGTCCATCCTCTCTCCTTGTCACGCTGCTTGATCCAGTCGAGGTGGGATCTTCTGTCACAATCGTTATAAGAGGAAGCGGACCAAGGCGCAGCGTGATATGCGTACATTCTTTTATTTAAATGTACAACACGAACCAAAACAACAAAACAAATGATACGTGAAGTCCTGGGTTGAACACAAACCTTCCGGAACAAGATCCCACAATAAACAGTGACAAACAGGCTGCCTAAGTATGGTCCCCAATCAGAGACAACAAGCTACAGCTGCCTCTGATTGGGAACCACCCTGACCAACATAGAAATACACGAACTAGAACAAAACATAGAAAATAACACATAGAAAATCCACACCCTGGCTCAACATATAAGAGTCCCCAGAGCCAGGGTGTGACAACACATTATAACACTCCATTATCACTCCCTGTTAAATCATTACATCCCTAAACTATTCCTGCTTTAATAATTCAACCAAATTCAGATCATATGAAAATATCATAACCCCATGCTAATAACCAATTAAGTACTTGCCTATCAACATAAATATTTACCACTCTAAGCATCCATATCAATATCACCCAATACTTCAAATCTATATCATTACTAATATGTTAATACTTTAACCCAATTAATTAACATATTCATGATTTCATTCACAGTCCTCACCTTAACTTCCATTACAACTTTCAGAATGTATACTTATATTATCATACATTATAAACATTCATAATTCAATTATGACTTTCCTCATTGTGATAATAAATACAGATCATTATCTCAATGCATTACTAATACTATTAATTTAGCAGTGTATATACCTACTACCCAAATTATCAAATTTAGATAAATCCAATTTTATTATCAACAAGCGACCCCTTTATTCCTCCCAGCACTTAAATCTTCTGGCGTCTCTTCATTATGTTCTTCAGACAGCTTCATAGTTCAAAATGACTTGCCCATGACAATGTCACAACTACAATGTCTCATTCGATTCACCACCAACTCCACAACTTCAATGTCATGTCCATTTGCCAACCATTATACTAACAACATGAGAAATGTTGCATTTGAACAGATCTTCCTCCATTCTCACTCAATGGTGGACTCCTTTCCCACTCCTTCGATATAAAAACATGAGAAAATCCTTTGATATCTTCGATTGGTTGTTGTAGACCAGTTGCATGTAGAAATTGTATTTTACAAAAACGTCTTCAACGCCTCATATTCATCTTCAGCCGGTTCATAGTTTGTTACTTTTACTTATTTAGGTTCACACTATGCTAGGCCAAATTATCCCTACTATGCATTAAGACACCATCTGTATTTACCTCACTAGAAGACAAAAACACAACAGTTTAATTGATTTCATTTCTAAACCAATAACTCCATATAAACATTCACCATATGACAAATTATTATGCTTTAACAATTATTCCTAATACCAATTCCTAATATACTTCCCAATTTCTATTAGATAAACCTTTTAAATACATATAACCGAATGGAATGATTCCTGAAAAATCTGGAAAATCTGGAAATTATTGGAGGTCTATAGCTCTGTTCCTCCACTGAGGTAATCAGCCATAACCCACATCTCATCAGTATCATTCCTCAAACATTGTCCTCCATCACCTGATAATTGTCATCAACAGTATCCTCATCTCTAATCGTCAGTTTCCTCGTAGCCATCTGTTGCAGTGGTTGACCTGATACCTGTTCAATCTCCCCTCTATCCATACCTCCTTTGGTGTAGACTGTGTGATGATGCATGAACCTTCTTCCTTCACTAGTTCTATGATCATGCAGAGTCCTTCTCCATTTATCACCATCTCTCTGTGGATTGTGTCCTTCTATCAGTGTACCAATATTCCCTGTTTCCAAAAACACACAAACAAAACAAAACAAAACAATGCTCCGCCGAAGCGGTGCCATCTTCCTCCTCTGCGTTAGAAAAGTCCTACAATGGTACATACAGATCTAGGAATCTCTCTCTCTTACTTGCCCCTCCATCAAGGTATCCATCAACACCTATTACTAACCTTCCCACTTGGGTGTTGTCCATCAATGACTTCCTTAATCCTTTAACACCACATAGTCTCCAAGTTGCAAAAAATGTCCAGATTGTCCTGGTAGGTCTGGCAGAGAAGCCTTCACCTTTTTGAAAGAAAGTCTGCATAACATTATTAGTTGAGACACAGCATGCTACTTCATCCTTTCTTCTTATCATTCCTGATAAGCCTTTTAGATTAGGAAGTGCACATTCTTTCAGCTTGTTTCAGTCTACTAATGTAATAGAATGGCCTCCTCTAAATTCTGCCTTATACCACAAATACACATTACTTACTACTGCTCATATTCTTAATACAATATGCAAATATACCAATAAATCCTCTTACCATCAATACTACCCCCTTTTTTGAACACATGAGTCACAATGTGATTCATGCTTTCTAAAACAAAACACCAACATTGTTTATTAAATCATAATAAAAATGAAATAAAAATGACAACATTTGATAATACCTTTACTTACTTCTATTCCATAAAGTAATCCAAGATTAGTACAATTAACTAGCAACTGTCAGAGTGTTGAGTGTAGATGTAGTGCAGGAATCAAGCGCAGGGACAAGGAGGTTCTTCAACGGACTTTAGTATATATATGTATCCCAACACGGGAATGAGTCGCCAACCCAACCGGGCGGCACGAACAATTACGCACAACACACAGTGCGGAAAAACAAGAAAAGGCGCACGCAGTGCGAACTCTCGAAAATACTAAATAAACGAGAGAGAGAACTACTCGGAGGCAAACTGACAATAACAATCACGCATAACACCTGCCCCAAACAAACCAACTAAATAAGGAGAATAATCAAGACACAAATAAGGGACAGGTGTTATGCACAGACAAAACCAAAAGAACAAAAACATCGAACGGTGGCAGCTAGTACTCCGGAGACGACGACCGCCGAAGTCCGCCCGAACAAGGAAGAGGAGCAGCCTCGGCCGAAACCGTGACAGTACCCCCCCCTTGACGCGCGGCTCCAGCCGTGCGCCGACCCGGAGCTCGAGGACGACCCGGACGACGCGGAGCAGGGCGCGCAGGATGACCCCGATGGAAATCGGTCAGTAGGGACTGGTCTAGCACGTCCCTCCTTGGCACCCAGCACCGCTCCTCCGGACCGTACCCCTCCCACTCCACGAGATATTGAAGACCCCCCATCCGGCGTCTAGAATCCAGAATGGACCTCACGGTGTACGCCGGAGCCCCCTTGATGTCCAACGGGGGCGGAGGAGTCTCCTCAATCTCAAAGTCCTGGAGTGGACCAGCTACCACCGGCCTGAGGAGAGACACATGGAACGAGGGGTTAATATTTTTGTAGTCAACAGGTAGTTCTAACCTATAACTCACCTCGTTCAATCTCCTCAGGACTTTAAACGGCCCCACAAACCGCCGACCCAGCTTCCGGCAGGGCAGGCGGAGGGGCAGGTTTCTGGTTGAGAGCCAGACTCGATCTCCAGGTGCGTACACTGGCCCCTCACTGCGGTGTAGGTCGGCGCTCGTCTTCTGTCGACGTATGGCACGCTGCAGATGGACGTGTGCAGCGTCCCACGTCTCCTCCGAGCGCCTTACCCACTCATCCACAGCGGGGGCCTCGATCTGGCTCTCATGCCATGGTGCCAGCACCGGCTGGTACCCCAACACACACTGAAACGGGGTTAGTTGGGTGGAGGAGTGGCGAAGAGAGTTCTGTGCCATCTCCGCCCAGGGCACATATCTCGCCCACTCCTCCGGCCGGCCCTGACAGTATGACCTCAGAAACCTACCCACATCCTGGTTGACACGTTCAACCTGCCCATTACTTTCCGGGTGGTAACCCGAGGTAAGGCTTACCGACACCCCCAACCGTTCCATAAATGCCCTCCACACTCTCGAGGTGAACTGGGGGCCTCGGTCAGACACTATATCCTCGGGTACCCCGTAATGCCGGAAGACATGGGTGAACAGAGCCTCCGCGGTCTGCAGGGCAGTGGGTAGACCCGGCATGGGAAGGAGACGACAGGCCTTCGAGAACCTATCCACAACGACCAGGATGGTAGTGTTTCCCTGTGAGGGGGGAAGGTCGGTAACAAAATCCACCGAGAGGTGGGACCAGGGTCGTTGTGGAATAGGCAGGGGTTGTAACTTACCCCTGGGCAAATGTCTGGGCGCCTTACACTGGGCACACACCGAACAGGAGGAAACATAAATCCTCACATCCCTAGCTAACGTTGGCCACCAGTACTTCGTGCTAAGGCAGTGCACTGTCCGGCCGATACCCGGATGACCAGAGGAGGGAGACGTGTGAGCCCAACAAATGAGGCGATCGCGTATCTCGAGCGGAACGTACGTCCGACCCACAGGACACTGAGGAGGACTCGGGTCGGTGCGTAACGCCCGCTCGATCTCACCATCAACCTCCCACACCACCGGAGCAACCAGACAAGACTCCGGTAGTATGGGCGTGGACTCAACTGACCTCTCCTCCGCGTCATACCGCCGGGACAGAGCATCTGCCTTCCCGTTCTGGGACCCAGGGATGTATGTGATCTTAAACACAAACCGGGCCAGGAACATAGTCCACCGAGCCTGGCGAGGATTCAGTCTCCTAGCTGCCCGGATGTACTCCAGGTTACGATGGTCAGTTTGAATGAGGAAAGGGTGTTGAGCCCCCTCGAGCCAATGCCGCCACACCTTTAGGGCCTGTACCACGGCTAACAGCTCCCTGTCCCCTACGTCATAATTCCGCTCCGCCGGACTGAGCTTCTTAGAGTAGAACGCACAGGGACGGAGTTTAGGTGGAGTACCAGAACGCTGGGAAAGAACGGCCCCTATTCCGGCCTCTGACGCGTCCACCTCTACTTGGAACGGTAAAGAGGGATCCGGATGCGCCAACACCGGCGCCGAGGTAAACAGGTCCTTCAGTCTCCCAAATGCCCTGTCCGCCACAGCTGACCACCGCAAGCGCACCGGACCCCCCTTTAACAGAGACGTTATGGGAGCTGCCACCTGTCCAAAACCCCGGATAAACCTCCGGTAGTAATTCGCAAAACCCAAGAACCGTTGCACCTCCTTCACAGTGGTTGGGGTTTGCCAATTACGCACAGCTGACACCCGGTCTACCTCCATCTTCACCCCTGACGCAGATAACTGGTAACCCAGAAAGGAGACCGACTTCTGAAAAAACAGACATTTCTCTGCCTTGACATATAGGTCATGCTCCAACAGCCTCCGCAATACTCGGCGCACCAGGGCTACATGCTCAGCACGGGTAGGACTATACACCAGAATGTCGTCGATGTACACAACCACTCCCTGTCCCTGCATGTCCCGGAAAATCTCATCAACGAAGGATTGGAAGACTGAGGGAGCATTCATCAACCCATATGGCATGACTAGATACTCGTAGTGCCCGGAAGTCGTGCTAAACGCTGTCTTCCATTCATCGCCCTTACGGATGCGCACCAAGTTATATGCGCTCCTAAGATCCAATTTTGTAAAGAACCGCGCGCCGTGCAGTGACTCCGTCATAGTCGCAATCAGAGGAAGTGGATAGCTGTACTTCACTGTGATCTGATTGAGACCGCGGTAATCAATACACGGCCGCAGACCTCCATCCTTCTTCTTCACAAAAAAGAAACTTGAGGAAACGGGTGAAACGGAGGGCCGTATGTACCCCTGTCTAAGAGACTCAGAGATGTACGTCTCCATCGATTTTTTCTCCTCTTGAGACAAGGGATACACATGGCTCCGCGGGAGAGCTGCGCCTGACTGGAGATCTATCGCACAATCCCCCCGTCTATGAGGCGGCAGCTGCGCAGCCCTAGTCTTACTGAACGCCAGTGCCAAATCCTCATACTCGGGGGGAATCTGCAGTGCTGGCATTAGATTCGGACTCTCCACCGAGGTCGCCCCTATGGAAACACCCAGACACCGCCCCTCACATTGAGCAGACCACCCTTTAAGAGCTTTCTCTCGCCACCCAATAATAGGGTCATGAGTCATCAACCAGGGAAGACCCAGCACCACCGGATACGCAGGAGAGTCAATCAGATAAAGCTGAATTCTCTCCTCATGACCCTCCTGCGCCATCATCTGAAGTGGTGCTGTGACCTCCCTAATCAACCCAGACCCTAACGGACGGCTATCTAGGGCATGGACGGGGAAAGGCTTATCAACAGGAAGGAGGGGAATCCCTAACTCTAAACAGAACTGGCGATCTATAAAATTCCCAGCTGCGCCTGAATCTACCAGCGCCTTATGCTGGGAACGAGGTGCAACCTGTGGAAAACAAACAGGCAAGGTTAGGTGCACGACAGAAAGCTCTGGGTAAGCAGGGCGCCTACTCACCTGGGGGGACCCCCCAATGCTAGACCTGCCATCTCCTCCCCTGGAGGACCCGCCCCAGCACCTAGCCGCAGTGTGCCCTCCACGACCACAGTTGGTGCAAGGGCCGGGTCCCCTCGGGCTCCTCCTCCTGCGTTCCCTAGCGCCAGCACCTCCGAGCTCCATAGGGCTAGGCTCAGAGGTGCTGGAGAGTGGAATGGGCAGACCCCCCCCTCCGGGACGCCCACGGGTGGCGAGCAGGGTATCCAGCCGGATGGCCATGTCGACCAGCTGGTCGAACGTCAACGACGTGTCCCTGCACGCCAACTCTCGCTGGACGTCCTCCCGGAGGCTGCAGCGGAAATGGTCGATATGGGCCCGCTCATTCCACCCTGCGTCAGCCGCTAGGGTCCGGAACTCCAAGGCAAAGTCCTGTGCGCTCCTCATCCCCTGTCGGAGGTAGAACAGACGCTCCCCCGCCGCCTTCCCCTCTGGTGGATGGTCGAATACAGCACGGAAGCGGCGGGAGAACTCCGCATAGTTCGTGGTTGCGGCGTCCATTCTCCTCCACTCGGCGTTGGCCCACTCCAACGCCTTGCCGGTGAGACAGGAGATGAGGGCTGAGACGCTCTCGTGTCCCGAGGGCGCCGGGTGGACGGTGGCGAGGTAGAGCTCCACCTGCAGCAGGAACCCTTGACACCCGGCGGTGGAGCCGTCGTACGCCCTCGGGAGCGAGAGCCGAATCCCACTGGGTTCCGGAGATGTACCCTGAGGGCTGACCGCTGGAGCTGGGTCGGTGGTTGGAGGTGTGGGCACCCCGCTGGTCTCCCATCGGTGTAGGGTGGTCATCACCCTATCCAGGGCGTGACACACCTGGTTCATACGGTCCTCCTGACCACGAAGCCGTTCGTCCAGATCGGCGGTCGGCGCGGTCGCTCCTGCTGATTCCATGATGTTGCGTGATTCTGTCAGAGTGTTGAGTGTAGATGTAGTGCAGGAATCAAGCGCAGGGACAAGGAGGTTCTTCAACGGACTTTAGTATATATATGTATCCCAACACGGGAATGAGTCGCCAACCCAACCGGGCGGCACGAACAATTACGCACAACACACAGTGCGGAAAAACAAGAAAAGGCGCACGCAGTGCGAACCCTCGAAAATACTAAATAAACGAGAGAGAGAACTACTCGGAGGCAAACTGACAATAACAATCACGCATAACACCTGCCCCAAACAAACCAACTAAATAAGGAGAATAATCAAGACACAAATAAGGGACAGGTGTTATGCACAGACAAAACCAAAAGAACAAAAACATCGAACGGTGGCAGCTAGTACTCCGGAGACGACGACCGCCGAAGTCCGCCCGAACAAGGAAGAGGAGCAGCCTCGGCCGAAACCGTGACAGCAACAGGTATCCCTCATTTAGGATAGCTCCCTCTCTCTTTAGTTATTTTATGGTTCGAATCATATACTGTATATTATTACCAAATTATAATCTTCTTCACAATTATCCTTATCATAACGAACGCCCTAATTCAGCATGCCTCTAGGATTTACAGTGCGGGTGATCAAGTCACACTACAAAGCCAGGACAGATTGCAGAGGTCATTGAAATCATTCAATGAATTGTTCCATCCAATAGTATACTAAACATTACCAACATTCAAAACCTTTCATAAATGTTATATATCCCAAATGTACATTAAATCCTCATGACAGTTATTCTCATAAGAAATCATGTATACCGAAAACTCAGTCAAAAATAAAAAAACTTCATAAAATTCACTATGTGTGCTCCTTTAAGACATATCACCTTTGACCTGTTGAAACTCCTAACACTCAAAATAACAACCCTTTATAAACATCACATGGCCAGGCCTTAATTAATTTGGTAGCTCCCTATGACAACCTAAAAATAAGACTACTTAATTTTACTAACTAGTCCACCCTAGCCCTGGGCAATATTCCAATGAGATAAAGAAATCCCCTTTCTCCTGGAATAGAAAGTATACATGTCGTTAACATATAATCAACAATCCAAAGATAGTATTTACACACAAAACCTGCTACATATATCCACAGTCCTATCTCATCAATAATCATTTGTATCAATCTAACTCCTCATAACTACTCCATAAAAATATTATATAAAACCTTTCACAATATTAAAACCACTCCAATTTCTTCAGGTATACAATGATTATGTTTAATTGATTACCCTTCAGATCATATCCTCTTTAGTTCTCACAATAATTATTAAACCCCAAATCTGCTCCTTATTATCCAATATCAAATGATCCATTATCTTTTACATAATCAACAACAAAATAAAATCCATGTCCTTTGCCATTGTTCCTGTCACCCCTGTAAATGTCATATTTCATTCATTAGCCAATACCCTCACTTACTTTGTGTAAGACTTGATATTTTATCCCAGGCATCTATTTAAAATGTGTTTGATACGTTGTCTCCTACTTTACCCCTAACATAATACTATAGGAGACTTCCATCAATCCTGGAGAAAAAAAAAATGTCCCCTCTGTCACGAATTCGGCCGAGACTGCTCCTCCTCCTTGCTCGGGCAGGCTTCGGCGTTCGTCGTCCCCGGAGTACTAGCTACCACCGTTGGATGTTTCGATGTTTGTTTGGTTTGGTCTGTCTGTTGCACCTGTGTCCGTTTGTGTCTAATTATGTGACCTATAAGTTTCCTGCTTTGTGTATGTGAGATTGTGTGTTATTGTCCGCCTGTCCGTTGGTGCTGTGTATTTTGCTCTTATCTATTTTGTTTTTTTACGCACAGTTTGCGTAATCGCTCGCCTCCGTTTTGTTGAGGCCCGTTTTTGTATTGTCATGTTTCTGTCCAGTAAAGTCTGTTGGACTAAGCTTCTGTGTCCTGCGCCTGACTCCACACCACATCCACATCAGCCATTGACAGAATAACACACCTGCATGGAGTCAGCAGGAGCAGCGGCGGCACCCAAGTCGCTGGAGGAACGGATCAGCGATCAGGACACCATGATCCGGCAACTTGGGGCCGCCATGAACGAGGTGTCAAACACTCTGCGCCGATTGGTCACTGGAGAGGTGCCCACACCTCCGCACACCTTACCATCACCATCGGCCAGTCCTCCTATCCCAGCACCGGAACCCAGTGGTATTCGGCTCTCGCTCCCGAGGGCATATGATGGTACCGCAGCCGGGTGTCAGGGGTTCCTCCTGCAGGTGGAACTCTACCTGGCCACCATACACCCGGCGCCCTCGGGATACGAGAGCGTCTCCGCCCTCATCTCCTGTCTCTCCGGCAAGGCGTTGGAGTGGGCCAACACCGAATGGAGGGGAATAGACGCCGCCACCATCACCTACGCGGAGTTCTCCCGCCGCTTCAGGGCAGTATTCGACCATCCACCTGAGGGGAAGGCGGCGGGGGAGCGTCTGTTCCACCTCCGACAGGGGAAGAAGAGTACACAGGAGTTCGCCCTGGAGTTCCGGACTCTAGCGGCGGATGCGGGGTGGAATGAGAGGGCCCTCATCGACCACTATCGATGCAGCCTACGTGAGGACGTTCGTCGTGAGCTGGCCCGCAGGGACACCAACCTATCTTTCGACCAGTTGGTGGACATGTCCATCCGTCTCGACACCCTGCTGGCTACCCGCGGACGTCCCGAATGGGGGCCGTCCATTCCATCCTCCAGCGCCTCAGAGCCGATCCCTATGGAGCTCTGGGGTGCTGGCGCTAGAGAGAGGAGGAGAGAGAACCCGAGGGGGGCCGTCCCCTGCACCAACTGTGGCCGTGGAGGGCACACTGCGGCTAGGTGCTGGGGAGGGTCTCCTGGGAGAGGGGACAACAGGTCACGCACTGGGGAGTCATTTCAGGTGAGTAGGCGCCCCACTTACCCAGAGCTCTCTGTTGTTCACCTGTGTATACCTGTGAGATTTCCACAGGTGGCACCTCATTCCCAGCATAAGGCGCTAGTAGATTCAGGCGCAGCTGGGAATTTTGTTGATCATAAATTTTGTTCAAGGTTAGGAATTCCCCTCCGGCCGGTGGAAGCCCCCTTCCCTGTCCATGCCCTAGACAGCCGGCCGCTGGGGTCGGGGTTGATTAGAGAAGTCACAGCACCACTTAAGATGACTACGCAGGGGGGTCATGAGGAGACCATTCAGTTATATCTGATCGACTCTCTTGCGTATCCCGTGGTGCTGGGGCTTCCCTGGTTAATCGCCCATGATCCTACCATTTCGTGGCAACAGAGGGCTCTTATGGAGTGGTCGGCCCAGTGTGTAGGGAGATGTCTAGGTGTTTCCGTAGGGGCGACCTCGGTGGAGAGTCCGAACCAAGTGCCCGCAATGCGCATTCCCCCTGAATATGAGGATTTAGCACTCGTGTTCAGCAAGACAAGGGCGACACGGTTGCCACCTCATAGACAGGGGGATTGTGCGATAGACCTCCAAACAGGAGCAGCACTCCCGCGGAGCTGTGTGTATCCCCTGTCTCAAGAGGAGACAGCGGCTATGGAGACTTACATAGCCGAGTCCTTGAGACAGGGATACATACGGACCTCCACTTCCCCGGTTTCCTCGAGTTTCTTCTTTGTGAAGAAGAAGGACGGGGGTTTGCGCCCGTGTATTGATTACCGTAGTCTCAATCAGATCACGGTTAAATACAGTTATCCTCTTCCTCTGATTGCGAGTATGACTGAATCATTACGCGGAGCGCGGTTCTTCACAAAGTTGGATCTCAGGAGCGCGTACAACCTGGTGCGCATTAGGGAGGGAGATGAATGGAAAACAGCATTCAGCACCACCTCGGGTCATTACGAGTATCTCGTCATGCCATACGGGTTAATGAATGCTCCTTCAGTCTTCCAATCCTTTGTGGACGAGATCTTCCGGGACATGCATGGGCAGGGTGTGGTGGTGTACATCGACGACATCCTAGTGTACTCTTCTACACGAGCCGAGCATGTAGCCCTGGTGCGCCGAGTGTTGGGGAGGCTGTTGGAGCATGACTTGTATGTCAAGGCAGAGAAATGCTTGTTTTTCCAGGAGTCCATCTCCTTTTTGGGTTATCGGTTGTCCGCGTCAGGTGTGAAGATTGAGGTTGACCGTGTGTCAGCCGTGCGTAATTGGCAAACTCCAACCACTGTTAAAGAGGTGCAGCAGTTTTTGGGTTTTGCTAATTACTACCGGAGGTTTATCCGGGGCTTTGGACAGGTGGCAGCTCCCATTACGTCCCTGCTGAAGGGGGGCCCGGTGCGTTTGCAGTGGTCAGCTGAAGCGGACAGGGCATTTGTTAAACTGAAGAACCTGTTCACTTCGGCTCCGGTGCTGGCGCATCCGGACCCCGCTTTACCATTCCAAGTAGAGGTGGACGCGTCAGAGGCCGGTATTGGGGCAGTACTGTCGCAACGGTCCGGCACGCCACCTAAACTCCGCCCCTGTGCGTTCTATTCTAAGAAGCTCAGCCCGGCGGAGCGAAATTATGACGTAGGGGACAGGGAGCTGTTAGCCGTGGTTCAGGCCCTAAAGGTGTGGAGGCATTGGCTTGAGGGGGCTCAACACCCTTTCCTCATTCTGACTGACCACCGTAACCTGGAGTACATCCGGGCAGCTAGGAGATTAAACCCTCATCAGGCTAGGTGGAATATGTTTCTAACCCGGTTCATTTTTAAAATAACGTACATCCCAGGGTCCCAGAACGGTAAGGCAGACGCCCTGTCCCGGCGGTATGACACAGAGGAGAGGTCCATTGAGCCCACTCCCATACTGCCGGAGTCTTGTCTGGTGCCTCCGGTGGTGGGGGAGGTCGATGCGGAGATCGTGCGGGCGTTACGTACCGACCCTACTCCCCCAGAGTGTCCTGTGGGGCGGACGTACGTTCCGCTCGAGGTTCGTGATCGGCTTATTTATTGGACTCATACGTCACCCTCCTCTGGACATCCAGGTATTGGCCGGACAGTGCACTGCCTTAGCGTGAAATACTGGTGGCCAACGTTAGCTAGGGATGTGAGGGTTTATGTCTCCTCCTGCTCGGTGTGCGCCCAGTGTAAGGCGCCTAGACACCTGCCCAGGGGGAAGTTACATCCCCTGCCCGTTCCACAACGACCATGGTCTCACCTCTCGGTGGACTTTGTGACCGACCTTCCCCCCTCCCAGGGGAATACCACCATTTTGGTCGTTGTGGATCGGTTTTCTAAGGCCTGTCGTCTCCTCCCAATGCCGGGTCTCCCTACTGCCCTACAGACCGCTGAGGCACTATTTACCCACGTCTTCCGGCACTACGGGGTTCCCGAGGATATAGTGTCTGACCGAGGTCCCCAGTTCACCTCCAGAGTCTGGGGGGCATTCATGGAACGCTTGGGGGTCTCGGTGAGCCTTACTTCGGGTTACCACCCAGAGAGCAATGGGCAGGTAGAACGAGTTAACCAGGATGTGGGTAGGTTTCTGAGGTCCTATTGCCAGGGCTAGCCGGAGGAGTGGTCAAGGTATATCCCCTGGGCAGAGATGGCACAGAACTCTCTCCGCCACTCCTCCACCAATCTAACCCCTTTCCAGTGTGTGTTAGGGTATCAGCCGGTTCTGGCACCATGGCACCAGAGCCAGATCGAGGCTCCTGCGGTGGATGAGTGGGTTCGGCGCTCGGAGGAGACGTGGAACGCTGCACACGTCCATCTGCAGCGGGCCATCCGTCGACAGAAGGCGAGCGCCGATCTCCACCGCAGTGAGGGTCCGGTGTACGCACCGGGAGATCGAGTCTGGCTCTCGACTCGAAACCTGCCCCTCCGCCTGCCCTGCCGGAAGCTGGGTCGGCGGTTTGTGGGGCCTTTTAAAGTCCTGAGGAGATTGAACGAGGTGTGTTACAGGTTACAACTGCCTATTGATTATAAGAATATTAACCCCTCGTTCCATGTGTCTCTTCTCAGGCCGGTGGTAGCTGGTCCACTCCAGGAAGGTGAGATAGGAGAGACCCCTCCGCCCCCACTGGACATCGAGGGAGCTCCGGCGTACACGGTCCGGACCATCTTGGATTCGAGACGTCGGATGGGGGGTCTCCAGTATCTCGTGGAGTGGGAGGGGTACGGCCCGGAGGAACGGTGCTGGGTGCCTAGGAGGGATATCCTAGATCCATCCCTCCTGACTGAGTTCCACGGTGGTCATCCCACGCGCCCTGCTCCGCGTCCTCCTGGTCGTCCCCGAGGCCGGGGTCGGTGCACGGCTGGAGCCGCGCGTCAAGGGGGGGGTACTGTCACGAATTCGGCCGAGACTGCTCCTCCTCCTTGCTCGGGCAGGCTTCGGCGTTCGTCGTCCCCGGAGTACTAGCTACCACCGTTGGATGTTTCGATGTTTGTTTGGTTTGGTCTGTCTGTTGCACCTGTGTCCGTTTGTGTCTAATTATGTGACCTATAAGTTTCCTGCTTTGTGTATGTGAGATTGTGTGTTATTGTCCGCCTGTCCGTTGGTGCTGTGTATTTTGCTCTTATCTATTTTGTTTTTTTACGCACAGTTTGCATAATCGCTCGCCTCCGTTTTGTTGAGGCCCGTTTTTGTATTGTCGTGTTTCTGTCCAGTAAAGTCTGTTGGACTAAGCTTCTGTGTCCTGCGCCTGACTCCACACCACATCCACATCAGCCATTGACACCCTCACAAAACACTGGATAATACCATGTTTATTACGTTAACTACACCTTCTAATATAAACCTACCTATAACCCCTTTCAATCAATTTAATCCTCGCAACCTGTTGTATTGATGTTTAAAATATAAACCTATTGTTTCATAATCCAAAACCCACAAAAAGACGTCTACTTAATCCAGCAGGCCAACAGCAACAACTATCTCCCATCGTTCAACGTACTATAAACAGATTATCGTTATCAGAAGTAATGAACAGTCGTCATAACTCACCGCTGTTTAAACAAACTATATAATGTCATAATAAGAATGATCAATTATCAAATATCATTCCTTATTCAACTATCTAGACGTCGTCTCCACAAAGCTATACTACCTAATAACATATTCTCATTCACCTAAATATAAATCATTACTTCTATTAAACAATCCCATTCAACATCAAGTCAACCGGTCTCATCACCCAATTACTTACTTTTTAAGCCCTCTACAATATCTATCATACTCTACCGCTAATTTTCCTTATAACAGTACCTCAACAGATGACAAATTACTGTGAAGTTATAGTCAAAACAAATAAAACATCCAATTCAAAGCTATGCAACTTTAATTACTATGTTATACTATTTACTATGTGTCGGTAAGACAATCCCTTTCACAAAATGTTTATCAAGTCACCTATTAATCTATGTCAATATCCTCAATGTAAAAGTTTTGCTTTCTATCCCTCTCTGGGTTTGAACCAGGGACCCTCTACACATATCGACAACATTCACCATCGACACACCATACAAACAGCGTTCTACATGAACCTCTATCATAGGGTTTAAAAACTATTGTAACAACATTAACCATCCTAAATTGCTCTAGTAATGTCATGTACAGTGGGGAACAAAAGTATTTAGTCAGCCACCAATTGTGCAAGTTCTCCCACTTAAAAAGATGAGAGAGGCCTGTAATTTTCATCATAGGTACACGTCAACTATGACAGACAAATTGAGGAAAAAAAATCCAGAAAATCACATTGTAGGATTTATTATGAATTTATTTGCAAATTATGGTGGAAAATAAGTATTTGGTCACCTACAAACAAGCAAGATTTCTGGCTCTCACAGACCTGTAACTTCTTCTTTAAGAGGCTCCTCTGTCCTCCACTCGTTACCTGTATTAATGGCACCTGTTTGAACTTGTTATCAGTATAAAAGACACCTGTCCACAACCTCAAACAGTCATACTCCAAACTCCACTATGGCCAAGACCAAAGAGCTGTCAAAGGACACCAGAAACAAAATTGTAGACCTGCACCAGGCTGGGAAGACTGAATCTGCAATAGGTAAGCAGCTTGGTTTGAAGAAATCAACTGTGGGAGCAATTATTAGGAAATGGAAGACATACAAGACCACTGATAATCTCCCTCGATCTGGGGCTCCACGCAAGATCTCACCCCGTGGGGTCAAAATTATCACAAGAACAGTGAGCAAAAATCCCAGAACCACACGGGGGGACCTAGTGAATGACCTGCATAGAGCTGGGACCAAAGTAACAAAGCCTACCATCAGTAACACACTACGCCGCCAGGGACTCAAATCCTGCAGTGCCAGACGTGTCCCCCTGCTTAAGCCAGTACATGTCCAGGCCCGTCTGAAGTTTGCTAGAGTGCATTTGGATAATCCAGAAGAGGATTGGGAGAATGTCAAATGGTCAGATGAAACCAAAATATAACTTTTTGGTAAAAACTCAACTCGTCGTGTTTGGAGGACAAAGAATGCTGAGTTGCATCCAAAGAACACCATACCTACTGTGAAGCATGGGGGTGGAAACATCATGCTTTGGGGCTGTTTTTCTGCAAAGGGATCAGGACGACTGATCCGTGTAAAGGAAAGAATGAATGGGGCCATGTATCGTGAGATTTTGAGTGAAAACCTCCTTCCATCAGCAAGGGCATTGAAGATGAAACGTGGCTGGGTCTTTCAGCATGACAATGATCCCAAACACACCGCCCGGGCAACGAAGGAGTGGCTTCGTAAGAAGCATTTCAAGGTCCTGGAGTGGCCTAGCCAGTCTCCAGATCTCAACCCCATAGAAAATCTTTGGAGGGAGTTGAAAGTCTGTGTTTCCCAGCGACAGCCCCAAAACATCACTGCTCTAGAGGTGATTTTCTTGTTTTTTTTTCTCATTTTGTCTGTCATAGTTGATGTGTACCTATGATGAAAATTACAGGCCTCTCTCATCTTTTTAAGTGGGAGAACTTGCACAATTGGTGGCTGACTAAATACTTTTTTTCTCCACTGTACATGGCCTCAAACCATATCCTTAATGTCCTTAAACATTCATGATGTCGTACACTGTATAATCTCGTCATGTCTACCAAGGACGATTATCGCTGAGGACTCGAACCTCGCATCTTTCTACGTTCGTCTACCAAAGACGTTTATCGCTGAGGACTCGAACCTCGCATCTTTCTACGTTTGTCTACCAAAGACGTTTATCGCTGAGGACTCGAACCTCGCATCTTTCTACGTTTGTCTACCAAAGACGTTTATCGCTGAGGACTCGAACCTCGCATCTTTCTAATGTCTATCCTGTCATCACGGGACTGACATAACCCATCTACCTTACTTTAGGACACGAATCTAACTTATCATAATAAAAGAGCCTACATCCAATGTTGTTAAAACCCATTCTACTACTTCTGTTTTATGTTTGGTCCTTTACTCAGACCAAACCCTGTTTATAATAATAGCACCATATTATCATCAAATTTAATTAACTCCTTACATCTCATTACATAACTCAATACAACTCATCGTCTCCCTTTAAAAATATTGAATTTTAAACGTTCGTTACAGTTCAGCTTTACCACATATAAGCAGATTTTGACATAATAAAAAAAAATGAAAGTCTGCTAACCTGTTAGTTGAGCTGTAGACTGCATCCTGTTCGTGAAGACGCCAATCTGTTATGATGAGTTTCTGGTATTGAGAAGTTCATGATGCAAGAATTTACTTAGACATTCTGTCGAGATTTTATACCAAGTATTTATTGGATCACGAGCTCGTGGGTTCATCTAACAAACGGACATGGCTTTGCCCTTCGTCAGTTAAACTAACTTGAACAAAGGAAACGCTCTACCTTATATACCTTCTATTACCCTCTTCCTGGCATACATCTGGTAAGTCTCCATGGGCACTCCCTGTCTTTGATGTTCATCACTCTTTACCCCAAGTCACTATCCTGCCCATCACTCATGCTATCCTAAACATCACTAATCTACCTTAACATAAGGAATGTAGACTTCATGACCCCAAACCACTTATCTCGTAACTCTACCTCTGTCCTCACAATACTATGACATGACATCATTACAGCTGCACAGCTATTTTTAGGTCTCTCCAGAGATGTTCGATCGGGTTCAAGTCCGGGCTCTGACTGGACCACTCAAGGACATTCAGCGACTTGTCCTGAAGCCACTCCTGCATTGTGTTGGCTGTGTGCTTAGGGTTGTTGTCCTGTTGTAAGGTGAACCTTCGCCCCAGTCTGAGGTCCTGAGTGCTCTGGAGCAGGTTTTCATCAAGGATCTCTCTGTACTTTGCTCCGTTCATCTTTCCCTCGATCCTGACTAGTCTCCCAGTCCCTGCCGCTGAAAAACATCCCCACAGCATGATGCTGCCACCACCATGCTTCACCTTAGGGATGGTGCCAAAAGGAATCTGAATACTTTCCAAATGCACTGTATATACTATCCAAGCAGGAGATACATCTCCTTCAAATGTTGATATTGGTTGCCAACATGTTGCGTTCACAATTCAATATCCAGTTTGTCTACAAATGAATGATTGGTATGTTGGATTCACGTCTACATCTTAACCAAAAATCGAAGTTATAAAATAGCTCTAAATCAAATCAAACTTTAAATGCACTTCAAATAAAGTTTGATTTGATTTAGTCCTATTCTTCAACTTAGATTTTTGGTTGAGCTAGAGACATGAATCCAACATATTAATAACTTGTAGATTAAATTTCAAATCAACCAAACATCCTTCATATACAAGACAATATCCAAAGGTAAAAGTGTATTATTAATATCATGCATGTTGGTGGGTGTATCAACACGTACAGTGGGGGAAAAAAGTATTTAGTCAGCCACCAATTGTGCAAGTTCTCCCACTTAAAAAGATGAGAGAGGCCTGTAATTTTCATCATAGGTACACGTCAACTATGACAGACAAATTGAGATTTTTTTTCTCCAGAAAATCACATTGTAGGATTTTTAATGAATTTATTTGCAAATTATGGTGGAAAATAAGTATTTGGTCAATAACAAACGTTTCTCAATACTTTGTTATATACCCTTTGTTGGCAATGACACAGGTCAAACGTTTTCTGTAAGTCTTCACAAGGTTTTCACACACTGTTGCTGGTATTTTGGCCCATTCCACCATGCAGATCTCCTCTAGAGCAGTGATGTTTTGGGGCTGTCGCTGGGCAACATGGACTTTCAACTCCCTCCAAAGATTTTCTATGGGGTTGAGATCTGGAGACTGGCTAGGCCACTCCAGGACCTTGAAATGCTTCTTACGAAGCCACTCCTTCGTTGCCCGGGCGGTGTGTTTGGGATCATTGTCATGCTGAAAGACCCAGCCACGTTTCATCTTCAATGCCCTTGCTGATGGAAGGAGGTTTTCACTCAAAATCTCACGATACATGGCCCCATTCATTCTTTCCTTTACACGGATCAGTCGTCCTGGTCCCTTTGCAGAAAAACAGCCCCAAAGCATGATGTTTCCACCCCCATGCTTCACAGTAGGTATGGTGTTCTTTGGATGCAACTCAGCATTCTTTGACCTCCAAAGACGACGAGTTGAGTTTTTACCAAAAAGTTATATTTTGGTTTCATCTGACCATAGGACATTCTCCCAATCCTCTTCTGGATCATCCAAATGCACTCTAGCAAACTTCAGACGGGCCTGGACATGTACTGGCTTAAACAGGGGGACACGTCTGGCACTGCAGGATTTGAGTCCCTGGCGGCGTAGTGTGTTACTGATGGTAGGCTTTGTTACTTTGGTCCCAGCTCTCTGCAGGTCATTCACTAGGTCCCCCCGTGTGGTTCTGGGATTTTTGCTCACCGTTCTTGTGATAATTTTGACCCCACGGGGTGAGATCTTGCGTGGAGCCCCAGATCGAGGGAGATTATCAGTGGTCTTGTATGTCTTCCATTTCCTAATAATTGCTCCCACAGTTGATTTCTTCAAACCAAGCTGCTTACCTATTGCAGATTCAGTCTTCCCAGCCTGGTGCAGGTCTACAATTTTGTTTCTGGTGTCCTTTGACAGCTCTTTGGTCTTGGCCATAGTGGAGTTTGGAGTGTGACTGTTTGAGGTTGTGGACAGGTGTCTTTTATACTGATTACAAGTTCAAACAGGTGCCATTAATACAGGTAACGAGTGGAGGACAGAGGAGCCTCTTAAAGAAGAAGTTACAGGTCTGTGAGAGCCAGAAATCTTGCTTGTTTGTAGGTGACCAAATACTTATTTTCCACCATAATTTGCAAATAAATTCATAATAAATCCTACAATGTGATTTTCTGGAATTTCTTTCTCAATTTGTCTGTCATAGTTGACGTGTACCTATGATGAAAATTACAGGCCTCTCTCATCTTTTTAAGTGGGAGAACTTGCACAATTGGTGGCTGACTAAATACTTTTTTTCCCCACTGTATATACACCCACCAACCATATTTAATACACCGTATTTAATGTTAACTACTGATGAGTTGAAACCGGCAAGAGTCTTGACTAGCTCCCTTTATTAACAGAGTACTACAGTGGGAGTCATAATACCCATAAAACCTAGCGGTCAAACAGGGAAATGGTTCCAAATGGTTTTTCCACCATTCATTTTTCCCATAGGGGAATTTAGAAACACTTAAAATAAGGGCTGTTTCGTGTAGGCTTACCCTTGCGTGACATTTTGATAACTGTGTAAATCTCTCTAGGACAAGGTGACTTTTATCAATATATTCACCAGTATTTACACCCCAAAAATGAAATGCTAATTATCTGTTAATGTGGCTATCATAAAGTTCTACAAATGCCATGATGATCTGGACGAAACTGCTGAATCGAGGCAAAGGTAAGAATCTCTCGATTAACTATCTAATGTTAGCTAAATGTAGTAATGAATAATAAATAGGCTACATTTCTTTAAAGTTGACAATTCTGTGAACTGTCTTGTGCAAGTTTTAAATTGACAAAATACCTGTTAGCAAAGGTGTCAGCTAGAGATTACGTGCAGGAGCTTGCAGGGATTTGTAGTTTTGCATGATGTCTACTTTTGATGCTAATTATCATTTTCGAATCTGAGAGTAAATAGAGCCGAATATGTTGATAAAAGTCACCTTGTCCTAGAGAGATTTAAATGGTTATCCAAATGTCATGCTAGGGTAAGCCTACATGACACACAGCCCTTATTAAAGTGTTTCTAAAATCCCCTACACTCAAAAAAAGGAAGTGTT
Organism: Coregonus lavaretus; assembly: GCF_964263955.1. Classification (NCBI taxonomy): domain Eukaryota; kingdom Metazoa; phylum Chordata; class Actinopteri; order Salmoniformes; family Salmonidae; genus Coregonus; species Coregonus lavaretus. The sequence continues at coordinate 26,904,596 of NC_140018.1, forward strand.
GGATTTACTTGACCCAGTTATGTCAACCGGTTCCACTAAACTGAGTTGAGTAAATATTAATGATCGGATATACACTACCATTCAAAAGTTTGGGGTCACTTAGAAATGTCCTTGTTTTCAAAAGAAAAGCAATTTTTCTGTCCATTAAAATAACATCAAATTTATCAGAAATACAGTGTAGACATTGTTAATGTTGTAAATGGCTATTGTAGCTGGAAACGGCTGATTTTTTTATGGAATATCTACATAGGCGTACAGAGGCCCATTATCAGCAACCATCAGTCCTGTGTTCCAATGGCATGTTGTGTTTGCTTATCCAAGTTGATCATTTTAAAAGGCTAATTGATCATTAGAAAACCATTTTGCAATTATGTTAGCACAGCTGAAAACTGTTGTGCTGATTAAAGAAGCAGTAAAACTGGCCTTCTTGAGACTAGTTGAGTATCTGGAGCATCAGCAATTGTGGGTTTGATTACAGGCTCAAAATGGCCAGAAACAAATAATTTTCTTCTGAAACTCGACAGTCTATTCTTGTTCTGAGAAATGAAGGCTATTCCATGTGAGAAATTGCCAAGAAACTGAAGATCTCATACAACGCTGTTTACTACTCCCTTCACAGAACAGCGCAAACTGGCTCTAACCAGAATAGAAAGAGGAGTGGGAGGCCCCGGTGCACAACTGAGCAAGAGGACAAATACATTAGAGCGTCTAGTTTGAGAAACAGCCGCCTCACTGGTCCTCAACTGGCAGCTTCATTAAATAGTACCCGCAAAACACCAGTCTCAACATCAACAGTGAAGAGGCCATTGAGGACCTGTGAGGCGCCTTTACAAGACTTGCAGGTTTTTCGTTGAGGTACACAATCAGTGCCTTTAGAATGTATTCCCGTCTTGTTTCGATGCTGGCGTTCTGTAAAAGACCACAGGGACTAATAGTTACGAGTCTGTACACAACTATCACCACTTTAAACAACCAGGTTGAGTACACACCTTGTCCATTGTTGCCATTATGTGGCCGATTTCACACCCAAAATGACCATGCCTTAATTTGTAGTGCTTTAGTAACTGATACCTTGCAGATACAGATTCAACATTCAGCACACTCTTTGCAGTCCCACATTCATATCACTGAAAAAGAAAAAAGAAAGAAATCCATAACATTTGAAAACATTAAAAACATGTTCTTTCCTCAACCTTTACTAAAGGCTTAAGTGCCAAACAATAGCTAGCAAAGTACGTTTGAACATTTAATATTATGCAACTTCTGATATCTCTCAACCCTTTAACAACTAAAAGTAGCCTAAAATTGCCATGAGTCAGTCAAAAAAAGATGCCAAAAAAGAGAATCAACAAAACTACATTAGTTAGTGTAGCTAATTTACCTAGCTAATTTACCATCAAAAAGGTGGTAAATAATGTGGTCGTCACTATAAGCGGACGACTACATGAAATTTAAAGATGGCAAAGGATGATCAAATTCAATTGCCACGGCTCCAGACTGAGCATGTGCAGGATAGGTACGGAAAGTATATTGGACACTCTTTATTTGTCTTTCATGATTTAAATAATGAAATTACGTTGATTCTAGTAATGTTAAAGTGTCAAAAGTGTGTTTATTTCGTAATTGCAACATATAAATATTATTTAATACAAACAACTTTCTGGTTTCATTTTTTTTGGTTGAGTGTATGGGAAAAATGAATGGTTGAAAAATGATTGGAACCATTTCCCTGTTTGACTGCTAGGTTTTATGGGTATCATGAAAACTCCACTGTGGCGCTCTATAACAGCACTCAGAACAGCCCTTCAAGGTTTCCCCAAGGCATCAAATACCTTTCAAAAGTGTTGTGTCAAAACACATAGGAATATCAATGACTTTCTTTAGATGGTGGATGGATGACACTCTATATGGACAAACACTGGATGGAGAGCGATTATGTGCAGATTTTATAATGAACTGACCACAGGTACAGCCATGTAGCAACTCAACCACTTCCTGTTCTTCCTCAAACAAGTTACAATATCTGATCAATTACCATTACAATTCCAAACAAATGATTCTCCACATTTTAGAACTACACAACAAAAAAGTATTACATCTCTCATAAAATAATCCTTCAACCGTACTAGTTATCACAATGTAGTTGTTTTTCCTACCGGCCATCAGCTCAAGATGAGCCATCACTCAGAGATAATGGTGATCTATTATCAGCTGCAGTGGGCGATGACATCACTTTACTTATTGTGTCGATAAACTGGACAAAATATTGAGGCTTCGGCCTCCTCTTGAGCAACCATTTAAGCAGCAAGGTGAAGTAGGTAGGGGTTTAGTTTTCACTGAATGAGCTGAAGGATCAGAGGGGCTACTGAGGGCCAATTAAAGAGAATGTTCCCTGAGAGTTCTCTTAACTAACCATCAATAAAGGACCACATCTGCAGCTAATGAAGGAGCAGAAAGAAAAAACGGAAGAAAACATCACTCACAGATTAAGACCGTGTTGACAAATCGGATGGGTATACTACGAAAATGTGACACTGACTCGCCCATGGATTGATGTTTCAGCATTGTCTCAATGAAGAGTTCAGCGTTCGACTAGCCACATGCGCAGTTACAAGCCTGCTAGAGTAAGCGGCAGGCGGCTGTGTAATATCCACCGTCGTAGTACGGATGAAGCCTGAGCTGGAATGTGAAGCTAACTGAAGCTGGCAAGCTTTAGAAAACCCTGAGAAGATCTGGCTTCAATCGTAGTATGCACAAGCACCTTTTTCCCCCCACTCCTATCAATACAATTATTTGATTTAGTCATAAAAGTTTTACTCTGCGTTCAAATACATTCAGTCATTACTAAACGTGTACTGTAATAGGTATTTTAACATTACTATTTTTTTACACACGAAAAAAACATTTGACTAATAAAATATTTAATCGGTCGTCTTTCTCAAATGACGGGGATGATGACGCAATCTTTGCCAGAGATACGGAATCTGATTTTATAGGTCCTCAACTAAGGGCTCAGACATTTCATTCAGGATAAATGGAGTTAGCCCTGATTTAATCTGGCCAAAAGGTGAGTCACTTTCGTGGTACCCGGTTATCCCGAGTTGAATTCAGAGTTCACCAAAGTTACCTCACTAACTCCTCAAACACACGTACGTAGTATAGGGCTCGGGGCTGAGTCATAGTAAACTACTTAACGTATGCAGAATGAACGTTGAGGAGAAGTGTGTTTGCGATGCTGTTTTCTTGACATACCCATGGTTGAGCTTGTTGCATCTATTTTAGCTCCTGAAAATCATGTAATGTTATACCCTGGAGTCCATGAACAGCCAGACTAAATGCAGATTCCTCAGCAGCCTCCACTGATGGAATCCTATGGTACAGAAAACTGTTAAAACTCCTGTCTCCGGGTCTTTATTTATTTCTACAGGTTTAGGACTGATCCTGTCTTGAGATTAACTAATTACAGTAATCTGGGATGATCTGTGTGCTAACAGCAGGGTGAAAGGTATAGCACTGATCTGATCTGCATGATGAAGCTGAATCATGCACACGGCCCACACTGACATTAGCTAATGCACACGCTAGCCAGTCAACTGTAGGCCTACAGCATTATCCCACACCAATCCATTTGCTCTAATTTCATTTCTGTTTCTACCAAAGGCTCCAGAGGATTGTGCCATTAATCTGTCAAATAACATGAATGACACAACTTGTAAGGGGACTGTCTCTATGGAGCACATTATGACAGTGACTGTAGATTCACAGTAGATTCATGTCTTAATCATACAACTATCTCAGCAAGTCATTTTTTGCTTGTCTTCTGTCTCTTTAGTTTGTCTCTGGAAGTTAAACTAAGGAAACCAATCAGAAATGCTTTACATTACATCCTTTAATTTTGAGTACATACTACCTACAGTGGCTTGCGAAAGTATTCACCCCCCCTTGGCAGTTTTCCTATTTTGTTGCCTTACAACCTGGAATTAAAATTGATTATTGGGGGGTTTGTATCATTTGATTTACACAACATGCCTACCACTTTGAAGATGCAATGTATTTTTTATTGTGAAACAAACAAGAAATAAGACAGAAAAACAGAAAAACAGAAAACTTGAGCGTGCATAACTATTCTCCCACCCAAAGTCAATACTTTGTAGAGCCACCTTTTGCAGCAATTACAGCTGAAAGTTTCTTAGGGTATGTCTCTATAAGCTTGGCACATCTAGCCACTGTGATTTTTGCCCATTCTTCAAGGCAAAACTGCTCCAGCTCCTTCAAGTTGGATGGGTTCCGCTGGTGTACAGCAATCTTTAAGTCATACCACAGTTTCTCAATTGGATTGAGGTCTGGGCTTTGACTAGGCCATTCCAAGACATTTAAATGTTTCCCCTTAAACCACTCAAGTGTTGCTTTAGCAGTATGCTTAGGGTCATTGTCCTGCTGGAAGGTGAACCTCCGTCCCAGTCTCAAATCTCTGAAGAAACAGGTTTCCCTCAAGAATTTCCCTGTATTTAGCCCCATCCATTCCTTCAATTCAGTCCCTGCCGAATTGGGTGTTCTCGGGGTGATTAGAGGTGTTGGGTTTGCGCCAGACATAGCGTTTTCCTTGATGGACAAAAAGCTAAATTTTAGTCTCATCTGACCAGAGTACCTTCTTCCATATGTTTGGGGAGTCTCCCACATGCCTTTTGGCAAACACCAAACGTGTTTGCTTATTTTTGTCTTTAAGCAATGGCTTTTTTCTGGTCACTCCTCCATAAAGCCCAGCTCTGTGAAGTGTACGGCTTAAAGTGGTCCTATGGACAGATACTCCAATCTCCGCTGTGGAGCTTTGCAGCTCCTTCAGGGTTATCTTTGGTCTCTTTGTTGCCTCTCTGATTAATGCCCTCCTTGCCTGGTCCGTGAGTTTTTGTGGGCTGCCCTCTGTTGGCAGGTTTGTTGTGGTGCCATATTCTTTCCATTTTTTTATAATGGAATTAATGGTGCTCCGTGGGATGTTCAAAGTTTCTGATATTTTTTCATAACCCAACCCTGATCTGTACTTCTCCACAACTTTGTCCCTGAACTGTTTGGAGAGCTCCTTGGTCTTCATGGTGCCGCTTGCTTGGTGGTGCCCCTTGCTTAGTGGTGTTGCAGACTCTGGGGCCTTTCAGAACAGGTGTATATATACTGATATCATGTGACAGATCATGTGACACTTAGATTGCACACAGCTGGACTTTATTTAACTAATTATGTGACTTCTGAAGGTAATTGGTTGCACCAGATCTTATTTAGGGGCTTCATAGCAAAGGGGGTGAATACATATGCACACACCACTTTTCCGTTATTTATTTTGTAGATTTTTTTTTAACAAGTTCTTTTTTAAATTTCAATTCACCAATTTGGACCAAGTGCAGTTGCACAATGGTCCATTATAGTGGTCCCACTGTATCTAGGTGGTTACTATGGAGATGTAATTGATGGAGGTTAGCATGGATGGATGGCAAAACTGGGGGTTTGTGGGTCGATTACTTAAATAATTACTGCTCTTGGACAAAAACAACAGGTGCATCAGGGCTGCGCAGGCAGGGGCTCCGAGCTGCTTTCCAGGCAATCACCTCCCTCTTCCCTCCCCCTTTCTCTCCAAGGTTACTGTGGTGCCAGTTGACTGTCTGCCAGAGCAAAGCACCACTCCTTCCCCCCTCTCTCTCTCTTCCTCAGCTGGGTCTGAGAGAGAGGAGGGGGATCTGTAACAACGGAAACAGGAGAGAACATTGACCTGATGGAGAGAGAGGTCTGACTCCCACTGCCCTTGCTGCCTGGCTGGCCTCCCTCCCTCCCTCCCTGAATCTATCTGACCAACCCCCCATCTCTTATCCTGTCTCCCCTCCTCGCTTCCCCCCCATCCACACATCACTCCCACACCATCCGCTGGCAGGACCATGGCCTCCCCCTGGAGGTCCGCTGGACCAGGCTGGGCTGGCCAGAGACCCCAGGACACACAGGGGTCACTGACACTTCCCCAGCCGGCAGAGACCCAGGCAGCCACAGAGGCAGTCTGGACCAGCTGAAGGAAGTGGCAGGGGATGCAGTGATGTCACATTGTGGTTACCAGAGAGAGTAGTAGGTCTAACCACACCACAAAAACAAAGATTTAATGGAGATCTGGAATTAGCTAAGAGGCTAACTTTTATCATTGAGTCACACTACTTTTTGTTCAGAGGAGCAAAAAGAGAAAACATTCAAGTGTTAAACTGGATTGGTGTGTACTTTTTGCACATTTTGTAACAGCTAAATTGATTGATTCCAAATGATATAGTATATAGGATATACCGTATAGACGTGCATCTAAAATCAGACATTTGAAACTTAGCAGAGTTTTGCAACATGTGCCATAAACAATTAATAATTCATGGCCATAAATAATGAGTGCATTTCTTTTGATCAAAATCTCTTTTGATCAAAAACATCCCAACTTTGTTCTTGTTGTGTGATTTTCAATCAATGGATTTACGTCAATAAAGTATTCACTTTTTAGTCAACAACTATTACAAGTGCAAAATGTGCCAATCGGTCCATCCATCCATCCATCCATCAAGCCATCCACTAATGGCCTAAAGGTGTGGTTGTTTATCTCTGATGAGGGTTAGAGTGACAATGGAATGCCTTCTAATGAGGAGGACCAAGGGGGGGGGGGCTGCACAGTGGGCACTCTGTCCCTGTTCCTGTGCCCCTTAAATTCCTGCTTTAAACCACTGCTCATTTCACGCATCACACGCAGCGGCAGGCCTGTTTACTGAGGTCAGAGGTAAAAGATTCCAGACATGTGTTTGTGATTAATTGGGAGCAACTGGCCAATGGGACGATCAAAGGGAGATGTAAACACTCCCCAAGCCCTGGGGAAAGTTGGGTGCAGGGGGACAGTGAGAAGAGACTGAGGAGAGAAGAGGAGAGAACCACACCCAGGAATGAGGAGCTCAGCTCAGTCAGCAACCATGTGCCTATGAGCCCTGGTCCAAAGTATATAGGGAATAGGGTGCCATTTGGGATGAAGACAATGTCTAGGCTGCATTATGTATATCATGGTAATTTAGTGTGATCTCTGTATTGTCACTCATTTGATAGCATGCCTCTCCAATATGTGCAGCACATGCTCTATTGGATCATGGCTACTGGCCATTGGTGTGAACCCCACTTCCTGATTCTGTGCATATCAGAGGAATAGCTAGGAAGAGCAGTGATCATCCTGGGAAAGAAGTCAGTCTGACTGACTATAATGATATGATTGTAAACATTCAATGCACATAACTCTATGGCCACCAGTTGCTCATTCATCTAGATCTACAAATCACGCTGCTTGGGATGGCATCGGCATTAACTGGCATACCATTAACTGGCATGCCGGGACCATAAGCTCACACAATGCCGGGGCTTTTCTCCCTGTGGGCTCAGAGGGGGTATGGACGGGATGGTGGTCAGAGTGAAACAGTGAGCTTGGCACCCACCACGGCTGGCGGACTAAACGATTACTCTGGGAGACACATGCCGGTTCTGTTCTGGTGCATCTGTCAGCCGGTGGCATTCCTGCGGCTGCAGCCTGTGCTGAGGCAGCGATGTGTGCAGACAAAAAGTCTTATCGACACGCCGCACAAACAACACTCTTCCCCCCTCCAACCCCACCACCCACCCATCACTCTCCACTCCAAAACCCAGGGCCTGCTTTTAATTAATTGTATCGCTCCATAAGGGGTGGCGGTGCACACTCAGTCAGTCACAGGAGAGGGCCATGTGGGTTTCACTGATCAAAAAAACACAATGGATCTGACAGAGCCTGGTCTCTTCGGCTATCAGGCTGCGATGGGCTTGTGAAAGTTACAGATGAATGCTTTAGCATTCAAGGGGAATAGTAAAGAGGTCTCTTTCAAGGATGTGTGGATGGAATGCTTTCATGCTTTAACATTGAATGGGAGATACTTTTTCCTCCTGCACTAATGAGAAACATTTCACATTAGTTTGGGAATGTGTAACTATTACTTCTAGCTGTAAAATGCCAACACACAAGCTTGCACCCAAGTACTGTACACACTACATACTCACTATTTTCAGTCATTACAAATTGATGACAATAAACAATATCTTGACAATTTTTGTTATTCTTGTATTAGGAATTTCCAATTTATTGGGGAAAATAGTATGTATACAGTATGTAACATCATTGATCTTTACTTAAATGTTTACATTAATATGTTCACACCTAAATATAATTACCGTAAAACTTCCATTAATAGCCAGGGCGTTTATTTGCTTCAATCACTGAACACAACCGCCAAGTATCAGAGACAGGCTTTTATTTGAGCTAGGGGTCGATTTCCTTAATACACACAGCTTTTTCTCAATAGAATGTTGAAAAGACTACCACACTGTTTATTGTGACCAGTATGACCAGTATAAACATTATAATAACAAATCCATTACTGGTCAGACTTGCAAAGACTAGGCTGCCTATCATACACCCCCGATTTTGTGCTTCAGCACCATTATCTAACTCGTTGCACCTTCTATCCCCCGTAGTTGAGTCGACCATGTCAAACCACACTGCTGTCTCATCCATGGCAATGATGTTGCTCTCCTTTATCTTATTTTGTGCAATCTTTACGGTACTCACTGAAGTTCACTCGTAAACAATTCATTTAAACCTGGCGTTTATTTGAAACATGTTTATTTCCTGAAATGTGTGCCGATGCCGAACTATTAAAAGGGGCAGGTGATTTGAGACTGCGCTTAATTGAAGTTTTACGGTATGCATTTAAGTCACACTTGGGAGCACTGGGACTTTGCTTTCCCAGTGAATTTCATACAATGTGGCACTGTGGAGAAAATAAAACATTAACATAATTCCAAAACACTTTGCAGTAAAACACAAATGCAATGCACTTGCATAATGGATGCATTTCCATAACAGTAATTGAATGGCGTTCCTTCCGGTGTTGTGGTGCTCCCACTCAGAGATGTGAAGAGGCTGAGGGGATAGTTAACAGGGCCCTGCATGTGCCTGGGACCTAGGGGACAAGGGAGTGGAGAGGGAGCGAGGGTAAAAACCTTTTGCACAACCAGTCCCACTGCTTAAATGAAAAGCCAGAAACCAGGGCTTTAAAAATGTCACATCTTTCACTACTCATGTTTTAGAATGTGATCTGGTGGATAAGTCAAAGCCTTCCATGTGGAGAGAGTGGAGTTGCTGTGATAGATAAGCTAGGCTAGTGTAGCACATAGATAGCTTTTCACATCGCGCCGACTGGTAAGACGCTTCAGGAGGGTGCTCACGTGTGCTAGCAAGGCAGAGGTTGTGGGTTCAAGCCTCGGTGTGAGATGAAGTGGTACTCGCTATGCTAGCAGCATGATGTTCTTTACACTATCACACCATGGTGTTTGATATGCGGAGGCTCAAATTGCCATCTGTGTAAGCACAGAGGCACACCCCAAAACAGAAGGTGATATTCCCCGAATGCACCCAGGTGGGTGGAGTAGAGGAAGCAACAGGAGCAGGAATCAGGGAAATTAAATTACTTAGCCAAGCGGAAGCTGTTCCTCCTCTACAAAACGCATGAATTTGAATATTATATTTCCACATCTTTTGTGCGGGCTGGAGTGTCTGGTTCCCGTACCTTTTGTTGCTATAACTACTAAATCTCAGTTTTGCCATTGAGGTTGAGTGGAGGCTTCCCACAAGACACAATGGGAACAACTAATAGGATTCCTGTAATGGTGGTGGAAAAGCTGTGGGGACTAACAATTACGGTTGGGCAGATTGAGTTTTAAAGAGGTTCCTTTCACCTCCTGTCCCTGTCCTATTCAGCCAGGTCACCAGGCTCCCCCCTGGTGTTTTGTGTGCAGGTATTCACAGCTCTCCCTCCATCGCTCAGTGCCTTCACCTCTCTCCTTCCTACTGCCATCAGCACCCTCAATGCAATTAGGCCTACACATAATTGATCCTGAACAAATGAATTCTGGCGTTCCTTAATGCTGAAGAAATGCTCCGAGCTAGGCTATTGGATGTTTTCCTGTGAAGCAATACAAAAAAGTCAACATTGACTCAACTGGGAAGTTAAAAGGAAAAGAGAGAGAGAGTGTGGGTCTGTATCCTGAGCATTTCAGTGATTCTGGTCATACTTCATTGCTGTTATCGACAGAAGGCGGGACATTACGGATTCTTATCGCTATACGGTACCAGTTTGGACACGCCTACTCATTCAAGGGTTTTTCTTTATTTTGACTATTTTCTACATTGTAGAATAATAGTGAAGACATCAAAATTATGAAATAACATCATGTAGTAACCAAAGAAGTGTTAAACAAATCAAAATATATTATATATTTGAGATACTTCAGATAGCCACCCTTTGCCTTGATGACAACTTTGCACACTCTTGGCATTCTCTCAACCAACTTAACCTGGAATGCTTTTCCAACAGTCTTGAAGGAGTTCCCACATATGCTGAGCACTTGTTGGCTGCTTTTCCTTCACTCCGCGGTCCGACTCATCCCAAACCATCTCAATTGGGTTGAGGTCGGGGGATTGTGGAGGCCAGGTCATCTGATGCAGCACTCCATCATTCTCCTTCTTGGTAAAATAGCCCTTACAAAGCCTGGGGGTGTGTTGGGTCATTGTCCTGTTGAAAATCAAATGATAGTCCCACTAAGCCCAAACCAGATTGGATGGTGTATCGCTGCAGAATGCTGTGGTAGCCATGCTGGTTAAGTGTGCCTTGAATTCTAAATAAATCAGAGACAGTGTCACCAGCAAAGCACCCCCACACCATAACACCTCCTCCTCCATGCTTTACAGTGGGAAATACACATGCAGAGATCATCCATTCACCCACACCGTGTCTCACAAAGACACGGCGGTTGGCACCATAAATCTCCAATTTGGACTCCAGACCAAAGGACAAATTTCTACTGGTCTAATGTCCATTGCTCGTGTTTCTTGGCCCAAGCAAGTCTCATCTTCTTATTGGTGTCCTTTAGTAGTGGTTTCTTTGCAGAAATTCGACCATGGAGGCCTGATTCACACAGTCTCCTCTGAAAAGTTGATGTTGAGATGTGTCTGTTACTTGAATGTGAAGCATTTATTTGGGCTGCAATCTCTGAGGCTGGTAACTCTAATGAATTTATCCACTGCAGCAGAGGTAACTCTGGGTCTTCCATTCCTGTGGCGGTCCTCATGAGAGCCAGTTTCATCATTGCGCTCGATGGTTTTTGTGACTGCACTTGAAGAAACGTTCAAAGTTCTTGAAATGTTCCGTATTGACTGACCTTCATGTCTTAAAGTAATGATGGACTGTTGTTTCTCTTTGCTTATTTGAGCTGTTCTTGCCATAATATGGACTTGGTCTTTTACCAAATAGGGCTATCTTCTATATACCCCCTCTACCTTGTCACAACACAACTGATTGGCTCAAACGCATTAAGAAAGGAAAGAAATTCCACAAATTAACTTTTAAGAAGGTACACCTGTTAATTGAAATGCATTCCAGGTGACTACCTCATGAAGCTGGTTGAGAGAATGCCAAGAGTGTGCAAAGCTGTTATCAAGGCAAAGGGTGGCTATCTGAAGAATCTCAAATATAAAATATATTTTGATTTGTTAACACTTTGTTGGTTATTACATGATTACATATGTGTTATTTCATAGTTTTGATGTCTTGATGTCATTCATTCTCAATACAATCCTAGTGACAAAGATTATAGCTAACATCAAGCTAGCAGGCTACCAGGCAGCTGCTGTAGATAGTGAATCGGGAAAGGTTGTGTCTAAAAAACTGAACCTATTGGGGAAAGAATATCCATTATCAACTTTCTAGTTAATTCAGTGAGGTTTTTTTTGGTAAGAAAGTGCAACCAGTAAAAAATTGGGAATCACTAAGTTGTTTCAAACTAAACAAAGAGGAAACACAATACTAAACCAGTTAAGATCTGTGATCCTGAGGCTCTAGTTGTAAACCAGTTTTGCCCTCTGGGATGGTCCTATACCTACTCTTATCTTGTATCTCCTTAAGGTGTCACCAAACAGTAGTTTATATTTACCATCAACTCATGTTGGCAAACATGACATTACATGGGGTTTATACATCACATTCATGACAATAAGAGACAAATAGGCTATGGTAACTACCAACAGCACAAGTAAGAAGCATGTATGGTATGATCCAAATGCACTGCATACTTTCAGTAAGCACATAAAACACATGCACTGCCATAGAGACTGCTGAGCAATCACAAATACAGAGGCACAAGGGAATCTGACCATAGCTGAGATGTGAGGCAATCTCTGCTATAAGTCTCACCATCACCACTACCAAGAGTAATATTCTATTCATCCAAAACGTTGTGTGACTGACAACACTTTTACTGCTGCACCCCACAGTCCTTATCTGTCAAATTCCTGTATCAAACCAGGGATTTCTTTCCCATACACTTGCTCAGTGGCTTTGTTGGTAAAGATAAGGGATTGCAATAGCTTTTTGGTTGTCAGGATTTCTAAGGCGGTTCAGTACAGGCACATCAGGGTTGACAACCATCCCCAAATTACCTCTGAAACTGAGCACAAAATATTCTAATTAGCACAATAGTGTACACAGTTCATTTAAACGATATTCCCCAGTCTACTATCTCACCTGTGTATCCAGTTTTATTAGCAACACGAAAATGTTAAATATCCAGATGCATCACAATGGCCTTGTGGACGGGTGAAATGGCCTTATGGACCCTTTCTTTCTAAAACTAGCCGCCGAAATTGTCGCAACCCCTATTACTAGCCTGTTCAACCTCTCTTTCGTAACGTCTGAGATCCCCAGAGATTGGAAAGCTGCCGCGGTCATCCCCCTCTTCAAAGGGGGTGACTCTCTAGATCCAAACTGTTACAGACCCATATCCATCCTGCCCTGCCTTTCAAAAGTTTTTGAAAGCCAAGTCAACAAACAGATCACCGACCATTTCGAATCCCACCGTACCTTCTCCGCTATGCAATCCGGTTTCCGAGCTGGTCATGGGTGCACTTCAGCCACGCTCAAGGTCCTAAACGATATTATAACCACGATCGATAATAGACAGTACTGTGCAGCCGTTTTCATTGACCTGGCCAAGGCTTTCGACTCTGTCAACCACCGCATTCTTATTGGCAGACTAAATAGCCTTGGTTTCTCAAATGACTGCCTCGCCTGGTTCACCAACTACTTCTCAGATAGAGTTCAATGTGTCAAATCGGAGGGCCTGTTGTCTGGACCTATGCCAGTCTCTATGGGGGTGCCACAGGGTTCAATTCTTGGGCCGACTCTTTTCTCTGTGTATATCAATGACGTCGCTCTTGCTGCTGGTGACTCTCAGATCCACCTCTACGCAGACGACACCATTTTGTATACATCTGGCCCTTCATTGGACACTGTGTTAACAAACCTCCAAACGAGCTTCAATGCCATACAACACTCCTTCAGTAGCCTCAAACTGCTCTTAAACACTAGTAAAACTAAATGCATGCTCTTCAACCGAACGCTGCTTGCACCCGCCCACCCGACTAGAATCACTACTCTCGACGGGTCTGACCTAGAGTATGTGGACAACTACAAATATCTAGGTGTCTGGTTAGACTGTAAACTCTCCTTCCAGACTCACATTAAGAATCTCCAATCCAAAGTTAAATCTAGAATCGGTTTCCTATTTCGCAACAAAGCCTCCTTCACTCATGCTGCCAAACATTACATTTACATTTAAGTCATTTAGCAGACGCTCTTATCCAGAGCGACTTACATCAGCAATTAGGGTTAAGTGCCTTGCTTAAGGGCACATCGACAGATTTTCCACCTAGTCGGCTCGGGGATTAGAACCAGCGACCTTTCGGTTACTGGCACAACGCTCTTACCCACTAAGCTACCTGCCGCCCTGTAACATGCCCTCGTAAAACTGACTATCCTACCGATCCTTGACTTCGGCAATGTCATTTACAAAATAGCCTCCAACACTCTACTCAGCAAATTGGATGTAGTCTATCACAGTGCCATCCGTTTTGTCTCCAAAGCCCCATATACTACCCACCACTGTGACCTGTACGGTCTTGTTGGCTGGTCCTCACTACATATTCGTCGCCAAACCCACTGGCTCCAGGCCATCTATAAATCACTGCTAGGCAAATCCCCGCCTTATCTTAGCTCATTGGTCACCATAGCAACACCCACCCGTAGTCTGCGCTCCAGCAGGTATATCTCACTGGTCATCCCCAAAGCCAACACCTCCTTTGGCCGCCATTCCTTCCAGTTCTCTGCTGCCAATGACTGGAACAAATTGCAAAAATCTCTGAAGCTGGAGACACTTATCTCCCTCACTAACTTTAAGCATCAGTTGTCAGAGCACCTTACCGATCACTGCACCTGTACACAGCCCATCTGAAATTAGCCCGCCCAACTACCTCATCCCTATATTGTTATTTATTTTGCTCATTTGTACCCCAGTATCTCTATTTGCACATAATCTCTTGCACATCTATCATTCCAGTGTTAATACTAATTGTAATTATTTTGCACTATAGCCTATTTATTGCCTTACCTCCATAACTTGCTACATTTGCACACACTGTATATATATTTGTTTCTGTTGTATTTTTGACTTTGTTTTGTTTTACCCCATATGTAACTCTGTGTTGTTGTTTTTATCGCACTGCTTTGCTTTATCTTGGCCAGGTCGCAGTTGTAAATGAGAACTTGTTCTCAACTGGTTTACCTGGTTAAATAAAGGTGAAATAAAATAAATAAAATAAAATAAAATTATGGACATGAAACTGAGCGAAACTGCCCTAAAGCAGCCCAGTGTTCAAGTTCAACCCTATTCAACAAGGTCAAACTGTCTTTAGCTTGTGATGGTATCACGTCGTATTGACAAAGTTAAAATGTTTGTGCATTACAAAAGAAAAAGAACAGTTTTCCATGTTGTTATTATGGTCACTACAGAAGAATCTGAGGCGTACTGTACTAGTTTTGCACAGTATAGCGAAACGTCGGTACTTTTTCGATACTACAACATGAAAAAAGGTTCAGTACAATAATTTGTATTACTTTCATTTCTTCTATCAAATGTGTCTCAAGTCATATTCACTGGGTTAATCATCTCATGTATTTTCCTCACCGACCTGAATATGTGAGATAATGTGAGATAATGTTCCTCATGAACGACTGGGTTTATTCAAATGTTGTTGATCAGTACAATAAAATAAGTCCCAATGGAAGGGAAACAGATTGTTTGTCATCTGTAGCCCCATAGATCCAACAAGAAAAAAATACTATTGTATACTATGGTATAAAAACTATAGTATTCACTGTATTGTTTTTGCGGACTAAAGTCCTGTATACTGTAGTAAAAAGAATTGTAGTATATACTACAGTGTTTCCCATTTTTTATAATGTACAGTGGGGGAAAAAAAGTATTTAGTCAGCCACCAATTGTGCAAGTTCTCCCACTTAAAAAGATGAGAGAGGCCTGCAATTTTCATCATAGGTACACGTCAACTATGACAGACAAAATGAGAAAAAAATTTCCAGAAAATCACATTGTAGGATTTATAATGAATTTATTTGCAAATTATGGTGGAAAATAAGTATTTGGTCAATAACTAAAGTTTCTCAATACTTTGTTATATACCCTTTGTTGGCAATGACACAGGTCAAACGTTTTCTGTAAGTCTTCACAAGGTTTTCACACACTGTTGCTGGTATTTTGGCCCATTCCTCCATACAGATCTCCTCTAGAGCAGTGATGTTTTGGGGCTGTCGCTGGGCAACACAGACTTTCAACTCCCTCCAAAGATTTTCTATGGGGTTGAGATCTGGAGACTGGCTAGGCCACTCCAGGACCTTGAAATGCTTCTTACGAAGCCACTCCTTCGTTGCCCGGGCGGTGTGTTTGGGATCATTGTCATGCTGAAAGACCCAGCCACGTTTCATCTTCAATGCCCTTGCTGATGGAAGGAGGTTTTCACTCAAAATCTCACGATACATGGCCCCATTCATTCTTTCCTTTACACGGATCAGTCGTCCTGGTCCCTTTGCAGAAAAACAGCCCCAAAGCATGATGTTTCCACCCCCATGCTTCACAGTAGGTATGGTGTTCTTTGGATGCAACTCAGCATTCTTTGTCCTCCAAACACGACGAGTTGAGTTTTTACCAAAAAGTTATATTTTGGTTTCATCTGACCATATGACATTCTCCCAATCCTCTTCTAGATCATCCAAATGCACTCTAGCAAACTTCAGACGGGCCTGGACATGTACTGGACACGTCTGACACTGCAGGATTTGAGTCCCTGGCGGCGTAGTGTGTTACTGATGGTAGGCTTTGTTACTTTGGTCCCAGCTCTCTGCAGGTCATTCACTAGGTCCCCCCGTGTGGTTCTGGGATTTTTGCTCACCGTTCTTGTGATCATTTTGACCCCACGGGGTGAGATCTTGCGTGGAGCCCCAGATCGAGGGAGATTATCAGTGGTCTTGTATGTCTTCCATTTCCTAATAATTGCTCCCACAGTTGATTTCTTCAAACCAAGCTGCTTACCTATTGCAGATTCAGTCTTCCCAGCCTGGTGCAGGTCTACAATTTTGTTTCTGGTGTCCTTTGACAGCTCTTTGGTCTTGGCCATAGTGGAGATTGGAGTGTGACTGTTTGAGGTTGTGGACAGGTGTCTTTTATACTGATAACAAGTTCAAACAGGTGCCATTAATACAGGTAACGAGTGAAGGACAGAGGAGCCTCTTAAAGAAGAAGTTACAGGTCTGTGAGAGCCAGAAATCTTGCTTGTTTGTAGGTGACCAAATACTTATTTTCCACCATAATTTGCAAATAAATTCATAAAAAATCCTACAATGTGATTTTCTGAAAAAAAAATCTCTCAATTTGTCTGTCATAGTTGACGTGTACCTATGATGAAAATTACAGGCCTCTCTCATCTTTTTAAGTGGGAGAACGTGCACAATTGGTGGCTGACTAAATACTTTTTTCACCCACTGTAGATGTATGCCCCAAGAAGACCCCCCCCCCCCCCCCCACCACCACCACCACCCCATTCACCCCCACCACTCTCTGTTCTACTGTAGTATATACTGTAGTAATTACTGTAGTGTTTTTGCGGACTGTAGTGTTTTTTGCAGACATTACTGTAGTATTTACTGTAGTGTTTTTTCAGTCTGTAGTATGTCGTAGTATTTACTATAGTATTCTACAGTATATTACAAAATGATATAGTAAGTAGTAAACATGATCGAGGGATACTACAGTGTGTAGTATAGTATTCTACAGTATACTACAGTTTACAACAGAATTCTATAGTAAGTACTGTAGTATTCTATAGTATCGTTTTGGTATTGAGTATCGTGATACTAAACCTGGTATCGGTATCAAAGTCAAAAGTCTGGTATTGTGACAACAGTTTTTACTGACTCCACAACGTACAGTACGCTCTTTGCATAAGTCAGTTGAAAAGTCGCTGTGGGGTGTTTGCATAACCTAATCCTAGTGTTGTGTTAGAACTACAATCCTTCTCTGGAGCTTACCATCAGTTACTGAAATTTGACTTCATGTAAATAGGAAGCTGAAGCGTGTCCATTCCCGCAATAACATGGATTGCTTCACGCATAACTAGTGTATTACAAAGATCTCAGATGAAATCCCAATTCAAAGTGTTTTCAAATCAGGTCTGGTTTGCCATGGCAAGATGAATGCCTCTGATTCTTTGCCCTCATGTAATTATTTTCAAAGCCATACATTGTCTCATAATTAGGCAACAGTGTACTATTTTGCTTTAAAAGCATTTTAATCCATGGTCATTTATGTGAAAGACATATGCTACACAAGCGGAGTAAAAAGGCTGTAGTTTCTCTAGGCAGAGAAGAACAAATAATTCAAGTCTCTATCCCCCCCTCTCAGATAGCCTTTCAACATAGTATCAAGCCAAGGCACCTGAGCTTCCACAGACTGAGTTTCCTTTGATAGCAGTACTGTCAGACCACTGATGTGTTATGCAACCATCACCATACTTGTAATTCCAGTAACAAAACTCAATGGGAAAAGATTCCCTAGTGCAAAACAATGTACTGATCCTCAACACCAATGCTCTGATACAACCTGTCCTTAATACCCTCTGAAAGTAACCGCCTCTTCCGCTTTCCTTCGGTATCATGTCCCCTCATCTTTTCAATGGGCTTGATGATTATATCATCAAATTCGTGATAACACGGTCATTTAAGATAGATATAAAATGATATTAGTGTTTGTGGATTAATACTTCTGCCAGATGCCTTTTATGAAGTGTTTGCACTGAAGACCATTGCGCTACGTTTTGCCCATTGAATACCATTCAAAAAGCTTATAAAAGTTCAAAAACAACAAGGATACTTCCTGGAACTGACGCATCACTTACATATGCATAGAATCTAAATGTATTCTGCAATCCTGAATCTTTTGTAAAACCGAATTGAGTTTACGTAAAATGGGGTCATTTAAATGTCTACAGTAGTGTTGATATTTCTGCATAGTGCATGATAAAAGAAAGGTTCAGTGATACCAAACATATTCCAGGAAACCCACCAGTATATCCTTATGTCCTAACAGTATCTGTCTCCTTTATCAGGCCAGTGCAAGATAGTACAGTTGACTGTACTTTGGTGCTGTATTTGCATTGCAAACATTGTACCTGATTGAACACTCACTTCCCCCTAGGGCCAGACACTAGATGTCAACAAGCCTGTGCTGTGAGTAACTGAAAACTTTGGGAGACCACTTCCTCCTCTCCACTGAACCCTCCTCCCTCCTCCTCCCCTCTCCACCGCTGCAAAATGGCTGGGGCTTGTTAAACCATCATTTAGCTGAGAGAGTGAAAAGGGGGAGACTGAGTGCTCAAGAGTGTTGCTGAGTAACTACTCTAAGTGGCTGTATCTCCTGATTGGCTGACACAGTGTTTACTGCAATCTGTCATCTCACCAACACAACACTGCTCTTTCTCTGAAGGGAGCTGTCCAAAATGGAATGTGCAGGGAGAGAATGGCTATCAGTTTTATCACTGACCCTAAATAGCTGTTTGCCCCTGACCTGTCACCTGAGAGGAGAAAGTCATCACCTATCATTTGCGAATATAAACAAAGTGCCATAGTGATATTGGTCGGCAACCTCGTGCTCTTGACCCTCAATATTACTGTTGGTTTCAGCATAATCAGATTTTAAGGGGCATGTATTGTTGTATGAGCTGAAATAATACATCCCTATACGAATAGGCTAAATAACTGTACTGGAGAAGTAGTAGAGGAATGGACAATTTGAAGGCTTTTAGTGAAGTTCAGCTCAGTTCAAAGAGGTGTCTTCCAATTTGATGAATGTGTATGCTTGTGTAACACCACAACTATGAGACAAACCATTTTACGGAACCATGAACTAACTGTACAGTGGCTAGACAGGGAAGTGGGAATAGGAGTTTGATTGTTACTGTACTTTTGTAACATATGTTACAAATCTTCACAATGGAAATATGGCAAGTTGCAAAATGAATGCCACGTGAAAAGACAGTCGCCCACAGTAGTAATCATATTTCTGGATCCTTACACGAACCAATAATGCTGGCAAAGTTAGGCAAAACGTATCAAGCCTTAATGGGTTCGATTCCAGTTCCTAGAAGTATGAAAATTGTATGCACTCACTACTGTAATCTGCTAAATGACTAAAATGTAAATGTATCTTATAAGTTCACTAAGCAAACATCCCCAATATACTTCACAAGTGCACATTTAACCAGGTCTTCAACATAAAAGTATATTTCAGCCCAGCTAAAGCATCTTGGAAAGGCAGAAATAACAAATGCTTGATAGTGACCCTTTGGGTTCCAAATGCGTCTGGGTTATTCTACGGAAATGGTGGCTTTCCTGATCCCTGCCTTAACCACCAAGGAAAAACACCATAAAAAATCAGGTAATGTTTTTGTTTTAATTGAAGTGTTTTATTGTTAATAAACTTATGTAAGGCAGTTATATTTCAAATTATATTTTTCAGATTATCGTAGAACACGGTCAGCACCATGAAAATGGCTTGTCCCTTGAGCCAGGAGTCATGGTTTAGTGACATGTTTGAGTCAAAATATATATATTTCTCCAACTGTAAATGTCATAATGCAAAGTAAAGTATTATAGCTGTTTAGGGAATTACTTAAAAAACTACAATATCAACTAAATATTATAAATAATTTACAGGGAATAGCTGTCCTTCAATTTCATGTCACTGGTGTTACCTGTATAAATAAAAAAAACACTGAAAAAAATTCAACATCTTTGCCAATGTTTTCCTGGGTCAGAGGTTCATTGGAGGCGGGGCTGTTTTGAAGAGCACATGGTGAATCTGCACTCTCTCTTCATGTTAGCAATTTGATGATTCATTTGGTAATTTAATGCAAAGCTTTAAAACCCGTCACTGGTGTTATACAGTTTATAGTATGGGGAAGGGAAATATGATTGAAATAACTGATCCAATCACATTATTAAGTGATTTATTTACAATTTAAGAAGTGTGGTTTGAGCTACTGTGGCCACCATTTTAGATACGCCATCTTGTCAGCAGATTCATCACTGGTGTTACGTCACTGGTGTTACTGTTCCTGCTGGTAACACCAGTGACATGCCAGTAACACCTGTGACACTCACACTGCTAACATTTTATATCAACGTAAGGTTTTATACTGTTTCAATATTGTAATTTGTACCATAATATGGCTTTCCTTTTGATAGATATGGCAAATTAAAAAGTAAGTGCTGCCGAAAAGCAAAGACTCTACAGACATTGAAGGGATGCTGACCCAGATGACCCGGACCGTAGAGAAGCCTACCTTGAAAAAAAGAATGGAGACGAGAAGCACACTACACTAAACTTCCACTATGCTCTCTTGGGGGATCTAAGAGCAAAGTACAAAGCAGCCAAATCAGACACAGCCAAACAAGGGTTTGCAAATATACTGAGAAGAAAGCTAATAAAGAAATACAAATTCCAAAAGTTGTGTGAGCAGAGCATTGGTTTTTCATACCAAGCCTGGAAGCTACAAAAGAGGTCGACAAGCAAGCTTGGTGGAAATAAACAAGAAGACAGCCGTGAGACAGTTTTACCTAAGAGAGGATGTCAGCAGGCAAACCCCTGGCAAGAAAGACACTATCGCACTAAGGTGAAGAAACAGAGGAGGCTCCTTTGTGATTCCCTGCGTAACCTCCACAGGAAATATGTTGCTGAGCATGGGCAACAGATTTCATACGCCTTCTTCTGAAGGGAGAGACCCTTTTGGGTTGTGACACCGCAGGAGAGAGACTGAGAAACTTGCCAGTGCAAGACTCATGAAAACTTGCAGTTTATGGTGAATAAAATGCACAAACTTGGTCTTTCACATTCCAGCAACCTGGAGGAGATTGCAGATAGCACAGTTTGTAACAATTCAAAGGCATGCGCCTATGGCGAATGCCAATAATGTGAACACTCCACTGCACCACCGGCTAGACAGCAATCCACCGAAGAGGTGTCGCTCACCCAGTGGTGTCTGGAGAAGATAGAGCACAACAGAGCAAATGAAGAACAAGAGAAAAGTAGCTTCATCACTGTGAAGAAGGATATAGCCATAACCGAGGAAGAGCTTGTGACCCAGTTCCAGGATCTTTAAATGTAGGAGACATCTGTTCAACATCCGATGGTAGTACCACAGCTACCGGACCTTGAGAGAGAACCTGACCAATGACTGCCTGATCCATATAGATTTTAGTGAAAACTTCACATACAAGCATGCTTCAGAGATCCAGTCAGCTCACTTCGGGGGTTCACACAAGCAGGTGACGCTCCACACTGGTGTCCTCTGTTGCAGAGGAGCCCCCCATCTGCTTCTGCACCTTCTCATCCAGCAGATGGCATGACCCAGCAGCCATATGGGCTCACCTGGACCCCATTCTGGACATGATAAAACAGCAGTACCCTACCGTGCAACACCTTCACCTCTTCAGTGATGGCCCTGCCACCCAATATAAACAAAAGGGCAACTTCTAAATGGTTGGCACTGAACCTTTCAAGAAGGGCTTCCAGGGGAGTACGTGGAACTTTTTTGAGGCCAGTCACAGAAACGGTGCTCTGGATGGAGTGGGAGGTTCACTAAAAAGGTCAGCTGACCTCTTGGTCCACCACGGGAAAGACATAATGGATGCAATGTCTTTCTATCAGGAGGTAAGGGACTCTGGCACTCATATACAGTTGCATTATGTCAGTGAGGAAGAGGTGGAAAGTAAGGCACAGAAGGTTTCTGGGGTACCTCTGGTAACCATCAAATAAACCATGTGAATGCACCAGGTTCTGAGTAACATGCCTGGCATCCTAAAATACAGAGACATAAATTGTCTCTGCCAAGCAGCGCAAGCCGTGTGGGATTGCCCATGTTATGGACTCCAAGAAATCACTCTCCCGACAGTGCAGGCTAATGGCCATGGTCTCTCACCTCCACATCAAACAGATGTCATCGACCCGGATACCTCAGCTCCACTTCGTCCAGATGTCATCGAGGCTCACCACACTGGACAGTGGTGCATTGTGAACTACGATGAACAACCATACCCTGGCGTTATACTGGAGGTCGAAGAACATAACGTCAAAGTTAAGTGCACACTCAGGAATGGAGTCAACAAGTTATTCTGGCCAAGCACAAGAGATGATATCAACTGGTATGGGGATGACCAGAATGTGTGTCTGATGCCACAAAATGCAGTGTTGTCAGACCTCGAATAATGCAAAGAAAATAAGTTCATGTTCATTTTTAAACAACACAATACTAATGTTTTAACTTAGGAAGAGTTCAGAAATCAATATTTGGTGGAATAACCCTGATTTTCAATCACATCTTTCATGCGTCTTGGCATGCTCTCCACCAGTCTTTCACATTGATGTTGGGTGACTTTATGCCACTCCTGGCGCAAAAATTCAAGCAGCTCGGCTTTGTTTGATGGCTTGTGACCATCCATCTTCCTCTTGATCACATTCCAGAAGTTTTCAATGGGGTTCAGGTCTGGAGATTGGGCTGGCCATGACAGGGTCTTGATCTGGTGGTCCTCCATCCACACCTTGATTGACCTGGCTGTGTTGCATGGCGCATTGTCCTGCTGTAAAAACCAATCCTCAGAGTTGGGGAACAATGTCAGAGCAAAAGGAAGCAAGTTTTCTTCCAGGACAACCTTGTACGTTGCTTGATTCATGCATCCTTCACAAAGACAAATCTGCCCGATTCCAGCCTTGCTGAAGCACCCCCAGATCATCACCGATCCTCCACCAAATTGCACAGTGGGTGTGAGACACTGTGGCTTGTAGGCCTCTCCAGGTCTCCGTCTAACCATTAGACGACCAGGTGTTGGGCAAAGCTGAAAATTGGACTCATCAGAGAAGATGACCTTACTCCAGTCCTCTACGGTCCAATCCTTATAGTCTTTTGCAAACCTCAGCCTGGCTCTTCTTTGCTTCTCATTGATGAAGGGCTTATTTCTAGCTTTGCACGACTTCAGCCCTGCCCCTAGGAGCCTGTTTCAAACCGTCCTTGCCGTGCACTTCTTTTGTAGGTCACTCGATGTCATCCTACGGTTGTTGAGTGACATTCGAATGAGTTGGCGGTCATCCCAGTCAGTAGAGAGTCGTTTTCGCCCTCTGCCGGTCTGTAGCTTTGTTGTCCCCAATGTCTGCTGCTTGACCTTGTTCTTATGAACCGCCGTCTTTGACATTTTAAGGATGGAAGCAACCTGACGCTCACTGTATCCCTCTGCCAGTAAAGCCAGAATTGAACCCTTCTTTTCCTCACTCAAAACATTCATTTTCAACTCTTTTGGCATGGTCAATAGTTATTTTTTGATTAATATTACTTTTGAGGTACTATCAGCACTGTTTTTGCCATCCAGCTGGTCCTATTGCAAGAGGATAGTGATGACCACAGCAGTGGTTTTTATACTTTTCCTCGTTAAATAAGATTTGGTTCATGTGATCACCTAATCAGTACCTAATTCAGTAGAATGAGGTGTGCCTGTGTTGGAATTCAACAGACACTGGAATGGAATGGCTGTCATACATATAGAGATGCTGATTTAAGAAAAATTTGCAGTGGTCTCTTAATATTTTCCACAGCTGTATATGCAAATTAAATTGTGAAATTACATTCAGGAAAGCCTGAATTGTCAGCTAAAATATAGGTAACACCAGTGACAAAGGCAGCACTTGCATTTTTTTATGTAATGTATTAAAAATATTAAAATACATTAAGCTGGCATTTGTTGATTTATAATGGTAAAGGGTTAACTATTATCTGACTATACGTTTTATTTTTTTTATTTTACATTTGCCTCTTCAAAAGCCACCATTTCCGTAGAATCACCCGTCTCCAAGAAGTTCTATATCGTGGAGCTCCGCCCCATAGGGGAGCTCTGCTCCTAGTGGTTTACCCTCTGCCCTAAGGCAGCAGCAGCCTGAGACAAAATTATGCACACACCTACAGCCAATAGGAGTACAGGTGTCCCTATAAGAGGGGATACCTCCCCTCAATCAGCCTCCCTTTTTCTTCAGCGACTGGATGACTAGACTGAAGAGCCAAGAAGAGACGAAGCACGAAGACTCAGGACGAAAAAACGCCGTTGATATTCCAGTCATCAACGTCGTCTAAATGAGCACACCGGGAGATTTTCCACCCCCAAAAGCTATTTTCAGAGCTCAGTGCAGATGCACTTCCATGGCGGCTGGTGACCACCACGACCTATGTTTCGTGTGTTTGGGATCCCAGCATGCCAAGGAAGGCGTCTGCAGTCCCCCGAATTGCGCCTCCTGCGCCCTCCTTTCTTTAAAGGAGAGGAAGCAGCGTTGGGCGTTTTTCAGGGAGGACATCCCCCTTGAGGATGTGTTGTCGATACTAGCCTCTGCTTCAGAGGCGTCGTCCGACGGCGCAGACTCGGGGGAAGATAGGGATTTTGAGGAAGGGTCTGGCATTCCAATGGAACAGTCGGACCCCGTCCCTCATACTTTCAAGCCCCCCTTTCCTTTGGAGAGCGAGAGGGCTTGTAGTCCCTATAGCGAAGGGGATACGAGCTCTGAGAGATCAGAAGCTCTCTCTTTCGCTGCAGCCTCTCTGAGAGCGGATTTTCCGGGTCTCATTGAGAGAGCTGCTCAACGGCTGGCAATAAGGCTGCCCCCTCTTCCCTCCGCACCGGAGGTTGATATGATGGAGGGCGGTCCTTATTCCAGGCCAAGGAAGGCGGCAGAGCCAGTGGCTCCTGCCATGCCTTCTTTGGCTAGGTACGTTGAGGGCTCGTGGGAGGCACCTTTAGCGGCGCGTTCGCCTGTAAAAGCGTATCTCCCATTCACGAGAGTGGAAGGAAGGTTTCAGGGTCAGGGAATCCCCAGGTTAGAGAGCGCCATGGCGGCGTATCTCGTACCGGGTTCGAGCCCTTGGCCCTCTTCCAAGAAGGCCACGTTGCCATCCCAGAAGGACCGACTCACAGCGTCGCTGTTAGAGAAGTCTTTTGGGTTGGGAGCCCAAGCTGTAGCAGCAGCTAACAACATTGCCCTCTTGGCGGCCTCTCTGTCCCGTTTAACCACGGGTAAGACAGAGATGGCACCGGAGGAGGTGGAGGAGGCGTCCAGAATTTCTGGCGCCATACTCCACCTTACACAGGCGTCCGCAGTCTGCGCGGGGAGATCCATGGCCACTTCGGTGGTCGGGGAACGACACCTCTGGTTGTCATTGACTTCCATGAAAGAGGCAGACAGGACGTCTCTCTTGAACGCCCCCCTCTCTGACGACGGCCTCTTTGGGGTCGCAGTCAAAGAGGCGACGGAGCGTTTTTCAAAGTTAGAGGAGGAGAAGAAGCAGCTGGCCAAGCACCTGCCGTTGGCAGGACGACTCGGCCCCCCTCCTCCCCAAAGGCCATCTACCTCCGCCCCTCTAAGTAGACCGGGGTCTACGACGAGGCGGCGTAATCGGCGTCATCCGGCGGCCACGAGCAGCAAGGGAGCGGGCTCGGCCCTCCCAGCAGCTACGGTAGCCCCACTACAGCCAGCGAGGGAGGTGACGAGGACGCCGACCTGGCCCTCCAAGGGAGGCAAGAGGAGGCGTACGTGACGGGACGCGGGGGAGAGGATGGAGGACGCATCGATGGTGTCGAACGTGCCCACTGTTCCCCCCCACCCTTCGGTTGAAGGGACGGGTGTTGATGTAAATGCCTTTGTTGATGTGTTTAATAAAGAGTTGGCTCCACCTGACTTTGTCAAAAAATAGCCTATTTTCCATAATACGTCCGAGAGCGTTCAAATCTCACCCTCTCTTCCTTACCACTCTAAGAGCCGTTCAGCCCACCGAGGGTGCGTTGCTGAACAGGCACTAAGAGTAGGTATCCAGAAGACCTCAATCAGGTCGTCACATCACACTTCACGTATAAGAAGTGCTTTACATAGAAGGTAGCAGTCCCGGTCAGATTCTGACATGAGGACGCAGCCGCTATTTGGGGATGGCGCACTAGCACAGACTAAGGTCTCCACTAGTACGAGCCAGACCCATGCTGCGTTCACGGAGGGCCAGATTACTGAGGTCACCAAGGTGCCCAGAGTATCGGCGCCCCCAGGCATTGTAACACAGCAGCTATCTGGGGACGGCGCATTATCGCAGACCAAGGTCTCGGTTAATGCGATTCAGACCCATGCTACGTTCACGGAGGGCAGGATTACTAGCGTTATGGGTATAACCAAAGTATCAGCTCCCCTGACAGAACGAGCCAGTACTCACCACACTGAGCGTGAATCAACCCACCAGGGGTGCAGAGTTGAACACACACAGAAGGTGAAAGTTAAGAAGGTATCAAGGCGCCGCCTTGTTTTACCTCATAGAGACCTCATACTACAGACTTCTAGGAGTACTGTAGTGAAGGGCTCTGATAGCGAATTGCAGTCACCTAAGATGACGCAATCGCTTGCTGGGGATGGTGCCCTGCCGCAGGCTGTGGCCTCGGTCAGCGCAATTCAGACCCGCGATGCGTTCAAGGAGGGCAGGAATACGACGGTTACGGGTTTAACCGACGTCCCTACTCCTCTTTCTTCCTCAGAACGCATTTCCTCTCCCTTTCACGGGAGGCCCACCTTGGGCTGTTCCACCACTTCAATATTGGGGAACAGTGGCGGTAAGGGCCATAGAGGAATACAGGTCCTTCCTACTGGATGCACCACAGCTTCGCGCCCAGCCACTTTCTCTGCATTGCTGGCAGTGGCGAAGAAGCTGCACCCTCTCACGCTGGCTAGAACAGACGTTGCAGAAGGGTTATGCTCTCCAATTCCACCGGACCCCACCCCCGTTCAGGGGAGTGGTGGAGACGGTGATGAAAACGGCAGACAAAGTGGCCGCTCTGATGACAGAGATTACGGAACTTTTGGCGAAGGAGGCGGTGACAGTAGTTCCCCGGGAGCAAAGGAACAAAGGGCTATATTCGCCTTATTTCCTAGTGCCCAAAAAGACGGGGGGAGTGAGGCCGATTTTGGATTTACGCATTCTCAACGAGAGCATAACCAAACGGCCCTTCCGAATGCTAACGACAAAACGTCTGCTGGAATGTGTCCAGAGAGGGGACTTTTGTACGAGCATAGACCTAAAGGACGCGTACTTTCATGTGCCGGTTCAGCCGCGTCACAGGAAGTTTCTGCGGTTCGCCTTTCAAGGGGTGGCGTACGAATACACGAGGATGCCATTTGGGTACGCCCTGGCACCTCGCACATTTTCCAAGTGTGTGGAGGCGGCATTAGAACCGTTGCGTCGTCAGGGAATACGGCTACTAGCCTACCTGGACGACCTACTGGTTCTCGCCCCGTCAGCAGAGCTGGCGATCACTCACACAACACAGACAGTGATGCATCTCACAAGTCTGGGGTTTGCTGTGAATTGGAAAAAGAGCGTGCCCTGGCCCACTCATCAGATTGTCTACCTGGGAATACAGCTAGACACTGTGAGGATGAGGGCTCGAATTTCGGACCCCCGAAGGGTAGCCTTGTTGCTAGCCCTAAGGAAGTGTCGTCCGAATCACACGGTGACGGCGCTGTCGATCATGTCACTTTTGGGTCTCATGTCGTCAGCGCACTCTGTGGTTCCGCTGGGACTCCTGCATATGCGCAGGACGCAGCGATGGTTCGCCCAACTAAGACTAGACCCATTGCGTCAACGTCATCGGTTGGTGGTGGTTCCCCTCTCGCTCAGTGCAGACCTAAACTATTGGAGAAACTCGCGCGTTCTCACGCACGGAGTCCCGATAGGAAAGGTGTCCTCTCACATCCCAGTATTCACAGATGCGTCCCTGACGGGATGGGGAGGGACATGTCAGACACAAGCGATAGGAGGTGTGTGGCCTCAATCAGGTCGTCACATCAACCTCCTGGAGTTGGAAACGGTTCGACTGGTTCTGACCCACTTCGCGTCTACCCTTCGGGGTCGCGATGTGCTGGTCTGGTCAGACAACCGGACCACAGTAGCCCACATAAATCGCCAGGGAGGAGTCAGATCTCCTGCTCTCCATCGGGCACCTTCGCTCATTGAGAGCAGCACACATTCCGGGCTACTTGAACGTAGGAGCAGACCTCATGTCAAGAGGGGGTCCTCGAGACGACGAGTGGTGTCTGCATCCAGACATTGTTCTCCAGATTTGGGAACAATTCGGGAGAGCCGAGGTGGACCTATTCGCGTCACGCGTGAACGCGCAATGTCCTCTGTGGTTCTCTCTGAGGGAACAGGACGAACCGCCACTGGGAAGGGACGCCTTTGCGCACCAACCGTGGCAGAGAGTTCTCCTGTATGCATTCCCTCCGCTGTCCTGCATTCTCCCACTGCTAGCCAGGGTGAGGTCAGGGGGGCTGTCAGTGATACTGATAGCGCCCGATCGCCCGGGGGCTCCGTGGTTTGCGGAGATGAGTCAGATGTTGATTGCGCCACCTTGGCCAATTCCACATCGACGGGACGCGTTGTCTCAGGCGGCTGGCACGATAGGGAAATTGCCCATAATCGGCCAACCACTGAAGGCCTGGCTGCTGAGAGGGACAGGCTAGAGCGCCGTGGGTTATCTGATGCAGTGATCAGGACCATACAGGGTTCACGTGCCAGTTCCACTTCTAAGATGTATGCCAGTAGATGGAACGTGTTTTCACGATGGTGTGTCACACAAGGTGTAGACCCCATGAGCTGTCAGGTGGAGAGTATTCTCTCTTTTCTACAGCTCATGTTTGATAAGCAAAAGTCGCCTGCCACGATTAGAGTGTTTGCAGCAGCGATTTCAGCTTGTCATGAGGGTTTTGGCAGAGACAATGTCTTTAGCCACCCTCTAGTGAAACGCTTCCTATTAGGAACGCGGCGACTTAGGCCAACACCTAGAGTCACGCTTCCTCAGTGGGATTTGGCTTTGGTACTCGAAGCGCTATGTAAGTCGCCGTTCAAGCCATTGAATCAAATACCCCTCAAGATGCTGTCTATAAAGACAACATTGTTGCTCGCTTTGACTACAGCTAAGCGGGTCAGTGATTTGTGTGCTCTTTCGACGAGACCTGACTGCTTGGCCATCAATGGTGACATGAGCAGAGCAGTGTTACGTCCTAACCCGGCATTTGTGCCGAAGGTTATTAAGAGTTCATATAGGTCACAGACCGTGGAGCTGTGGGCCTTTTCTCCTCCTCCTCATAGAGAGAGGAGTGAGGAAAAGCTCAATCGCCTGTGCCCGGTACGCGCTTTGGCGTGTTACGTTGAGCGCACAGCAGCGATTAGGTCATCGCCTCAGTTGTTTGTGTGTCACGGTGCGGCTGCACTAGGTAGACCACTTTCAAAACAGAGGTTGTCTCACTGGCTTTGTGAAGGCATTGAGACAGCTTATGAGGTAGCAGGGCGGCAATTGCCTCAGGGTATCAGAGCTCACTCCACTCGTGGAGTAGCGGCTTCTACTGCCCTTTTCAGAGGAACAGGAGTAGAGGATATCTGTAGAGCAGCATCCTGGTCGACACCGTCTCCATTTATCCGTTTCTATCTCTTAGATATGTCTTCTAATTCTCTGGCTCGATCTGTTCATTAGCGTGGCTGAAGGGAGATCTTGAGCAAGAAAGAGAGGAGAAGCAGGACTGTGGACACAGGTTTCCATCAGGTCCGCTTTGGTTAGGAAGACGTGTTTTTGACAGATGTGTTTTCTAACTCTTTGGCTCGGTCTGTACTCAGCATAGCTGAAGGGAGATCTTGAGCTAGGAAGAGAGGGAAAAGCAGGACTATGGACAGGGTTTCCACCAGGTCCGCTTTGGATAAGAAAACATATTTTGTGGCATGAATCCTGACTGACAGGGTCAGTACAGTAGAGGCATGCGTTGATTACAGAATGTGAGGTCATCTATCTGCTTGTTCAGTTAGTATGACTCATGTTTTTGTTCCTGCCCACTAATCTCTGGGATTCCATTGAGTGAGTGAGGCGGTCTACCGCGTTC
The DNA here is from genome assembly GCF_964263955.1 of Coregonus lavaretus. Classification (NCBI taxonomy): domain Eukaryota; kingdom Metazoa; phylum Chordata; class Actinopteri; order Salmoniformes; family Salmonidae; genus Coregonus; species Coregonus lavaretus. The sequence continues at coordinate 26,935,124 of NC_140018.1, forward strand.
ACAATGTAGAGTGACACTTGATGTCATTCCATTAGTGGTCGGTAGTGTTTTCACAGGATATTGAGGCACATCTATCTGCTAGTACAGGTTACTATGGCTTCTATTCTGGTGATCTGCCCACTAGTCATTGGCATTGCCATTGGACTAGGTGGGGCGGGTCTTTAACCGATGACGCGGTATATTGTGACGCCCGTAGGGGTTTTTAGTTGCAGTACTGCGGGACTCGGTTGCAGCCATTGCTAGGCCTGACTTTCTCGTTTTGATGGGAAGTGTTAGGCTCGGCAGGGAGTACATTTTGGAGCGCTACGCTCCGCCTTAAACCACTAGGAGCAGAGCTCCCCTATGGGGCGGAGCTCCACGATATAGAACGATTAGTTACCGGAGTGTAACTCCAGTTCTATGAGTGGAGCGGAGCCCCATAGGACTTAAGGCCCTGCCGACCCTCTCTAGTCTCGCTGAAGAAAAATATCTCGGGAGGCTGATTGAGGGGAGGTATCCCCTCTTATAGGGACACCTGTACTCCTATTGGCTGTAGGTGTGTGCATAATTTTGTCTCAGGCTGCTGCTGCCTTAGGGCAGAGGGTAAACCACTAGGAGCAGAGCTCCCCTATGGGGCTCCGCTCCACTCATAGAACTGGAGTTACACTCCGGTAACTAATCGTTCTGCATAATGCCAAAAGTAAGCACCTTCCTCAATTAGTCAACGAGGAGTGCCCTCAGCATTTTAGATTCCGTGGATGATTTGGCCTCATTACAGTCAGCATCTACCCCTATGACCACTGAATCGCCGCGTCATATCATGCTCATTGATTGTAATGAAATATCCATCGACTCAAAAACCTAACTTCCTGAAAATATATCTCACCACCGTTCTCGCTCTAGTACACTCAATGATTTATCTCGTTCGCGCTCCACAGGATTGTATGGATTTTTGCATACCGCTTCCTTCCTTACTCTGCTGAGACGCTGACGGTCGTCCTCTCCCTGCAGCTTTGACTTCACCTTTGTGTCAGATTACCATGGAAACATGAAGATTCCCAGCGACAAGACAAGAGAGGAGAACACTGATATCTGATCTTAGAAAAGAGGAAAAGTGCATTTAATATGTCCAAATCCGATTATTTTCACAGACTTCACGGAACTGACTGCAATAAGTATTGAAAAAACAATTAGACCATGTTGGCTAGGCTACATGTTAGAATTTCCACAGCAATGTATTTGAAACCAATGACTTCAAGCATGTAGGTAGTGAAGGTTATTGCGTTTTAGATTTGATTTATGCAGTGTTCACAAACTATCTGAGTTATTGGAAGGTTTTAGTTCCCTGTGCGAAATTTCACTTGAAAGACCCTCCAAATCGGAATTACAAGTAGGAAACTCGGGAAAAAATGTTAATGCCGAGTTGTGACGTTTCACCACTGACCTTTCCAGCCAAAAGATGGCAACAAATCCGTTTTGGACTATTACAACCATATCAATATAGATAGGCTAATGTCGCTAGTTTGACCATATTGTCAATGTTAAGCTAGCTATCTTACCAAGCTAAATCTTATTGGTTGAAGAATTGTTCCTACTTTAAAAGCACTTCAACAAAAGCATGTCTGATGTACAACTTCACACATCCCAGTTTCATATTCCCCACGAACACATGAAGCCAGCATTAAGCCTTTCGCCCCTCCCTCTCGTTTGTTTTTGGAATAACGGGTCACTTAAATATTTTCTGTTCAGTCAATTTATTACATATAGCCTACACACGGTGTTCATTGAGGGCATAATTGCACCATAATTTCTCATGGCTACAACATCATTGAATTCATGAATAACCTTTTAATATTTCACTATAAGGCCACACTGTACAATAAATAGATTAATACACTACATGATGAAAAAAATATATACCGGTAACATACACTTCATGACCAAAAGTATGTGGACACTTGCTTGTCGAACATCTCATTCCAAAATCATGGGCATTAATATGGAGTTGGTCCCCCCTTTGCTGCTATAACAGCCTCCACTCTTCTGGGAAGGCTTTCCACTAGATGTTGGAACATTGCTGCGTGGACTTGCTTGCATTCAGCAACAAGAGCATTAGTGAGGTCGGGCATTGATGTTGGGCGATTAGGCCTGGCTCGCAGTCGGCGTTCCAATTCATCCCAAAGGTGTTCGATGGGGTTGGCTCACTTTGTGCAGAGGGGCATTGTCATGCTGAAACAGGAAAGGGCCTTCCCCAAACTGTTGCCACAAAGTTGGAAGCACAGAATTGTCTAAAATGTCATTGTATGCTGTAGCATTAAGATTTCCCTTCACTGGAACTAGGGGGCCTAGCCAGATCCATGAAAAACAGCCCCAGCCCATTATTCCTCCTCCACTAAACTTTACAGTTGGCACTATACATTCGGGTAGGTAGCGTTCTCCTGGCATCCGTCAAACCCAGATCCGTCCGTCAGACTGCCAGATGGTGAAGCGTGATTCATCACTCCAGAGAACGCGTTTCCACTGAGTCCAATGGCGGCGAGCTTTACACCACTCCAGCCGACACTTGGCACTGCGCATGGTGATCTTAGGTTTGTGTGTGGCTGCTCAGCCATGGAGACCCATTTCATGAAACTCCCGACGAACTGTTCTTGTGCTGATGTTGCTTCCAGAGGCAGGTTGGAACTTGGTAGTGAGTGTTGCAACCGAGGACAGAAGATTTAAAGATTTTTACGTGCTACCCGCTTCAGCACTCGGCTGTCACGTTCTGTGAGCTTGTGTGGCCTACCACATTGTGGCTGGAGCCGTTGTTGCTCCTAGATGTTTCCACTTCACAATAACAGCACTTACAGTTGACCTGGGCAGCTCTAGCAGGGCAGAAATTTGACGAAATTACTTGTTGGAAAGGTGGCATCCTATGACGGTGCCACGTTGAAAGTCACTGAGCTCTTCAGTAAGGCCATTCTACTGCCAATGAATGGCTATGGAGATTGCATGGCTGTGTGCTCGATTTTATACACCTGTCAGCAACGGGTGTGGCTGAAATAGCCGCATCGACTTTTGTATATATAGTGTATGTGGTGCTATTATATGTGACTGAGATTAACTTATTACAAGATGGTATATGGCTGAAAGGTGGGTTTAGGTGTCCCCCCTTTACATGTATTTTATCAATACATGATTGTTTCACAAAAGCAGTATTTATTCAAAATGAAAACAGCCACCACTAAATAGCCTACCTACTATATGTGCACTGTGTGTGTCAAGTGAATGAGGGTGTATTCTGAGCACGTTCTGAAAGTGGAAGCTCAATGAGCCAAAACCAATTTTTGCCTAAAGCAAATGCTGATTCCTCATAATCAAATAAGTGTACATAATTGAGATGAAATTGTTACAAACACCCTCAAACATGTATCATAATGAATCGATAATTAGGTATCACTTTGTTAGGAGTGATTAGAATGCCTTTCAAACCTCTGCGCACACCATCAATTCCAAAATGATCCTCCAAAATGATCCTCTAGAGTCCAGTATTTTTTATTTGGTAATTTTGAAAGGAAAATTTGTCGCCACGACAATATTTTTTTCTTCTGATTTGTTACAATCTGCTAAAAATCCATTGTTCACTCGTTTTTAAAGCCTTGCCCACTTTCTATGTGAGGGCTCTGATTCGCTGGATCTGAGCGCGGATGCCGTCATCATTTGGGATGCCCATTCATCTGGGCCGCATTCAGTAGGACCCAACGTTTTGGAACCTTCAGATAGAAATAGCCGATGTAGAACACACATGCCTCTCTGACATGTAGAATGAGGGACCACCAGCTCTATTCGTTGCATTTCTATCTGCAACGTTCGAGAACGTTTGGCAACTGAATGTGGCCCTGTGCACTTGGGCGTTGGACTCCGCATCTTATTAGCACGGGAAATTTCTCCATTTTCCACCCTGTCTACAGCGACATAGCCACAAATCTGGGATTTTTTATGACTTCTCTTCACTTGGCAGGTATTTTCTGCAATTTTCCCATTTTGTTTACTGCGACTGGACTTTGATTACTTGTCCAGTAAACGTTTCAAAGAGGAGCCTTCGCAAAGTGCTTGCATTTAAGAAAGAGTCTAGTAGTGGTCTTTGTTCGTTTTTTGGATCGGTTGAGTTTCTTTGTTGGAGCGAAAGCATGGGAGCGCAATTCTCCAAGACAGCTGCAAAAGGCGAAACCGCGGTTGAAAAGCCAGGAGAGGATGCCGCTTCACCAACCAAGACCAATGGACAGGTAATTGATATTTTAAAAAATATTTGTATCCGAGTTAAAGGAAATATAGATATACGGTTGGTTTGCGCAAAGGTTCTCTCGGTGCGTTATTGTGTTGTGGGCACTTATGAAGACGCACGACTGGCTGATGTTATTGGAGCAAACAACCACGATTGGAATAAATTGATTCTAAAGATTCTATATTATTTCATCAAACATTTGATCATTGATTTGAAATGCAATTTCTAAAATTGTTTCATTATTACAAGTCCAAACTGATTTGGATAATTATTTGGAGACAAATTCCGTAAAGTGTTCACTCGTTTTCATTGATTAATTTTGATGTGTGGGGTGTTCGACACGTTTACAGGGGTGAAGTCTTTGTTTGAAATTTCGAATTGTGAGAGCGGAAATTGGTATCACATTGTTGGACCATATGTAGCCATGTGTAGTTAAATGGATCAATCAAGTTTTAATCATGTTTGAATCAAAAACTTAATTGAAAATGAGCACTAATCTAATAACTTGAGGCAATCGGTGGGTGAATGGGGGAGATGCACGACGCCAACAATGGCTTGCCATGGTCTAGCTAGCTAACTCCAACACGCCTTTTGTTACAGATGCTCGAGTAGAGAGCAGGGATGGTTACTACCACACAAGCAGGGGAGCCACATTTGATAATGCGCCCTTTCTGTAACTGGTATTATAAGTGTTGGAATGGATGGTGTTGGAAGTGATATTGATAAAGATGATGGTTTTAGGGTTCTGGTGCTTCTGAGTTTTTGGGGTATTCATCTGAACGATGCTCTGGGTGATCTGGTGTATTAATGAGCATCTGCTGTTTAATGAGCAGATGCTTTGCTTTGGCGCGTCGGTGTCGGAGAGACTGGCAGACGCGCATCGCCCCCTAGCGAACCATCCGAAACGGTGTCTCCCTCTTCTCATTGCTGGAGGCGGCTCATTCTCGCCCATGATTACGGGGACATTGTTTCAATCATGCATTTCAAAAATTAATTCTGTATTGAATTTGTAACTCGCAAAGCAATTAGCCTGCCGACGCCCGTGCGTAAAGGCCCAATGATACTAAACATTAGACAGGGCTGTATGCTTTTGTCCCGATTGATTTTTGTGGTGTCTACTGCCCCTTGTGTCACTGAGTGACAATGGTCCATATCACACGTTATATTCCACGCTTGCTTTTTATGTGATGTTAATGGTCTTTGTCTTTAGGAAAATGGCCATGTGAAAGTGAACGGGGATGCCTCTCCTGCGGCTGCAGAGGCAGGCAAAGAAGAGGTGCATGCCAATGGTAGTGCCACGGCTGAGGAGGCTCCAAAAGAGGAGGCTGCGACCGCAGAGGCTGCACCCGCAGCAGCGGCAGTAGAAGGGGAAAAGGCAGAGAATGCAGAGGCTGTGTCTCCAGCAGCCGAGGGTGAGGCAGCTAAACCGGAGGAGGGTGCCACGCCTTCAACCAGCAACGAGACCCCCAAAAAGAAGAAGAAGCGCTTCTCCTTCAAAAAGTCTTTCAAGCTTAGCGGTTTCTCCTTCAAAAAGACCAAAAAGGAGACGGGCGATGGGGCAGAAGGTGAGGAGGCCGCTGCGTCCACCGAGGAGGCCAAGGATGAGGCAGCCGAGACCCCAGAGGCCGCCGCCGAGGGGGAAGCCAATACTGTAGAGGGAGAGGCCAAGCCTGCTGCTGCTGGGGAGGAATCTAAGGAAGCAGCAAGCCCCACAGAGGCCAAGCCGGAAGAAACTGCAGCAGCAGCACCCGCTGAGGAGGCCAAGGCAGCCCCAGCCGCCGAGGAGCCAAAAGCAGAGGAGAAGCCAGCTGAGCCTGCTGCGGAGGCACCCAAAACGGAGGAGGCTGCACCTGCAACAGAGGCCGCATCCAGTCCAGAGGCCCCCGCTGCCGCCAAGGCCGCTGCTGAGTAAAGCCGGAAACGCAAAGAGCAAAACAGAAGAAATAAAAAAAGCTGAAAAAAGATAATCAAGAAACATTTCCCTGTTTGTATGTTGGAGTGGTGCCAGTTCCTGGCTTTGGAGAACTTGTCTACAACCAGGGATATTTTAAAGCTTTTCTTTTTTTTGTTTTCCCTTCCCCCTCCACAAAACCCATCTTGGTCCATTGTTACTCCCATTCCAACGGGCAGAGAGGTGGGTTGCTTAGAAACGTAATATTACAGAAAAAATACATCCACACTCTGCCATATATTTTTTGCATCAGTATTAAAAGTTTTTTGTTGTTACATTTTTATACAAAATGTAAACTTGTCAAAATGTATGGACATGCCCATGGTATGAAGGAGGTGGGGTATGTAAATGAGTTGAGATGTAAATGAAGGGGTTTTTGGGGTGGGCGGGGGGGAGAATTGGAGGTTGGGAATTGTGCCACATACTATAATGTAAAGAGTGGTCTTAAAAAAACGAGAATGAAACAACCAACATCTATGTACCACGAGATTACCATGCGGTTTACAACACTAAGTCATTTTTACTATGAGACTACAAAAAATACAATTCCCAGAGCTAGGTTTAGAAAATCTTTTTTTTTTTTTTTAAATCATAGGAGCTTTTCACTAATCTCATTAGCTGTACCAGTCAGTGATTCAGTAGAAATACAAGTTGTATAGGCTTTATTGTTTATTGCTGGTTTTCTGACCTTAATAAAGTGTAAGTATGTATAGGCGGGGTGTTTTTAACTATGATTATTGTACAAATGAAATCTTGATCTCAAGAAGCACATGAAGTTTGCAGCTCTATCCACCCGCTCATTTTTGTAAGATAACAGAAACAAATTAATCCTGGACGACCTTTTCAGCAATTTTGAACTCAACCAAGCTGTGATAAGTGGAATGGTTACTGTTTATATACTGTGGTATGTTTTGATTACAGCAGACAATGCTTTTTTCAGTGGTCTTTGACAAATTAAGGAATCTCTATCAGATGCAATGTTTATGTAGCATCTTATCTCTTTCTTTTCTTTTGTAAATACTGGAGAAGCTTTGACCAATTTGACTTAGAGATGGAATGTAACTTTGCTTAAAAAATGCTATTAAACTCCTGCTTAAAGTGTTCTAATTTTATGTGAGCACACTAAAAGCAAAAATAAATGTGAATAAAATTTGAGCCGCATCTGTCTTTTCATTTGACCAGTTTCTATTCCTTTTAAGCTGGAATCTGCAATAGGGGGAAACGGCGCCACTAGCCGCCCCACCACCCTTGTTTCTGTTGCCAACCTGAGGAGCGTCGCGCATTATGGTTAAATAAATTGCAGTACATATTGTGCTATTCTAGCACGTGTGCAAACAGTGTTTGTTGTAATGTCACAAATGGACGTGGCTTTCACCATTAAGGAGTCCAGCTTTAACCATTAGGATGGAGGTGGTAAGTTGGTAGTTGAGTGTTCTAACTGGTAAATTGATCAGTAATTTCAACATATAAGTAATTTTAGCATACTTAGCTGTGTTTTCACAGGCATCCCAATTCAGATTTCCCCTGACTAATTTAGCTTTTGACCATTCATTTCTTTTTCGGAGCTAATCAGATTGGTCAAAAAAAATGGTCTGCCTGTTTAAATGCAGCCATAGTGTGTTAAAACTAATTTTGTATTCAGGCTAACAACTGCCAACTTTTCTATATACTCAAACATTACAGTATGATTGCAGAAGCACCTTGCCGCAACAACACCAAGAGGGTTTCCCCTAGGATTTGAACTAATGACGTTACAGCAGGTCACAGCCAGTGTCACTGCCCCTCAGTTATCTACAGAAGTCCAACATGGAATACTCAATGGTTCGGACAAATCTATTTCACCTAGCAAGTATTATACAACTATCATCAACTAGTCCTAACTTGTTCGAAGCCTTTTAAAATCAATCATGGACCAGAATACATGCATTTGTCACAGCGATCAGGTTTTTTATTATTAGTTTAGTGCTATTCCACACCCCCAACAGGATCACATGCAGCCTACATCACTGAATTCTCACTGGTGTTAAATATGTTGACATTTGCAATTGAATGATGGTGTGAGATCGTAGAACAATAGTTACTCAGTAACTGGTACAATGCCAATGGAAATTATTTAAAAAATATCAGTGAAGACCTTTTGAGCAGCTCATTGTTGTAAAAAGAGACCCTCAAGGCACAGACTAAATACTTTGCAATGAAGTTGAACAATGAATGATGTACAGCCCCACCCAAGACATTGAAAGAAACCATCAACACAGTGGTTTGATTTACTAAGGCTTGCTTGATGCTACACTTGGATAATGAAATATGCTTATGGATTTTGTTTCAGGGCCAGGTGTCCCTCACAGGTGAGACCACACGTAACCTCGAAGTTTGCAAGACACCCATGTTTTGCAACTAAAATGAACCTGTTTTAGAGTAGCTGGGCTAACACCTGGCTGTAGGCCTACAGTGCAACAACACTGTACATGTTACTAGTAGGCTAAGTTTATGTAATTAAAATCTAGATATACTGTCAGCAAGTCTAAAGTGTACACAACTCGATTAAAGATCTTCAGGGTTGTATTAGCAATCGTGACGGTTCAAATAAATAGGCCAAAATGGTACCTTAGGCTATAACAACTAGTGCTATTTACATTTTAGTCATTTAGCAGACGGTCTTATCCAGAGCAACTTACAGTTAGTGAGTGCATACATTTTCCATACTGCTATGTGGTCTCCAACGCAATCATCAAATTTGCTGACAACACAACAGTGGTCGGCCTGATTACCAACAACTATGAGACAGCCTACAGTGAGGAAGTGAGAGTCCTGGGGGAGTGGTGGCAGGAAAATAACCCCTCCCTCAACATCAACCAAATGAAGGAGCTGATCGTGGACTACAGGAGACAGCAGAGAGAGAGCACGCCCCCATCCACATCGACGGGTCCGCAGTGGAGATGGTCAAAAGCTTCAAGTTCCTCAGCGTGCACATCACTGAGGACCTGAAATGGTCCCTTCACACAGACAGCATGGTGAAGAAGACGCAGCAGCTCCTCTTCATCCTCAGGAGGCTGAAGAAATTCAGCTTGGCCCCTAAGACCCTCGCACATTTCTACAGATGCACCATTGAGAGCATCCTGTCGGGCTGTCCTGTCACCGCCTTGTGCGGCAATCGCACCGCTCGCAACCGCAGGGCTCTCCAGAGGGGGCACACTGCCCTCCAGGACATCTATAGGACATCTACAGCACCCGGTGTCACAGGAACGCCAAGAAGATCAAGGACCACAGCCACCGCCTGTCACCCCGCTACCATCTAGAAGGCGGAGACAGTACAGGTGCATCAAAGCAGGGACAGAGAGACAGCTTCTTTCTCCAGGCCATCAGACTGTTAAACAGTGACCACTAGCCAGCCTCCGCCCAGTACCCTGGCCTGAACCTTAGTCACTGTTCTAGCCGGCTACCAACTGGTACTCTACCCTGCAGCTTAGAGACTGCTGCCCTATGTACATAGAGCCACTGAACCCTGGTCACTTTAATAATGTTTACATACTGTATGTATATACTGTGTTCCACAGGAGGTTGGTGGCACTTTAATTGGGGAGGACGGGATCGTGGTAATGGCTGGAGCTGAATGAGTGAAATAGTATCAAATACTATGTGTTTGATACCATTCCCTTTATATTATGAGCCACCTCCCCTCAGCAGCCTCCACTGCCGGTATTCTAGTCATGGCTCATCCTATATAACACATTTTTAGAGTTTTCCGGTTTTTTTTTATTGCTAGATATTACTGCACTGTTGGAGCTAGAAACATAAGCATTTCACTGCACCTGCGATAACATCTGCAAATCAATGTATGCGACCAATACACTTTTGATTTTTGGATGAAAATAACAGGCAGCGTTACATCGCCATCATGTGGCTGCCATGCAATGCATCACAACAAAAAAATCCCTAGTGGAATTTGTATCGATTTGATTTTGGAAGAACTGACAATGCATGTTTAAAAATACATTGTTTAGAAATAATAGAGTAAAATATCCGTATATATTGGGTTATGATAGGGTTACAGTTGAACTAAGCTCATGGTATTTGTCATGCAAGCCAACGTGGATCTCTGGAGAAGACCAGGCTACCAACACCAGGTATTTCCCAAACTCCTCTGGCCACTGCTTGTCTACGATGTACCTCTTTCAACAGTATAGCCTGATGTTTATAGTGTAGTCTGTATCCTGGTGTACATACTGTATGTGTATTGTGTAAATTCTTTGTCATATATCTCGTTTAATGTCCGTCTGTATATTGTTTGTGGCAGCACCATTTCACAGAGTCTAATTCCAGTACATGCATATAAAAGGTGATTTGGATTCTGAGTGCCTTGGAGGTGAAAGGAATAGTGATTGCTTTGCCATCCAGATCACAGAAGGCACAGGGTGGCGAGTACCTGTCAAGTGAGCCGGCAGCAATTTATTTGTTATTTTTATTTGACCTTTATTTAACTAGGCAAGTCAGTTAAGAACAAATTCTTATTTACAATGACGGCCTACACCGGCCAAACCCAGACGACGCAATGAACCCCATCGTCTTATAGCTAATTTAAATGATCATGGTTAGCCCCCATTTCAACTAATCTCTAACTACTATAATAATTTACATACATTCACACCACATAGTATAAAAAAATGTTTTAATTGGCAAATGCAAAATGTTCAGCAAATATTAAAATCGTAGGTTCATCTACAGGAACACCCACATAATCTTCTCTAAAAACACATACTTTAATTACAGGTAGATATTTCTCATTCAGAAGATAAAAGCATATTGCAATATAAAAGCGGCGCACAATTGGCCCAGCGTCGTCCAGGGTAGGGGAGGGAATGGCCGGCAGGGATGTAGCTCAGTTGGTAGAGCATGGCGTTTGCAACGCCAGGGTTGTGGGTTCGATTCCCAAGGGGGGCCAGTATGAAAAAATAAACTGTAAGTCGCTCTGGATAAGAGCGTCTGCTAAATGACTAAAAATGTAAATGTAAATAAAAGCATTCAAAAAGTATCAAAGGAAAGTACAGCAAATCCAAGTTGGTTGCGAATCCTAGAAATCCACTGTTACAGTACACAAAGGAAACTAAATCTTCACAACGGCGTACAACTATGACATACAGATCAATGATAATAAATATAATGCTTCTGGTATGGAGTCAGGCGCGAAGGTGTAGAATCAGCCAAGGTTAGCTGCCCTGGCTGCCACACTCAGGAATGTCCATGGAGAGATCACAGCACCGCTATGTGGCTGAATCAGGCACTGCTAGTCTGCTCAGTCTTCACACTGGAAAGTGTGCTGGTTTCCCATCCCAAAACATAACATGTCAATCAGTCAGTGTCAAGTCTGAATACATTTGTGACTACTTCAAATTACGCAATTGTGCTTATACATCTCAAACTATAAATAGCTGGTTGTGACAAGTAATTATAGTGAAGTCTTGATTGTGATAAAGAGAAGGATGAGAGAGATTACAATGGTCTGTACTCCCCCCTGAGATTATCATAATTTTGCGGGTTTGGATCTTGCAGCACTCCACAAATGAGGGTTGAGGAATTCATGACCCTCGTAAAACTGTACATACAGTGTCAGGGTGCCACAATTACTCTTAGCTACCTTTTTGTGTCAGTTTTCTCAGTGCTTGTTTCCTTTGCTTTCTCCAACTCTGTACAGAAGACAGCACAAATAAACAAGTTGTATCACATCAAGTTATCATCAATTAAACATTTCTACTTTTCTATCATATATATCTCAAAATGTCCTCTTCATCTAAGTCAACTTATCTAAAATGAAGTGTTCTTGAAAGTTCTTTCCAAAAAGGTTTGTACTCAGGATAACCAAGTTTTGAATACTCACCAACTTTTTCTTTCTTCCCTCCCTCCTCTACTCGAGCCCGTTTAGTTCCTTTCTTGTGATTGGCTTCGTTCCTCCTTCCTCCCTCGCCCTCGTCCTCAGAGTCAGAGAACTCCTCATCGCAGGCTATCCTCTTGTCTGAAGCACGGACTTAAACAAGACAGGAAATTAACATTCAGATGCTGCTGGCAATAGGATCCATGATGGATTCCATAGTGGAAAATCTAACCACTGATACATTGAGAATGGAACCCCCTGAGTGACATAATAACAGCAGTAGTTAGACTATACACAGTGAATGTCATTTGTCAGATAAGGTGTGTCTTACTGGACATGCGTTTGTCAGGGTTCTCTGTATCCTCATCCATTGTATCATCAGGGATGGCGTCCTCAGGGATCATCTGCATCTGCACTCCCGGGGCGTGAGGTAGCATCCGCAGGTTCTCAAACAGACGCTGCCTATGGGTTAATACAAACAAAAGCAATTGCTTTAGTGTAACCACCATCAGCGCAGTAACCACCATCAGCGCAGTAACCACCATCAGCGCAGTAACCACCATCAGCGCAGTAACCACCATCAGTGCAAAAGCCCACGAGAAGGCTCTAAGAAATTTGGAAAATCATATGTGCCAACGAAAACCACTTACCACAATAACAATTTCTTACAGTAATAACAATGCAGATGCAACAACCTCAATGCACACACATCCTTAATATAACATTCAACTCCTTAGGAGTAGCTGAATACATCTGATATGCTATATTTGATAGTCCATTACAGACGCAGTCCTTACTTGATCTTATCCATGTACTCCAATGTGTTCTGGTTGGTCATGTTGGATGGGCTGATGTGCAACTTGAAGTCAGGCCCAAAGTACTCAAAGTAATCGTTGTATGGCAGTTCTGAAAAGAAAGATAAAACATCATACGGAAGAGGAAAGGAAAATGCCAGCGCCAAGATTAACATGAAGGTTCCGATTTATGTGCCGTAACTTAAAGAAAGTGTCAGAATATCAGCCCTTTCAGGTAAAAAAAAACATAAAAATGACAGTTCGTTTGATTTTTATGCCTATACAAGACCCTCCACTTGAGAGGTTATAATGCAATGGGTAAGGGTTCTGTTAATGTCCCAAATCCCATTAAGAAAACTGCCAGCTCCTTTGACTGCTGTGATAATGTCCTCTCTCTCACACACTTGGTGGCCCACTGACATTCTGCTTAGTCAGCTCCCAGTAGGCAGATTAATGTCAGGGCCAGGACTATCCCTGTCTGCGTCCCAAATGGCACCCTATTCCCTTTGCAATGCACTACTTTTGACCAGGGCCTTAACCCTATATAGTGCACTACTTTTGACCAGGGCTAATAGGGCACTGGCCAAAAGTAGTGCACTATGTAGGGAATAGGGTGCCATTTGGGACAAAACCCCTGTCTAGTGCTGTAGCCACGTAACATTTTCTCTAGAGACCCAGCCGATATCTCAGGGGGAGAGAAGACATTGTATTGAGTAAACTATGAAAAGTAAAGTACACTAGCCTCAATGGCTTGATATTTACACTGCAGTATACAGGTCTAGGCAATCGACACTGAAATGAGGAAAGCACCTTAAAATGGCATGAGTGGGAAATGGGGCATTTTGAATAGGAAAAATCAACACACCGTCAGGGATCTCAGTGTCCAGAGCCACGGCCGTCTCGTAGGTCCAGCAGCGGGCCACGTTGCGGATGGTGTAGCCTCCTCCACCCAGCATTAGCAGGGGAAGGTTGAACGACTTCATGTACTCAACACACTTAGCATGACCTGATGGAAAAGCAGCATGAAGAGACAAAACATCACATAACTATAGGAACAACACGGAGGCTTAGAAAAGGCTAATACGCTTCTCTAAAAACAAATTAGATTATCATAACTTTTCAATAAATGACAGACTAAAAACAGATTTCTGTGCAACTCCCAATGCTGGCTCAATCATTAGAGTTAAATTAAGCTTTACAAGTTTAAATGGACTCGTACACAAACAGGTAAGGTGACTAGCATACAGCCTCCTTACCGCGGATGGTGAGGTTGAAGCAGCCCAGTCGGTCTCCTGAGAGGGAGTCTGCTCCACACTGCAGCACCACTGCACTGGGCTGGTACATCTCCATCACCCTGGCCATCACCTGCCAAGACAAAGCACATTTTTAATTGTTCCCCTCTAATCAGGGACTGATTTAGACCTGGGACACCAGGTGTGTGCAATTCATTATCAGGTAAAACAGAAAACCATCAGAATCCGGACCTCGTAGGGTAAAAGCCAATTTATGCTTGATCTGAAAATGTGGTCGGAGGCTCCGTATGGAGGGTGGAACGCAATTGCTGAGCCTCCAGAGGCATGCAGAGGCCAAATTGAGCTCCGTACCGCATTGCCGTGCGCCTCCCAAATTTTTCAACAACGCGGAGGGCTCCGTATAGCTCCGCATTAACATGATTGGTTGACGATAGCTGGGGGAGGTAGGTCCTGTATAAACACAAACTCACTTCCTTGACAATAGCTCTGCTCAACAACAAGAGCCCATGGCAGCACACTCAGTAGAAAAGGCTGTAAATGAAGATATTACAAATGAACATTTTACATTACATTTTAGTCATTTACCAGACGACCTTAGACCAGTGCGATTTACAGGAGCAATGTGTTAAGTGCCTTGCTCACAGACACAGCAACAGATTTTTCACCTAGTCAACTCTGGGATTCGAACCAACGACCTTTCGGTTACTGGCCCAACGCTCTTATCCGCTAGGCTACCTGCAGCCCCACTAGTGTTCAGCACTGAACACTGCCCTGCAATACCTGTGCATACTTACAGGCTTGAAGATCTGCTCATACGACTCATCATCAACGCCATCCCTCAGGGGGAAGTTGACAGCGTAATATTTGCCTTTTCCAGCTCCAATATCCTAAGAACAGAGAGTGGCAATTGAGGATTTTAACACGTGCACACTTGCTAATCCATAACTAAGATACTGCATCCATCATAAAGCACTCTTCCCAAGCAAAATACTACAAATAATGGAAGTGAGATTGTCTAGTCAGCATGTCTAATCTAACACATTCTTAACTATAATTGTGGAAAGAAAGTCTCTAACCAGCCATTAACGGACCACTCTGTAACAGAGCACCAGGAAGTTCATATTGAGGTGTGACACATGAGGCTATGTCCCAAATGGCATCCTAATCATACTGCACTACTTCTGCTGGCCGAAAGTAGTGCCATTTGGGACGTAGCCAAGTACTCACCCTGAGGTCTCCAGTCCCGGGGAAGTACTCTCCATATTTGTGGAAGGACACGGTCATGACCCTGTCTGTGGTGTAGAAGGCCTCCTCTACTCCATCCCCATGGTGGATGTCAATATCAATGTACAGCACCCTTTGATGGTACCTGGGAACAAGGAGGAGAGACAGGCTTATCAACAACACATTTAATTGATGGGTGCGAATAATTAAACCTGAGGCATGCATAGTAGAATAGACGTTGATATTTCAGGGTGTTCACAAAAACAACAAGAAAGTCACCATCACTAATGCTTTTCATTGTAGAAGTCATACGGTTCAGCCTGTGTCTATCTGGGAACACAAACTCACTTGAGGAGCTCCAGAATGGCCACGACGATGTCATTGACGTAACAGAAGCCAGAGGCCTCAGACTTCTTAGCGTGGTGGAGTCCACCGGCCCAGTTCACCGCAATGTCCGTCTGCTGCCTGTTGAGTTTCACCGATCCCGCTGTGCATAGGGAGGAAAAACGTGTTTTTGTTTACACTATTTCTGGTTACACTATCTTCACCAGCATATGTTGCGATTTCTAAACCAAGAGGGACTAGTTCTACTTTTTACAGCTGAAAGAAATTGAGGAAAATCTCAAGTTTGAGCTGAAAGAGCAAAAATATTTAAAAAGCGTAAGAAAGAAATCCTCATTGACAGCAACACAGAGCTTCAATAAAACCTAGTAAACACTGATGTGTACAAAAAACCCAACATCCGCATCTCCCTAAGCCAAATCCCTAAAGCCTAAGGTACCAGACAGACACAGCTGTCTGAGCGGGTTGTGCTCTTCCTATGCACTGGAGACAACACCCGTCTGATTTTTATGATTCCTCCCTTTGCTTTGGACATGTTTAGTGAAACGGTATCGGATTTTCCCATACAGATGTGTGTGTAATATCTATATTCAGTGGGGAGAACAAGTATTTGACACACTGCCTATTTTGCAGGCTTTCCTACTTACAAAGCATGTAGAGGTCTGTAATTTTGATCATAGGTAAATTCAACTGTGAGAGATGGAATCTAAAACAAAAATCCAGGAAATCACATTGTATGATTTTTAAGTAATTAATTTGCATTTTATTGCATGACATAAGTATTTGATCACCTCCCAACCAGTAAGAATTCCGGCTCTCACAGACCTGTTAGTTTTTCTTTAAGAAGCCCTCCTGTTCTCCACTCATTACCTGTATTAACTGCACCTGTTTGAACTCGTTACCTGTATAAAAAACACCTGTCCACACACTCAATCAAACAGACTCCAACCTCTACACAATGGCCAAGACCAGAGAGCTGTGTAAGGACATCAGGGATAAAATTGTAGACCTGCACAAGGCTGGGATGGGCTACAGGACAATAGGCAAGCAGCTTGGTGAGAAGGCAACAACTGTTGGCGCAATTATTAGAAAATGGAAGAAGTTCAAGATGACGGTCAATCACCCTCGGTCTGGGGCTCCATGCAAGATCTCACCTCGTGGGGCATCAATGATCATGAGGAAGGTGAGGGATCAGCCCAGAACTACACGGCAGGACCTGGTCAATGACCTGAAGAGAGCTGGGACAACAGTCTCAAAGAAAACCATTAGTAACACACTACGCTGTCATGGATTAAAATCCTGCAGCGCACGCAAGGTCCCCCTGCTCAAGCCAGCGCATGTCCAGGCCCGTCTGAAGTTTGCCAATGACCATCTGGATGATCCAGAGGAGGAATGGGAGATGGTCATGTGATCTGATGAGACAAAAATAGAGCTTTTTGGTCTAAACTCCACTCGCCGTGTTTGGAGGAAGACGAAGGATGAGTACAACCCCAAGAACACCATCCCAACCGTGAAGCATGGAGGTGGAAACATCATTCTTTGGGGATGCTTTTCTGCAAAGTGGACAGGATGACTGCACCGTATTGAGGGGAGGATGGATGGGGCCATGTATCGCGAGATCTTGGCCAACAACCTCCTTCCCTCAGTAAGAGCATTGACGATGGGTCGTGGCTGGGTCTTCCAGCATGACAACGACCCGAAACACACAGCCAGGGCAACTAACGAGTGGCTCCGTAAGAAGCATCTCAATGTCCTGGAGTGGCCTAGCCAGTCTCCAGACCTGAACCCAATAGAACATCTTTGGAGGGAGCTGAAAGTCCGTATTGCCCAGCGACAGCCCCGAAACCTGAAGGATCTGGAGAAGGTATGCATGGAGGAGTGGGCCAAAATCCCTGCTGCAGTGTGTGCAAACCTGGTCAAGACCTACAGGAAACGTATGATCTCTGTAATTGCAAACAAAGGTTTATGTACCAAATATTAAGTTCTGCTTTTCTGATGTATCAAATACTTATGTCATGCAATAAAATGCAAATTAATTACTTTAAAATCATACAATGTGATTTTCTGGATTTTTGTTTTAGATTCCGTCTCTCACAGTTGAAGTGTACCTATGATAAAAAATTACAGACCTCTACATGCTTTGTAAGTAGGAAAACCTGCAAAATCGGCAGTGTATCAAATACTTGTTCTCCCCACTGTATATCCACAAATACACTGCTCAAAAAAAATAAAGGGAACACTTAAACACAAATGTAACTCCAAGTCAATCACACTTATGTGAAATCAAACTGTCCACTTAGGAAGCAACACTGATTGACAATACATTTCACATGCTGTTGTGCAAATGGAATAGACAACAGGTGGAAATTATAGGCAATTAGCAAGACACCCCCAATAAAGGACTGGTTTTGCAGGTGGTGACCAGACCACTTCTCAGTTCCTATGCTTCCTGGCTGATGTTTTGGTCACTTTTGAATGCTGACGGTGCTTTCACTCTAGTGGTAGCATGAGACGGAGTCTACAACACACACAAGTGGGTCAGGTAGTGCAGCTCATCCAGGATGGCACATCAATGCGAGCTGTGGCAAGAAGGTTTGCTGTGTCTGTCAGCGTAGTGTCCAGAGCATGGAGGCCAGTACATCAGGAGACGTGGAGGAGGCCGTAGGAGGGCAACAACCCAGCAGCAGGACTGCTACCTCCGCCTTTGTGCAAGGAGGAGCAGGAGGAGCACTGCCAGAGCCCTGCAAAATGACCTCCAGCAGGTCACAAATGTGCATGTGTCTGCACAAACGGTCAGAAACAGACTCCATGAGGGTGGTATGAGGGCCCGACGTCCACAGGTGGGGGTTGTGCTTACAGCCCAACACCGTGCAGGACGTTTGGCATTTGCCAGAGAACACCAAGATTGGCAAATTCGCCACTGGCGCCCTGTGCTCTTCACAGATGAAAGAAGGTTCACACTGAGCACGTGACAGAGTCTGGAGACGCCGCAGAGAACGTTCTGCTGCCTGCAACATCCTCCAGCATGACCGGTTTGGCGGTGGGTCAGTCATGGTGTGGGGTGGCATTTCTTTGGGGGGGCCGCACAGCCCTCCATGTGCTCGCCAGAGGTAGCCTGACTGCCATTAGGTACCGAGATGAGATCCTCAGACCCCTTGTTAGACCATATGCTGGTGCGGTTGGCCCTGGGTTCCTCCTAATGCAAGACAATGCTAGACCTCATGTGGCTGTAGTGTGTCAGCAGTTCCTGCAAGAGGAAGGCATTGATGCTATGGACCGCCCGTTCCCCAGACCTGAATCCAATTGAGCACATCTGGGACATCATGTCTCGCTCCATCCACCAACGCCACGTTGCACCACAGACTGTCCAGGAGTTGGCGGATGCTTTAGTCCAGGTCTGGGAGGAGATCCCTCAGGAGACCATCCGCCACCTCATCAGGAGCATGCCCAGGCGTTGTAGGGAGGTCATACACACTACTGAGCCTCATTTTGACTTGTTTTAAGGACATTACATCAAAGTTGGATCAGCCTGTAGTGTGGTTTTCCACTTTAATTTTGAGGGTGACTCCAAATCCAGACCTCCATGGGTTGATACATTTGATTTCCATTGATAATTTTTGTGTGATTTTGTTGTCAGCACATTCAACTATGTAAAGAAAAACGTATTTAATAAGATTATTTCATTCATTCAGATCTAGGATGTGTTATTTTAGTGTTCCCATTTTTTTTGAGCAGAGAATATAGACAAAAATAAAAAGATTAAGACGGGCAGTCTGAGATATGGCTTTTTTTTTTTTTGCAACTCTGCCTAGAAGGTCAGCATCCCGGAGTCGCCTCTTCACTGTTGACATTGAGACTGGTCTTTTGCGGGTACTATTTAATGAAGCTGCCAGTTGAGGACCTGTGAGGCGTCTGTTTCTCAAACTAGAAACGAATGTATTTGTCCTCTTGCCCAGTTGTGCACCGGGGCCTCCCACTACTCTTTCTATTCTGGTTAGAGCCAGTTTGCGCTGTTCTGTGAAGGAAGTATTACACAGCGACGGCGCACAATTGGCCCAGCGTCGTCCAGGGTAGGGGAGGGAATGGCCGGCAGGGATGTAGCTCAGTTGGTAGAGCATGGCGTTTGCAACGCCAGGGTTGTGGGTTCGATTCCCACGGGGGGCCAGTATGATTTTTTTAAAATAAAAAATAAATAATGAATGCACTAACTGTAAGTCGCTCTGGATAAGAGCGTCTGCTAAATGACTAAAATGTAAATGTATGAGATCTTCAGTTTCTTGGCTTTTTCTTGCATGGAATAGCCTTCATTTCTCAGAACAAGAATAGACTGACGAGTTTCAGAAGAAAATTGTTTCTGGCCATTTTGAGCCTGTAATCAAACCCACAATTGCTGATGCTCCAGATCCTCAACTAGTCTCAAGAAGGCCAGTTTTATTGCTTCTTTAAAATCAGCACAACAGTTGTCAGCTGTGCTAACATAATTGTAAAAGGGTTTTCTAATGATCAATTAGCCTTTTAAAATGATAAGCTTGGATTAGCAAACACAACGTGCCATTGGAACACAGGAATGATGGTTGCTGATAAATGGGCCTCTGTACACCTATGTAGATATTCCATTACAATAGCCATTTACAACATTAACAATGTCTACACTGTATTTCTGATCAATTTGATGTTATTTTAAATGGACAAAAAAATTGCTTTTCTTTCGAAACAAGGACATTTCTAAGTGACCTCAAACTTTAACAGTTCTCTATCTCTCATATATATATATATATATATATATATATATATATATATATATATATATATATATATATATATACACACACACACATATACACACAAAAGTATGTGGACACCCCTTCATGCAATCTCCATAGACAAACATTGGCAGTAGAATGGCCTTAATCTTCTGTCCTCGGTTGCAACACTCATTACAGAGTTCCAAACTGCCTCTGGAAGCAACTTCAGCACAAGAACTGTTCGTCGGGAGCTTCATGAAATGGGTTTCCATGGCCGAGCAAGTACACACAAGCCTAAGATCACCATGCGCAATGCCAAGCATCGGCTGGAGTGGTGTAAAGCTCTCAGTCATTGGATTCTGGAGCAGTGGAAACGCGTTCTCTGGAGTGATGAATCACGCTATCTGGCAGTCCAACAGACTCATCTGGATTTGGCGGATGCCAGGAGAACGCTACCTTCCCAAATGCATAGTGCCAAATATAAAATTTGGTGGAGGAGGAATAATGGTCTGGGGCTATTCTTCATGGTTCGGGCTAGGGTCCTTAGTTCCAGTGAAAGGAAATCTTAATTCTACAGCATACAATAACATTCTAGTCGATTCTGTGCTTACAACTTTGTGGCAACAGTTTGGGGAAGGCCCTTTGCTGTTTCAGCACGACAATGCCCCCATGCACAAAGCGAGGTCCATTCAGAAATGATTTGTCGAGATCGGTGTGGAAGAACTTGACTGGCCTGCACAGAGCCCTGACCTCATCGAACACCTTTGTGATGAATTGGAACTCCAACTGCGAGCAAGGCCTAATCGCCCAATATCAGCGCCCGACCTAACTAATGCTCGTGGCTGAATGTAAGCAAGTCCCCACAGCAATGTTCCAACATCTACTGGAAAGCCATCCCAGAAAAGTGGAGGCTGTTATAGCAGCAAAGGGGGGACCAACTCCATATTAATGCTCATGATTTTGGAATGAGATGTTCAACAAGCAGGTGTCCACATACTTTTGGCCATGTAGTGTATGTATCCGTGGGAAAGTATTCAGACCCCTTGACTTTTTCCACATTTTGTTACGTTACAACCTTATTCTAACATTGATTAAATTGTCCCCCCCCCCCCTCACCAATCTATACACAATACTCCATAATGACAACGCAAAAACAGGTTTAGACACTTTTGCTAATTTATTAAAAATAAAAACTGAAATATCACATTTACATAAGTATTCAGACCATTTACTCAGTACTTTGTTGAAGCACCTTTGGCAGCATCGAGTCTTCTATGGTATTATGCTACAAGCTTGGCACACCTGTATTTGGGGAGTTTCTCCCATTCTTCTTTGCAGATCCTCTCAAGCTCTGTCAGGTTGGATGGGGAGCGTTGCTGCACAGCTATTTTCAGGTCTCTCCAGAGATGTTTGATCGGGTTCAAGACCGGGCTCTGGCTGGGCCACTCAAGGACATTCAGAGACTTCTCCCAAAGCCACTCCTGCGTTGTCTTGGCTGTGTGCTTTGGGTCGTTGTCCTGTTGGAAGTTGAACCTTCTCCCCAGTCTGAGGTCCTGAGCGCTCTGGAGCAGGTTTTCATCAAGGATCTCTCTGTACTTTGCTCCGTTCATCTTCCCCCGCTGAAAAACATCCCTACAGCATGCTTCACCGTATGGATGGTGCCAGGTTTCGTCCAGACGTGACGCTTGGCATTCAGGCCAAAGAGTTCAATCTTGGTTTCATCAGACCAGAGAATCTTGTTTCTCATGGTCTGAGAGTCTTTAGGTGCCTTTTGGCAAACTCCAAGCGGGCTGTCATTAGCCTTTTACTGAAGAGTGGCTTCCATGTGGCCACTCTACCATAAAGGCCTGATTGGTGGCGTGCTGCAGAGATGGTTGTCCTTCTGGAAGGTTCTCCCATCTCCACAGAGGAACTCTAGAGCTCTGCCAGAGTGACCATCGGGTTCTTGGTCACCTCCCTGACCAAGGCCCTTCTCCCCCGATTGCTCGGTTTGGCCGGGCAGCCAGCTCTAGGAAGAGTCTTGGTGGTTCCAAACTTCTTCCATTTAAGAATGATGGAGGCCACTGTGTTCTTGGGGACCTTAAAGCTGCAGTCATTTTTTGGTACCCTTCTCCAGATCTGTGCCTCGACACAATCCTGTCTCGGCGCTCTACGGACAATTCCTTTGACCTCATGGTTTGGTTTTTGCTCTGACATACACTGTCAACTGTGGGACCTTATATAGCCAGGTGTGTGCCTATCCAAATCATGTCCAATCAATTGAATTGATCACAGTTGGACTCCAATCAAGTTGTAGAAACATCTCAACGATGATCAATGGAAATAGGATGCACCTGAGCTCCATTTCGAGTCTCATAGCAAAGGGTCTGAATACTTATGTAAATAAGGTTTCTGTTTTTTTTATTTTTAATAAATTTGCAAACATTTTTACAAACCTGTTTTCGCTTTGTCATTATGGGGTAATGCGTGTAGATTGCTGAGGATTTTTTTTAATCCATTTTAGAATAAGGCTGTAATGTAAAAAAATGTGGAAAAGGTTAAGGGTCTGAATACCTCCCGAAGGCACTATATGTATGCATGCATGTATACACTTACCAGCAGAGCCACCAGTAGACAACTGGCAAAACTCAAACAACCCATCAAAGACAGGACAATCCTCACCAACATTAACTATGAGAAAAACAAAAACACAAAGAAGTGAACTTTCAAGCAATCCATCAAGAAATGCTTCCCCCCCCAATATGCTATGGGTAAGACTAGGTAGTTTTCCCTGGTCCAGTCATAAGGTTAGTATCAACTCCTGGCCCTAGTGATGGCCTGACTTACACCTCTGCATTTGCTTGCTGTACTCTGACATGTTGTCTGGTCGGATGGATCTGAGGAACTTGATGTAATCGTCGCTGTGGTATTTGGTCATTTCCTCTGCAGTGGCTTTGTGTGGTCTCTGTAACATAAAGAACAATGGCCTACTTGAAGGCAGAAGAGAGAAAAAGCCATAACTACACATTCAGAATTACCATTTTTACTTGGACTCTTGCTATAAACGTACATATATTTCCATTTTTCTGTACAGTCCATAGTTCAACAGTAGGTTGTGGGTCATGCGAATTCGGTGTGGTTTCATGGGATGCCCTTGTCCATAATAATAATTTCCAATGTCACCTGTAAAAACAGACAGACAGTAACTAGCCGAGCCTACATTTGAGAAAATGTTGATATTTTACACAGCTAGCTATCCCCATGCAACATTCCAGATCTAACCATACTGTACTTCCACTAGTTATCAACTACCACATTATTATATTTTCTACTAATGCAATGCAGTCAGTTAGCTAGCAGTACTAGCTAATGAAGCAGTGCTGATAAGGCGCAATAGCCGCTCGTGTGGACGTCGTCTTCATCACTATCACTGGTCCCTTGTTGGCGTTACTAAATGAATCTTACTTTCTGCTTATATTTTCAATTTAATAAAACAAATACCACAACAGTGTGTTTATTTGTGTAGAATAATACTAGTTGTGAAAGTAAACATTGCTGTGGCTGGCTAAACTCGCTAACGTTAGGTACAAACAATGCCCCGACAAGAGTGAAGGCTGTGCTAGCGCTAGCTACAGTAGGTGGTTAACAGTCACTAGCTAACTTACATATATATCTAGATTCTAGAGCACCTGCTCGTAACTTATTTCATAATCATAACAGGAACATAAAACAAATACAATAATATGTCAGGATCGCTAGGCAATAGTACTTAGTTAGTAAGATAATTAATAGATATTCCACTGCACTGGCTGTCATCATGCACCGACATAGGCTAGTTAAGTAACGTTAGTTTGGCCTTGCAAACTTATTCTGAAAACTCAAAATGAACATGCATTTCTTTACCGTCATAGTAGTAGCAGACTTTCTTCTTAGTTCCACCTGCAACGGTGTAAGCCATGTTCAGTCGGGTTTCTGTTTGGGATGCTTGCCGAAAAGTAAATAGTATTTATGGACCTAGTGGTCGACAGAGACCTATGTGAAGCTAGTCACAATAAGGATTAGCCACAACAGCGGCATTGGCGGTTTGCTTTCAAAATAAAAGTCCCTAATTGAAAGTGATGTTAATGGACACAAATAAAGGAATCATGCCATTTGGACTAGATAATGCTAAACAAAGTTGGAATACTGTTATATAAATTCAAGAAAAGACAAGAATTAGTTCATTTGAAAATCTGTTGAAATCGCACTGTGGATATATTAGACTTCAGAATTGCATTGGGGGCATAATTTATATTTCACAGTACAGCCTTACCTATGGATTGTGGATAAATCAAAGGGGGCATCAGTCTACTCAGTGACACCCACAGAACACAACTGTGAAGAGTTTAATTAAGTGATAATACCCTTGAAGCCGGTGTTTGGAGGATATATTGGCACGGCTTCGATGGCATTATCACTTTTATACAACGGGTTATCAACATATTCAAATAATGATTTACATATTTTCTTTAAAAACGTTATTTTAATGAATTTATTCATACTATTTCATCCTTCCACAAGATTTAGTCCCGACACAAATCTAGGGTTGCTACCCAAGCCGGCTAGTCGTTCGTTCTATCGGTTCGGTTGCCAGAGAAGCGACCCAGTCGTTCAGTCTTTTGGTTCTGTATCTATAATGATATGCCATTTAGCAGACGCTTTTATCCAAAGCGACTTACAGTCATGCGTGCATACATTTTTGTGTATGGGTGGTCCCGGGGATCGAACCCACTACCTTGGCGTTACAAGTGCCATGCTCTACCAGCTGAGCTACAGAGGACGCGACCCAGTTGTTCCATTGCCATACTGGCTGGCAACGTTCTTATCCCTTGCCTGCTAGTAAACCAACTACGGCTAACTTACAGTCACATCAAACAGTGCAGCCAGAATAACAACAGTAGCGGCATTTGCATTTGTTTAAACTATATTCAGTGTTCTGTCACTCATGGGGACACTACATCACCGCCAAGTAAAAGGGTAGAGCTCGAAAATTCAAGCCCTTTGGGTGCTGCCATAGAGTTACATTAGAAGTGCCCATCCAAGAAGGCTCAAGGTCATTGGCCACAGATAAAATGATGTCAAATCACGTTATATCTACAGTAGCTTTGATTGGACTGATCATGTCAACATCATACTTTCAAAATTGTAGCTAGCAGTCATCATCATGAATCAAGTCGACAATCTATTAGCAAATCTACTAGCAAATAAATTATAGATCAAATGTATCGGTAATTGGACATAAACATTACACAAGTTGGAAATCGCAAATTCTACAATGAGTGGTTTGGAAGGAATCTGTGGCTAATTGCAAGCATTGCAAAGCAATCACTAGCCTGCTATTCAGTGGAGTGGCTGTATGGTCCCAAGTCTAGGAATAAGTGTCTCTTTTCCAAGCTTAAAATGATAAACATTCAACATAGGCCATGCTGTCAATGAAGCATGAGTTGTGCCATGCTCAAAACAACTGTTAACTCAGAACTGGGAACTCTGACTTCAGTGAGTTCAAGACTCACTCATGCTGCCAAACTTGCCCTCATAAAACTGACTATCCTACCGATCCTTGACTTCAGTGATGTCATTTACATAGTTATATTGACTACGTCCGTCCTAGCTCGCTCATTAATGTCTTAATCTAAATTATGGATTGCCTCTTATCCGCTTGTCGTCCCCTTATGCCATAATTTGTACATCTCAATAGTCAGTAGAAACCACATTTGTTTAAGTTCAAGACTCACTCATGCTGCCAAACATGCCCTCATAAAACTGACTATCCTACCGATCCTTGACTTCGGTGATGTCATTTACAAAATAGCCTCCAACACTCTACTCAGCAAATTGGATGTAGTATATCACAGTGCCATCTGTTTTGTCACCAAAGCCCCATATACTACCTACCATTGTGACCTGTACGCTCTCGTTGGCTGGCCCTCACTACATATTCCTCGCCAAACCCACTGGCTCCAGGTCATCTATAAATCACTGCTAGACAAATCCCCGCCTTTTCTTAGCTCATTGGTCACCATAGCAACACCCACTCATAGTATGCGCTCCAGCAGGTATATCTCACTGGTCACCCCCAAAGCCAACACCTCCTTTGGCAGCCATTCCTTACAGTTCTCTGCTGCTAATGACTGGAACGAACTGCAAAAATCTCTGAAGCTGGAGACTCTTATCTCCCTCACTAACTTTAAGCATCAGTTGTCAGAGCAGCTTACCGATCACTGCACCTGTACACAACCCATCTGTAATTAGCCTACCCAACTACCTCATCCCCATATTGTTATTTATTTTTTGCTCATTTGCACCCCAGTATCTCTATTTGCACATCTTCTTCTGCACATCTATCACTCCAGTGTTTATACTAAATTGTAATTATTTTGCACTATGGCCTATTTATTGCCTTACCTCCATAACTTACTACATTTGCACACACTGTATATAGATTTTCTATTGTGTTATTGACTGTATGTTTTGTTTTATCCCATGTGTAACTCTGTGTTGTTGTTGTTTTTATCGCACTGCTTCGCTTTATCTTGGCCAGGTCGCAGTTGTAAATGAGAACTTGCTCTCAACTGGCTTACCTGGTTAAATAAAGGTTAAATAAATAAAAATTAAATAAAATAAATAAAAAGACAACTGGGAACTCGTGAAAAAAACAAGCTCAGACTGGGAAAATACGCTTTGAACGGTCATCCAACTCAGAACTGTAAATCGGGAACTCAGGCCTCTTTCCAGAGCTACGACCTGAAGATCACTGACATCATCATGATTCAACTTTGTTTTTTACAGAGTTCCCAGTTGTCTTGAAAGCACCGTAAATCCAGAGAATGCCAGACATTGATGGCAACGTTTGATGACAAAATTTGCCCACAAAGGACCGCCGCGCCACCTTCCTGTTCAAGTGAGCACAGCACAACAAGGTGAGTCCAAAAATGTATTGTATGCTGCTGCATAAATTATATAATATGCCAGGGAATTATGTATACTGTAGCTAAGAAAGTAATCCTAAATGAATGTTGTGTAATAAGCTGTTTGTAGCCCATGTGCCTCACTCTAATAATTTGGTCTATTTTCCCCTCTTAATTTCGCCTACCGTTCTGACTTTGTGTTGCACATGTAACCTGTTTTAGAGAAATGTCATCATCGAATATTGTAAGAGCTTTCATTGTCTGCTTATAAGCCCCCTTTATTTATCATACGGTTCTGACTTGGTGTACAGGGAGAACACAATAAGAACGGCCTATGTTCTGAATTCTGTCGCTGTACATTTCAAAAGTGCTGAACACATAGTTATATTGACTACGTCCGTCCTAGCTCGCTCATTAATGTCTTAATCTAAATTATGGATTGCCTCTTATCCGCTTGTCGTCCCCTTATGCCATAATTTGTACATCTCAATAGTCAGTAGAAACCACATTTGTTTAAGCAAGTCAGCCATATCAGCTATGTTTTTTTTTTAAAGGCAGTAAATTAGGCTGAATGAACTGTTTTGCTGGCATACAAGGCTCCGCTGATAGCCAGGTGTAGCAGTGGTAAGATGTTGGGACTGCTGTATGTAGACCCTAACAGTTTGTGGGCACCGTTTGTCACCGTTATAGTGCAATTGATGTATTGTTTAGTGTTGTGTTGTGAAGTGGCTTTGCTGGCATGCATCCCACTATTTTTGTTTTGTTTGCCCCACCAAGATTTACATGCTAAAATCACCACTGAACACATCTAACACAATCTTTTCAAACTATCTGCACTTAGTTTTGTTTTACCCTTTTTCAATTGACATTTCTTTGTATATATCCATAAAAATGATGCCAGTTGATTCATGATTTTGATTGGCTGAGAAACGCTGCCTGCCTTTCTGTCTCGTTCCGACTCCTGACACGTTCATTACTATGGGACAGCAAGAGATCGAATTTGAATATTGAAACAATCTTGCAAATGTCGGAGAGACAGACAATAAGGTTTATATAAATCTTAGCTGTTGAAAACTAAATGTTAGTCTAAAAGAAATGTGAGATAATGTTTAGATGCTTTTTATAGTGGAGATCAAGTTTATAAAGTGCCTGGCTGGGTTGATGAGACAGTGGATTGCGCAATCAGATGTAACAGAGTAAATAGGCATTTTAACGTCATAGATTTAGCTGGTGGTAACTTGTGGAATAGACACCGGCTGGAATGCAGTTTTAACTAATCATATAAACAAGTATTAGCATCATACCTCATATTGCAGGACTCTGAAACCACCGTAAAATGAGCCACATTAAGCTTACCAGTCAATCTACTATGTGAATTGTACATTCATATTGCACTGTACAGCCTTACCTATGGATTGTGGATCAATGAAATGGAGGTATCAGTCTACTCAGTGACACCCACAGAAAACAACTGTGAAGAGTTTCCACAAATATTAGAGTCATAGCTCTTATTGCGGGACTTTGAATGTGGGAAATCACCTCCCCAGTCAGCCTATTGTGCATTTTGACATTCATATTGCACTGTACATGGACTCTGAACCCACTGACCCATGGAACAAATTAAAATAGGAGGTTCAGAACATATGTTTTTGTTTCTCCACTTTTTACCAGCGAATTATCATAATCCATTGGATAATTTGTCAAGTTTCAGTTATTCTTTAACTAGTCTGTATAAAAAACATACAGTATGTGATAATTTTATAGGCTAAATGGTGATATGATTGCATTTTGGAACCTTGCTCCTCCCGTCGCCCCAAGATGAATGGTTTTGAACACGCTCCACTGCTTTGATTGGTGCAGTGGTGTAAAGTTCTTAAGTAAAACTACTTTAAAGTACTACTTAAGTCGTTTTGGGTGGTGTCTGTACTTTACTTTACTATTTATATTTTTGACAACGTTTACTTTTACTTCACTACATTCCTAAAGAAAATAAATAGTGATGTCTGGTTTGCTTAATATAAGCAATTATACTTTTTTTCGACTATAACTTTTTTCAAACCCAATGAATTTTCCACCTAGATTCCACATCACAATATGTTGACAAATTACATTGAAACAATGTTGATTTAACCAGTTTGTGCCCAGTGGGAGGCTTCTATCTATATTTTAGAATGTTGGATGATGATTTTGGGAGGCTGCCATCACGGAAAAGGAAAGAAATCACGTTTTCTGTTCGTAAACTTCGACCCAACATAGAATATAAATAGTCACAAGGGTTGTTTATTAAAGTGATGGATTGAGTCTCAAAACTATTGTTTTGAGAGTAACTTTTCAACCACAGGATTATGTCATCATGGTAACCAATTTTCAACATAGACAAACTTTGTATAAAATATGTTGAATTTGTACCTTTGAAACAATGTCAGATCTTCAACCTAATATACAGTGAGGGAAAAAAGTATTTGATCCCCTGCTGATTTTGTACGTTTGCCCACTGACAAAGAAATTATCAGTCTATATTTTTAATGGTAGGTTTATTTGAACAGTGAGAGACAGAATAACAACAAAAACATGCAGAAAAACGCATGTAAAAAATGTTATAAATTGATTTGCATTTTAATGAGGGAAATAAGTATTTGACCCCTCTGCAAAACATGACTTAGTACTTAGTGGCAAAACCCTTGTTGGCAAACACAGAGGTCAGATGTTTATTGTAGTTGGCCACCAGGTTTGCACACATCTCAGGAGGGATTTTGTCCCACTCCTCTTTGCAGATCTTCTCCAAGTCATTAAGGTTTCGAGCCTGACGTTTGGCAACTCGAACCTTCAGCTCCCTCCACAGATTTTCTATGGGATTAAGGTCTGGAGACTGGCTAGGCCACTCCAGGACCTTAATGTGCTTCTTCTTGAGCCACTCCTTTGTTGCCTTGGCCGTGTGTTTTGGGTCATTGTCATGCTGGAATACCCATCCACGACCCATTTTCAATGCCCTGGCTGAGGGAAGGAGGTTCTCACCCAAAAATGTAATAAATTGATTTGCATTTTAATGAGGGAAATAAGTATTTGACCCCCTCTCAATCAGAAAGATGTCTGGCTCCCAGGTGTCTTTTATACAGGTAACGAGCTGAAATTAGGAGCACACTATTAAAGGGACACCTATCCACATAAGCAATCAATCAATCAGATTCCAAACTCTCCACCATGGCCAAGACCAAAGAGCTCTCCAAGGATGTCAGGGACAATATTGTAGACCTACACAAGGCTGGAATGGGCTACAAGACCATCGCCAAGCAGCTTGGTGAGAAGGGACAACAGTTGGTGCAATTATTCTCAAATGGAAGAAACACAAAATAACTGTCAATCTCCCTCGGCCTGGGGCTCCATGCAAGATCTCACCTCGTGGAGTTGCAATGATCATGAGAACGGTGAGGAATCAGCCCAGAACTACACGGGAGGATCTTGTCAATGATCTCAAGGCAGCTGGGACCATAGTCACCAAGAAAACAATTGGTAACACACTATGCCATGAAGGACTGAAATCCTGCAGCACCCACAAGGTCCCCCTGCTCAAGAAAGCACATATACATGCCTGTCTGAAGTTTGCCAATGAACATCTGAATGATTCAGAGGAGAACTGTGTGAAAGTGTTGTGTACAGATGAGACCAAAATCGAGCTCTTTGGCATCAACTCAACTCACCGTGTTTGGAGGAGGAGGAATGCTGCCTATGACCCCAAGAACACCATCCCCACCGTCAAACATGGAGGTGGAAACATTATGCTTTGGGGGTGTTTTTCTGCTAAGGGGACAGGACAACTTCACCCCATCAAAGGGACGATGGACGGGGCCATGTACTGTCAAATCTTGGGTGAGAACCTCCTTCCCTCAGCCAGGGCATTGAAAATGGGTTGTGGATAGGAATTCCAGCATGACAATGACCCAAAACACACGGCCAAGGCAACAAAGGAGTGGCTCAAGAAGAAGCACATTAAGGTCCTGGAGTGGCATAGCCAGTCTCCAGACCTTAATCCCATAGAAAATCTGTGGAGGGAGCTGAAGGTTCGAGTTGCCAAACGTCAGCCTCGAAACCTTAATGACTTGGAGAAGATCTGCAAAGAGGAGTGGAACAAAATCCCTCCTGAGATGTGTGCAAACCTGGTGGCCAACTACAAGAAACGTCTGACCTCTGTGATTGCCAACAAGGGTTTTGCCACCAAGTACTAAGTCATGTTTTGCAGAGGGGTCAAATACTTATTTCCCTCATTAAAATGCAAATCAATTCATAACATTTTTTACATGCGTTTTTCTGGACTTTTTTGTTGTTATTCTGTCTCTCACTGTTCAAATAAACCTACCATTAAAATTATAGACTGATCATGTCTTTGTCAGTGGGCAAACGTACAAAATCAGCAGGGGATCAAATACTTTTTTCCCTCACTGTATGTGTAGAGAACAATGCGGCAGAGGCAGCAGCAGAATGAGGGGATGAGAAAACAGCCCTTGCCTTAGTGTCTAAAAAAAGTGAGGAGAGAGGAAACCCCAGATTAATTATCAATAGCCTAACTGTTAAATGTGCCTGGCTTTATAAATCATCCATATACAGTACCAGTCAAAAGTTTGGACACACCTATTCATTCCAGGGTTTTTCTTTATTTTTACTATTTTCTACATTGTAGAATGATAGTAAAGACATCAAAACTATGAAATAACACATATGGAACCATGTAGTAACCAAAAAAGTGTTAAGCAAGAGTTACCTCTGCTGCAGAGGATAAGTTCATTAGAGTTACCAGTCTCAGAAATTGCAGCCCAAAGAAATGCTTCAAAGAGTTCAAGTAAAGCCACATCTCAACATCAACTGTTCAGAGGGGACTGTGTGAATCAGGCCTTCATGGTCGAATTGCTGCGAAGAAACCACTACTAAAGGACACCAATAAGAAGAAGAGACCTGCTTTGGCCAAGAAACACGAGCAATGGACATTAGATCAGTGGAAATTTGTCCTTTGGTCTGGAGTGTCTTGAGAGACGCGGTGTGGGTGAACAGATGATCTCCACATGTGTATTTCCCACCGTAAAGCATGGAGGAGGAGGTGTTTTGGTGTGGGGGTGCTTTGCTGTTGACACTGTCTGTGATTTATTTAGAATTCAAGGCACACTTAATCAGCATGGCTGCCACAGCATTCTACAGCGATACGCCATCCCATCTGGTTTGGGCTTAGTGGGACTATCATTTGTTTTTCAACAGGACAATGACACAACACACCTCCAGGCTGTGTAAGTGATGGAGTGCTGCATCAGATGACCTGGCCCCCACAATCCCCCGACCTCAACTCAATTGAGATGGTTTGGGATAATTTGGACTGCAGAGTGAAGGAAAAGCAGCCAACAAGTGCTCAGCATATGTGGGAACTCCTTCAAGACTTGGAAAAGCATTCCAGGTGAAGCTGGTTGATAGAATGCCAAGAGTGTGCAAAGCTGTCATCAAGGCAAAGGGTGGCTATTTGAAGAATCTCAAGTCTCAAATATATTTGAATTTGTTTAACACTTTTTTGGTTACTACATGATTCCATATGTGTTATTTCATAGTTTTAATGTCTTCACTATTATTCTACAATGTAGAAAATAGTAAAAATAAAGAAAAACCCTTGAATGTGTAGGTGTGTCCAAACTTTTGACTGGTACTGTATATCTACAGAAATAAGACAGATACTGCTTCTGTTCCTGTTGGAGTGTTTATTTAATAGCGTACTGATTCCATGAGCACCAAGCCTCACACAACGACATGTAAAGTTGATAGAATAATTATTAATGACTAATTATTACACCCTGAAACTGTGTGAAATGTGTTAGAATGTGCGAGTGTAGGACCAGTAAAGATTATGACATTGAGCTACTATTTAGCAATGTGAGTAAGAGTTAGACCAGACAACAAAGGACAAGGAGAGCTGTCTACAGACAACTGAGAAACCAAGATAAAGAGGCCTCCCAATTTAGGCAGGAGAGAAACTGTTAGGCTTTTTAAGGAGTATGAAACATAGTGCAAAATATTGTGAGAACGGCGATAACTGAGGAATGCAGGGAGTAGGCTATGATAAGAAAGTGTGTGTGTGAACTGATGGTCAGGAGAGCAATTATAAAGTGGAAAACTACAGCCTGCCTAAAGAGGGGAGGGACTTTTGTATGACGTGTGAGTATAAAAGATGGACTCTGAAATTGTGATGGCAGAATTCTCAATGAATAAAGATCTCTGACTATGCAGACCGGGACTCTGTCCATTTCTTGATCCTTTTGGGAGATGCACAGAGACACTGAAATAGTTGAGTTCAACCATTGAGAATAAATAATTCACTTAACAGCTTGGTCCTTCGAGCCGGATTCCAATACCTGCCTCTGTCATTCCAGGTAACTCTGAAAACCGTCGACTGGCGAATGATACATTCGTAAATAGAAAGTCCTGCCCTTTGACATTAAGGGTTAAAACAGGCCAGAGGACACCTGATTAATGACAGAGACGGTGACGGAATCCAAACCTACATTGAATCTCGGCTGCAAGGATAAGGTCAGTAGTCTTTATTCATTAATTGGTGAAATTGATTTGAGAACTTGCTAAAATATTGACTGAAGGTTAAACGTCATAATTTAAAGTAGCAAATTGATCAATGCGTAGCCAATTTAAAGTGAAATGTTGGTGGGTCCATAACGATTCACAGTAATAGGCCATTACCAAAAGAAACTACTTGGTGTTGAAATAGAAGGAACTATTAAAAGTACACCTAAGGGATGTAACCTGTAAGAGATTATAGAACAGTCAACAAATAATCTGGGTTAAACAAATACAAAAAGAAAAGAGAGGATATAATTGAGTAAATTTAGATGGTTAAGATCACCAGGAGAGGGAGAACCCATTCCTGTTGTATGAGACTGTCAGGAATTATCAAGATTACATTGTGGGGATGAATTCCTCCGTAGAGTAGGAGATAATTCTTGGGGACTAGTACCTATACAGGAAGGGGTGATTCCAATTGTTGTGTGAAACTGTTTTGAATAACTTGTTATATAGAAGAGGTGGCTAAGGGATTTTTAACAGTACC
The DNA here is from genome assembly GCF_964263955.1 of Coregonus lavaretus. Taxonomy (NCBI): domain Eukaryota; kingdom Metazoa; phylum Chordata; class Actinopteri; order Salmoniformes; family Salmonidae; genus Coregonus; species Coregonus lavaretus. The sequence goes on from NC_140018.1 coordinate 26,969,561, forward strand.
AACCATGGGGGGCAAATCCTCACAAGAGGTCCCAGAATTTACTGGCGACGAGAAATACATGGAAATGCGAGAAAATGAAATGTGTATTATAGACCTAATTGGAGAAAGAAATATGGCTTTACTGGGCGACTTGATGTAATTAAACTGGAATCCATGATTAAACAAATGCATGTAAATTGTGGTACTGATCTAAAGAAACAGAAAAGAGAGGGCTTAGAAACAGCCAGGATATGGCTAGCAGAAGCTAGAAAGCGGGAAGAAGGGAGCAAGAAAAGAGAAGTGAGTGAGAGTGAAAGAGAAGTGAAGGTTGAGGTCTCAGTGCCTCCCCCAGAGCAGAGGGCAGAAAGGTTATATCCAAACTTGGCAGACCAGGCATGGAGAGAAAATCCAGATGATGAGTACGTAGTGAGGAGAAGGAGAGTGCATCGCCCCCCCACCGGCCCCACCTCCCTATGAGGAAGGAGGGGCTGGAGGAGGAAGGGAAGATGAAGGTGAGGAAGAACAGAGGTACAGGACAAGGGCAGAGAAAGTCAGACAGGAGTTGAAAGCAGAGAAAAGGAGAAAGGCACAGAGGTACAGAGTTGAGGCCAAGAGAAAGGGAAATTATGAGTCAAAAGGGGAAGAGTCAGATGGGGCTGGCAGTGGTAAGGGTAAGATGGAGCAATCCTATCCCTTAATAGCCCTGCCAAACCCCAGAGCAGGAGAAGACAACCAGCCTGATACCTTACAAGTATACAGAGCATGGACTCAGAGAGATGTAGTGAGAGTAGTGGAAGGGATACCCAACCCCAAGACGGGGGTACACCAGTTCAGAAGAGATATGGAAGGGCTGACCGCCAGCTTTAAACTGAATACAGGGGAACTAGAGAGGGCAGTCAGACAGATAGTGTTAAAGGACTGGGCGGCAGTGAGGGGAAACTGGGTTCCCGGGGATGGGAATGTGCCGGTCCTAGAGTGAGCAGAAGGAGGGGCTTATGGAGATAAATTGGCACAACTCTGTGATAATCTGAGAGAATATTATCACAGACATGCCGACTTCTCCAAGGTATACAAGTGTAAGCAGGGAGACAGTGAGACTATTAGTCAATACCTAGAGAGACTGAGAGATGTGTTCAATTCAAACAGTGGGCTAATAGATCCAGGACCAGGGGCACCAGAGGGTCCGTATCACCAACAGTTAAAGATTGCCTTCCTAAGTGGAATGAGGTCAGAAATCTCTCAAACAAAACTCATTGGCTGGGGCACGGCAACCTTAGCCGAGGTTAAACGTTATGCAATCCATCATGAACAGAATGTAAAGGAACGAAACAAGAGAAAGGAAGTGAAGGGAGCTGAGTACCTAGTGGCAGCCCTAGGGGAGATGGGAGGTAGGAGAGACTGGAAGGACCTAGGAGAGAAGAGAGGCAATGGTAATAGTGGAGACAGGTGTGAATGGAAGTGTTTCAATTGTGACAAAACGGGACATTTTGCTAGAGAATGTGAGGAACCGTGTTGTCACTGTGGAAGGAAAGGGCACCAGTCAAGAGACTGTAGGAAGAAGGGGAAGAGAGGAAAAGGAGGAAAGTATAATCCAGGCAGAGGAGGAAGAGACAGGGGAAAGCCAGAATCAGAGGAAGAAGAGGAGGCATGACTAGAGTGGGAGGAAGAGAGAAATCAGGAGAAGCAGGAGAGAGAACTGGAGGTGTTTGATCTGTCTCTTGTAGATTTGGCATTACAACAGGAACAGAAACCATACCTAACATTGACAGTAATGGGTAAAAAGATAACATTTATTTGTGATACTGGGGCAGACCGTACCTGTATTTGTAAAGATAATGCACCAGAGGGAAAAATTAATGGAGAAAAAATTATAGTGCGATCAGCCTCTGGTCATAAAGGTATTGAACAACTGTCTGCACCAGTAACACTGAAACATGTAAAGACAGGGAGTGAAGCTACTCTGCCTGTACTGATTTCAGTACAATGTCCTGTTAATCTATTGGGAAGAGATGCGATGACGCAGTTAAACATAGCCAAAAACATAAGACCGACAGTGAGGGGAATGAAAGCTTATGTGGTAAAGGATAACGTGGTTGTAAGTGGTGAAGGCGAACCAAGTTATTGGTATAGCCAGGACCTGTTGAGGGGAGGTAACTCAGACATACCAAAGACCTTAGTAGACTTGACTAAAACCCTAGTACCTGACTCACCTAAAATGACCAAGGATGACTTACATTGTACTCTGTGGTATAATACACACTCTGGCCCTAGTAAAGAATATGAGGAAGCTCTGTTTAGAACCACAGAAAGGACAATAGGCTTGAAATTGTTTCATTATGATGACACCCATGCAGCAGCAGAAGTCGAATTGGGGCCACAGAGTCAGCAATTCTATAGAGAGAGATGGAGCCCTCATGTCTCCTTGGCAAAGGAAGCTCAAGAGGAGTGGTTAGATCTTGGGAAATGGGTGACACAGGCAAAGTATGTTAAAGACTAGCAGACTGCTCCTAACAGGGACCAACATTGCCAATCAACCGGCCGATATCGTAGGAAGTTGAATTGGAGAGCAGGTTAAACACCCGCTGTGCACCTAGACATAGGATGTGATAATTGATGACCAGACATTTTCCTCATAGAGGAACAAGAAAGAGACCTTGAGATTGTACCTCTAGAGTTGTGGTCTAAGGGACCAGCCGATGTGGAGTTAATTAAGGGAGTAACTCCAGTCCAGGTGGTTCCATGGTCAAACCATAGGCCATACCAAAAACAATATCCAATGAAACCAGAAGCCATTATAGGGATTACTCCCACATTTGACCATTTGCTCAAAGGTGGAGTGATAATCCCGGGGGATGAGTCACAGTGTAACTCACCTGTATTTCCAGTAAAGAAGGCAGCTCCAAGCAATGATTGGTGAACAACAACCTGGACAACAACCTCTCCCTCAACGTGACCAAGACAAAGGAGATGATTGTGGACTACAGGAAAAAAAAGAGGACTGAGCACGCCCCCATTCTCATCGACGGGGCTGTAGTGGAACAGGTTGAGAGCTTCAAGTTCCTTGGTGTCCACATCACCAACGAACTATCATGGTCCAAACACACCAAGACAGTCGTGAAGAGGGCACGACAAAGCCTATTCCCCCTCAGGAGACTAAAAAGATTTGGCATGGGTCCTCAGATCCTCAAAAAATTCTACAGCTGCACCATCGAGAGCATCCTGACTGGTTGCATCACCGCCTGGTATGGCAACTGCTTGGCCTCTGACCGCAAGGCACTACAGAGGGTAGTGCGTACGGCCCAGTACATCACTGGGGCAAAGCTCCCTGCCATCCAGGAACTCTATACCAGGCGGTGTCAGAGGAAGGCCCTCAAAATTGTCAAAGACTCCAGCCACCCTAGTCATAGACTGTTCTCTCTGCTACCGCACGGCAAGCGGTACCGGAGTGCCAAGTCTAGGTCCAAAAGACTTCTCAACAGCTTCTACCCCCAAGCCATAAGACTCCTGAACAGCTAATCATGGCTACCCGGACTATTTGCACTGCCCCCCCACCCCATCCTTTTTACGCTGCTGCTACTCTGTTAAGTATTTATGCATAGTCACTTTAACTCTACCCACATGTACATATTACCTCAACTACCTCAACTAGCCGGTGCCCCCGCACATTGACTCTGCAACGGTACCCCCCTGTATATATAGCCTCCCTACTGTCACTTTATTTTACTGTACATATAGCCTCCCTACTGTCACTTTATTTTACTTCTGCTCTTTTTTTCTCAACACTTTTTTTGTTGTTGTTTTATTCTTACTTTTTTTGTTTAAAATAAATGCACTGTTGGTTAAGGGCTGTAAGTAAGCATTTCACTGTAATGTCTGCATCTGTTGTATTCGGCGCATGTGACCAATAAAATTTGATTTGATTTGATTTGATTTGATTTGATTTGAATGGTAATGGACCTACAGGGGGTAAATAAGAACATAATTCCAAGAGCACACTGTGTTCCAGACCCACACACTATTGAACCAATTGAAACCAGAACATTCTTACTTTACTGTGATAGACATAGCTAATGCTTTCTTTAGTATACCTGTACATCCTGATAGTCAAGGATGGTTTGGCTTTACCTTCAAAGGTCAGAAATACAGTGGGGAAAAAAGTATTTAGTCAGCCACCAATTGTGTAAGTTCTCCCACTTAAAAAGATGAGCGAGGCCTGTAATTTTCATCATAGGTACACGTCAACTATGACAGACAAATTGAGAAAACAAATCCAGAAAATCACATTGTAGGATTTTTTATGTATTTATTTGCAAATTATGGTGGAAAATAAGTATTTGGTCACCTACAAACAAGCAAGATTTCTGGCTCTCACAGACCTGTAACTTCTTCTTTAAGAGGCTCCTCTGTCCTCCACTCGTTACTTGTATTAATGGCACCTGTTTGAACTTGTTATCAGTATAAAAGACACCTGTCCACAACCTCAAACAGTCACACTCCAAACTCCACTATGGCCAAGACCAAAGAGCTGTCAAAGGACACCAGAAACAAAATTGTAGACCTGCACCAGGCTGGGAAGACTGAATCTGCAATAGGTAAGCAGCTTAGTTTGAAGAAATCAACTGTGGGAGCAATTATTAGGAAATGGAAGACATACAAGACCACTGATAATCTCCCTCGATCTGGGGCTCCACGCAAGATCTCACCCCGTGGGGTCAAAATGATCACAAGAACGGTGAGCAAAAATCCCAGAACCACACGGGGGGACCTAGTGAATGACCTGCAGAGAGCTGGGACCAAAGTAACAAAGCCTACCATCAGTAACACACTACGCCGCCAGGGACTCTAATCCTGCAGTGCCAGACGTGTCCCCCTGCTTAAGCCAGTACATGTCCAGGCCCGTCTGAAGTTTGCTAGAGTGCATTTGGATGATCCAGAAGAGGATTGGGAGAATGTCATATGGTCAGATGAAACCAAAATAGAACTTTTTGGTAAAAACTCAACTTCTCGTGTTTGGAGGACAAAGAATGCTGAGTTGCATCCAAAGAACACCATACCTACTGTGAAGCATGGGGGTGGAAACATCATGCTTTTGGGCTGTTTTTCTGCAAAGGGACCAGGACGACTGATCCGTGTAAAGGAAATAATGAATGGGGTCATGTATCGTGTGATTTTGAGTGAAAACCTCCTTCCATCAGCAAGGGCATTGAAGATGAAACGTGGCTGGGTCTTTCAGCATGACAATGATCCCAAACATATCGCCCGGGCAACGAAGGAGTGGCTTCGTAAGAAGCATTTCAAGGTCCTGGAGTGGCCTAGCCAGTCTCCAGATCTCAACCCCATAGAAAATCTTTGGAGGGAGTTGAAAGTCTGTGTTGCCCAGCGACAGCCCCAAAACATCACTGCTCTAGAGGAGATCTGCATGGAGGAATGGGCCAAAATACCAGCAACAGTGTGTGAAAACCTTGTGAAGACTTACAGAAAACCTTTGACCTGTGTCATTGCCAACAAAGGGTATATAACAAAGTATTGAGAAACTTTTGTTATTGACCAAATACTTATTTTCCACCATAATTTGCAAATAAATTCATAAAAAATCCTACAATGTGATTTTCTGGAGAAGAAAATTCTCATTTTGTCTGTCATAGTTGACGTGTACCTATGATGAAATTTACAGGCCTCTCTCATCTTTTTAAGTGATGGAACTTGCACAATTTGTGGCTGACTAAATACTTTTTTCCCCCACTGTATAACTATCTATACCGACAGTGCATATGCCTTTAATACTGTACATGTCTTTGCTGCCCAGTGGAAGAATAGAGGAATGGTTACGACTTCGGGTAAACCAATAACACATGCAGAGTTGATTCTTGACCTCCTAGATGCAGTACTATTACCAAAAAAGCTCACAATATGTTTAGATATGCTGCAATATTGACACACGAGCAGAGCCATGTGTTGCATATGGGATTACAAATTATTTAAAAAACTTTTGTTCAAGATGTGTTATCTGTGCTCAAAGTAATCACCACGGCAGACAAAGGGCACCTCTGGGTACCCCTTTCAACAATTAGAAATTGACTTTATAGAGCTGACCAGGAGTGAAGGAAAGAAGTGGTGTTTGACTATAATAGACAAATACACTAAATGGGTAGAAGCTTTCCCTACCTCCTCGGCAGATGCTATAACAGTAGCAAAAGCAATATGCCAGGATATAATACCAAGATTCGGCCTACCAGAAACATTTTTTTCTGATAATGGATCCCATTTTTCTAATCAAGTAATATATAATATTGGACAGAAGTTACAAATAAACATGAAGAAGCATTGTTCGTATAGCCCGAAATCGGCTGGACTTATTGAACGCACAAATCAGACGATTAAGGCTAGATTACGAAAAACTCACATAAGCACAGGAAGGAATTGGGTACAATGTCTGTCAATCGTACTAATGACTATCTGAATAACACAAGATAAGAATGGATTGTCCCCCTTTGAGAAAGTGTTTGGAAGACCTTACAGGATGCCACAGTTGGCAGGGCCAGAACAGGCAGACATAGAAGTAGAAGACACGTTGGCAGAACACATGAGAAGACTGTTCATTAACCAAACACGTATGTCAAAGATTTTGTGCCCCACAGGAAAACTAAAGGAGAAGGTAACCCACTCCATCCAACCAGGTGACTGGGTGTGGATCCAATCCTTAAAGAAGAAAAACTGGAAGCAGCCCCATTGGGAAGGTCCATATCAGGTCCTGTTGGTGACGGCCTTCGCTGTAAGAATTGCGGAAAGATCCACCTGGGTGCATGTCACACACTGTAAAAAGGTAAACCCAGCTACACCTGACGAACAAACACAGAGTTAGGAGAAAGAACCGTTCACCACTAGGGCTCGGGGGTTGGCTCCTTAACGAAGATTCCCTTACCCTGTCTGATCATCCCTGTGTGAGTTCAATAGAAGGTAAAGCAATGGGTTGGCCTCTGGCGTCTGACATGTTCTCAGGGCGAGGGTGGGGATTCACAGGTCTGCTGACGGTAGGTAGCTGTCTGATTGTGGGGGCCATATTCCTAGCACACTCACCTCCTCCTGATCTGCCAGAAGTAGTAGTTAACCTAACACAAGTTGATAAAAATAATACCTGAGCACAGTCTACGTAGGCATAGGAGACAGCTTGACGTAGGGAAAGGGGAAGTACTAGTGACTGAAGGAAAGGACATCACCTTCGAGGTCTTTGTGGACCAGTTGGGGAGTTGGGGACTACTGGCTGGTAGTATCGTAAAGGATGGGAGATATATATGTATGTCACCATGTACATCCTGGGACCATGTAGTTGCTCATACCGAGAGGGGGGGATATGTCAATCTCCATACACAGTTTAAGGACAGGTGGAGTATTGTGAAAGTAGGGAATTACCAGAAATGGCAGTGCGACCCATATAAGGGTAGGTACTGTCTGAAAGTCCGAATTACGCTAAAACAGGTAAAGGCTACGGATGAGGGAATGTGGTACATAGGATTTGACCGCAAATATTGTGAAGACCCATTAGTGGCTTTCTGGGTAGTAATCAACCTAGCAGATGTTACAGACCTGACAAGTGAGATATCCTCTTCAACTGGGGCACCCTATAGAGTAAACCTCTCTGAGTGAGGTAGTGAGACCGGGGCTGTGGTGAAGATAGTGCAAACTATAGACCTGAAGGAAGTAGTACAGGTGGAGACTGGGTATAGGGATCCTAACCTGTGGTTGGAATGGATTCAGTATACGGCAAGAACTATGTCTAAAGAGGACTGTTATGCCTGTGGGACAGCCAAACCAAGGTTAACAACTACTCCGTTCCTCTTGACGGGCTTTAACTCTCCGTCAGGTTTATCCTGCATGATTAAATTGTTCAAGCCACCTGGGAATGTGGTGAAGGAGTCTTGTAGCAACTTGCACTATCTGTATCCCCCGATAACAAAGTCACCCCGACCTAGGTTCCCTCCGTTTGAAGTCTCAGGGGATTCTTATTATTGTTTTTCTAGGACAAATAACATAGGGTACAGGGTGGGCCATCTTAGCTCCTGCTCCCACACAGAGAATGTCACTACTAAAGCGACCATGACTAATCTCTCCTCTTTGTTGCAGCCAGAGGATTTTAGGAACCAAAATCAGGCCCGTGCTGACATCTGGTGGTTGTGTGGTGATGACAGATTGTGGCCTCACCTACATACGAATTGGACGGGAACCTGTGTGTTAGTTCAACTGGTAATGCCCTTCACTCTCATCAAACAATCAAACGTGTCAGAGACTGGTGAGTTGGCACGTAGAAAACGTGACCTCCTCCCGGGATCCTTTGATGAAAGGATATATATTGATGGAATAGGTGTACCTCGAGGGGTTCCAGAAGAGTTCAAAGCTAGGAATCAGATCGCATCTGGTTTTGAATCAAGTCTTTTCTGGTGTTCAACAATTAATAAAAACGTAGATTGGATAAATTATATTTACTATAACCAGCAAAGATTTATAAACCACACTCGTGATGCAATAAAGGGATTGGCTGAGCAGACAGCGGCAACTAGCTTAATGGCATGGCAGAATAGAATAGCTTTAGATATGCTTTTGGCTGAGCGGGGCGGAGTTATATTTATAATAATAATAACGCTCCTTTTTCTTGATCTTATTATTATTATGATCATCTTTATAATGATAATAAGTAATGTCATTATCATTAGGAGGCTTAGTATTGCAGCCTTGTATAACCACCATGGTTAGGCTTAAGAATGCTGTTACAGGAAGGGGTCGCAGTTCTGGAGCGACCCACTAGGTGTCATCCTCCGACAACCTTAGGCACCTCCTCACTCACAGTCGGGACTAATCATCATCCTGTTGGTGTCACCTGTGTCTATCGGTATTTATGCCCTCACTTCCCTGTGTTCCCTTGCTCAGTTTTGTCTGCAAGTTTCTCTATGTCCAGCAGTACTACTCAGTGTCTGATCGGAGATCTATGTACAGATACTTGAGAAGTGTTCTCCCTGTTTCGTTATTTGTTTCAGTCTTAGGTAATATTTCATATTTTGGCTGTCAGACGGTTTTTGGAGACTTATTTGCTCCGCCTTTCTTTTATTGTGATAAGTCCGGTATTTTGTCTTCGGGACTACCAGTAAAGATCCTTGTTTCACCATCTCTGCCTACTGCCTACTGTATATCCTGCACAGCACCTGGGTCACACCTCACCCCAACCCTTACAAACACATCCTGTTTAGTCTTAATATCGTAACCTATATTTCAATATTATATAGGCTACTGTATCAATCAATCATTCATTTGTTTATGTCATCACACAGCATACGAGTCATTCATGATTTGAAATGCAATCAAGCAATAAAGCGAGCCTTGAATAATTGGCTTCGACAAAAAAGAAACCGTTCCATTTCAGAAATTGCATTCACAAATTAATGCGACTGTTTTTAGTCTTTGCTGTAATAAAGGCTTAACAAAACAACATTACAACAGACTTTCTGGTATGCTTATAATTTATGTATTGTATTGTTCCAACCGGTCAGAAATTATATTGTAATCTATACAGCACCTGTTTGGCACACATAATATGCATGCAGTGCTTGCTCTTTACCTTATTTTTCTTGATCTCCAGTATTTTCCACAGCTAGTCAAATTTATTCCACACATCTGACTTCCCCTTTATCTCATGAGCAACCAGTAAACATTCCCCTATTTTGAGTTTATTTGTCACGTCTTCAGCATCCATTTAGCTGTGATTGTGTTCAGAGTTTGTTAAAACCAATTTATTGATGTGATTATGATATGCTATAGGTCAGGCCCTATTGGTCACGTGCATGCTATGCATAGATGTGTTACGTACACACGTACAGAGAGCAAGGTTTGAGGGAATAGGGAATGTTTTTCTTAAACAAATGAGGGATTTTGGTAACAGAATTTATCAGTCAGAAATGGCTGTAATTATGTTGCAGCTTAAGCAAGACGGACAGCACGATAAACACTTTGATGTTCTGTGGTGGTCGCTGCTGTAGGGATGAGAGAGAGACAACTGGTGCAGGTTACACAGTCACTCGCTGTCTTTTTTTTGTAGAAGGTCTGAGCCCGGCCCGGCACAATCAAATCAATTGCTGGTTGGACTCCCTCTAGTCATTTGTGTGCTTAAAGCATCAAACAAGCTCAGTGAATATAGTTGATTTGATTTAAAACACATAGGATGTGTCTATATATGGAAAAATACACGTTTAAAAATTATGACCAATTGACTGGTCGAAAGAACAGACGACTCTTGGTCGAACAATATTTTTTTTAGTCAGGGACAGCCCTTTCTGCCTCTTTAGTCCTGGGTGCATTGCATGGTGCCGTTGCCATGGATATTATAGAAAGGAGATAGGAATCCAATGAATAAAGGAATGTATAACGCCCCACCCAGCAGACAGTCGACCAATCGCTTTCACGTTGTTATGCTGCGTCACGCGGTTGCTAAGCTAATCGTCACGCAATTCTTTCTCGAAGTCGGTGGACATTTTTTATTTTACCTTTATTTAACTAGGAAAGTCAGTTTAGAACAAATTCTTATTTACAATGAGGGCCTACACCGGCCAAACCCGGGCCAATTGTGCGCCGCCCTATGGGACCCCCAATCACGGCCGGTTGTGATACAGCCTGGAATCGAACCAGGGGATCTGTAGTGATGCCTCAAGCACTTAGACCGCTGCGCCACTCGGGAGCCCATTGTTATGAAACGTGCCTATTTTCCTCAAGTACGAAATGTCACGATTCGAATCCTATACGATACTACAGACAGCAAGTTAATTATCTCACATCTCGAAAAAAGATTTGTAATGTTGTACTTCTTGTTGACGAAATTTGTGCTAATGTTGGGTTTTTGAGCTAGCGCCCAATAGACTTCCATTCACTCTTTGAAGGAGAGCACCTCCTTGTCCCAAAATCGCCCAGAATGCACCGCGCGGCCAATTGACGTAGCATGGGCAATGTTTATCATCTCCTCAAAAGTATATCTGCCGTTGTGAATGTTAAGACTCCACCCTTGTATGTTCTTCTCGAAGAAGAAAGCTGTTGATAATATACAGTTGTTTCTGTATGGACAGCCTATGGGGATGGTTTCTAAGTACAAATATTTGGGTCTATGGTTCAATGAGCGATATACATGGAAAGATCATGTCATAAATGTTGAAACAAAGTGTAAGAACATGTAGAATCTTATGCTCTCGGTCTCTGGTTATGAATGCGTGCTGACAGACAATCGTTGATGGATATTTATAGAGCTCTGATCAGGAGGACAATTGACTACAGGTGTATAGTTTATGAAGACCTGACTTCAGAAGCTGGATAGAATCCAGTATATAGCTTTAAGGATATGTAGTGGTGCATTTAAATCAACATCTGTATGTGCCTTACTAGTGGAGGCAGGTAAGATGCCTTTGGATATATGGCGTAAAAAAAATTTGTTTACGCTTATTGGGTTAGGTTGAAAGGCTGTCAGGTTGAGCATCCCACTGCTACTGTTCTAGATGACTGTTGGGAATATACTAGTAGACAAGGCAGTGGTTTTGGTTGGACAGTTGGAAAGCTTGCTGATGAGAGTAGTTTGAGGGAGTTGGAGGTTGGCCCTTCTGTGGTGATAGGGCATGTTCCTCCTGTTGTTGATCTAATCTTGGTAGAGAAAATGAAAGATTGGTCAGAAGTTAGTGATATAGGGAAACTGGTTGACAATTACATTGGTATAAGTTTTTATGCTTTTTTACCACTTGTCACAGATGGATCCAAGGACCCAGATAGTGGGCGCACAGGAGAAGGCATTTACGTTCCTGAATTTGGTGTGCAGATATGTAGAAGACTAACAGATGAACTGTCAGTATACTCAGTTGAACTGTTGGTGATAATAGTTGTCCTCCAGTGGGTGGAGGACATACAACCTGTTAGAATTGATAGTATGCTCAGATTCTCTGTCAGTATTGAATAGTTTATCATCTGGTCAATCTAATAGGAGTGACCTACTATTGGAGGTATTCATCTTATTATAGAGAATTGAGAGAATGGGTGTAGTAGTGAGATTCTGCTGGATCCCAGCACATTCGGGTGTGGAAGGGAATTAAATTGTAGACCAGTTAGCCAAAAGAGATTATAAACAAGATATAATTGATATTAATGTTCCACTGGGTAGAGGTGAGGACAAATGTAAGATCAGAGCCATTTTGATAGATGTGTGGCAGAAGAGATGGGACTCTGAGCACAAGGGCTGGCATATAAGAAAGGTTGGTGGTGTTTGCTCGATTGCGCTTAGGATATTGTACATTGAACTTGTTATTACATCTGGTTTGGCAAGCATGTGAATGGTTTGTGTTGGAATGTATGGTCGATGAAACGGTTGAGCATGTGTTCTTATATTGTTGTAAGTATGTTGAAGAGAGGGAAAAATTGAAGTGTAGGGTCATTGAGGTTGGATGGGGGGATTTGGAAGGGATTTTGGGGTTGGGGAAGGGTCTATTAGAAGTTAGTAGGGCTCTTTTTTATTTTATCAGAAGTACTGAGTTGGGTAGGAGGATTTAGAAATGTTAGAAACTGTGATTGACCACACACGCCAGACCAGTAGGTGGCAGCATGCACCTTTATATCATAGAAGAAGACGAAGACGAAGAAGAAGACGAAGATTCCACTCTTTGAGGCACAGCGACCTGCAGGTTGAACATGGTGAGAGTGTAGACTCAAATTGATAGTTCAGTTTGTTTAAGCGATTTTACAGCTAACTAGCCACGATACTATGGAGGACTAAAAGTGCCACAATTAAATAAATAAATACACCATTAAATAATTACTTAAATGTGTCATTAATTAATAAAAATTAGAATTAAATACATAAATGTGTAATTAAATGTGTCATTAATTAATTCAAATACCGATTCATTTTATGTAAAATACATATATAATTATTTCACTATTTACATTTACATTTCATGATCCTGCATTGCAGTGATTCATGAATTACTTAAAACTGTCAAACTGACCCATCAAAGTCAGTGGGCGGGGCTAACGCGAATCTAGTCTGATCCATTGCTTTGGTCTGAAGTAGAGTAGGCCAACCTGGATAGAGACAATGGAGGATCTCCGTGAACTTTCCAGGGAGTTGGTTAGAGACATTTTAAACTTAGCAGAGGATGTAGAAGCAGGACCTGCTGACATTATCCGGAATTGATTTGTCTTGGCTTGATGCAGAGGGTAACCAATCAGGCGTTAGGTTCCGCCTACCAACTTTTGATGGGTCAGTTTGACAGTTTTAAGTAATTCAGGAAGCACTCCAACGCAGGACCATGAAATGTAAATGTAAATAGTGAAATTATTATATATGTATTTTACATAAAATGAATCGGTATTTGAATTAATTAATGACACATTTAATAACACATTTATGTATTTAATTCTAATTTTAATTAATTAATGACACATTTAAGTAATTATTTAATGGTGTATTTATTTATTTAATTGTGGCACTTTTAGTCCTCCATACGATACATGCTGATATTGTCTTTGGTATTATTGTGTGTAGCTACGTTTTCTAGCTAGCTAGCCAGCCAGCTCATAGAAAGAGCATTGCATTATGGATTTTGTAGGCGACTTGAGCTGCTACGGATTTTCACAATGATTTTCCATGTTGCTACCAGACTTAATATAACGGCAATATGAAACATTTGTTCACAAATATTGTTCTCACATATTAGTATTAACACTGTAAATTAAAGGAATGAGTGGTTTTGGGTGGATTTATTTTAAGTATTCAACCCCCTGAGTCAATTACATGTTAGATTCACCTTTGGCAGCGAGTCTTTTTGGGTAAGTCTAAGAGCTATGCGCACCTGGATTGTACAATATTCGGCCATGATTATTTATTAGAAGTCTTCAAGCTCTGTCAAGATGGTTGTTGATCATTGCTAGACAGCCATTTTCAAGTCTTGCCATAGATTTCCAAACCAATTTCAATCAAAACTGTATTTATTGTCCTTCTGAAAGGTTCATTTGTCTCCCAGTGTCTGTTGGAAAGCAGACTGGTTTTCCTCTAGAATTCTGTCTGTGCTTAGCTCTATTCATGTTTGTTTTTATTCAACAACAAAAAATCTCTAGTCCTTGCTGATGGCAAGCATACTCATAAGAACCACCACTGTGCTTGAAAATATGAAGAGTGGTACTCACTGATGTGTTGTGTTGGATTTGCCCAAACATAATGCTTTCTATTCAGGACAAAAAGTGTATTACTTTAACACATTTTTTGCAGTATTACTTTAGTGCCTTATTGCAAACAGGATGCATGTTTTGGAATGTTTGTATTCTATACAGGCTTTCTTCTTTTTACTCTCTCATTTAGGTTAGTATTGTGAAGTACTGTAACTACAATGTTGCTTCATCCTCAGTTTTCACCTATCACAGCCATTATACTCTGTGACTGTTTTAAAATCACTAATTGCCTCATGATGAAATCACTGAGTGGTTTCCTTCCTCTCCAGCAACTGAGTTAGGAAGGACACCTGTATCTTTGTAGTGAATGGGGGTATTGATACACCATCCAAAGTGTAATTAATAACTTTGTCATGCCAAACGGATATTCCGTTTATTTTTCCCCCCCATTGCAAGGCATTGGAAAACCCCCCTGGTCTTTGGTTGAATCTGTGCTTGAAATTCACTACTCGACTGAGGGACCTTACAGATAATTGTATGTGTGGGGTACAGAGAGTCATTCAAAAATCATGTTAACTACTATTATTGCACACAGCAAGTCCATGCAACTTAGGCAGGCAGGTAGCTTAGTGGGTAAGAGCGTTGTGCCAGTAACCGAAAGGTCGCTGGTTCTAATCCCCGAGCTGACTAGGTGAAAAATCTGTCGATGTGCCCTTAAGCAAGGCACTTAACCCTAATTAATCCTGTAAGTCGCTCTGGATAAGAGCGTCTGCTAAATGACTAAAAAAATAAAATACAATTATGTGTCTTGTTAAGCACATTTTTACCATTACAAAGGGATTGAATACTTGACTCAAGACATTTCAGCTCTTCATTAATGTGTAAACATTTCTAAATGAAATTCCACATTATGGGTGTGTGTGTGTGTGTGTGTGTGTGTGTGAGTAAATCAGTGTTGCGAAATCTCAATTTAATCAATTTAAAATGCAGGTTGTAACACAATGTTGAAAGAGTCAAGGGGTGTGAATACTTTCTGAAGGCACTGTCTCTGCATCTAAACAAATTACAAATAGCAATGAGTCTTACATATGATAAGGAAATACAAACAAGTGATATAATATAAATAGAACTAACTTTAGTGAAAGAATAATCTTAGGGGATGTCACGCAGAAAACTGATAGAAGACAGGCGCAGGAATGCGTAATAGGGTTTTTTATTACTCTGCCCAACATAAGGTACATCATGGAAAACGACGGGGACGAAGCCCAAAACACATATACAGTGGGGGAAAAAAGTATTTAGTTAGCCACCAATTGTGCAAGTTCTCCCACTTAAAAAAATGAGAGAGGCCTGTAATTTTCATCATAGGTACACGTCAACTATGACAGACAAATTTGAGATTTTTTTTCTCCAGAAAATCACATTGTAGGATTTTTAATGAATTTATTTGCAAATTATGGTGGAAAATAAGTATTTGGTCAATAACAAAAGTTTCTCAATACTTTGTTATATACCCTTTGTTGGCATTGACACAGGTCAAACGTTTTCTGTAAGTCTTCACAAGGTTTTCACACACTGTTGCTGGTATTTTGGCCCATTCCTCCATGCAGATCTCCTCTAGAGCAGTGATGTTTTAGGGCTGTCGCTGGGCAACACAGACTTTCAACTCCCTCCAAAGATTTTCTATGGGGTTGAGATCTGGAAACTGGCTAGGCCACTCCAGGACCTTGAAATGCTTCTTACAAAGCCACTCCTTCGTTGCCCGGGCGGTATGTTTGGGATCATTGTCATGCTGAAAGACCCAGCCACGTTTCATCTTCAATGCCCTTGCTGATGGAAGGAGGTTTTCACTCAAAATCTCACGATACATGGCCCCATTCATTCTTTCCTTTACACGGATCAGTCGTCCTGGTCCCTTTGCAGAAAATCAGCCCCAAAGCATGATGTTTCCACCCCCATGCTTCACAGTAGGTATGGTGTTCTTTGGATGCAACTCAGCATTCTTTGTCCTCCAAACACAACGAGTTGAGTTTTTACCAAAAAGTTATATTTTGGTTTCATCTGACCATATGACATTCTCCCAATCCTCTTCTGGATCATCCAAATGCACTCTAGCAAACTTCAGATGGGCCTGGACATGTACTGGCTTAAGCAGGGGGACACGTCTGTCACGGCAGGATTTGAGTCCCTGGCGGCGTAGTGTGTTACTGATGGTAGGCTTTGTTACTTTGGTCCCAGCTCTCTGCAGGTCATTCACTAGGTCCCCCCATGTGGTTCTGGGATTTTTGCTCACCGTTCCTGTGATCATTTTGACCCCACGGGGTGAGATATTGCGTGGAGCCCCAGATCGAGGGAGATTATCAGTGGTCTTGTATGTCTTTCATTTCCTAATAATTGCTCCCACAGTTGATTTCTTCAAACCAAGCTGCTTACCTATTGCAGATTCAGTCTTCCCAGCCTGGTGCAGGTCTACAATTTTGTTTCTGGTGTCCTTTGACAGCTCTTTGGTCTTGGCCATAGTGGAGTTTGGAGTGTGACTGTTTGAGGTTGTGGACAGGTGTCTTTTATACTGATAACAAGTTCAAACAGGTGCCATTAATACAGGTAACGAGTGGAGGACAGAGGAGCCTCTTAAAGAAGAAGTTACAGGTCTGTGAGAGCCAGAAATCTTGCTTGTTTGTAGGTGACCAAATACTTGTTTTCCACCATAATTTGCAAATAAATTCATAAAAAATCCTACAATGTGATTTTCTGGAGAAAAAAAATCTCTAATTTGTCTGTCATAGTTGACGTGTACCTATGATGAAAATTACAGGCCTCTCTCATCTTTTTAAGTGGGAGAACTTGCACAATTGGTGGCTGACTAAATACTTTTTTTCCCCACTGTGTATATATATATATATATATATACAGTGGGGAGAACAAGTATTTGATACACTGCCGATTTTGCAGGTTTTCCTACTTACAAAGCATGTAGAGGTCTGTAATTTTTTATCATAGGTACACTTCAACTGTGAGAGACAGAATCTAAAACAAAAATCCTGAAAATCACATTGTATGATTTTTAAGTAATTAATTTGCATTTTATTGCATGACATAAGTATTTGATCACCTACCAACCTGTAAGAATTCTGGCTCTCACAGACCTGTTAGTTTTTCTTTAAGAAGCCCTCCTGTTCTCCACTCATTACCTGTATTAACTGCACCTGTTTGAACTCGTTACCTGTATAAAAGACACCTGTCCACACACTCAATCAAACAGACTCCAAACTCTCCACAATGGCCAAGACCAGAGAGCTGTGTAAGGACATCAGGGATAAAAGTGTAGACCTGCACAAGGCTGGGATGGGCTACAGGACAATAGGCAAGCAGCTTGGTGAGAAGGCAACAACTGTTGGCGCAATTATTAGAAAATGGAAGAAGTTCAAGATGACGGTGAATCACCCTCGGTCTGGGGCTCCATGCAAGATCTCACCTCGTGGGGCATCAATGATCATGAGGAAGGTGAGGGATCAGCCCAGAACTACACGGCAGGATCTGGTCAATGACCTGAAGAGAGCTGGGACCACAGTCTCAAAGAAAACCATTAGTAACACACTACGCCGTCATGGATTAAAATCCTGCAGCGCACGCAAGGTCCCCCTGCTCAAGCCAGCGCATTTCCAGGCCCGTCTGAAGTTTGCCAATGACCATCTGGATGATCCAGAGGAGGAATGGGAGAAGGTCATGTGGTCTGATGAGACAAAAATATAGTTTTTTGGTCTAAACTCCACTCGCCGTGTTTGGAGGAAGAAGAAGGAAGATTAGAACCCCAAGAACACCATCCCAACCGTGAAGCATGGAGGTGGAAACATCATTCTTTGGGGATGCTTTTCTGCAAAGGGGACAGGACGACTGCACCGTATTGAGGGGAGGATGGATGGGGCCATGTATCGCGAGATCTTGGCCAACAACCTCCTTCCCTCAGGAAGAGCATTGAAGATGGGTCGGGGCTGGGTCTTCCAGCATGACAACGACCCAAAACACACAGCCAGGGCAACTAAGGAGTGGCTCCGTAAGAAGCATCTCAAGGTCCTGGAGTGGCCTAGCCAGTCTCCAGACCTGAACCCAATAGAAAATCTTTGGAGGGAGCTGAAAGTCCATATTGCCCAGCAACAGCCCCGAAACCTGAAGGATCTGGAGAAGGTCTGTATGGAGGAGTGGGCCAAAATCCCTGCTGCAGTGTGTGCAAACCTGGTCAAGACCTACAGGAAACGTATGATCTCTGTAATTGCAAACAAAGGTTTCTGTACCAAATATTAAGTTCTGCTTTTCTGATGTATCAAATACTTATGTCATGCAATAAAATGCTAATTAATTACTTAAAAATCATACAATGTGATTTTCTGGATTTTTGTTTTAGATTCCGTCTCTCACAGTTGAAGTGTACCTATGATAAAAAATTACAGACCTTTACATGCTTTGTAAGTAGGAAAACCTGCAAAATCGGCAGTGTATCAAATACTAGAACAAGTATTTAGTCAGTCACCAATTGCGCAAGTTCTCCCACTTAAAAAGATGAGAGGCCTGTAATTTTCATCATAGGTACACGTCAACTATGACAGACACATTTTTAAAAAATAATCCAGAAAATCACATTGTAGGATTTGTTATGAATTTATTTGCAAATTATGGTGGAAAATAAGTATTTGGTCAATAACAAAAGTTTCTCAATATTTTGTTATATACCCTTTGTTGGCAATGACACAGGTCAAACGTTTTCTGTAAGTCTTCACAAGGTTTTCACACACTGTTGCTGGTATTTTGGCCCATTCCTCCATGCAGATCTCCTCTAGAGCAGTGATGTTTTGGGGCTGTCGCTGGGCAACACGGACTTTCAACTCCCTCCAAAGATTTTCTATGGGGTTGAGATCTGGAGACTGGCTAGGCCACTCCAGACTCCTTGAAATGCTTCTTACGATGCCACTCCTTCGTTGCCCGGGCGGTGTGTTTGGGATCATTGTCATGCTGAAAGACCCAGCCACGTTTAATCTTCAATGCCCTTGCTGATGGAAGGAGGTTTTCACTCAAAATCTCACGATACATGGCCCCATTCATTCTTTCCTTTACACGGATCAGTCGTCCTGGTCCCTTTGCAGAAAAACAGCCCCAAAGCATGATGTTTCCACCCCCATGCTTCACAGTAGGTATGGTGTTCTTTGGATGCAACTCAGCATTCTTTGTCCCCCAAACACGACGAGTTGAGTTTTTACCAAAAAGTTATATTTTGGTTTCATCTGACCATATGACATTCTCCCAATCCTCTTCTGGATCATCCAAATGCACTCTAGCAAACTTCAGATGGGCCTGGACATGTACTGGCTTAAGCAGGGGGACACGTCTGTCACGGCAGGATTTGAGTCCCTGGCGGCGTAGTGTGTTACTGATGGTAGGCTTTGTTACTTTGGTCCCAGCTCTCTGCAGGTCATTCACTAGGTCCCCCCATGTGGTTCTGGGATTTTTGCTCACCGTTCCTGTGATCATTTTGACCCCACGGGGTGAGATCTTGCGTGGAGCCCCAGATCGAGGGAGATTATCAGTGGTCTTGTATGTCTTTCATTTCCTAATAATTGCTCCCACAGTTGATTTATTCAAACCAAGCTGCTTACCTATTGCAGATTCAGTCTTCCCAGCCTGGTGCAGGTCTACAATTTTGTTTTTGGTGTCCTTTGACAGCTCTTTGGTCTTGGCCATAGTGGAGTTTGGAGTGTGACTGTTTGAGGTTGTGGACAGGTGTCTTTTATACTGATAACAAGTTCAAACAGGTGCCATTAATACAGGTAACGAATGGAGGACAGAGGAGCCTCTTAAAGAAGAAGTTACAGGTCTGTGAGAGGCAGAAATTTTGCTTGTTTGTAGGTGACCAAATACTTATTTTCCACCATAATTTGCAAATAAATTCATAAAAAATCCTACAATGTGATTTTCTGGAGAAAAATATCTCAATTTGTCTGTCATAGTTGACGTGTACCTATGATGAAAATTACAGGCCTCTCTCATCTTTTTAAGTGGGAGAACTTGCACAATTGGTGGCTGACTAAATACTTTTTTCCCCCACTGTATATAACACAGGGATGTAACCCAAACAAAAGAGCGAGGTGTAAATATTACACGGGACGAGACCCGTAATAACAAGTGCACAATACTCGGTATGTAAACTGTAATACAATGTACTCACGAGACCAACGGACATGGGACAATAATCAACAAGTACAATGGGGAACAGAGGGCCTATATATACACATACTAATCAGGGGGAATGGGAACCAGGTGTGTGTAATGAGACAAGACAGTCTGGGGTTGGTGGTAATGAACCAGGTCAGTGACGGCTAGAAGGCCGGTGACGTAGACCTCCGGAGCTGGTGAACGGAATGAGCAGTAGTACTGGGGGGATCCGTGACAGGGGAATACATTGTCTCATTCAAACCTGAAAATTAAGACATTTAAATCGCTATCATAACATTATACAACAGTAATTTCAGGGCTACTTTCATCAAAATCAAACTGGAATTACAAAATATGAAACAAATAAGGCATATGACAACAATTATTAGCTTTTACAACTTCAATTTCTACATTCAACTATCATATAGTCTATTACAGAGTCAGAATGGGAACAATTCCAAAAGCACAACATTATTTTACATTCATTATGATTTACAAGTCCTTTACGTCCCCAAGGCCATTAGTCATGAATGAAACATAAAGGGAAGCTGGCATGCAGGATGTCTTGAATAAGAAAGGGTAAACATGCAAGGGAGCGTGGACATGTAGGAGAAAGGGGACATGCAGGAAAGGGGAAACATGAGGCAAAATTACTAGTGAACATCTGAGCTACATCTGAGTCCCTTTACCAATGCCTATTTCAGCAATGAGTCACACTCACTGGAGTGCCACAATTTAATACAATTTCGGTCCTCTATGATGCAAAATCATTTGCCCGCGCATTCAGGTGCCACACAAACAAACTGCGTCCTGTTCTCCTTTCTGTCTTTCCTGTAACACAGCCAACAATTTCTAGAGGGCACGTAGACTGGGCACGTATTGTCTGTGTGTGTGTGAAAAGATGAGCTTAAAGTTTTCACAGACAAAGGTCTGTCAAAAGATGGATACCTGTCTTTAACATCAATACCTCCAACCTGATGAACAAGGTTCTTTCTGAATGTAATCTGGCTTAACCGGTTTGCAAATGTTCCTCGCCAGGTGCTATGTGATTACATTGCCATTCCTGGAACAAAAGGTAACTGTTGACAACTGAAATGTCAACACAATGGAGAAAAAAACTGTTTTCCTCCACAAGTTATGTTACAAGGTTCAAAGTAAAATATTATTATCGAAAGGTTTTCACTATAACATTTGAGAAAGCATGTCATATAATTGCATATCTGATAGTCCATAACTGAAATATGATCATGTATGCCTGTAAGTAGCAAAGTCACAAACCAGCTAGACTAGGAACATTTAGTTACCAAGCTGACCACCACAAAGTCATTATTTATAAGCTGTTATCATAACATTTAGGCTATAACGTGACATTCATTCTTGCAATCAACAGCCAGAAGGTTTAATGTTTTATAGGAATCATATCACAGATAGACACCTAATGAGATATAGCCAGTTAGTCATCAAGCTAGGTGAAAAGGAGACTGGAGTGCCACAAATAGGCTAGTCTAACCCATCCCAGATTCCTGTCATTCACTGGTGAGTTTCACCCACTTTGTTTATGTAGGTGCCTTGCAAAAGTATTCACCCCCCTTGGCGTTTTTCCTATTTTGTTGCATTACAATCTGTAATGCAACTATTTGAACTTTTACTGTTAAAGCAATATCCCAAGTATAAATACAATAAAGCACACACACTAAATGGTCAAAACAGCTGTTTTGAGCAAAATAGTGTTATTTAGACACAACCGCAAACTACAAGAAGTAGGGCATTCAAGGAGTTGGTCTGATGAGAATCTGTGATGTCATTGGCCTCCTCCTTGCTTGAGGAACAACAGAGAACAGGACATACCTGAACCACCTATTAAGGTGTGCCTTCAGTTATGTAAATTAGGTGTTAAATTAGGTGAAAAGGAGACTGGAGTGCCACTTCAAGACAATAAGGAAATTCAGCAAATTCTGGAAATGCCAGTTTGTTTCCCTATCCTCCCTTTGCCTTTTAAATGTAGCTCAGTTGGTAGAGCATGGCGCTTGCAACGCCAGGGTTGTGGGTTCGATTCCCACGGGGGGCCAGTATGATTATTATAATTTTTTTTAATGTATGCACTCACTAACTGTAAGTCGCTCTGGATAAGAGCGTCTGCTAAATTACTAAAATGTAAAATGTGGGGTTTCAAATTCTAATAACTGGCAAAATAAATATTAACTGGAAAAGGATCATGTGTAGTTTCTTGCAATAGCCATCTCAGACTTTAAGGAATATTTGTCTTAAATATTTGTTTGTTTTGCATGTTTTAATAACATCAATCCACTTTCTCTCCCCCAGGTGGCCGAGTACGTCGGGGCCCCCTCAATGTCCAGAGGAGGTGTTGGAACCTCCCATACCTCAGACTCCTGGAGCGGACCAGCTACCACCGGCCTGAGGAGAGACACATGAAACGAGGGGTTAATACGGTAACCAGGGGGGAGTAACAACCTGTATGTCACTTCGTTTATTCTCCTCAGGACTTTAAACGGCCCCACAAACCGCGGGCTCAGCTTCCGGCAGGGCAGGCAGAGGGGCAGATTCCGGTTCGAGAGCCAGACCTGATCCCCCGGTACGAACACCGGGGCCTCCCTGCGGTGGCGGTCAGCGTTGGCCTTCTGACGACGCACAGTGCGCTGGAGGCGAACGTGGGCAGCGTCCCAAGTCTCCTCCGCGCGCCAAAACCAGTCATCCACCGCAGGAGCCTCGGTCTGGCTCTGATGCCACGGTGCCAGGACCAGTTGGTAACCCAAAACACATTGGAAGGGTGTTAGGTTAGTGGAGGAGTGGCAGAGAGAATTCTGAGCATATTCTGCCCATGGCAGGAACACCAACCACTCCCCCGGCCGGTCCTGACAGTAGGTCCGCAGGAACCTACCCACATCTTGATTCACCCTTTCCACCTGCCCATTACTCTCTGGGGGAAATCGAGAGGTCAGGCTGACCGAGAACCCCAGACGTTCCATGAATGACTTCCAGACTCTAGACGTGAACTGGGGACCTCGGTCGGACACTATATCCTCTGGTACCCCGTAGTGCCGGAAGACGTGAGTAAACAGAGCCTCCGCAGTTTGTAGGGCCGTGGGGAGACCGGGCAGATGAAGGAGGCGGCAGGACATTGAAAAGCGGTCCACAACAACCAGGATAGTGGTGTTACCTTGGGAGGGGGGAAGATCAGTGAGAAAATCAATACTCAGGTGAGACCATGGTCGTTGTGGAACTGGTAAAGGTTGTAGCTTACCCGCTGGGTGGTGCCTAGGTGCCTTACTCTGGGCGCACACTGAGCATGAGGAAACATACACCCTCACGTCCTTAGCCAAGGTAGGCCACCAGTACTTCTTGGTCAGGCAGCGCATTGTACGACTGATACCTGGATGACCAGAGGAGGGTGACGTGTGTGCCCAGTAGATCAGACAATCACAGATAAGCGCAGGCACGTACTGCAGCCCAACTGGACACCACGGTGGAGATGGATCTGTGCGTAATGCCTGCGCTATATCTGCATCCATCGCCCATACTACCGGCG
Organism: Coregonus lavaretus; assembly: GCF_964263955.1. Classification (NCBI taxonomy): domain Eukaryota; kingdom Metazoa; phylum Chordata; class Actinopteri; order Salmoniformes; family Salmonidae; genus Coregonus; species Coregonus lavaretus. Next base: position 26,993,472 of record NC_140018.1, read on the forward strand.
CCACAGTGCATGAGGCCGGGAGTATGGGGGTGTTGTCTCTGGGCCTCTCCTCTGTGTCATACAGCGGAGACAGTGCGTCTGCCTTCACGTTCTTCGTACCCGGAATGTATGAGAGTGTGAAATCAAACCAGGTGAAAAAGAGGGCCCACCTGGCCTGGCAAGGATTCAGCCTCCTCGCTGCCCGAATGTACTCCAGGTTACGGTGGTCTGTCCAGACGAGGAAAGGGTGTTTCACCCCTTCGAGCCAATGTCTCCATACCGTCAAAGCTCGGACAACAGCCAGCAGCTCCCGATCACCAACGCCGTAGTTCTGCTCTGCCGAGCTGAGCTTCTTAGAAAAGAAGGCACATGGGCGGAGCTTGGGTGGCGTGCCCAAGCGTTGGGATAAGACAGCTCCTATCCCTACCTCGGACGCATCCACCTCCACTACGAACGGTAGTGATGGACCGGGGTGAGCCAGTAACGGGGCTGAGGTGAACAGACCCCGCAATCCACTGAAGGCCAAATCAGCCAGCGGAGCCGGGACGGCCCACCCTTCAACAAGGAGGTAATGGGAGCTGCAACCTTGCCAAAGCCCCGAATAAACCTTCGATAGTAGTTGGCAAAGCCAAGGAAGCGCTACACCTCCTTTACCGTGGTTGGAGTCGGCCAATTATGCACGGCTGCAATGCGGTCTCCCTCCATCTCCACACCTGTGGTGGTAATGCGATATCCGAGGAAGGAGATTGACTGCTGGAAAAACTCACACTTCTCTGCCTTGGCATAAAGATCATTTTCCAGCAGTCGGACCAGTACCTTGCGAACCAGGGACACATGCTCGGCGCGCGTAGTGGAATAACCCAGGATGTCATCGACGTAGACCACCATACCGCGACCAAGCATGTCCCGAAACGCCTCGTTCACAAAGAACTGGAAAACGGATGGCGAATTCATCAAACCGTAGGGCATCACCAGGTATTCATAATGCCCCGAGGTTGTGCTGAATGCCGTTTTCCACTCATCCCCTTCCCGAATACGCACCAGGTTGTAGGAACTCCTGAGGTCTAATTTGGTGAAAAAGCAGGCCCCATGCATTCACTCAATCACTGAAGGAATGAGGGGAAGAGGATAACTAAATCGTACCGTCACATTATTCAGTGGTCGATAATCAATGCACGGGCGTAAACCGCCATCTATCTTCTTCACAAAGAAGAAACTCGAGGAGGCAGGTGAAGTGGAGGGACGTATATACCCCTGGCGCAGGGACTCGGTGACGTGGCGCAGTGGTCTAAGGCACTGCATCGCAGTGCTAACTGTGCCACTAGAGATCCTGGTTCAAATCCAGGCTCTGTCGCAGCCGGCCGTGACCGGGAGACTCATGGGCGGCGCACAATTTGCCCAGCGTCGTCTAGGGTAGGGGAGGGAATGGCCGGCAGGGATGTAGCTCAGTTGATAGAGCATGGCGTTTGCAACGCCAGGGTTGTGGGTTCGATTCCCACGGGGGGCCAGTATTAAAAAAATATATATAATCACTAACTGTAAGTCGCTCTGGATAAGAGCGTCTGCTAAATGACTAAAATGTAAAATGTATGTTTCCATAGCCTCCGTTTCAGCCTGCGACAGGGGATACACATGACTCCTGGGAGGTACAGCATCTTCCCGAAGGTTTATCGCGCAATCCCCCTCCCGATGAGATGGTAATTTAGTCGCTTGCGTCTTGGAAAACGCAAGCGCCAGATCATGGTATTCGGGGGGAATGCGCACGGTGGGGGTACCGTCTGGACTTTCCACCGTGGTCGCACCAACGGAAACACCTAGACAACTACCCGGACACTCACGCGACCACCCCGTAAGAACCCAATGCGGCCATGAGAAATTGGGGTTGTGAAGGGCTAACCACGGGATACCCAAGACTACAGGGTAAGCAGGAGACTCAATAATCATAAAGGTGATCTGCTCAACATGTGTCTCCTGCGTAATAATGGTGACTGGTACCGTAACTTCCTTAACCAACCCGGAAACCTAATGGTCGACTATCAAGTGCTCTGATGGGGAGTGGAATGGTTAGGAGAACCAATGAAATGCCTTGACGGCGTGCACATGCCCTGTCCATAAAATTCCCAGCTGCGCCTGAATCGACTAGTGCCTTACACTGGGAACCTACCAAGTGATCGGGAAAGGAGATAGATAAAGTACAGTGCGCCGCAAAGGGCTCTGAACACGTTTGGGTGTTCGTTACCTGGGGTGATGCGTGAGTACCCTGCCTACCGCCTCCAGACCCAAAAGAAAGTTGACTGTGACGTGAGGTGGATTGTCCCTTCGTGCCACCAGAGTGGCACTTTCGCTGTCCTCCTGCGCTCTCGACCGGCGGCTCCACCCAGCTCCATCTGCTCGGGTTCAGAGTCGTCCGGAGTGGGAATGGGCAGACCCCTACCAGGACGTTCTCTGGCTGCTAGCAGATTGTCCAGCCGGTTGGCCATGTCCACCAGTTGGGAGAACGATAGCATGGTATCCCGGGAGGCTAGCTCCCATCGGACGTCCTCCCTTAGGTGGCACCGGAAATGGTCGATCAGGGCCCGCTCGTTCCACCCGGACCCCGCTGCCAGCGTCCGGAACTCCAGCGTGTAGTCCTGAGCGGTCCTCGTCCCCTGCCTCAGATGAACCAGTCGTTCGCCCGCCTCTCGACCCTCAGGCGGGTGATTAAAAACGTCCCCAAAGAGGCGAGCAAACTCCCCGTAGTCCTCCAACGCGGTACCTCCCTCGTTCCACACCGCGTTGGCCCACTCCAGGGCTCTCCCACAAAGGCAGGAAACGAGGACGGATACCTTCTCCCGCTCCCGGGGCTCCGGCCTGATTCTGGAGAAATACAACTCAAGTTGGAGTAGGAATCCCTTACATCGCGCTGCCATCCCATCAAACGCCAGTGGTCGGGATATCTGGATCCCTCCAGGGGCTGGGGTGTAGGTGGTTGGATCCGGTTGACCAGCTGTTCTCGATAGATCGGATCCTTTCCTCTCCAGGCGTTCTACCTCCTGAAGTACCCGATCCATTGCTTCCCCCAAGCTGGCCAACATTGAGGAATGCTCCTGGACCCTTGTCAGAACTCCAGGCATGCAGTCTTCTCCTGCTGACTCCATATCAGATCAGGTGAGTGATTCTGTGACGAGGTGTGAATGAAGGAGTCAGGCGCAGGAGGTAAAATATCGAAGTCCAGAGTTCATTCCGTTTACATAAATCAAATGCCCCAAGCGTCAAACGAAACTATTACAAGGGAAAACATCCACCTTGGCATAAACACAGTGAACAGTAGCTCAACCGAGCTACACGCTCTCACAACAAACAATCACTCACAAAGACAAGGGGAACAGAGGGAACACATATACACATACTAATTAGGGGAATGAGCACCAGGCATGTGTGATTGACAAGACATGACAAGTGGAGTGATGAGAATGGGATCGGCAGTAGCTAGTACTCCGGTGACGACGAACGCCAAAGCCTGCCTGAACCAGGAGGGGGGGGGGCAGCCTCGGCGGAAGTCGTGACAGCTCTTTTTATACTTTGAGGGAGTTGTGTGTTCTACTATGAGCTGTCTCCCCTCTGTTTGTCTTCTCCAGTGTGTGGAGGGTCAGGATGCAGTCGCAGGGAGCTGGCAATGACAGGCCAGTCTGCACAGAGAGAGCAGCCATTTTTGTGGAGGCTCCCTTATCAACAAAGAGTGGGTCCTGATTGCTGCTCGTTGCTTCCCCAGATAGAAAGACCTAACCTTACCCATCCCCCAACCCTTACAGTATATTATGTTAATGTGTGATTGAAATGTCTATCTATGCTGTATTTTCCTATGTACTGTTTTATCTATTGTATCCATGTACTTTGATGACAACTCTGCCATGTCAATTAAATTAAAGGAACTTTATGACTGCCTCGCCTGGTTCACCAACTACTTCTCAGATAGAGTTCAGTGTGTCAAATCGGAGGGCCTGTTGTCTGGACCTATGGCAGTCTCTATGGGGGTGCCACAGGGTTCAATTCTTGGGCCGACACTTTTCTCCGTGTATATCAATGATGTCGCTCTTGCTGCTGGTGACTCTCAGATCCACCTCTACGCAGACGACACCATTTTGTATACATCTGGCCCTTCATTGGACACTGTGTTAACAAACCTCCAAACGAGCTTCAATGCCATACAACAATCCTTCAGTAGCCTTCAACTGCTCTTAAACACTAGTAAAACTAAATGCATGCTTTTCAATCGAACGCTGCTAGCACCCGCCCACCCGACTAGAATCACCACTCTCGACGGGTCTGACCTAGAGTATGTGGACAACTACAAATATATAGGTGTCTGGTTAGACTGTAAACTCAACTTCCAGACTCACATAAAGAATCTCCAATCCAAAGAAATCGGCTTCCTATTTCGCAACAAAGCCTCCTTCACTCATGCTGCCAAACATGCCCTCGTAAAACTGACTATCCTACCGATCCTTGACTTCGGCGATGTCATTTATAAAATAGCCTCCAACACCCTACTCAGCAAATTGGATGTAGTCTATCACAGTGCCATCCGTTTTGTCTCCAAAGCCCCATACACTACCCACCACTGTGACCTGTACGCTCTTGTTGGCTGGTCCTCACTACATGTTCGTCGTCAAACCCACTGGCTCCAGGCCATCTATAGATCACTGCTAGGCAAATCCCCGACTTATCTTAGCTCATTGGTCACCATAGCAGCACCCACCCGTAGTCTGCGCTCCAGCAGGTATATCTCACTGGTCATTCCCAAAGCCAACACCTCCTTTGGCCGCCATTCCTTCCAGTTCTCTGCTGCCAATGACTGGAACGAATTGCAAAAATCTCTGAAGTTGGAGACTCTTATCTCCCTCAATAACTTTAAGCATCAGTTGTCAGAGCACCTTACCGATCACTGCACCTGTACACAGCCCATCTGAAATTAGCCCACCCAACTACCTCATCCCTATATTGTTATTTAATTTGCTCTTTTGCACCCCAGTATCTCTATTTGCACATAATCTCTTGCACATCTAGCATTCCAGTGTTAATCCTATTGTAATTATTCTGCACTATAGCCTATTTATTGCCTTACCTCCATAACTTGCTACATTTGCACACACTGTATATATATTTTCTGTTGTATTTCTGACTTTATGTTTTTTTTTACCCCATATGTAACTCTGTGTTGTTTTTGTTGCACTACTTTGCTTTGTCTTGGCCAGGTCGCAGTTGTAAATGAGAACCTGTTCTCAACTGGCTTACCTGGTTAAATAAAAGTGAAATAAAAAATAAAAATAAACTAGAAAAGTACATTTCCTAAAGAAAATGTGTGCTTGCTGGCTGGTCTTGCAGTATTAATGGTTGTCAAATAGGTTGTAGCAGTGGTAGTGACTCCAGAGAGGTGACATTATCTCTCTAAAATACATCACAGAATTGTGTAAACGGCATCAGCAAGCACACTAATAGTCTAATAATCACATTAATAATTGTTAGTCTCAACTCTCTTCATTCTCAGCACCAGCACGTCCGGCCTGCTTGTCCACCTGGGTCGGCAGAATCAGCAAAGCATCAACTTCAACGAGGCATCCTAAACGGTCTCTCAGATCATCCACCACCCGAACTACAACAGTGCAACCAGCAACAATGACATGTCTGCTGAAGCTCTCGTCATCTGTCACCTTCACTGACTACATCCAGCCGGTTTGCATGGCAGCAGTGGGCAGCACCTACTACACTGGCTCTACTAGCTGGGTCACCGGATGGGGCGATATCAATAGTGATGGTGAGATCTGATGGTCCCGACGCTGACTTTGCATTGACAATCCATACATACCATTTATATACAGTACCAGTCAAAAGTTTGGACACACCTACTCATTCCAGGGTTTTTCTTTATTTTTACGATTTTCTACATTGTAGAATAATAGTGAAGACATCAAAACTATGAAATAACACATATGAAATCATGTAGTAACCAAAAAAGTGTTAAACAAATCAAAATATATTTTATATTTGAAATTCTTCAAATAGCCACCCTTTGCCTTGATGACAGCTTTGCACTCACTTGGCATTCTGTCAACCAGCTTCAACTGGATAGCTTTTCCAACAGTCTTGAAGGAGTTCCCACATATGCTGAGCACTTGTTGGCAGCTTTTCCTTCACTCTGCGGTCCAACTCATCCCAAACCATCTCAATTGGGTTGAGGTCAGGGGATTGTGGAGGCCAGGTCATCTGATGCAGCACTCCATCACTCTCCTTCTGGTCAAATAGCCCTTACACAGTCTGGAGGTGTGTTGGGTCATTGTCATGTTGAAAAACAAATGATAGTCCCACTAAGCCCAAACCAGATGGGATGGCGTATCGCTGCAGAATGCTGTGGTAGCCATGCTATTTAAGTGTGCCTTGAATTCTAAATAAATCACTGACAGTGTCAACAGCAAAGCACCCCCACACCATAAAAACTCCTCCTCCATGCTTTACGGTGGGAAATACACATGTGGAGATAATCCGTTCACCCACATCGCGTCTCACAAAGACACGGCAGTTGGAACCAAAAATCTCCAATATGGACTCCAGACCAAAGGACAAATTTACATTGCTCATGTTTCTTCGCGCAATTATTCGCGCAATTATTTGAGCTGTTCTTGCCATAATATGGAATTGGTATTTTACCAAATAGTGCAATATTCTGTATACCCCCCCCCCCCCCCCCCCCCCCCCCACCTTGTCACAACACAACTGATTGGCTCAAATGTATTAAGATGGAAATAAATTAACTTTTAAGAAGGAACACCTGTTAATTTAAATGCATTCCAGGTGACTACCTCATGAAGCTGGTTGAGAGAATGCCAAGAGTGTGCAAAGCTGCCGTCAAGGGGCGGCAGGTAGCTTAGTGGTTAAGAGCGTTGTGCCAGTAACCGAAAGGTCGCTGGTTCTAATCCCCAAGCTGACTAGGTGAAAAATCTGTCGATGTGCCCTTGAGCAAGGCACTTAACCATATTTGCTCCTATAAGTTGCTCTGGATAAGAGCGTCTGCTAAAAAATGACTAAAAATAAAAAAAAAGCCGAAGGGTGGCTATTTGAAGAATCTCAAATATGAAATATATTTTTATTTGTTTAACACTTTTTTGGAGACTACATGATTCCATATGTGTTATTTCATAGTTTTGATGTCTTCACTATTCTACAATGTAAAAAAGAAAAAAGAAAGAAAGAAAACCCCTTGAATGATTAGGTGTGTCCAAACTTTTGACTGGTAGAGTACATGTAACACCTTTTTGCCCATTCAGTTTGTACCAAAACAGTTGGAGCAGACCACAAAAGATCAGAAATGTACAATAAGTGTGTTTTAATTCAATGTAAATATGAATCTACTGATAGATGTGTTCTTGTGATGTAAATAATTAAGTTGGAGAGCAAATGTCAATTTGTAATGCTACAGGATTACATTTGGTTGTTTTTCAGAGCTCAGTTCATATGATTGTTAAATGCCTATTTGTTTAGCCATCACACTTGATGATTAAATGGAAACATCTTTCTTTGAATATTGCAGGACTAAGCACACACCCCTGAGGGGCCCCCGTGTTGAGGTTCAGTGTGGTGGTGTTGTTGCCTACCCTTACCACCTGGGGCAGCCTATCAAGAAGTCCAGGATTTAGTTGCAGAGGGTGGTGTTCAGTCCCAGGGTCCCGAGCTTGGGGGGGATTATGGTGTTGAACACTGAGCTGTAGTCAATGAACAGCAGTCTCACATACAGTAGGTATTCCTCTTGTCCAGGTGGCAGAGAGCCATGAAGTGCAATTGAGATTGCGTCATCTGTGGCTCTGTTGGGGCGGGATGCGAATTGGAGTGTGTCTGGGATGATGGTGTTGATGTGTGCCATGACCAGCCTTTCGAAGCACTTCATGATTACAAATGTGAGTGCTACGGGACGATAGTCATTTAGGCAGGTTACCTTGGAGTTCCTGGGAACAGGGACAATGGAGGTCAGCTTGAAACATGTATGTGTACCCAGTAAAGCAGCTGTTAACCTGAAGATTGAAATTGGTTAAATTTCTACCTCCATCTTAACAGCGTGATGTGTTAAACCTGGGATATCGTTCAAATAAAAGCAACCTGCTTTCCTTCCTCCCTATTCACCGATTTCAAAAGGTTGGATTTGGTGAAAACCAAAAGGGTGAAGGCCTTGCCTGCACACATCCAATCATCCATAGATCAGTGTTTATCTCAAAAAAGGAAGAAAGGAAACCAGAGTGGAAGCAAGCAAGCATGGAAAGAAGGTTGTACTTAAAAGTATTCTAAGGAACTCTGTTTTGAATTTATAGGTCTGCTGGATTAGGTTGGTCCAGGACTCTCCTGGTCTGCCCCCGAGGAGGGCAGCACTGTCTCTAAAATAGGTCTCTCTAAGGATAGATAGATAGGAGGGGGCACTACCTCTAAAACAAGTCGCTCTAGTTGACATGACACCAACATCAAAGCTATGAGGTAGGACAAGAGTGTGTGAGTGAGAGCAGGTGCTTCCACACATGTGTGGTTTTCTGAGTTAATTAAGCTAATAACATCCCATCATGGTTAGGGTCCTGTATAAAAATGCCCGGTTAACCATTATTTTGGCTACAATGGATAGAAGAAGAAATCGCAGTGACTTTGAAATAGTGGTCTCAAAGGGGCATAGGGGGTTTAAAGTGTGTGTGTGTGTGTGTGTGTGTGTGTGTGTGTGTGTGTGTATGTATGTATACTCTTTAACTGTAAGGATGAATGCATGATTTTAATTTAATTGAGAATAATTTATACTCCAGCGGAAAATTAAGAGTGCTAAATGAGGCAAGGTAGGGTAGGACACACACACAGAGGAAGAGTGAGAGAGAGCGAGAGAGAGAGGGACAATTACATGTTTCATGAGGCAAGTGTCACACCCTGACTGACTCAACAATACAAGCTTTATACCTACCTACATACATACCACAGGAGGCTGCTGAGGGGAGGACGGCTCATAATAATGTCCGGAACGGCGGTAATGGAATATGCTGGATCCAATTCCACCTATTCCGCTTCAGCCATTACCACAAGCCCGTACTCCTCAATTAAGGTGCCACCAACCTCCTGTGGTACACACCTCCTCCTTCAACCAAAAGTATTTTAAAGACAGGACACACACAGAGCCTTAACAGCTGATAGGATGGACTCGTGTAGGGCATTGTATGCTGTTATAGTAGCGTTGACCTGCATGGGAAAAGGTAAGAGGGAATTATTATTATTATAGACAACTAGCAGTCCACTTTGAATTACTTTAATACATTTAGAGAAAACTCACAAAGTTTACACTTTACTATGAAGTACTGTACTTTTCCAAGTAAATAATTTCACAGTTTGACTAGATTACTAGATAGACCGAGATTGGGTTCTTTCCCAAATCAATAAAGGAAAGTTAAAGATTTCATTAAAAAGACTGCCTAAGAATATTTTGTGTATGAAGAGGATTAAAACGGTTGATATGTTTGATAGTATATTACAGGACCACTATTTATTTTGGACTGTGTTTATATTTGCTTTGGTAATGATTACTGCCTCATTTTGAATAAAAAAATTAAATAAAAATAGTGAGTATTTAGGAAGATGAATTTATCTATGATTAGTAATTGAAATTATACATGTCTATTGAAATGATGTAATCATTATTACACTGAATCTTTCAGTGTAATACAAGTCTTGCACATGACACCACTTTAATAGATAATTAATATGATATTCAAAACATTCTTCACAGGACTGTCCCAAGTGATATTACAGATGTATTTTTGGTTTTAGTGGTTTCCACACTGACTAAATCAAAGATTCTCACTCAAACTACCATTATATCTACTTCTTATTATTAAAATACAACAATAGGCTAGTCTAACCCAGACCACATTCATGTTGTTCACTGTTGAGTTTCACCCACTTTACACAGTGATACCGTTGGTTTAGATTTTAAGACAATGAGACTGAGAATATAATATAAATGCCAATCCTATTTTTGCCCTTAGAAAGACATCCTATGACCGGCACTGAATGGTGTATAAACAAAGTGGTTGGTATTACAGAAACCCTATAAGCATTATGTTAATACTCAAGTTTCACCTAGTGAGTCAAGTATATTCTTGCCTAGTGGTCTGTTTATGTGACATTCTATATATCCAGTGTATGTATGTGTGTATGTACACTGAACAAAAATATAAACACAACATGCAACAATTTCAAAGATTTTACTCAGTTACAGTTCATGTAAGGAAATCAGTCAATTACAATAAATTCATTAGGCCATAATCTATGGATTTCACATGACTGGGAATACAGATGTGCATCTGTTGGTCACAGATATATATATTTTTTAAGGTAGGGGCGTGGATCAGAAAACAAGTCAGTATTTGGTGTGACCACTACGAATACTTATACTGCACAAAAATATAAACGCAACATGCAACAATTGCAACAATTTTATTGAGTTACAGTTCATGTAAGGAAATCAGTCAATTGAAATAAATTCATTAGCCACTAATCTATGGATTTTACATGACTGGGCAGGGGCACAGCCACTGGGGAGCTAGGCCCAGCCAATCAGAATGAGAATATTACAGACATAACTACTCCTCAGTTTCATCAACTGTCCGGGTGGCTGGTCTCAGACGATCCTGCATGTGAAGAAGCCGGATGTGGAGGTCCTGGGCTGGCGTGGTTACACGTGGTCTGAGGTTGTGAGGCCGGTTGGACGTACTGCCAAATTCTCTAAAATGACGTTGGAGGCGGCTTGAACATTCAAATCTCTGGGAACAGGTCTGGTGGACATTCCTGCAGTCAGCATTCCAATTGGACACTCCCTCAAAACTTGAGACATCTGTGGCATTGTGTTGTGTGACAAAACTGCACATTTTAGCGTAGCCTTTTATTGTCCCCAGCACAAGGTGCAACTGTGTAATGAACATGCTGTTTAATCAGCTTCTTGATATCCCACACCTGTCAGCTGGATGGATTATCCTGGCAAAGGAGAAATGCTCACTTACAGGGATGTAAATACATTTGTTAACCAAATTTGAGAAAAATTAGCTTTTTGTGAAAATGTCTGGGATCTTTTATTTCAGCTCATGAAATATGCGACCACTTTACATGTTGCGTTTATATTTTTTGTTCAGTGTATATATATACAGTGCATTCGGAAAGTATTCAGACCCTTTGACTTTTTCCACATTTTTATACGTTACAGCCTTAATCTAAAATGGATTAAATGTTTTCTTCCCCTCATCAGTATACACACAATATCCCATAATGACAAAGCAAAAACATGTTTTTCGACATTGTTGCTGAAATATCAGATTTACATAAGTATTCAGACCCTTTACTCAGTACTTTGTTGAAGCACCTTTGGCAGCGATTACAGCCTTAAGTCTTCTTTGGTATGACGCTACAAGCTTGGCACACCTGTATTTGGGGAGTTTTTTCCATTCTTCTCTGCAGATCCTCTCAAGCTCTGTCAGGTTGGATGGGGAGCGTCGCTGCACAGTTATTATCAGGTCTCTCCAGAGATGTTCGATCGGGTTCAAGTCCGGGCTCTGGCTGAGCCCCTCAAAGACATTCAGAGACTTGTCCCGAAGTCACTCCTGCGTTGTCTTGGCTGTGTGCTTAGGGTCTTTGACCTCGCCCCAGTCTGAGGTCCTGAGCGCTCTGGAGCAGGTTTTCATCAAGGATCTCTCTGTACTTTGCTCCATTCATCTTTCCCTCGATCCTGACTAGTCTCCCAGTCCCTGCCACAGCATGATGCTGCCACCACCATGCTTCACTGTAGGGATTGTGCCAGGTTTCCTCCAGACGTGACGCTTGGCATTCAGGCCAAATAGTTCAATCTTGGTTTCATTAGACCAGAGAATCTTGTTTCTCATGGTCTGAGAGTTCTTTAGGTGCCTTTTGGCAAACTCCAAGCGGGCTGTCATATGCCTTTTACTGAGGAGTGGCTTCTGTCTGTCCACTCTACCATAAAGGCCTGATTGGTGGAGTGCTGCAGAGATGGTTGTCCTTCTGGAAGGTTCTCCCATCTCCACAGACGAACTCTGGAGCTCTGTCAGAGTGACCAGCGGGTTCTTGGTCACCTCCCTGACCAAGGCCCTTCTCCCCCGACTGCTCAGTTTGGCCGGGCGGCCAGCTCTAGGAAGAGTCTTGGTGGTTCCAAACTTCTTCCATTGAAGAATGATGGAGGCCACTGTGTTCTTGGGGACTTTCAACGCTGCAGACATTTTTTGGTACCCTTCCCCTGATCTGTGCCTCGACACAATCCTGTCTCAGAGCTCTACGGACAATTCCTTCGACCTCATGGCTTGGTTTTTGCTCTGACATGCACTGTCAACTGTGAGACCTTATATAGACAGGTGTGTGCCTTTCCAAATCCTGTCCAATCAATTGAATTTACCACAGGTGGACTCCAATCAAGTTGTAGAAACATCTCAAGGATGATCAATGGAAACAGCATGCACCTGAGCTCAATTTCGAGTCTCATAGCAAAAGGTCTGAATACTTATGTAAATAAGGTATTTCTGTATTTTTATTTTTAAATAGATGTGTATGTCATTATGGGGTATTGTGTGTAGATGGATTAAATTTTTTTAAAAATATTGTCAATTTCAGAATAAGGCTGTAATGTAACAAAATGTGGAAAAATACTTCCTGAATGCACTGTGTCTGTATATATATATATATATATATATATATATATATATATATATATAGAGAGAGATATATAGAGAGAGAGAAAGAGAGAGAGAGAGGTCCGAAATTATTGGCACCCTTGATAAAGATCAGCAAAAAATACTAAAATAAATAAGACACGATCGTTGAGAGACGGGTCAGACCAAGGTGCAGCGTAGAATGCATACATGTTTATTCACTCAGAGTAAACACACAGCAAAACAACAAACGCAACGAAACGTGAAGTTGTATGGGCTACACATAAAAAAGCCAAACAGAAACAAGATCCCACAACTAAAGGTAGGCAAACAGGCTACCTAAGTATGATTCCCAATCAGAGACAACGAGCGACAGCTGCCTCTGATTGTGAACCACACCCGGCCAAACATAGATATCTATAATCTAGATTCTAACATACACATAAATATCTTTAGCATTCACACCCTGACCAAAACTAACTAGAGCATAACAGGACTCTCAAGGTTAGGGCGTGACAAAGACAAAAAGAGCTATATTGCATGCAAAACATTTATACAATTATATGATGTTATACTAATACAATTGCTAAGATAAAGAGATGTTGTTTGTTTGGCTTTGAAAAACGGAAGCGTATGCAGAAAACCACCTCATACCTACTGTAAAATATGGTTGTGGATTTTGAACTTCACCAAGTATAAGGACATTTTAGCCAAGAACCTGTTTGCCTCTTCCAACAATAACCCAAGCATGCGTCAAAATCCAGATTTTTTTTTTTAATTGACCACAAAGTCAACATTTAGCAATGGCCATCTCAGTCTCTGGACTTGAACCCCATTGAAAACCTGTGGTTTGAATTGAAGAAGGTAGTCCATAAGTAAAGACGAAGGATATCAAAGATCTGGAAAGATTCTGTGTGGAGGAATGGGCTAAGATCCCTCCCAATCTGTTCTCCAATCTCATAAAACATTTTAGAAAGAGAATCAGTGCCGTTATATTCGCAAGATTAGGTATTGAAAGGTATTGAAAATAGGGGTGCCAATAATTTTGACCCCTTACCTTTTTGAGATAAATAATATTACTTGTTAACCTCTTAAGGATCGGACCCTTTTTTCAATTTTCGCCTAAAATGACATACCCAAATCTAACTACCTGTAGCTCAGGACCTGAAGCAAGGATATGCATATTCTTGATACCATTTGAACACTTTGAAGTTTGTAGAAATGTGAAATTAATGTAGGAGAATATAACACATCAGATCTGGTAAAAGATAATACAAACAAAAAAACATGCATTTAAATGCAGTTTAGATTTTGTCCACTAGATGGAAGCTATTTTGTATGAAATCTGCCCAAATGTGCCGAATTGGTCAATTGATAAATGTTCAAGTACATAACTATAGAGAACATACAAAAATGATATGGTAATACAAAATGTAAGTTTACACACTCCCAGGAATGTCATACATGATGGATCATTAGCTTATACACTAACCTTCACATATCTAGATGGCTTATGGATTTTATCAAACAAAACTATGCAAGTACATTATTTACCTTCAGAGGTGAACATATCAAACCAGTTGCCGTGATATGTTTTTTTTTGTTGTGCACTCTCCTCAAACAATAGCATAGTATTTTTTCACTGTCATAGCTACTGTAAAATGGACAGTGCAGTTAGATTAACAATACTTTAAGCTTTCTGCCCACATAAGACATGTCTATGTCCTAGAAGGTTTGCTGTTACTTACAACAGTCATGCTAATCACATTAGCGCACGTTAGCTCACCGTCCCGTATACGGGACACCGATCCCATAGAGATTAAACAAAATATTTTTCTCTGAGCAGTTATATTAGTATAAAATAAGTCACATGTTTGCCTCACAGCTCTACCTGTGTGTAGGACAGTAATTATGCCTAATATTGTGTTAGAATGGTGCCGGAGGAGATGGCTGCCGTTTTATGGGCTCCTAACCAATTGTGCTATTGTGTGTGTTTTTTGGCATTATTTGTAACTTATTTTGTACATAATATTTATGCCACCATCTCTTATGACCTTCTTGATATCAGGACAGCGATTACTCACCTCGTACTGGACGAATATTTTTTCTTTAACGAGTCGGAAGCGAAGGATTTACTTCAGGCACCCGACAAGACCCAAATCCCCATCATTCGCAGAAGAAATAGACGGAGATATCAGGGACGTAGGTCGGGGTGCCTTGTAAGTAACCGACGGTGAGTGGGTAATCTGCCTCTACCATCAGTCCTATTAGCCAACGTACAATTATTGGATAACAAAATAGACGAGCTACAATCACGAATATCCTACCAACGGGACATTAAAAACTGTAATATCTTATGTTTCACAGAGTCGTGGTTGAACGACGACATGGATAACATGCAGCTGGCGGGGTTTACGCCGCATCGGCAAAATAGAACAGTAGCCTCCTGTAAGACAAGTGGTGGCGGTCTGTGTATATTTGTAAACAACAGCTGGTGCACGAAATCTAATATTAAGGAAGTCTCCAGGCATTGCTCGCCTGAGGTAGAGTATCTCATGATAAGCTGTAGACTACGATTTACCAAGACAGTTTTCGTCTATATTTTTCGTAGCTGTCTATTTACCACCACAAACCAATGCTGGCACTAAGACCGCACTCAATGAGCTGTATAAGGCCATAAGCAAACAGGAAAATGCTCATCCAGAGGCGGCGCTCCTAGTGGCCGGGGACTTTAATGCAGTGAAACTTAAATCAATTTTACCTCATTTCTACCAGCATGTTAAATGTGCAACCAGAGGAAAAAAAACTCTAGACCACCTTTACTCCACACACAGAGACGCATACAAAGCTCTCCCTCACCCTCCATTTGGCAAATCTGACCATAATTCTATCCTCCTGATTCCTGCTTACAAGCAAAAACTAAAGCAGGAAGTACCAGTGACATGGTCAATAAAGAAGTGGTCAGATGACGCAGATGCTAAGCTACAGGACTGTTTTGCTAGCACAGACTGGAATATGTTCCGGGATTTTTCCGATGGCATTGAGGAGCAAACCACATCAGTCACTGGCTTCATCAATAAGTGCATTGATGACGTCGTCCCCACAGTGACCGTACGTACATACCCCAACCAGAAGCCATGGATTACAGGCAACAACCACACTGAACTAAAGGGTAGAGCTGCAGCTTCCAAGGAGCTTATAAGAAATCCCGCTATGCCCTCCGACGACCCATCAAACAGGCAAAGCGTCAATACAGGACCAAGATTGAATTGTACTACATCCGATGCTCATCGGATGTGGCAGGGCTTGCAAACTATTACAGACTACGAAGGGAAGCACAGCCGCGAGCTGCCCAGTGACACGAGCCTACCAGACGAGCTAAATTACTTCTATGCTCGCTTCGAGGAAAGCAACACTGAAGCATGCATGAGAGCATCAGCTGTTCCGGACGACTGTGTGATCACATTCTCCGTAGCCGATGTGAGTAAGACCTTTAAACAGGTCAACATTCACAAGGCCGCAGGGCCAGACGGATTACCAGGACATGTACTCCGAGCATGCGCTGACCAACTGGCAAGTGTCTTCACTGACATTTTCAACCTGTTCCTGACTGAGTCTATAATACCAACATGTTTCAAGCAGACCACCATAGTCCTGTGCCCAAGAACACTAAGGTAACCTGCCTAAATGACTGTAGCCATGAAGTGCTTTGAAAGGCTGGTCATGGCTCACATCAATACCATTATCCCAGAAACCCTAGACCCACTCCAATTTGCATACCTCCCCAACAGATCCACAGATGATGCAATCTCTATTGCACTCCACTCGGCCCTTTCCCACCTGGACAAAAGGAACACTTACGTGAGAATGCTATTCATTGACTACAGCTCAGCGTTCAACACCATAGTGCCCTCAAAGCTCATCACTAAGCTAAGGACCCTGGGACTAAACAGCTCCCTCTGCAACTGGATCCTGGACTTCCTGATGGGCCGCCCCCAGGTGGTAAGGGTAGGTAACAACACATCTGCCACGCTGATCTTCAACACGGGGGCCTCTGAGGGGTGCATGCTCAGTCCCCTCCTGAACTCCCTGTTCACCTATGACTGCATGGCCAGGCACGACGCCAACACCATCATTAAGTTTGCCGACGACACAACAGTGGTAGGCCTGATCAAATAGGGAGGAGGTCAGAGACCTGGCCGTGTGGTGCCAGGATAACAACCTCTCCCTCAACGTGATCAAGACAAAGGATATGATTGTGGACTACAGGAAAAGGAGGACCGAGCACGCCCCCATTCTCATTGACGGGGCTGTACTGGAGCAGGTTGAGAGCTTCAAGTTCCTTGGTGTCCTCATCACCAACAAACTAACATGGTCCAAACACACCAAGACAGTCCTGAAGAGGGCACGACAAAGCCTAATCCCCCTCAGGAGTCTGAAAAGATTTGGCATGGGACCTCAGATCCTCAAAAAGTTATACAGCTGCACTGTCTAGAGCATCCTGACTGTTTGCATCACTGCCTGGTATGGCAACTGCTCGGCCTCTGACCGCAAGGCACTACAGAGGGTAGTGCGTAAGGCCCAGTACATCACTGGGGCCAAGCTTCCTGCCATCAAGGACCTCTATACCAGGCGGTGTCAGAGGAAGGCCCTAAAAATTGTCAAAGACTCCAGCCACCCTAGTCAAAGAATGTTCCCTCTGCTACAGCACGGCAAGCCGTACCGAAGCACCAAGTCTAGGTCCAAAAGGCTTGCTAACAGCTAATCAAATGGCTACCCAGACTATTTGCATTGTCCCACCCCACCCACCCCCTCTTTTACGCTGCTGCTACTCTCTGTTTATTATCTATGCATAGTCACTTTAACTCTACCTACAGTGGGGGAAAAAAGTATTTAGTCAGCCACCAATTGTGCAAGTTCTCCCACTTAAAAAGATGAGAGAGGCCTGCAATTTTCATCATAGGTACACATCAACTATGACAGACAAAATGAGATTTTTTTTCTCCAGAAAATCACATTGTAGGATTTTTAATGAATTTATTTGCAAAATATGGTGGAAAATAAGTATTTGGTCAATAACAAAAGTTTCTCAATACTTTGTTATATACCCTTTGTTGGCAATGACACAGGTCAAACGTTTTCTGTAAATCTTCACAAGGTTTTTACACACTGTTGCTGGTATTTTGGCCCATTCCTCCATGCAGATCTGCTCTAGAGCAGTGATGTTTTGGGGCTGTCGCTGCGCAACTCCCTCCAAAGATTTTCTATGGGGTTGAGATCTGGAGACTGGCTAGGCCACTCCAGGACCTTGAAATGCTTCTTACGAAGCCACTCCTTCGTTGCCCGGGCGGTGTGTTTGGGATCATTGTCATGCTGAAAGACCCAGCCATGTTTCATCTTCAATGCCCTTGCTGATGGAAGGAGGTTTTCACTCAAAATCTCACGATACATGGCCCCATTCATTCTTTCCTTTACACGGATCAGTCGTCCTGGTCCCTTTGCAGAAAAACAGCCCCAAAGCATGATGTTTCCACCCCCATGCTTCACAGTAGGTATGGTGTTCTTTGGATGCAACTCGGCATTCTTTGTCCTCCAAACACGACGAGTTGAGTTTTTACCAAAAAGTTCTATTTTGGTTTCATCTGACCATATGACATTCTCCCAATCCTCTTCTGGATCATCCAAATCCACTCTAGCAAACTTCAGACGGGCCTGGACATGTACTGGCTTAAGCAGGGGGACACGTCTGGCACTGCAGGATTTGAGTCCCTGGCGGCGTAGTGTGTTACTGATGGTAGGCTTTGTTACTTTGGTCCCAGCTCTCTGCAGGTCATTCACTAGGTCCCCCCGTGTGGTTCTGGGATTTTTGCTCACCGTTCTTGTGATCATTTTGACCTCACGGGGTGAGATCTTGCGTGGAGCCCCAGATCGAGGGAGATTATCAGTGGTCTTGTATGTCTTCCATTTCCTAATAATTGCTCCCACAGTTGATTTCTTCAAACCAAGCTGCTTACCTATTGCAGATTCAGTCTTCCCAGCCTGGTGCAGGTCTACAATTTTGTTTCTGGTGTCCTTTGACAGCTCTTTGGTCTTGGCCATAGTGGAGTTTGGAGTGTGACTGTTTGAGGTTGTGGACAGGTGTCTTTTATACTGATAACAAGTTCAAACAGGTGCCATTAATACAGGTAACGAGTGGAGGACAGAGGAGCCTCTTAAAGAAGAAGTTACAGGTCTGTGAAAGCCAGAAATCTTGCTTGTTTGTAGGTGACCAAATACTTATTTTCCACCATAATTTGCAAATAAATTCATAAAAAATCCTACAATGTGATTTTCTGGAGAAAAAAATTCTCAATTTGTCTGTCATAGTTGACGTGTACCTATGATGAAAATTACAGGCCTCTCTCATCTTTTTAAGTGGGAGAACTTGCACAATTGGTGGCTGACTAAATACTTTTTTTCCCCACTGTACATGTACATATTACCTCAGTTACCTCGACTAACCTGTGCCCCCGCACTTTGGCTCTGTACCGGTACCCCCTGTATATAGCCTCGCTACTGTTATTTTATTTCTGCTCTTTAATTATTTGTTATTTCTGTTTCTTTTTTTCTTTTTTACTTATCTTATTTTTAATTTAACACTGATTTGTCTTAAAACTGCATTGTTGGTTAAGGGCTTGTAAGTAAGCTTTTCACTGTATGGTCTACACTTGTTGTATTCGGTGCATGTGACAAATACAATTTCACTTGATTTGATTTGATTTCAATTGAATTAGCATTAGACATTACAATAAGCGGTATTTCAAATCCAAGCTAAGAATCTCCAAAATACTATTGGGGAAAATATTTAACGACTGGGTTGTGGTCAGTTGTGAGGTCGGCAGAAAATCCTGATTGATTATTGTTTCATCCTGCCACTCCAGACGACGACATAATGACATGATGAAATGAGGAACCAGTTTGTTCTCTGCTCAATTTTGAGTCTCATAGCAAAGGGTCTGAATACTTACGTAAATAAGGTATTCCTGTTTTTTATTCTTTAGAAAATTGCAAAAATGTCTAAACACCATTATGGGGTATTGTGTGTAGATTGATGAGGAAACTTTTTCATTTAATCCATTTTAGAATAAGGCTGTAACGTAACAAAATGTGGAAAAAGTCAAAGGGTCTGAATACTATCCGAATGCACTGTATGTAGGGCATCATTCTATTCTGGTAGAGCCACAAACAATAAGATTTCCAGCTACTTAAAGGGATAGGTCAGCGATTTTACATATTTAGATATTTTGTGGTCCTCTGTAGCTCAGCTGGTAGAGCACGGCGCTTGTAACGCCAAGGTAGTGGGTTCGATCCCCGGGACCACCCATACACAAAAAAAAATGTATGCACGCATGACTGTAAGTCGCTTTGTCTCTTTAAGCCTGATGTATTTAAACTTTTTCAGCATCCTTAGAATTGCTACATTTAGATTTATTTTCACATAAAAAAATTACTTCCAATTCATAAAATGTTAATCTCTTATAAAAATTACTCAATAAATTGTATTTTTCAAAGTAAACTTTTATTTTTACTTTTTCACGCTTGAATAGTGCTTTAAGCACTATAACCTGGGAACTGAAAACACCTTTTATAACACCAATCCACTCTCTCTCCCCCAGGTGGCCATTCACAGGCAAATGGTACGTTGTTATTATTACATACAACTGTAAGGCTTCATATCAGCTATTGTATCTTGATCTGTTCAATCATGAGCTGTCTCTCCTCTGTCTTCTCCAGTGTGTGGCATTGCTTCTCTCAACACAAAGATTGTTGGGGGTCAGGCTGCAGTCCCAGGGAGATGGCCATGGCAGGCCAGTCTGCACAGATCCAACAGTCATTTTTGTGGAGGCTCCCTTATCAACAAAGAGTGGGTGCTGACTGCCGCTCACTGCTTCCCCAGGTAGAAACACATAACCTTACCCATCCCCCAACCCATATATTATGTCAACGTCATATTGTAACATCTATATATGCTGTATTTGTCTATGTACTGATTTATCTATTTTAGTCATGTATTAATCACTTAATTCGAGAACTAATTCAAAGTATAATGTGTTTTAGTAATTTGTCAATTAAACAAAGTTACTTGAGTAAAAAAATTGAAAATTACATTTCCTAAATAAAAGGTACATGTAACTGCCAAAATAAAGGAAACTTCAAAATATAAAATGTTTTAATAGGGTGTTGGGCCACCATGAGCCACCAGAACAGCTTCAATGCATCTTGGCATAGTTTCTATAACTGTCTGGAACTCTTTTGGAGGGATGTGACACAATTATTCCACGAGAAATTCCATCATTTGGTTTTTTGTTGATAATGGTGGTGGAAAGCGCTGTCTCAGGCACCGCTCCAGAATCTCCCATAAGTGTTCAATTGGGTTGAGATCTGGTAACTGAGACACACACACAAACACAACTTTTAACCCCCTATGCTCCTCTGAGACACCACTTTCAAAGTCACTTCTAACCACTTCTAGCCATGGTAGCCAAAAGAATGTGCAACTGGACGTTTTTATACATGACCTTGAAGCTTACCGTATGCTTCCTAGTCAAACAGTTTGCACATATATTATGACAACATTTTGTGATGTTTTTGTTAATTTTGATGTTCGGCAGCGTACACAGCGTACAGGTTTTTTTGGCTGTTCAAGTACACCATTTTTTTTCTTGAGGCAAGCGAAGTCTACGCTCCTTTGTCGGTGATTGGTCAACAGTAGGGATTCTTCAATTAAGTGTGTGTTGTCATCCAACGACAGACAACTAGTTTTCATGCAAATTTTTTCCCTTGAGAAATACTGCACCAAACATCTTAGTTAGATGTAAAATTGCGCGACTAAGACCTCTGCAAAAACCTCATAATTAATTACAGATTTCTTGATTTATCTTAGATTGATTCTGACTATTTTGAGGAAGTGTTATTGTATGTTGTTGCTACAGCGTCTCAAGAGGGACAAACAGTAACAACATTTTAAAAACACAGACCATCACAAAATGTAGGTTTTAAACCATTTAACCTGTGTTTATATTGAACGTCATCAGTGTTTTTTTTGCTTCAATAAAGTTATAAGGGGAATGCAACTATAGTTTTTCTTCACACAAAATACATTAGTGCAACACATTGGGCAGAAAATCGTTTTCATCAGATGACAACAGAAGCGCAGCGCTATTTGGCTAACAGCCACACAAGTAAATTACAATGAAAAAGCAAGGTATTTTTTTCCAAATACGATGTATGGCCATAATATTTATGATGTTTATCATAGAAAGAATGTAGCCAGCTACATTTCCTAATGTTTTGCTTGAAGTTAGTCTTGCATTTTATAATAATAATAATATGCCATTTAGCAGACGCTTTTATCCAAAGCGACTTACAGTCATGCGTGCCTACATTTTTGTGTATTTTATGTTGCTACTGTAGAAAAACTACACCGGAGGAAAGTACCAGAGAAAAGTAGCCTACACATCAGTCAGAGCGCTGTCTGGTGATCCAATGACAAGAGCAAAGATATTTAATCTGAGTGGAGAAGTGCAGCTGCAGCGCAAAAGTAGTCATTTTACATTTATAATTTGGAGCGAACCCTGACTGAAGCTCCAAGCATTTTAGATCTACGTTTACAAAATGCAACAATATATATTTTATGTGTTTTATCTTTCATTTTCTGCGTGAAAAATACAAAATCCTGCATTAACGCGACCCCTGGTGATGGGGTGTTAATTGCTTAATTAACTCAAAAACCACACCAGTGTGGAAGCACCTGCTTTCAATATACTTTTCAGCCCTCATTTACACACGTGTTTCCTTTATTTTGGCAGTTACCTGTATGTGCTTGCTAGTTTGTACTGTACTAGTTTTAAAGTACAGTACTAATGGTTGTCAAATAAGTTGTAGCAGTGGTAATGACTCCAGAGAGGTGACATTATCTCTCTAAAATACATCACAGAATTGTGTAAATGGCATCAGCAAGCACACTAATAGTCTAATTATCACATTAATAATAGTTAGTCTCAACTCTCTTCATTCACAGCACCAGCACATCCGGCCTGCTTGTCTACCTGGGTCGGCAGTATCAGCAAAGCAACAACTACAATGAAGTTACCCGAACGGTCTCTCAGATCATCCGCCACCCTAACTACAACAGTGCAACCAGCAACAATGACATATGTCTGCTGAAGCTCTCGTCATCTGTCACCTTCACTGACTACATCCAGCCGGTCTGCCTGGCAGCAGTGGGCAGCACCTACTACACTGGCACTACTAGCTGGGTCACCGGATGGGGCGATATCAATAGTGATGGTGAGATCTGATGGTCCCGACGCTGACTTTGCATTGACAAGCCATACATACCGTTTATATGCCTGTACATACAGTGGGGGAAAAAAGTATTTAGTCAGCCACCAATTGTGCAAGTTCTCCCACTTAAAAGATGAGAGAGGCCTTTAATTTTCATCATATGTACACGTCAACTATGACAGACAAAATGAGAAAAAAAATCCAGAAAATCACATTGTAGGATTTTTAATGAATGTATTTGCAAATTATGGTGGAAAATAAGTATTTGGTCAATAACAAAAGTTTCTCAATACTTTGTTATATACCCTTTGTTGGCAATGATACAGGTCAAACATTTTCTGTATATCTTCACAAGGTTTTCACACACTGTTGCTGGTATTTTGACCCATTCCTCCATGCAGATCTCCTCTAGAGCAGTGATGTTTTCGGGCTGTCACTGGGCAACACAGACTTTCAACTCCCTCCAAAGATTTTCTATGGGGTTGAGATCTGGAGACTGGCTAGGCCACTCCAGAACCTTGAAATGCTTCTTACGAAGCCACTCCTTCGTTGCCCGGACGTTGTGTTTGGGATCATTGTCATGCTGAAAGACCTAGCCACGTTTCATCTTCAATGCCCTTGCTGATGGAAGGAGGTTTTCACTCAAAATCTCACGATACATGGCCCCATTCATTCTTTCCTTTACACGGATCAGGCGTCCTGGTCCCTTTGCAGAAAAACAGCCCCAAAGCATGATGTTTCCACCCCCATGCTTCACAGTAGGTATGATGTTCTTTGGATGCAACTCAGCATTCTTTGTCCTCCAAACACGACAAGTTGAGTTTTTACCAAAAAGTTATATTTTGGTTTCATCTGACCATATGACATTCTCCCAATCCTCTTCTGGATCATCCAAATGCTCTCTAGCAAACTTCAGACGGGCCTGGACATGTACTGGCTTAAGCAGGGGGACACGTCTTGCACTGCAGGATTTGAGTCCCTGGCGGCGTAGTGTGTTACTGATGGTAGGCTTTGTTACTTTGGTCCCAGCTCTCTGCAGGTCATTCACTAGGTCCCCCCGTGTGGTTCTGGGATTTTTGCTCACCGTTCTTGTGATCATTTTGACCCCACGGGGTGAGATCTTGCGTGGAGCCCCAGATCGAGGGAGATTATCAGTGGTCTTGTATGTCTTCCATTTCCTAATAATTGCTCCCACAGTTGATTTCTTCAAACCAAGCTGCTTACCTATTGCAGATTCAGTCTTCCCAGCCTGGTGCAGGTCTACAATTTTGTTTCTGGTGTCCTTTGACAGCTCTTTGGTCTTGGCCATAGTGGAGTTTGGAGTGTGACTGTTTGAGGTTGTGGACAGGTGTCTTTCATACTGATAACAAGTTCAAACAGGTGCCATTAATACAGGTAACGAGTGGAGGACAGAGGAGCCTCTTAAAGAAGAAGTTACAGGTCTGTGAGAGCCAGAAATCTTGCTTGTTTGTAGGTGACCAAATACTTATTTTCCACCATAATTTGCAAATAAATTCATAAAAAATCCTACAATGTGATTTTCTGGAGAAAAACATTCTCAATTTGTCTGTAATAGTTGACGTGTACCTATGATGAAAATTACAGGCCTCTCTCATCTTTTTAAGTGGGAAAACTTGCACAATTGGTGGCTGACTAAATACTTTTTTCCCCCATTGTATATCCACCTTTTTTATTTTTTATGTTGTACCAATACAGTTGGAACAGACAAGAAAGGATCAGAAATGTATACAACAGTATTTCAGTAAAAGTTGATTTCATAGTCTCTCCTCCTCAGTGCCCCTGCCCTCACCCGGGACCCTACGGGAGGTGAATGTGCCAGTAGTGGGGAACAGGAAGTGTAACTGTCTCTATGCTGGAGTGGGTTCAATCACAAACAACATGATCTGCGCTGGTCTACTGGCTGGAGGAAAGGATTCCTGTCAGGTGATGCATGGCTGTGTTTCATTCCAAGTAGTTGAAGAGCTAAAGCTGCAGTTTAGCTGCAGTTTGCAGAGCTATTATTTAATGACAAATAAGAGATGATCATAAACCAAACTCATGAGAACTTCTGCTGGTAATTTCATTGTTCACTGACCCTGATGATTAACCTGGTCAAATCTTGCATTTCACCTGGGTTGTGGGTTCGATTCCTACAGGGGACCAGTACGAAAAAAAGTATGCACTCACTACTGTAAGTCGTTGTGGATAAGAGTGTCTGCTAAATCACTAAATGTCAAATGAAACTAACTTGTAACATTTATCCCTCTACAGGGAGACTCCGGGGGGCCAATGGTGAGCAAACAGGGTCTGGTCTGGATCCAGTCTGGCGTTGTGAGTTTCGGACGAGGCTGTGCCGCAGCAAATTTCCCAGGAGTGTACACCAGAGTGTCCCAGTACCAGACCTGGCTCAACAGCCAGATCAGCACTGACCAACCAGGCTTCGTCGCCTTCTCCTCCAGTGGGACTGACTCTGACCTCAATGTCACCTGTAATGCACTGTCCAGTGGGAACACACTCCTCTCCCTCTCTCCTATTCTCCTCTCTCTCTCTCTCTTCTATTAGAGGATACACTAAAAGTGTGTCCTCTACTCACTGTATGTGAAAAGTACTGGAATAGTATGTTTATACACTGAACAATAAGTGATGGGTTTAATAAAATATGAATCTACTGAATCTACTAATATTTTTTTCTGGTGATGTAAGTAATTAAGTTGGACAACAAATGTAATTGTGCTATAGGATTACATTTGGTTGTTTATCAGAGCTCAGTTTATGATTGTTATATGCAGTTATATTTAGCTATCACACTTCATGATTAAATGGAGAAAAACAAATGTTTTATTCATTAAGTTATGTATATTTGTCCATCTTGAGTATACTGTATCTGCAAATAAATACACTATTTACAGTGAACTACAGCTATTTACCATTGAGCTGAGAATGTCTCTTAACAATCTCCTATCATGTAATGGCAGGCAGGCAGGTAACTATTAGCAGTCTGCCCCCTTCCTCTAGTGCTGAACGTAAACAGACTGACATAAATACCAGGGGTGCATTTATTTATTTAGACCAAGACCATAGCAAATAGTTGTGATACCGTTTACTCTAATGGGAAAATGTTTTGCAAAGAAAACTGGAGTTTCTATTGGACAAATTCATGTAGGTCCCGCCTCAATCCGTTCTGTTTGCTTCTGTTGACTTCCATTTGGTTTGTTTGGTTCCTAGTGAATACACCCCAGTTGGTAACCCTCCTACCTGGATTGAGCCATACCAACTCACTTCTCCAGGGAGGTTACATCATCTCTCTAGCGACACTGAACAAAAATATAAATGCAACATGTAAAGTGTTGGTCACATGTTTCATGAGCTCAAATAAAAAATCCCAGAAATGTTCCATACCCACAAAAAGCTTATTTCTCTCAAATGTTTTGCACAAATTTGTTTAAATCCTTATTAGTGAGCATTTCTCCTTTGCAAAGATAATTCATCCCCCTGACAGGTGTGGCATATCAAGAAGATGAATAAACAGCATGGTCATTACACAGGTGCACGTTGTCCTGGGGACAATAAAAGGCAGCTTTAAAATGTGCAGTTTTGTCACACAACACAATGCCACAGATGTCTCAAGTTTTGCGGGAGCGTGCAATTGACATGCTGACTGCAGGAACGTCCACCAGAGCTGTTGCCAGAGAATTGAATGTTCATTTCTCTACCATAAGCTGCCTCCAATGTAGTTTTAGAGAATTTGGCAGTACGGTCGTGTGGGCGAGCGGTTGGCTGATGTCAACGTTGTGAACAGAGTGCACCATGGTGGCGGTGGGGTTATGGTATGGGCAGGCATAAGCTACGGACAACGAACACAATTATATTTTATCAATGGCAATTTGAATGCACAGAAATACTGTGACGAGATCCTGAGGCCCGTTTTTATTTAAGGTATCTGTGACCAACAGATGCGTATTTGTATTCCCAGTCATGTGAAATTGATAGATTATGGCCTAATGAATTTATTTCAATTGACTGATTTCCTTATATGAACTGTAATAAATCTTTGAAATTGTTGCATGTTGCGTTTATATTTTTGTTCAGTATAATTTGGCTAACTCTTCCCACTTGCGAACACACACAAGACCCCGAAACCAACTCATGTTTGAAGTCAGTCATGGCCGCTAGCATTTCTTAGTGAACCAAATCTAAAATTAGGCCAAAGTGCAGTGGCCCTTTAAATCCACTTTTTGCACCGAGTGAGGAGTTCAATTGCCATTTTTGCTGCTGGGCAGCTCGCATTTCCAAACGTCTTTGCTGGAACTACATGTAGAAGAAGAAAAAAGACCCAAACAACACAAACAAAGATTTACACACATTTGAGAGGCCATTTGTCACTAATTTCTAGTCCCAAAATGTAAGTAGGAAAGTAACTACTATATTTTCCAAAACAGAGATTTGTGAGATTTAGGGAATCCATTACTTCTCTGATGTCCTTATATATTTGATGGTTGGGTTTGGATTTCAACAGAGCGTAAGAGATGAAGCGAGAGGGATAACTGGGCCCAAAATCTGTCTTCTCTAGCAGGAGGCGTTTTTCGCTCACAAGGTTTTTGTATGGAGGTCAATGAGTGTATAATTTGGTTAACAACAAAATGAATGGCTTATTTGCTATGTGCGGCTTATTTGATCAAATATAAGTTCTGTAATGATTAGGTTGTTATGAGTGTACTGATATACAGTGCATTCGGAAACTATTCAGACCCCTTGACTTTTTCCACATTTTGTTACCTTACAACCTCACTCTAAACTGTATTAAATAAAAATGTTTCCTCAACAATCTACAGACAATACCCCATAATGACGAGGTGAAAACAGTTTCTGAATTTTTTGGAAATTTATTAAAAATAAGAAACAGAAATACCTTATTTACATGAGTATTCAGACAATTTGCGATGAGACTCGAAATTGAGCTCAGGTGTATCCTGTTTCCATTAATCATCCTTTAGCTGTTTCTACAACGAGATTGGAGTCCACCTGTGGTAAATTCAATTGATTGGACATGATTTGGAAAGGCCCACACCTGTCTATATAAGTTCCCACAGTTGACAGTGCATGTCAGAGCAAAAACCAAGCCATGAGGTCAAAGAAATTGACGGTAGAGCTCAAAGACAGGATTGTGTTGAGGCACAGATCTGGGGAAGGGGTACCAACATTTTTTTGCAGCATTGAAGGTCCCAAAGAACACAGTGGCCTCCATCAGTCTTTAAATGAAATAAGTTTGGAACCACCAAGACTCTTCCTAGAGCTGGTCGCCCGGCCAAATTGAGCAATCGAGGTATAAGGGCCTTGGTCAGGGATGTGACCAAAAACCTGATGGTCACTCTGACCGAGCTCCAGAGTTCCTCTGTGGAAATTGGAGAACCTTCCAGAAGGACAACCATCTCTGCAGCACTCCACCAATCAGGCCTTTATGGTAGAGTGGCCAGACGGAAGCCACTCCTCAGTAAAAGGCACATGACAGCCCACTTGGAGTTTGCCAAAAGGCACCTAAAGACTCTTAGACCATGAGAAACAATATTCTCTGGTCTGATGAAAACAAGATTGAACTCTTTGGCCTGAATGCCAAGCGTCACGTCTGGAGGAAACCTGGCACCACCCATGCGCTGAAGCATGGTGGTGGCAGCATCATGCTGTGGGGATGTTTTTCAGAGGCAGGGACTGGGCGACTAGGCAGGATCGAGGGAAAGATGAACGGAGCAAAGTACAGAGAGATCCTTGATGAAAACCTGCTCTAGAGCGCTCAGGACCTCAGACTGGGGCAAAGATTAATCTTCCAACAGGAGAACGACCCTAAGCACACAGCCAACACAACTCAGGAGTGGCTTTGGGACAAGTCTGTGAATGTCCTTGAGTGGCCCAGCCAGAGCCCGATCGAACATCTCTGGAGAGACTTGAAAATAGCTGTGCAGTGACGCTCCCCATCCAACCTGGCAGAGCTTGAGAGGATCTGCAGAGAAGAATGGAAGAAACTCCCCAAATACAGGTGTGCCAAGCTTGTAGCTTCACACAATACTTGAGGCTGTAATCGTTGCCAAAGGTGCTTCAACAAAGTTCTGAGTAAAGGGTCTGAATACTTATGTAAATGTCGTTATGAATACTTATGTAAATATGTCTTTTTTTTAAATAAACTAAAAACGTGTTTAGGTATGTCAATTGGTATTATGTTAAGCAGATCACATGTACCATCCTCCTCCCTTACCTCTTCAATGAAAATCCCATAGGCCTCTACATTATGGACAAGGTATGTGTATGAAAACCATTATCAAAACAGTTTTTTAAATTCACATTTACCACAAAAACCAAGGTATGAATACTGTCGTGGGCATGTTTTGTTAAACATCTGTATAATTACATTTTTTGGGATTCACAGACTTCACCCTCCCTACACCTCTGTGAATACAACAGGAAACCTGTTTGATCACCATGCACTGCAAAATCATTCTGGCTATGGATACAGAGAACATCAACACATTAACATCACCACGCCAGAGGATATACCCATTGGACTTGGGGCTCTGTTGGGAGTTTACCTCATATTTAGATTTTTTGATCTGCTTTGCCACTAAAATCATAATAAACGCTGACAACTCAAATATTGTGCTATTGTTATGCATATTATTATTATTATTATTTATTAATAATAATAGGGGAGGGGGGGGTTGTTCAAAAATTATTTGAGGATCCATTAAAAGGGGTTCATTGAATAATCATTTTAAAGGGTTTTTCAAATAACCTATTGGGCTTCCCCCACAGTTTCAATTTGAAGAACCCCTAAAGAATACCCCAGGAACCTTTTCTTTTTAGAGTGTAGGACACGTGACATTCCTGCAACTTTGAGAAAAAACACTTTATATCAGAGTTGTGCTGGTCATCAATAGCTGCCACAGTTAGAAACCCTGCCTATTTCTACAATCTCTCTTCTTAAAATGTGATTTAAAACACCCTTAACATTAACCACACTGCTAACCTTAAATAGAAATGTTAAGATATGGCCAATTTTGACTTTGTGCCTGTGGTAACTAGTGGAACCTCTCATTGGCTAGACTGGTCCCACAGGATCTTGCCGCCTCCCGACTGCCTTCCATATCTGAAGACATTTCCTTTCATTGTTAGAGCAGCCAATAGAGTATCTGGTCAATAAAATGGATAACCTGTGATTTCAATCATGCCCACTTGCACAGGACAGCTGGCAGCACCCATCTAAATGATTAGAGCAAAACATGCAAGGAGAACCTTCATGCAAAATGGGTGAACGGGGAAACAGCTGCACGCTATCCAGTCGTAGCAGCAGAATCAACCTACAGACCATTTCTTTACAGACAGCAGAACTACAGTCGTGGTCAAACATTTTGAGAATGACACAAATACTAATTTTCACAAAGTGTGCTGCCTCAGTTTTTTTGATGATAATTTGCATATACTCCAGAATGTTATGAAGAGTGATCAGATGAATTGCAATTAATTGCAAAGTCCCTCTTTGCCATGAAAATGAACTTAATCCCCAAAAAACGTTTCCACTGCATTTCAGCCCTGCCACAAAAGGACCAGCTGACATCATGTCAGTGATTCTCTCATTAACACAGGTGAGAGTGTTGACGAGGACAAGGCTGGAGATCACTCTGTCATGCTGATTGAGTTAGAATAACAGACTGGAAGCTTTAAAAGGAGGGTGGTGCTTGAAATCATTGTTCTTCCTCTGTTAACCATGGTAACCTGCAAGGAAACACGTGCCGTCATCATTGCTTTGCACAAAAAGGGCTTCACAGGCAAGGATATTGCTGCTAGTAAGATTGCACCTAAATCAACCATTTATCGGATCATCAAGAACTTCAAGGAGAGAGGTTCAATTGTTGTGAAGAAGGCTTCATAGCGCCCAAGAAAGTCCAGCAAGCGCCAGGACCGTCTCCTAAATTTGATTCAGCTGCGGGATCGGGGCACCACCAGTTGCAGAGCTTGCTCAGGAATGGCAGCAGGCAGGTGTGACTGCATCTGCACGCACAGTGAGGTGAAGAATTTTGGAGAATGGCCTGGTGTCAAGAAGGGCAGCGAGGAAGCCACTTCTCTCCAGGGAAAACATCAGGGACAGACTGATATTCTGTAAAAGGTACAGGGATTGGACTTCTGAGGACTGGGGTAAAGTCATTTTCTGAGGACTGGGGTAAAGTCCGATTGTTTGGGGCATCCGGAAAAAAGCTTGTCCGGAGAAGAGAAGGTGAGCGCTACCATCAGTCCTGTGTCATGCCAACAGTAAAGCATCCTGAGACCATTCATGTGTGGGGTTGCTTCTCAGCCAAGGGAGTGGGCTCACTCACAATTTTGCCTAAGAACACAGCCATGAATAATGAATGGTACCAACACATCCTCCGAGACCAACTTCTCCCAACCATCCAAGAACAGTTTGGTGACGAAAAATGCCTTTTCCAGCATGATAAAGCACCTTGCCATAAGGCAAAAGTGATAACTATGTGGCTCGGGGAACAAAACATCAACATTTTGGCTCCATGGCCAGGAAACTCCCCAGACCTTAATCCCATTGAGAACTTGTGGTCAATCCTCAAGAGGCGGGCTGACAAGTAAAAACCCACAAATTCTGACAAACTCCAAGCATTGATTATGCAAGAATGGGCTGCCATCAGTCAGGATGTGGCCCAGAAGTTAATTGACAGCATACCAGGGCGGATTGCAGAGGTCTTGAAAAAGAAGGGTCAACACTGCAAATATTGACTCTTTGCATAAACTTAATGTAATTGTCAATAAAAGCCTTTGACACTTATGGAATGCTTGTAATTGTACTTCAGTATACCATAGTAACATCTGACAAAAATATCTAAAAACACTGAAGCAGCAAACTTTGTGAAGACCAATACCTGTGTCATTATCAAAACTTTTGACCACGACTGTACACAATTGAGGTATTAGCACGCAGCGCCTCTGAATTGTTTAAGTGACATGCAACACCAGTGGCGACCCGTCATTCAGGGCCACATCTTTTGAGGCCCATCTGTTGAGCAAAAAGAATGTTTAAAAAAAGAATAATACAAAAAATATATATATATAAAGTACCAGTCAAAAGTTTGGACACACCTACTCATTCAAGGGTTTTTCTTTCTTTTTACTATTTTCTACATTGTAGAATAATAGTGAAGACATCAAAACTATGAAATAACACATATGGAATCATGTAGTAACCAAAAAAGGGTTAAACACATCAAAATATATTTTATATTTGAGATTCTTCAAATAGCCACCATTTGCCTTGATGACAGCTTTGCACACTCTTGGCATTCTCTCAACCAGCTTCACCTGGAATGCTTTTCCAACATTCTTGAAGGAGTTCCCACATATGCTGAGCATTTGTTGGCTGCTTTTCCTTCACGCTGCCGTCCGACTCATCCCAAACCATCTCAATTGGATTGAGGTCGGGGGATTGTGGAGGCCAGGTCATCTGATGCAGCACTCCATCACTCTCTTTCTTGGTAAAATAGCCCATACACAGCCTGGAGGTGTGTTGGGTCATTGTCCTGTTGAAAAACAAATGATAGTCCCACTAAGCCCAAACCAGATGGGATGGCGTATTGCTGCAGAATGCTGTGGTAGCCATGCTGGTTAAGTGTGCCTTGAATTCTAAATAAATAACAGACAGTTTCACCAGCAAGCACCCCCACACCATAACACCTCCTCCTCCATGCTTTATGGTGGGAAATACACATGCGGAGATCATCCGTTCACCCACACCGCGTCTCACAAAGACACAGCGGTTGGAACCAAATATCTCAAATTTGGACTCCAGACCAAAGGACACATTTTTACCGGTCTAATGTCCATTGCTCTTGTTTCTTGGCCCAAACAGGTCTCTTCTTATTATTGGTGTCCTTTAGTAGTGGTTTCTTTGCAGCAATTCGACCATGAAGGCCTGATTCACACAGTCCCCTCTGAACAGTTGATGTTGAGATGTGTCTGTTACTTGAACTCTTTGAAGCATTTATTTGGGCTGCAATTTCTGAGGCTGGTAACTCTAATGAACTTATCCTCTGCAGCAGAGGTAACTCTGCGTCTTCCTTTCCTGTGGCAGTCCTCATGAGAGCCAGTTTCATAATTGGGCTTCATGGTTTTTGCGACTGCACTTGAAGAAACTTTCAAAGTTCTTGAAAAGTTCTGTATTGACTGACCTTCATGTCTTAAAGTAATGATGGAGGTTCGTTTCTCTTTGCTTATTTGAGCAGTTCTTGCCATAATATGGACTTGATCTTTTACCAAATAGGGCTATCTTCTGTATACCTTGTCACAACACAACTGATTGGCTCAAACGCATTAATAAGGAAAGAAATTCCACAAATGAACTTTTAAGAAGGCACACCTGTTAATTGAAATGCATTCCAGGTGACTACTTCATGAAGCTGATTGAGAGAATGCAAAGAGTGTGGAAAGCTGTCATCAAGGCAAATTGTGGCTATTTGAAGAATCTCAAATATAAAATATATTTTGATTTGTTTAACACTTTTTTGGTTACTACATGATTCCATATGTCTTCACTATTATTCTACAATTCAAAAAATAAAGAAAAACCTGAATGAGTAGGTGTGTCCAAACGTTTGACTGGTAGTGTATATAATCATTATTTGTCCAAAAAAAAAGAAACCAAAAAAAGCCTGTTTTGCATGTTATTTTGGCATTCATTTGTGTCACATATCAGTTTGCAAACAATGTAAAAAACAAACATTCCTTGAGTTAATAAACCCGCATACAAACATGGTCTCTTTCTTGATGTCGCATACAAACATGGTCTCTTTCTTGAGTAAGGCAGCTCCAAAATGCAGTTGCTTCAGCTTAGCTCAGTGCTTTCAGTGGTGGAGGGGCAGCCAGCGAAACTACAGAGTGTAGGCATTGGTAATCTTCTCTAGTTGCGCTGTAATTGGCTTAGTGTTCTGTCACTCCTGGGGACACTATGTCACTGCAGAATCTACAGGGAGAGCTAGGCAGTTCAAGACCCCATGGGTGCTGCCATACATGTATATTATAAGTGCCCGTCCATGAAGGCTCAGTCATTGGCCACAGATAAAATGACATAAAATAACGTTAGATCTACCTTAGCTTTGATTGGACTGATCATGCCAACATCATACTTACAAAATCTTAGCTAGCAAGCTAGACAAGCAGTAATTATCATGAATCATGTCAACACTCTACTAGCAAATCCTTTTCAATCCTTGTCATATGAAGAGAAATTATAGATAAAACATATAGGTGCTTATCGGCCATTGGACATAGATATTACACAACAAGTCTGAAATAGGAAGTGGTTTGGAAGGAATCAATGGCTAACTGTGAGCATCGCAAAGCAATAACTATTTTGCTTCCCCTGCCTGCTATTTGGTGGAGAGGGCGTGTGGTCCAAGTCTGGATTTAAGCTTAAAAGGATAAACATTCACAGACAACACCATGGGCCAGAGAAGGTTGAATACATTGGCAATGCTGGCAATGCTGTCAATTCAGCATGACTTATACCGAGTTC
The DNA here is from genome assembly GCF_964263955.1 of Coregonus lavaretus. NCBI lineage: Eukaryota > Metazoa > Chordata > Actinopteri > Salmoniformes > Salmonidae > Coregonus > Coregonus lavaretus. The sequence continues at coordinate 27,028,038 of NC_140018.1, forward strand.
AAAACAACTGGAAACTCAAAACTGGGAAATCTCAGACTTCAGTGCTTTCAAGACAACTGGGAAGTCGGACAAAAACTATCTCTGACTGGGAAAATACGTTTTGAACGGTAATCCGCGCCACCTTCCTGTTCAAGTGGGCACAGCACATCATCTGTGAGTCCAACAATATGTCTTGTATGCTGCTGTATAAATGATGTAATATGCCAGGGAGATATGCATACTGTAGCTAAGAAAGTAATACTAAGTGTATGTTGTGTAGTAAGCTGTTAGTAGCCCATGTGTCTCACCCTAAGAGTGTAGTCCCTCTCCCCCTCAGAACTTAGCCTACTATTCTGACTTGGTGGTGCACATTTAGCCTATAGCCTGTTTTAGAGAAATGTCATCATCAAATATTGTCAGAGCTTTCATATTGTAAGAGCTTTTCACTGCTTATATGCACCCGTTATTTATCCTACTGTTTTGACTTGGTGTACAGGGAGAGTACTGTAAGACCGGCCCATGTTCTGAATTTTGTCACTGTACATTTCAAAAGTGCTCAACAAATAGTTACAGTGCATTCGGAAAGTATTCAGACCCCTTGACTTTTTCCACATTTTGTACGTTAGAGCCTTATTCTAAAATGGATAAAAAATAAATAACAATCCTCATCAATCTACACACAATACCCCATAATGACAAAGTGAAAACAGGTTTTTAGACATTTTTGCAAATAAAAAATAATTAAAAAACAGAAATACCTTAGTTACATAAGTATTCAGACCCTTTTGAGCTCAGGTGCATCCTGTTTCCATTGATCATCCTTGAGATGTTTCTACAACTTGATTGGAGTCCACCTGTGGTCAATTCAATTGATTGGACATGATTTTGAAAGGCACATACCTGTTTATATAAGGTCCCACAATTGACAGTGCATGTCAGAGCAAAAACCAAGGTCGAAGGAATTGTCTGTGGAGCTCAGAGACAAGATTGTGTCGAGGCACAGATCCAGGGAAGTGTACCCAAAAATGTCTGCAGCATTGAAGGTCCCCAAGAACACAGTGGCCTCTATCATTCTTAAATGGAGAAAGTTTGGAACCACCAAGACTCTTCCTAGAGCTGGCCGCCCGGCCAAACTGAGCAATCGGTGGAGAAGGGCCTTGGTCAGGGAGGTGACCAAGAACCCGATGGTCACTCTGACAGAACTCCAGAGTTCCTCTGTGGAGATGGGAGAATCTTCCAGAAGGACAACCATCTCTGCAGCACTCTACCAATTAGGCCTTTATGGTAGAGTAGCCAGACGGAAGCCACTCCTCATGACAGCCCGCTTGGAGTTTGCCAAAAGGCACCTAAAGACTCTCAGACCATGAGAAACAAGATTCTCTGGTCTAATGAAATCAAGATTGAATTCCTTGGCCTGAATGCCAAGCGTCATGTCTGGAGGAAACCTGGCACCATCCCTACGGTGAAGCATGGTGGTGGCAGCGTCATGCTGTGGGGATGTTTTTCAGCGGCAGGGACTTGGAGATTAGTCAGGATCGAGGGAAAGATGAACGGAGCAAAGTACAGAGAGATCCTTGATGAAAACCTGCTCCAGAGCGCTCAGGACCTCAGACTCGGGTGAAGGTTCACCTTCCAACAGGACAACGACCCTAAGCACACATCCAAGACAATGCAGGAGTGGCTTCAGGACAAGTCTCTGAATGTCCTTGAGTGGCCCAGCCAGAGCCCGGACTTGAACCCGATCAAACATCTCTGGAGAGACCTAAAAATAGCTCCCCATCCAACCTGGCAGAGCTTGAGAGGATCTGCAGAGAAGAATGGGAGACTCTCCCCAAATACAGGTGTGCCAAGCTTTTAGCGTCATACCCAAGAAGACTCAAGGCTGTAATCGCTGCCAAAGGTGCTTCAACAAAGTACTGAGTAAAGGGTCTGAATATTTGCAGAGTTCATTTTTCCAAGTTAATGTACAGAACGGAGGTGTTTATCCCACTTATACCACAGTTGCCAAATAAAACAATATGAAAGCACACATTTACTGGCATAAATAAATAAAATTCTGCTTATATTTTCAGAAGCAAATTCATACTTTATCATATTTTGGTTGCTACAGACGTGACATTTTTACATTTAGCAGACGCTCTTATCCAGAGCGACTTACAGTTACTGAGTGCATACATTTTTCATACCGGCCCCCCGTGGGAAATGAACCCACAACCCTGGCATTGCAAGCACCATGCTCTACCAACTGAGCTACACGCGACCCAGTCGTTCGTTGATATTTCCCTTTGCCCAGCTCTGTGGCAACATTCTTATCCCTTGCTACGTCTACACAGGCACAACCTCTGCAGTCAGAATAACAGCAAAGTTTATTCCTTAAAAGTTTTTTTAAGCTGTTTATCCCACTTACCACCGTTTCTCCCTTAAACATACTGTAGGTCTCTCATTAGTATCTTATTCATCATTTTAGGCAATGTTAGAATGATTTCATTGTTTTGCTTTGTGTATTATAATTAGCTCATGTGCTTTTCTTCACGAGGAGGGGATACTATATAATGTTGTTGGGTCTGTAACCATGTTTGCCAGTGACAGTCTATTCCCATTCAAATATTTGTTTTACCAAAAAGTTTAGTAATAAACCCATGTAATTCCAGTTGATATTATTATTGAACGAGAATGCGGTTCTTATCGACTCACACTAATCCACAAGGAGTCAGTAGAAACCATATTTGTTTAAGCAAGTCAGCCATATCAGCTATGGTTTTTAAAAAGGCTGAATGAACTGTTTCGCTGCCAGACGAGGCTCCGCTGATAGCCAGGTGTAGCGGTGGTAAGGATTCAGTCCATGATGCTGAATGGAAAGCTCTGCTATCGCGACAGCTTTATGTAGGCCCTAACAGTTTGTGGGCACGGTTTGTCACCGTTATAGTGCAATTCATGTATTGTTTAGTGTTGTTTTTGTAGTGGCTTTGCTGGCATGCATAAACAAATTGTTGAGTTTGCCACAACAAAATCTACATGCTAAAATCGCTACTGTGCGACACATACAATTCATTGTATGTTGAAAGAACAATACTTTTTTTTTTTTTTTTCAACTCAAACATTCTCATACTTGTGAGCTAATGTTAGCATCGCAAACACAATTGTCATTCCTTCAGCCAAAGTACGGTCAAATATTATTATAACCAACCCAAGAAAGGAACAAGCAAGGAGGTGGGCAGAGCCAAGCACAAGGTAGTGAGATCCTGGTGTGTTTTAGCATGTATTTGCATATTTCCATTAGGGAATGCCTACTCTGTTAAGTTTGAGTGTGCAATAATGCTGTGTTCATAAGCAAGTGGGAAGGTGGAAATGACCAGTTGTGAAGTCATAAATACCAGTTGGATGCATTCAAGTGCTTTTAGATTACGGTTGACGCAGTTTGTTGGCCATTAGCCAAATGGTGTTTCTCAACAAGTTTTAAGTACAGCTATCATGCATGTTAACAAATGAGTGTTCAAAAACCATATTAATAGATTGCTTTTTATAAATAATGTTGTGGTGCATTTAACTGCCCAAAAATTATCTTATCAAGGTAATTTCCTTTGTAGGTGACGTCGCAAGGTTACTCACTTCTAAACAACAGAAAATAATTTGGCAAAGGGTCAAGTCTACAAAACTGAATTCACTCTATTCGTAACAGATTCTAGTCTTGGGAACAGAAATATGTATGGAGATCGGATGTTTCATTGATGAGAAAATAAGCAGAATGTCTGCCCAGTTTCATCTACCTGCATCTGGACTTCCACTCATCACCATATTTGGTGGGGAGTGGAAGTTCTAACAGGATGCTTCAGGTTTTTAGCCCATATGATGTATCTGGGTTTCCCTTTTCATCTGTGGTACGGTGGCTGTTTGTGGTTTGGGATATCTCAACTACGTTAAGTGAAGAGGAGCAAACAACAATAGCTGTCACACCCACATAACTTCAAACCACACCTCCAAGACGCAAATCTAATGTCCACAGTCTAAAACAGATGCGGAATCATTGAGTTCAGCCCCCTTTTAATGGAATGTTAACACTACAAGGCTGGCTCCAAACCGCATCATCACTGATTTATTAATCTTATTTTATTAGCAGCTAATATGACAAGTAACTATCACAGTAGTAATCTACAGTCACTTCAAATTATTGGCACCCTTGGTTAAATATGAGCATAAAAGACTATAAAATAAATAATACTAATACTGAGCTATATTGTACGCTCCAACAAATTTAAGTTATATTATTTTATACTAATACAAAGATTTTGTTTAATAAAAACAATTCTCAAAAAGATAAGTGTCAAAATTATAAAATCAAACAAAATTTAAATCGGCATTAAAATCCAACTTTTTTATGTTAATCTCGGTTTACAGCAACTGTCCAGTGAAAATGTCACTTTTACAATGTCATATTTTACATTTACATTTTAGTCATTTAGCAGACGCTCTTATCCAGAGCGACTTACAGTTAGTGCATACATTATTTTATCGAACCCACAACCCTGGCGTTGCAAACGCCATGCTCTACCAACGGAGCTACATCCCCTTCCGGCCATTCCCTCCCCTACCCTGGACGACGCATATGCTGTTAACTCACACCCAAATAATGTTGTTGACTTGTCCCATAACCGTATTTGTGGCCAAAGCCTCAATTGGAGAAGAAACACTTCAAAAACCCCACCTCAAACTTGTATCTCAAACAGACCATTTAATTAACCCCTAGAGTCTATTGACGCACCGGTACGTCAATCTAAGTAACCTAATCAAAATATCCCCATCAAAATCAATCTGTTTAAGATAGAGATATCTGCATGGGCTGTGTTTCCATCCAACGCATCCACCTATGGCGGCCTTCAGCATCTGCGGTGGAAGGTGGCCAAACTATAGCGATGTTTGTCAGACCATGTGACATCCCGAAAATCGGTCTTCTCACGAAAACGTCTGTAGCGTCCGAACCGTTTGGGCTACAAACTAGTGTGACCCCACTGTGGATAAGGGGGATTCTGTCACGGGACTCGTCTGAAGATAACCGGAACCGGTTTAAAAAAATGAATGGAAATATGGAGGTCGTTTTGTGCCTACCCCCCCAAAAAACGGCTTAAATATGTGCAAAAGAAAAGAGAAAGATATAGGACAGACACTTCAAAACCTTATTCCTTATGATTTATTTTTGGCTGTCTTTTTAGCCATTTATGAATGTGTTAATCAATGCGTTTCTATGGGCTATATTCGTAAAGGCCAAATGCAATATTTTATCAAATAATTGTTTTATATATTTTTTTATGATACCTGAAGGCATCCTAAAATTCAAAATCAAATGGCTAAATGATCCATAGTATGGCCATCTTAAAACAATTCCTTTTGTCAGCTTAGAACCCCTCCCCCCAACATCTTAGATTTACAGGGGTTAAAATATGCTTGCCATTTCCAATTAGAGTGATGTCATACTCCTGAGGACTATGAACTGGCCAATCAGCAGTCTACTCGTGTTCATATTTTTAATGACTGGTATATATGCCCACACCATTCTGTTGTTGGGGTAAATCCGCACCATTCCAACACAGAAAAGCTGTCTTTTAACATACTTGTGGAAAGAGAACTGTCATTCATATTGTAAGAAATTATACCGGTAACTGTCAAAATATTAGAAATACTTGAGTAAATGATGGATACAACGTATATTGAAAGCAGGTGCTTACACACAGGTGTGGTTCCTGAGTTAATTAAGCAATTAACATCCCATCATGCTTAGGGTCATGTATAACAATGCTGGGCAGGCCATTATTTTGGCTAGGATGACAATAGGATGACAATTCCCCCATCCACAGGGCATAATTGGTCACTGAATGGTTTGATGAGCATGAAAATGACGTAAATCATATGCCATAGCCTTCTGTCACCAGATCTCAACACAACTGAACACTTATGGGAGATTCTGGAGTGGTGCCTGAGACTGGCCACCATCAACAAAACACCAAATTATTTAATTTATTGTGGAAGAATGGTGTCGCATCCCTCCAATAGAGTTCCAGACACTTGTAGAATCTATGCCAAGGTGCATTGAAGCTTTTCTGGCTCGTGGTGGCCCAACCCACTAGGCACAGACATCAATTCAACGTCTATTCCACGTTGGTTCAATATAATTTCATTGAAATGACGTGGAAACAACATTGATTCAACCAGTGTGTGCCCAGTGGGAACGCCCTATTAAGACACTTTATGTTGGTGTTTTCTTTATTTTGGCAGTTACCTGTAGGTCATATTTAATAGAAATCTGGAAACACTGGACAGCTAGTTTAGCACTGGGGTATGAAAATAAGGTAACATTAATGTAAAATCCATTTGTCATTGTTCTCCATGTGGAAACGCAAATAGCTCATAAACATCTAATTCCAAAATCATGGGCATTAATATGGAGTTGGTCCCCCCTTTACTGCTATAACAGCCTCCACCTTTCTGGGAAGGCTTTCCACTACATGTTGGAACATTACTGCGGGGACTTGCTTACATTCAGCCACAAGAGCATTAGTGAGGTCGGGCACTGATGTTGGGCAATTAGGCCTGGCTCGCAGTCAGCGTTCCTATTCATCCCAAAGGTGTTCGATGGGGTTGAGGTCAGGACTCTGTGCAGGCCAGTCAAGTTCTTCCACACCGATCTCGACAAACCATTTCTATATGGACCTTGCTTTGTGCACGGGGCGTTGTCATGCTGAAACAGGAAAAGGCCTTCCCCAAACTGTTGCCACAAAGTTGGAAGCACAGAATCATCTAGAATGCCATTGTATGCTGTAGCGTTAAGATTTCCCTTCACTGGAACTAAGGGGCCTAGCCTGAACCATGAAATACAGCCCCAGACCATTATTCCTCCTCCACCAAACTTTACAGTTGGCACTATATAATCTGCCAAACCCAGATTCGTCCGTCGGACTGCCAGATGGTGAAGCGTGATTCACCACTCCAGCCGACGCTTGGCATTGCACATGGTGATCTTAGGCTTGTGTGTGTCTGCTCGCCAATGGAAACCCATTTCATGAAGCTCCTGACGAACAGTTCTTGTGCTGACGTTGTTTCCAGAGGCAGTTTGGAACTCAGTACTGAGTGTTGCAACTGAGGACAGACGATTTTTACGCTATGGGCTTCAGCACTCGGCTGTCCCGTTCTGTGAGCTTGTGTGGCCTACCACATTGCGGCTGAGCCGTTGTTGCTCCTAGACGTTTCCACTTCACAATAACAGCACTTACAGTTGACCAGGGCAGCTCTAGCAGGGCCTAAAGTTGACGAACGAACTTGTTGGAAAGGTGGTATCCTATGATGGTGCCATGTTGAAAGTCACTGAGGTCTTCAGTAAGGCCATTCTACTGCCAATGTTTGTCTATGGAGATTGCATGGCTGTGTGCTCAATTTTATACACTTGTCAGCAACGGGTGTGGCTGAAATAGCTGAATCCACTAATTTGAAGGGGTGTCTACATACTTTTGTATATATAGTGTACCACTATTAGGGCAATAATTAAGAAGTTTAAAACCACTGGAACAGTGGTAAACTTGCCTGGTAGAAGACTTACCTTTACCCCATGCAAAGTGTGGAAGATGGTTCTGGAGGCAAAGAAAAGTCCATTGGCCAAAGTTGGAGAATTACAGAACTTGGTAATTCCGATGGGCTCTTTGGAGGGGTTGCCAGATTTTTTGGGGGGGGAGTAACCAACCTATGTAAACACCTGGAGCTTGCTAAACGCCATTGACACTTGGATTGGAACCAGGTGCTATGGTGATATGAGATGATAATAGAGGTCTTTGGCCACGCACACCAGCACGGCCAAAGAACCTCATACCTACTGTAAAATATAGTGGTGGATATGTTATGGGGTTGTTTTGCTTCCACTGGTCCTAGGACCTTTGTTAAGGTCAACGGCATCGTGAACTCTACCAAGTACCAGGAAATGTTTGCCAAGAACCTGGTTGCCTCTGCCAGGAGTCTGGAACTGCGCCACAAGTGGATCTTCCAGCAAGAAAATAGTATCTCGAGCAAGACGGTTTACTTCCACAATCTTTGACCAAGGTCTTGCAATGCGAGACTAGCAAGACAATGACCTCAAGGCACACATCGAAATCCCCAAAGAAATGGTTAATTGACCAGAAAATCAATATTTTGTGATGGCCATCTCAGGCTCCGGACTTGAACCCCATTTTGTCATATATGCGAAAATGTGCCTCTCAAATGTTGTTTAACGTTAGTACAGTCAGGGAAAAAAGTATTTGATCCCCTGCTGATTTTCTACGTTTGCCCATTGACAAAGACATGATCAGTCTATCATTTTAATAGTAGGTTTATTTGAACAGTGAGAGACAGAATAAAAACAAAAAAATCCAGAAAAACACATGTCAAAAATGTTATAAATTGATTTGCATTTTAATGAGGGAAATAAGTGTTTGACCCCTCTGCAAAACATGACTTAGTACTTGGTGGCAAATCACAGCGGTCAGACGTTTCTTGTAGTTGGCCACCAGGTTTGCACACATCTCAGGAGGGATTTTGTCCCACTCCTCTTTGCAGATCTTCTCCAAGTCATTAAGGTTTCGAGGCTGACGTTTGGCAACTCGAACCTTCAGCTCCCTCCACAGATTTTCTATGGGATTAACGTATTGAGACTGGCTAGGCCACTCCAGGACCTTAATGTGCTTCTTCTTGAGCCACTCCTTTGTTGCCTTGGCTGTGTGTTTTGGGTCATTGTCATACTGAAATACCCATCCACGACCCATTTTCAATGCCCTGGCTGAGGGAAGGAGGTTCTCACCCAAGATTTGACGTTACATGGCCCCGTCCATCGTCCCTTTGATGCGGTGAAGTTGTCCTGTCCCCTTAGCAGAAAAACACCCCCAAAGCATAATGTTTCCACCTCCATGTTTGACGGTGGGGATGGTGTTCTTGGGGTCATAGGCAGCATTCCTCCTCCTCCAAACACGGCGAGTTGAGTTGATGCCAAAGAGCTCCATTTTGCTCTCATCTGACCCCAACACTTTCACCCAGTTCTCCTCTGAATCATTCAGATGTTCATTGGCAAACTTCAGACGGGCATGTAAATGTGCTTTCTTGAGCAGGGGGACCTTGCGGGCACTGCAGGATTTCAGTCCTTCACGGTGTAGTGTGTTACCAATTGTTTTCTTGGTGACTATGGTCCCAGCTGCCTTGAGTTCATTGACAAGATCCTCCCGTGTAGTTCTGGGCTGATTCCTCACCGTTCTCATGATCATTGCAACTCCACGAGGTGAGATCTTGCATGGAGCCCCAGGCCGAGGGAGATTGACAGTTATTTTGTGTTTCTTCCATTTGCGAATAATCACACCAACTGTTGTCACCTTCTCACCAAGCTGCTTGGCGATGGTCTTGTAGCCCATTCCAGCCTTGTGTAGGTCTACAATCTTGTCCCTGACATCCTTGGAGAGCTCTTTGGTCTTGGCCATGGTGGAGAGTTTGGAATCTGATTGATTGATTGCTTCTGTGGACAGGTGTCTTTTATACAGGTAACAAACTGAGATTAGGAGCACTCCCTTTAAGAGTGCTCCTAATCTCAGCTTGTTACCTGTATAAAAGACACCTGGGAGCCAGAAATCTTTCTGATTGAGAGGGGGTAAAATATTTATTTCCCTCATTAAAATGCAAATCAATTTATAACATTTTTGACATGCGTTTTTCTGGATTTTTTTGTTGTTATTCTGTCTCTCACTGTTCAAATAAACCTACCATTAAAATTATAGACTGATAATTTCTTTGTCAGTGGGCAAACGTACAAAATCAGCAGGGGATCAAATACTTTTTTCCCCTCACTGTAGCTAGTAACCTGTGCATCATGCAATATTGGCACTCTACACTTGAGACAGACCAAGTGGAACAAACCTAAACTTTGAATTTGTATGTTTAAAATATCCCTCTGGTGGCCATGTTGACCTATTTTAAGAAATGCCATTGGTTGGTGGATATAAATACGAAGATCTTTGATAGGCTGATGCAGAATTTGTTACAGGAAAGAATGGGCATGTTTGAGTGGAAAGGCGAAAGCAACCATGGCCGGTCCTGGCCATTCTGCCACCCTGGGTAAAACAAAAACAAAAATATTGCCCCCAGTAAGCAAAAGGACGTTGAAAAGACATTGAAGTTAGGTTCAATTAAAATTTGGAATGAAAGGTGAAAATATGTATTTTCCCGGACGTTGAAAATATGTATTTTCTGGACGTTGAAATCAGGTTAATTTTTGGTTCTAAATGAAAGTTGAAAATACTTAATTTATAGATGTCTATCTTTCGGCCAAATCAAGACTGGACCTGACAAAATCTGAACCAAAATCAAAGCTCTGGACCAAAAACCAACGTCCGTGGACTTGGAAGTCAAGGCCGGTCTGGACTGCACCAAAAAAAGACTACTGTCTTACTGGGGTGTAGCCTACTGTGACGGCGTGCAATGGAATTTTATGAATGCCTGTCCATGTATTAGGCCCACCATTTGTAAAACAGGTCGTTGCATTGGCTTTATAAGTCCTGATTCCTGTGAATAATCAATTTGTCTATTTAAACTCTGAATATTAGCTACACAACTTTATCAGGAGTTACCCTGAGCCTATTTGCAATGTGTTTATACAGCAGGAAATGCAGAAGTATTTTATTTTTCACTATGATCAGCTCCTTAAAAATTGACAGATACAAACTTGAAACCACTGATCATGACAATTTAGCCCACGAGGTGAAACTCCTGGACAGCAGTTCTGAGTAACCTGATTATCCATTCCATATTGTCCATTTTACGTCGACCTGTCCTGTTTTTAGAATCTGCTGTTAACATGTCAGCACATTTTTTATTTGATTGGGCACGATTAAGGTTAGGCTATTTGATCTGAGAAATTTGCATGATGTAAAAAGTGTCTGTCTCATTACATTGTCATATATTTTATCTCCAGCCTGTAGGCTACAGAATAGGCAATGTACTCTTTCTACCTTTCTACCTGCTGCTATATGATTGATGTTAGATAGTTTTTTTGACGGAACGTTGGTGGAGCATGGCAGCGATGTGTCTCTCCAACAGCACCCTGGAGAGAAGCGCTGGGAATGGACAAGCAAACTATTTTGCGAACCTGCCTCTGACAAAGTGGGCACTGCTTATCACAAAAAGCCCATAGGCCACTGGTTGAGCTAAATTGTCATTATTTTTGGGAAAAATTATGTAAGGTTTTATGTGTTGTTGGAGGTGCGTCTTGGTCAGTTTAGCTCAGATAATTCTGCCCTCTTCAATCTGCCCCCACATTTGGCTGCCTAATTCTGTCTAATGAGCGGGCCGGCCTTGAAGCAACTGACTGTAGACAAAAGTCGAGGCATGAAGTCGGGGAGGTGCATCTGTGACAGCCAAAAGTCGGACACAAATGTGGTTTTCCAACAGCAAGGATCAGCTCAACATGGCAGTGTTGCAATTATTTATAAAAGTTTATAATGTCTAAATAAACATGACTCCAACCCCCATATCACACACTCATAAACTGATATTATATAGTGTGTATAGTATTGAATGTATAGAGTGTAGGACTATATAATCGTGGCAAAGTTGGTTCCTTTTTCAGTCATGTCTTTGGTAACCTAATGTAGCAGGCGTAAAAGAAACCTGAAACTAGATCCCCTACATACTGTTCTTGACCAGAATAAAAAAAACTGTCAGGGGAGGTTCTCTTCTGCACTGTTCAACCAACTAGTAAATGTGGAGGAAGAGTTAAGATGGAGTGTCGCCTTGTGAACGTCAAAAAGCGGAAGTCACGTCACAGGCTCTCTTTCCATTTCCGGAACAGCCGACTTTTGGGGACTCAGCACAGGCTATGTCTTTGGTCACATTTATTTGGTCAAACAAAAACACCCTAATGACTGGTTGACAATAGATCCTCCCACAATGCAGGCGATGGCTGCAGGATGAAGTTGGTAAAAAGCAACTGCAGAAACTTGCAGTCAAAACGTCATTTTTGTTAAGTTCATGCAGTCAACGTGTAGGCACAAGTCGAAAATGTTTAACCCCATAATGCAACACACTTTGAAAGACGGTGACCAACTATGTTCACCGACTTGACAAAAGTTATCCTCTCGAACGCTCCCAATCACTGCCACCTGCTCAGGTTAGCATAGGGCTAAACGGCAATTTATGCTTGATCCGAAAAAATTTGGTCGGAGGCTTCGTACGGAGGGTATGACGCAATTGCGGAGCCTCCAGAGGCATGCAGAGGCCAAACCAAATTTTTTTAACAATGCGAAGGACTCTGTATAGCTCAGTATAGTGCCGCAATGACATTATTGGTTGACGGTAGGAGGGGCGGGAGGTCCTGTATAAACACCAGGGGTGTGTATAGATGGATGCCAAGGGATGCAAGGCTTCCAAAAAATATTACCAAGATTTTTTTTTGAAAACATCAAATAATTTATTTTGTCTCACTGTGTTTCATAAATGTCCTTCAATTCGCATGCGGCTGAATGTATCTCACAGGAGAAAGCATCCGAGCGAGTGAAAAAGCGCCCTTCTGTCTCTCTACGAGTAGGCCATCTACAGTATCTGATGCTGTCTGGTCCAAACGAGTATGACATTGTTGCCGCCCGTAACATTGAAGGGAAGCCAGCGAGCATCTGGTCTCCCTTGACAAAAAAAGTACAAAACATTTGCCAATCAGCGTTGAGCTCAACTGTGAATGGTCCTGGCGCACCAAAAAATAGTGTGGATTTGGCGTCACTCCTATCAAATCCCATTGAGAGCATACGTCATTGACAGAAAAACTTGAATTGTTGCATCTCGTTGTTTTGTTGTCCTCTGGTGGCTAGCTAGCTAGCTAGCTAAAATTGGCCCTTTCCTAAATTAGCCATGGATGGAGATAGGGATTTTGACTTAAGTTTTACTTAATTCTCCGTACTGGCCTATGATTATAACGGCGATTACGATCCAACCATTAATTCATACATTGTTGTGCCCCTGGCCTGAGAGGATGGAAGTTCAATATGTAGCTTGATGTAAAAGGTTAATGTTAACTAGCTAACGTTGCCCATGAATGTAAGTTAGGTTAGCGAGCAAGCATTTTAGCCAGGTAGCCTAGGACAACAAAAAATAAAAGCATGACCTGTATGACAGAGTGATAGACCATTTCATCAACATGAAAGAGAGGAGGATGGCATTGGCGTTTCTCTACAAGTAGGTGTTTTTCTACTTACATGAACGCGCACACACACGCACGCAGAAATCAGAACCATGGACAGCCACATCATATTTACCTTACGTTGATTGGACTAAATTGTTTTTGGTTCTAAATCAATAGTTGTTTAGTGGTCTGAAAATGTCGGCTTCCCCAATAAATTTAACCACGCACCGCTACACAAACGTACTTCCTTGAAAACGTATTTAACAACAGCTCTGCTCAACAGCTCTCCTGTGGCAGGTTATGTAATGGGAACTGCTAACGTCAACAATTTTTATTGGCTGATGCACATTTGAAACTTGTTCGCAAGTATGGCCCCACGGGGATGGCTTAGAATCGAAGGATTGTAGACAACATGTAAACTAATGTCCTCTGCAAATGTTTATTGAAAACATAAATACATTTGCACAATGAGCACTTGTTGTCTCTCAAATAAAACGTTAGACATGGTATCAATAACAAGATAGAACGAGCTGAAACAAGCCACCTACGATTCCCCACATGGCAGCTTCTTGTCGTTGTTGCTAGCTATCTGACCGTCCAGAATCATAACGCACGGCCTTCTGCCTCTGCGATGTGCGTGCATCGTTTTCGTGATGTTGTCAGGCAACCTGTATTGCCTTTGACATGAATGCGCAAAAGCGGTGAAGGAGGAGCGCACTTGTAAAAATTGAACAAAGAAATGGGCCACCTAGCTCACTCCCGGGAGGCAGCCCGGTTCCAAAACTAATGCAATCAACGTTAACCCGGTTCACCCGGGGCATTAATTGAATCCCCTCATTGAAAACTATGTTACTGCTCATTCTGTATTTAGTTGATCAATCAGTAATCATCATGCACAACCCTAGTCTTTCTCTCCATGTAGCTAGGTATAAAAGATAGACGTTTTCCTTCTTGCCTGACCTTGTGGATGTGTATAAAACTCATATAACGTGTCTTGGGCCTCTAAACCAAGTGATGGAGATGCAGGTCATCTTTACACTGAACAATCTGGCAATGATAATACATTATTGAAAATACTAATCAAACGAGAACCTTTGAATTTGTCTTTGTTTCCTGCACTTAATTTAATGTTTGTTGATGCTAGTCTATGCTGTTTATTAAATTGGTAGAGAAAGTAGGCTATAATTTGTCACATCACATTCCTCCAGTCACTAAATGATTATAAACCTCAACCCACTGTCATGGTCCATCCGTATAATTTTCTAGTCTCTCTTCTTACAGCCGCTGTATCTCAGAGGCGGTGAGAAGAGACTAATCATTTATCTCTGTTGTCTCTCCAAAAGAAACTTGGTCAAGAACCGTGGAGGAGATGGACCGTGGCCTGTCATGGAAAACATCCCCAAAAAGGCTGAAAATCGGCAGAAGTGGCACTATTTCATGGAGTAAGTTTCTTTCCAAATGATAAGCATCTTCATTATTGCACTGAGGATGAACAACCTGCTCAGACTTTCGTGAGAGATAGGGTATTGAGTCTATTGCCACTCCAGTCCTATACGCTTCACATCCTATTCAACTGCACAGCAGGTGTCATCATTTACTTAGATTAGACTCTCCACCCAGCCTGACTGAAATACAGTCAAGACAAGTCAGCACTGAAGCAATGGAAATTAGACATTGAACCATCTCAGCAGCTAGTCTGTGACTGAACAGCTGTTCTGCACTGCAACCGATCAGAGAATACCACCTTTTAGTTTACATTGACCCTCTAATAATAAGATATATGGAAATATGTTTTTGCTGAGATGTGGGCAATTAATGAAGGTACCAGGAAATACGTTTCTAGTTGTAATTTAATTCAAATGAGAGACTCAATAGAATGACCCAGTACTTAATGAAAATGAAAGCATCAATGAAGAGTGTCTTTAAACCCCAAGATAAATTACGAGACAAAACAGAAAAAAAGACTAAGTTGACACGTGTTTAAATGTTATTTTAATTAAATCATTTTTTTGTTACAGAACAATACATTTGTGATACAGCGTGGTTATTTGCACATAAGACAACTCTGGTAATTACTAGACAAAACAGAAAAAAAGACTCAGTTGACACGTGTTTATATGTTATTTTAATTAAATCCTTTTTTTGTTACAGAACAATACACTTATGATACAGAGTGACTATTTGCACATAAGACAAATCTGGTAATTGTAGTAGAATAAGCATTAGATGGTTTGACAGTAACTAACAAATAACTTTTTACAATGGCTTTTGGCCAAGGAGTACAAAGTTCCCACTCAAATCCCTTATGCAACATTTAAATGCTTGACTTACGAGTCAGAATTTTCATCTGAGTCTGAATTTTGTGAGAAATGCTATGTTCCCATTCCCTCTTGAGAATCTTCTACCCTCCCTACATTTCTGAGTTATATTACAGATACAAGCACTTCATGGTAGTTTGAGAACATAAATAAACCTAAAAACAACATAGAAACAAATAAGGTTTAAAGAATGATACTGGAATACATGTTTAAAGAATGATCCTGGAATAAATGTTTAAAGAATAATACTGGAATAAATGTTTAAAGAATGATACTGGAATACATCAAATAACTCCAAACTACAGTACATTAGAGAGCCAATGCCTTGTCAGTGAATGTTCATTGCACATATAAAACAAAACCTAAATGAGAGGGAAATAAATGCATGACTATCACATTCAGAAGTGTAAGAACATGTAGGCCTAGATTTATGAATGCTTTTAAATCTGTAAAATGTGTGTGTTGTTGACTGACAAGTCTTCTTTTAAAATAATCTCATGTCTATCTCACATTTGAGAGTATACCCTTCATTCAATATTGGCTGAGAGATGAGCAGGTTAGTGTTTTTCGTCATGAAACTTGTTCTGCAGAGTGGTCACTAGCTGGCACAGGCACAAAGTTATAAAATCTGATTTTAAACCTAACCTTAACCTTAACCATACTGCTAACCCTAATGCCTAACCCTAATCTTAAATAATTTTTTTTACAATATAGCCAATTTTGACTTTGCAACTGGCCCATCTAGCGGAAATCGCTCAGTTCTGCCTCAAGGACAAGACTGATCCCAGTAAACGTCAATCTGTGAGAGATGATGGCAAAACGATGAGTTTATAATGGAGAAACGTGTCAAACTGGGGAACTATTACACAGGAAGATCAGGCGCATTAAACTGAATTGTTTTGTAACTCACAAACCATTTTTCCTCCACCCCCCTCACATATTTACAAACAAACATACATTGATTCAGTTACATATTTGGTCACATTGTCATTCTTATAGGTGTTAAATTCAATCAAAGTGCTTTTTAATATCCTTTAATGTTTTTGAGGTTGACATCTTGAAAATGCCAACAGAACAACTTCAGTTAACACATTTATATAGACCTTCCCTTAGTCTCTCAGGGCCAGTTGAATGTCCTGCCAGTGATCTGATAAAACTTCTGATTGAAGGGGTGGAAGAACTTCCTCAGTTTGGCCACCACCGAGGGGTCCACCTCAGGGTGGATGCGCCCCTTGCTGCCTGCCAGGCACTTGTTGAAGACAATGTTAAATCGCAGGCAGTAGAATCCCCTGGTGGCATTGAAGTACAGGTTATAGTGGCTGATCCTGGACGGGAGGTTGAGGAAGCGCTCGACAAGCTGCAGCTCCGGCAGCGGGTCCGTGATCAGACGGTCCCCGTCCACAATGTGGAATTGTTCCACGGGGAAGTACTTCAGCCAGCGCTCCAAGTGCTTGGTGTAAATGCTGGTCCGTACCGCCTTATACTTTGTGTTCACCTCACACGTGTTGCCGTCGATGGCCATCTTCTCAAACTTGTGGTAGGTCTTGTTCTTGCGCTCCTTGCCCTCCAGCACCTGTGTGTAGTCTGACACAGCTCTGGTGGTGGGCTCACGCACGATGATCAGCAGCTTGATGGAGGAGTTCATCTTGAAGATGCGTTCGGGGACCTCCTCTGTGATGAAGTAGGCAGGGCTCTTCTCAATGGTGATCTGATGGGGGAAGGAGAAGGGCATCTTCTCCCGGTACCAGTCAATGCCCCGGGCGTAGTTCTGGTCATTGTCAAAGAAGTGGATCTCCTGCGAGGCCTTGACCACCGCCGGGTGCAGGTTGAGCATCTCCAGCAGGGCACGCGTTCCCCCCTTGCGCACACCGATAATGATGGCCCGGGGCAGCAACTGCACCAGGTTGTGCAGGCGGATCTGCTCTTTGGTGGCATTGCCCTTCCGGAGCTCGTGGAGCAGACCGCGCTTATACTGCAGGGTCCGGAGAGGGATCTGCTCCGGCAGGTGAGGAGGGCCCAGTCTGCTCTCTATGGGGCAAATAGGCTGCAGCCTGGAGGAGGGGAAAACACAGAAAGATCCATTCTGTACTTAACATTCAACAGGCATTGCTTTCAGACCGAAAGCAAAATGTGTTAGTTACTATGGACACCAACCAACGTACCTATCCAAGCTCCCAACCCTGGCCACTAGATAGAGGAGACTCCCGATAGCAAGGCTGCCCAACACAAAGAGCTTCTGTCTCAGCAACGCCTGCTGTTTGAATAGCATGGCCCTCCATCAATCTTCAGGACTGCGTCTTCAGCCTGGGGACAGGAGAGCAGAGCACATAAACCACTAATCACTGGCGAGGAGAGAGACAGCCTAATGTTTATTAACAGACACTCAATCAAGTCTTACAAGTGATTAAGCCTCTCTCACAGGATCCTGCAAAGTGCTGCAGTATCATTAGAGCAGACATCTGCCTTCCTCAGTCATACCCACCCTTCATTTATTTCATTGTTTCTGCCAGCTCACTCGGATCGAATTTGATCAAATGTATGACAGGCAGACCCACTCTGTGAGAGCCTCATCATGGTATAATAGTCTTACTTTTTTTTTGAAAACTCTGTTTATTCTGTTATAATGGTATCATTTTCATTGAGTCAGTGGAAATACAGAATACACAATTCTTCCACCAGACACCTTTTACTCTCACAAAAAGGATGACAGCATAGTTTGGTCCCAGACAACCCCTCAGCTGTTAATTAATGAATAGAAATTAATTAGATAGGGCCTAGATTATGATGCGGTCTCTAGATTACAGTGACTCCAATTCAATCATACAGTTTCTGAGGTGCTGTATGTAGCCTATTGCAAAGGAAAACCCACAGTCTAGAATACACGAGTCGGTGCCTCATGAAAATATACTGAACAAAAATATAAACGCAACATGCAACAATTTAATTGATTTTACAGAGTTACAGTTCATATGAGGAAATCAGTCAATTTAAATAAATCCATTAGGCCCTAATCTATGTATTTCACATGACTGGGAATACAGATATGCATCTGTTGGTCACAGATACCTTACAAAAATGGGCCTCACAATGGGCCTCAGGATCTCATCACGGTATCTCTGTGCATTCAAATTGCCATCGGTAAAATGCAATTGTATTCGTTGTCCGTAGCTTACGCCTGCCCATACCATAACCCCACCGCCACCATGGGGCACTCTGTTCACAACGTTGACGTCAGCAAACCGCTCACCCACACGACACCATACACGTGGTCTGCGGTTGTGAGGCCGTTGGACGTACTGCCAAATTCTCTAAAACGACTTGAGCATTCTAAAACTCCTCCATCAAGCTGCTGATAGAGACATGAGCATTCACTTCTCTGGCAACAGCTCTGGTGGACATTCCTGCAGTCAGCATGCCAATTACATGCTCCCTCAAAACTTGAGACATCTGTGGCATTGTGTCGTGTGACAAAACTGCACGTTTTAGAGTGGCCTTTTATTGGTCCAAGCACAAGGTGCAACTGTGTAATAATCATGCTGTTTAACCAGTTTTTTTATATGCCACACCTGTCAGGTGGATGGATTATCTTGGCAAAGGAGAAATGCTCACTAACAGGGATGTAAACACATTTGTGCACAACATTTGAGAAAAATAAGCTTTTTGTGTGTACGGACAATTTCTGGGATGTTTTACTTCAGCTCATGAAACATGGGACCAACACTTTACATATTGCGTTTATATTTTTGTTCAGTGTAGTTTACCTCAAAGAAAACCTAAGCCTTCAAACAGGATAGAAATGACCTCCTTCAATCTCAATTTTCAACATAACGCTCACAACAGTCTTTGAATATGCACAACAAAAATGTGCTGTATGAAAATCATGTTGTATGAAAATAAAGCATCTCCATATGAAGCTGCTGCATTTGAACAAAACAATAATGATCAAAGGAAACAGAACAACCTGACCTCAATCCCCTAGAACAATTCCAAGTAATTACAACATCATGTGTGTGGCTTTTATTTCAGAATGGAAAGAAATGTAAGCAAGGTGTCACTATGGTCTTGTTGAGTTAATTTTACCTCAAAAGACAGCATTTCTCTGTCCAGTCCAGTGTAGAGCTTTCATGACAAGCAATGAACAGCCAATCACCAGAGAGCTTACTGTTGATGCTAATTGTGTAAGATCATCAATAACCTAATCTGTCTCAGCACATTTCCCTTGTTGTGATTAGCATACAAAAGAAAAGTACTGTATCTTCATCATGTACAACATGATTCGTTTGACCTAAAATGACCAAAAACAAAAACCTGTTCCTCTGTTAAACCAAGAGACGGCAGTGTTTCATTATATAAGAATGACATCAATCTACTCACAGACATGAGTGGAGTTTTTTTTCTTCATCAGTTCAGTTCTTTCATTCTGGCCCAGGTTGAGCGTACTAGTGGTTGTCATTGGTTGTCAGACGTGTCATTAAACATATGTTATATGAGGGAGTAGTAGAACACTCCTTTTCAAAGTTGGGCAGGCTATTGTAATTTGAGTGTAGGGAGAGATGGAGTTTTGCAGGCCTGCATCATGCTTCTGTTTGTAGGTAGGCTTTACAATAGAAAGTATTTGCAACTACTGTTATGATCAGAAAATGGAAGCCAGTTTATCCCTAAAGAATAACCACTAACTGACCCCATCCATAGCTTTAAATATTTACCCTGGTCCCGTGGACCCAGAGAGATCCAAGACACCAAAACCTATTAGTATATGGCTAATATCATCACTAATACAATACAAGGAAGATAATATAACATATAACAGGCATGTGGAATGGGCCTTTGACTCTCGCTGTAACTAGAAAATAAATAATATTGCCTTGCCCTGGCCTCTAAATGGATGCTAGCCAAGCAATTGGAATTTTAGCAGGAGAATAAACCCATTTAGCCAGAGGGCCAGTCCCCTTGTCTGTGGATTTCCATTTGGAAATGAAATGTTTTTCATTAAAGGCGGTATCTCTGTGAGGCTAGGGAGCGATTCACAGATCTCCTAGAGAGCGCTTTCATTTCAGTGGCTCTTTGGTTTATACAGGGTGGCATTAGCAGAACAATGCCGGGTACTTACAATGCTGAAGTAGACTCGGTCCCGACCTCTACTTTTAGAGTACATTTAATGTACTCCCTTAGAATTAAGACGTCCCTTCTCTCCCGACTATCTTCAACGTCTTCCCTGGTAAGAGACAGCAAAGTCGAACATACATTTGACTCTATGTAAGAAATCTATGGGAAACATATCTCTACTACTCACATCTCTAGTACTCTTACTAAATACTCACATATTTTAATTCCTTCTAATCGCCCTGGCTATTGAATCCACAGTGTGAGCTTATCATGGCTGAATTAATTGCCTTTTTCACATGAACCCAGACTAAGTTTAGCACTGAAAAGATGTCTGAGAGACTTCTGGTCAAATTAGTTTCTGATTAGGATAATGTATAGTAAATTGCCTTTCAGACAAGTTTCTTGACCCAGCCATTTGTGAACCTCTGTTGTTAAAAAAAAAAAAAAAAAGAATTGTGTTTGCGCTTATTAATGCATGTTACATTTACATTTTGGTCATCAAGAGGCCGTATGGTGTTTTCTCTATGAAGCCCCCGCATCAGCATAAACAGTCACAACACTTTATTATTATTATATATAGCCTATAGCCTGCAAAAGCTAAATTAGGAGCTCAATAGTCTCAAGCCAATCGAGCAGAAGACTCACACAATGTGACCTAAATAAACCAAGATGAGCCTCAGAGATATTCTCTTTGAAGGACTTGGCAGACAAAGAGAAAAGTTTGAACAATCGGCGTGTAGAGAGAGTACATGTACCAATGACAGAGGGAAACAAAGACTGACAGATTTTCGATGCCTTTGTAAGCAGGCAGGTCCTTCGGGAGTAAATTGGAATTGTCTACAGATAAACAGCAGCATCAAAATAAACTTTGAGAAGGAATCACTTTCACCTTGACAGTTTTACTAGATTCTGGAAGCAAGTTTATGACAAGAAAAATAAATGGTTTTAAGTTTCTCAATTTTACATTTAGCAAAAAGTATTGCTCTAACTCCGAGTCAATATGCAGTTTAACAGACAACACAAAGCATTGGCATTAATGCAGGGAAGTCTAGTCTTTGTGAAAGTAATCTGTCAGACTTGTGTAGATTTTTACATCAAAGCATGGATTTCCATAATAAGGCACTCTGATGTTTCAGTTCTCAGTTAAATAACCTATAATTCAGTCATTTTAAATTTTCTCTCATCTCTGCTCCTGACCTTAACTGTGTCTCAGAGCAGTCTTACCTCTTGAATGTTTATGTAAAACAGATCTAGAGAGCAGACCATTTTTTATATATATATTTTTTCTTTTTATTATTATATATATTTTTTTTTGGGGGGGGGGTAGATCAGCTTTAATATTGCAGATAGATTGTAACTTCCATCAATGTAATTGTCTGCATCACTTCCCATCCCCCATATGTTTTTTGTTGTCGCAAAAATATTATATATACAGTTGAAGTCTAAAGTATACATACACCTTAGCCAGATACATTTAAACTCAGTTTTTCACAATTCCTGACATTTAATCCAGGTAAAAATTCCCTGTGTTTTAGGTCAGTTAGGATCACCACTTGTCACGACTTCCGCCGAAGGTGGTGTCTCTCCTTGTGCGGGCGGCTATCGGCGGTCGTCGTCACCGGTCTTCTAGCTGCCACCGATCTACGTTTCTGTTTTCTATTTGTTTTGTCTTTATTGTACACACCTGGTTCCATCACGTTATGATTATTTCCCTATTTAACCCTCTGGTTCCCTCATGGTTTTGTGCGTGATTGTTCTTTGTTTGGTGTTTATGATTGCTGTGAGCTGGTGTATTTCCCTGTGTGGAATTAGTATTTGTTTATTTCCGAGTAAAGTTAGTCTGTTACTCAGTTCTGTGTCCTGCGCCTGACTCTGTCCTACTGCTGCACACTGACACCTGACAGAATCACGCACCTCATATGGAGTCAGCAGGTGCACCCGGACCTCCATTACCAGTGGAGGAGCGCGTCCAGCAGCACACGAAGATGCTCCACATTCTGGGCACAGCCATGGATCGCGTGCTGCACACCATGGAGCGATGGGAGAGAGGGGGTTTTCACACACACCCATCAACTTCACCTCAACACACACCACTGTCCACCCCTTCTCCTGAAGTCCGGACTTCGCACTGGACTTCAGGACCCTGGCTGTCAGCGCGGGATGGAACGAGAGGGCTCTGATCGACCATTACCGGTGCAGTCTACGGGAGGACGTTCGTCGGGAGCTGGCCTGCAGGGACACCACCCTTACCCTCGACCAGCTGGTGGATTTATCCATCCGGCTGGATAACCTGTTGGCCACCCGCGGACGCTTGGATTGGGGTCCGTCCGTTCCATCCCCCAGCACCACCGAGTCTACACCTATGGAGCTCGGAGGTGCTGCTCTAAGGGTGACCGGAGGGGGGGCCGTTTCCTGCACCACCTGTGGCCGCAGAGGGCACACTGCTGGTCGGTGCTGGGGAGGTTCCCCAGGGAGTCGAGGCAGCAGGCAGGACACTGGTGGATCATCCCAGGTGAGTAGACACCCGACTCTCCCAGAGCTCCCTGTTGCGCACATGTGTGTCTGTATAGAGTTTCCTGAGTTTTCCCCGCATTCCCAGCATAAGGCGCTAGTAGATTCAGGCGCAGCTGGGAACTTTATTGACCGTTCATTTGCACTTAGATTAGGGTTCCCTATTGTTCCTGTTGATGTGCCCTTTCCTGTACATGCCTTAGATAGTCGTCCTTTAGGGTCGGGCCTGATTAGGGAGGTCACAGCTCCACTATGTATGATAACGCAGGAGGGCATTGAGGAGAGTATTAGCCTCTTCCTGATCAATTCTCCTGCGTTTCCTGTGGTGTTGGGGCTTCCCTGGTTGGCCTAACATGACCCCACTATTTCGTGGCAACAGAGGGCTCTGAAGGGATGGTCACGTCAGTGCTCAGGGAGGTGTGTAGGTGTTTCCATAGGTGCAACTTCGGTGGAGAGTCCAAACCAGGTCTCCACCATGCACATCCCCCCCGAATATGCTGATTTGGCTCTCGCCTTCTGTAAAAAGAAGGTGACTCAATTACCACCCCATCAATGGGGGGATTGTGCGATAAATCTCCAGGTAGACGCAGCACTTCCCAGGAGTCACGTGTATCCTCTGTCACAGGAGGAGACGGCGGCTATGGAAACATATGTCTCCGAATATCTGGGACAGGGATACAGTCGGCCTTCCACTTCACCTGCCTCCTCGAGTTTCTTTTTTGTGAAGAAGAAGGATGGAGGTTTACGCCCGTGCATTGACTATCGAGGTATAAATCAGATCACGGTGAAGTACAGTTACCCGCTGCCTCTCATAGCCAGTGTGACCGAGTCATTGCACGGGGCGCACTTCTTCACCAAATTGGATCTCAGGAGCGCGTACAACCTGGTGCGTATCCGGGAGGGGGACGAGTGGAAGACGGAATTTGTACCACCTCTGGGCACTATGAGTACCTCGTCATGCCATACGGGTTGATGAATGCTCCATCAGTCTTCCAATCCTTTGTGGATTAGATTTTCAGGGACCTGCACGGGCAGGGTGTAGTGGTGTATATAGATGACATTCTAATATACTCCGCTACACGCGACGAGCATGTGTCCCTGGTGCGCAAGGTGCTTGGTCGACTGTTGGAGCATGACCTGTACGTCAAGGCTGAGAAATGTCTGTTCTTCCAACAGTCCGTCTCCTTCCTAGGGTACCGCCTGTCCGCGTCAGGGGTGGAGATGGAAAATGACCGCATTTCAGCCATGCGTAATTGGCCGACTCCAACCACGGTAAAGGAGGTGCAGCGGTTCTTAGGGTTTGCCAACTACTACTGGAGGTTTATCCGGGGCTTTGGTCAGGTAGCGGCTCCCATTACCTCCTTGCTGAAGGGGGGACCGGTGCGACTGCAGTGGTCAGCTGGGGCGGGCAGGGCTTTTGGTCACCTGAAGGCTCTGTTTACCTTGGCTCCCGTGCTGACTCAACCTGATCCCTCCTTGGCATTCATAGTAGAGGTGGACGCATCCAAGGCTGGGATAGGAGCTGTGCTGTCTCAGCGCTCGGGTACGCCACCAAAGCTCCGCCCCTGTGCTTTCTTTTCGAAGAACCTCAGCCCGGCAGAGGGAAACTATGATGTGGGGGACCGGGAGCTGTTAGCTGTTGTCAAGGCTCTGAAGGCGTGGAGACATTGATGTCCACGATCGATTGATCTGTTGGGCCCACACGTCACCCTCCTCTGGTCATCCTGGCATTGGTCGGACAGTACGCTGTCTTAGTGGGAAGTACTGGTGGCCCACTTTAGCTAAGGATGTGAGGGTTTATGTTTCCTCCTGCTCTGTGTGCGCCCAGTGTAAGGCACCTAGACACCTGCCCAGAGGGAAATTACAACCCCTACCGTTCCACAACGGCCGTGGTCACACCTATCGGTGGACTTCGTGACGGATCTTCCTCCGTCACAAGGTAACACAACAATCCTAGTTGTTGTGGATCGGTTTTCTAAGTCCTGCCGTCTCCTTCCTTTGCCCGGTCTCCCTACGGCCCTACAGACTGCGGAGGCTCTGTTTACCCACGTCTTCCGGCACTACGGGGTGCCTGATGATATAGTGTCTGATCGGGGTCCCCAGTTTACATCGAGGGTCTGGAGGGTGTTCATGGAACGTCTGGGGGTCTCGGTCAGCCTGACCTCAGGTTTTCACCCCAAGAGTAATGGGCATGTGGAGAGAGTTAACCAGGATGTGGGTAGGTTTCTGCGGTCCTATTGCCAGGACGGGCCGGGGGAGTGGGCGGCGTCTGGATTTTGACATTTACATTTTTCCCCTTAAACCACTCGAGTGTTGCTTTAGCAGTATGCTTAGGGTCATTGTCCTGCTGGAAGGTGAACCTCCGTCCCAGTCTCAAATCTCTGGAAGTCTGAAACAGGTTTCCCTCAAGAATTTCCCTGTATTTAGCACTATCCATCATTCCTTCAATTCTGACCAGTTTCCCAGTCCCTGCCGATGAAAAACATCCCCACAGCATGATGCTGCCACCACCATGCTTCACAGTGGGGATGGTGTTCTCGGGGTGATGAGAGATGTTGGGTTTGCGCCCGACATAGCGTTTTCCTTGATGGCCAAAAAGCTCAAATTTATGACTGAAAGCTTTTAGTGATAGGTCTAATGCTTTAATATTTAATCATTTCTGTCCTCTGAATTCATATTCATTATATAAATAGGCCCATTTAATTTTGTCTGGCTTGCTGTTCCAAATAAAATTGAATATTTTTTTCTCATAGAATTTTTAAAAACATAAGCAAATAGGTAAACTGGGATAATACTAAAGAGTTATTCAGGGGGATTTTTCCACAAATAGACAGGTATTTACCTTTCCATGGTAGCAAAATCGTATCTATTTTTGCTAACTTTCTATAAAAATGTATTGGAGTGAGATCATTTATTTCATTTGGGATATGTATTCCGAGTATATCCACATCACCATCAGACCATTTTATTGGTAAACTATATGGTAATGTACATTTTTTATTTTTTAGTGATCCAATACATAATATAGTAAATTTATCATAATTTGGTTGTAATCCAGAGAGGTTAGAAAATGTATCTAGATCCTCTATGAGGCTGTGGAGGGATTCAAGTTGTGGATTTAAAAGAAAACATGAATCATCAACGTACAATGACACCTTTGTTTTTAAGCCCTGGATTTCGAATCCCTTGATATTATTGTTGGATATGATTTTAATAGCTAACATTTCAATGGCCATAATAAATAAATATGCCGATAGTGGACAACCTTGTTTTACTCCTCTTGACAGTTTAAAACTTTCGGAGAAATAGCCATTATTTACTATTTTACACCTAGGGTTACTATACATGATTTTAACCCATTTTATAAGAGATTCTCCAAAATTGAAATGCTCCAGGCATTTATATATAAACTCTGGTCATACTTTATCAAATGCCTTTTCAAAGTCTGCTATTAATTGCAGGCCTGGTTTCCCAGATTTGTATTAGTGTTCTATTGTTTCCAGTACTTGCCTTATATTATCTCCAATGTATCGTCCATGTAAGAAAACCTGTCTGATTAGAATGAATAATGTCCGACAATACCTTTTTAATTTTATGCGCTATACATTTTGCTAGAATTTTTGCATCACAACACTGAAGTGTAAGGGGCCTCCATGGACTGGATCTTTATATTTCCCACTTGTATCCTGTTTCGGTAATAATAAAATCAGACCTTCTTCTTGAGTGTCTGATAATCTACCATTTACATAGGAGTGGTTAAAACATGCTAATAACGGTCCTCTGAGTATATCAAAAAAGGTTTGGTATACCTCGACTGGTATGCCATCCAACCCTGGAGTTTCCCCGGACTTAAAGTCTTTAATTGCATCCAGAAGTTCCTCCTCGGTAATTTCACCTTCACATGAGTCTTTCTGTATGGCTGTTAATTTTACATTATCAATAGAAAAAAAAATCCCTACAATTAGCTTCAGTTAGAGGAGATGGAGGCGACTGAAACGAAAACATATCCTTAAAGCACTTTGCTTCCTCCTTCAAAATATAATTTGGTGAATCATGGGTGACTCCATTATTTGTAACCAGTTTCAGTTAATTATTTTGGTAGCATTTCTATGTTGAAGATTAAAAAATAATTTGGTGAATTTTTCCCCATATTCCATCCAGTTTGCTTTATTTTTATAATATATTACACTTGATCTTTCTTGAATAAGTTTCTCCATTTATTTTTGTTTTTCCTCTAATTTATTCTGAGGCTCTATGTTACAGTTTTTATTGCTATCTATCTGTTCTGTTAGACCTTCTATTTCCTTTGTTAGTATGGACTCTTTTGACCTCAATTGCTTTTGAATTGCATGGCCTCTAAAAGCACATTTAAAAGTGTCCCATACAATAAGGGGATTTGCTGTACCTATGTTATGTTGGAAAAAATCAGTTATAAATTCCTCTGTCCTAGTTAAAAACAAGTTATCATCCAATAGGCTTTGATTAAATTTCCAATGTCCTCGCCCACGTGGAAATTAATGTATAGTAATGTAATGTATATGCCAGTAATATGATGGTCCGACCGCATTCTGTCCCCTATCAACACTTTTTAAACTTTTGGTGCCAACGAGAATGACATAAGAAAGAAGTCAAGACGACTAGCTTGATTGAGTCTCCGCCATGTCTATCTCACTAGGTCAGGATATTTAAGCCTCCATATATCTACTAGTTCTAATGTATCCATGACATTCATGATTTCCTTAAGAGCATGAGGGTGATAGTTTGTAGTGTGATTTCCTTTACGGTCCATTGAGCTATTTAAAACAGTATTATAATCTCCCACCATAATAATAGAGTCTTGTATTGCTTGCAGGGTTGATAATGTATTATATATATTGTCAAAGAAGTTAATGAGCCATATCTGTTTATGGTCCAATTACATATTTAAAATCATCCATCTACCTTGCGGATCTGTTTGGTCAATTCGCACATTCGGATCGAAATTACTGTTAATTAATATCATCACCCCTTTTGAGTTTCTTTGCCCTTGGTAGAAGTATATTTCGCCCCCCCCCCCCCCCAGTCCTTTTTCCACACAACTTCATCTAGTTTCCTGTAAACAATTGATATTATATTCCTTCTCTTTGAGCCATGTATATATTGTTCTTCTTTTCTTATTATCTGGTAAGCCATTACAATTATAACTGGCTATACTTATTTCACCACTTACCATAATGAGATACAAGTTTCAAGTCTATTTATCATTATACAGTGGGGAAAAAAGTATTTAGTCAGCCACCAATTGTGCAAGTTCTCCCACTTAAAAAGATGAGAGAGGCCTGTAATTTTCATCATAGGTACACGTCAACTATGACAGACAAAATGAGATTTTTTTTTTCAAAAAATCACATTGTAGGATTTTTAATGAATTTCTTTGCAAATTATGGTGGAAAATAAGTATTTGGTCACCTACAAACAAGCAAGATTTCTGCCTCTCACAGACCTGTAACTTCTTCTTTAAGAGGCTCCTCTGTCCTCCACTCATTACCTGTATTAATGGCACCTGTTTGAACTTGTTATCAGTATAAAATATACCTGTCCACAACCTCAAACAGTCACACTCCAAACTCCACTATGGCCAAGACCAAAGAGCTGTCAAAGGACACCAGAAACAAAATTGTAGACATGCACCAGGCTGGGAAGACTGAATCTGCAATAGGTAAGCAGCTTGGTTTGAAGAAATCAACTGTGGGAGCAATTATTAGGAAATGGAAGACATACAAGACCACTGATAATCTCCCTCGATCTGGGGCTCCACGCAAGATCTCACCCCGTGGGGTCAAAATGATCACGATCACAAGTGAGCAAAAATACCAGAACCACACGGGGGGACCTAGTGAATGACCTGCAGAGAGCTGGGACCAAAGTAACAAAGCCTACCATCAGTAACACACTTCGCCGCCAGGGACTCAAATCCTGCAGTGCCAGACGTGTCCCCCTGCTTAAGCCAGTACATGTCCAGGCCCGTCTGAAGTTTGCTAGAGTGCATTTGGATGATCCAGAAGAGGATTGGGAGAATGTCATATGGTCAGATGAAACCAAAATATAACTTTTTGGTAAAAACTAAACTCGTCGTGTTTGGAGGACAAAGAATGCTGAGTTGCATCCAAAGAACACCATACCTACTGTGAAGCATGGGGGTGGAAACATCATGCTTTGGGGCTGTTTTTCTGCAAAGGGACCAGGACGCCTGATCCGTGTAAAGGAAAGAATGAATGGGGCCATGTATCGTGAGATTTTGAGTGAAAACCTCCTTCCATCAGCAAGGGCATTGAAGATGAAACGTGGCTGGGTCTTTCAGCATGACAATGATCCCAAACACACCGCCCGGGCAACGAAGGAGTCGCTTCGTAAGAAGCATTTCAAGGTCCTGGAGTGGCCTAGCCAGTCTCCAGATCTCAACCCCATAGAAAATCTTTGGAGGGAGTTGAAAGTCCGTGTTGCCCAGCGACAGCCCCAAAACATCACTGCTCTAGAGGAGATCTGCATGGAGGAATGGGCCAAAATACCAGCAACAGTGTGTGAAAACCTTGTGAAGACTTACAGAAAACGTTTGACCTGTGTCATTGCCAACAAAGGGTATATAACAAAGTATTGAGAAACTTTTGTTATTGACCAAATACTTATTTTCCACCATAATTTGCAAATAAATTCATTAAAAATCCTAAAATGTGATTTTCTGGATTTTTTCCCCTCATTTTGTCTGTCATAGTTGACGTGTACCTATGATGAAAATTACAGGCCTCTCTCATCTCTTTAAGTGGGAGAACTTGCACAATTGGTGGCTGACTAAATAATTTTTTCCCCCACTGTATATGTTTGTAAATTTACCAATAAAAAATACCATAGTGATTGAGTGTCCATATAGCTGGACCATGATATTTGTATTGCTACTAAGTAACCCTCCAATTGTTTTCTACTATTCCCCCCGCTAAAGCCCCTCCCCATCCCAAGTTGGGTTGTCATCCCAGTGATCGGCATACCACCCCTGTCCCCCCGGATCCCTAGGCCCCCCGAGAGGCCAGGACCCATCCTTCGAAAACAGCAGGTCAACCGCCAAAAGCATTTCCAATGCTCGCATCTCAATATATACAGTGGGGAGAACAAGTATTTGATACACTGCCGATTTTGCAGGTTTTCCTACTTACAAAGCATGCAGAGGTCTGTAATTTTTATCATAGGTACACTTCAACTGTGAGAGACGGAATCTAAAACAAAAATCCAGAAAATCACATTGTATGATTTTTAAATAATGAATTTGCATTTTATTGCATGACATAAGTATTTGATCACCTACCAACCAGTAAGAATTCCGGCTCTCACAGACCTGTTAGTTTTTCTTTAAGAAGCCCTCCTGTTCTCCACTCATTACCTGTATTAACTGCACCTGTTTGAACTCGTTACCTGTATAAAAGACACCTGTCCACACACTCAATCAAACAGACTCCAACCTCTCCACAATGGCCAAGACCAGAGAGCTGTGTAAGGACATCAGTGATAAAATTGTAGACCTGCACAAGGCTGGGATGGGCTACAGGACAATAGGCAAGCAGCTTGGTGAGAAGGCAACAACAGTTGGCGCAATTATTAGAAAATGGAAGAAGTTCAAGATGACGGTCAATCACCCTCGGTCTGGGGCTCCATGCAAGATCTCACCTCGTGGGGCATCAATGATCATGAGGAAGGTGAGAGATCAGCCCAGAACTACACGGCAGGACCTGGTCAATGACCTGAAGAGAGCTGGGACCACAGTCTCAAAGAAAACCATTAGTAACACACTACGCCGTCATGGATTAAAATCCTGCAGCGCACGCAAGGTCCCCCTGCTCAAGCCAGCGCATGTCCAGGCCCGTCTGAAGTTTGCCAATGACCATCTGGATGATCCAGAGGAGGAATGGGAGAAGGTCATGTGGTCTGATGAGACAAAAATAGAGCTTTTTGGTCTAAACTCCACTCGCCGTGTTTGGAGGAAAAAGAAGGATGAGTACAACCCCAAGAACACCATCCCAACCGTGAAGCATGGCGGTGGAAACATCATTCTTTGGGGATGCTTTTCTGCAAAGGGGACAGGACGACTGCACCGTATTGAGGGGAGGATGGATGGGGCCATGTGGCCAACAACCTCCTTCCCTCAGTAAGAGCATTGAAGATGGGTCGTAGCTGGGTCTTCCAGCATGACAACGACCCGAAACACACAGCCAGGGCAACTAAGGAGTGGCTCCGTAAGAAGCATCTCAAGGTCCTGGAGTGGCCTAGCCAGTCTCCAGACCTGAACCCAATATAAAATCTTTGGAGGGAGCTGAAAGTCCGTATTGCCCAGCGACAGCCCCGAAACCTGAAGGATCTGGAGAAGGTCTGCATGGAGGAGTGGGACAAAATCCCTGCTGCAGTGTGTGCAAACCTGGTCAAGACCTACAGGAAACATATGATCTCTGTGATTGCAAACAAAGGTTTCTGTACCAAATATTAAGTTCTGATTTTCTGATGTATCAAATACTTATGTCATGCAATAAAATGCAAATTAATTACTTAAAAATCATACAATGTGTTTTTCTGATTTTTGTTATAGATTCCGTCTCTCACAGTTGAAGTGTACCTACAGTGGGGCAAAAAAGTATTTAGTCAGCCACTATTTGTGCAAGTTCTCCCACTTAAAAAGATGAGAGAGGCCTGTAATTTTCATCATAGGTACACGTCAACTATGAAAGACAAATTGAGAAAAAAAAATCCAGAAAATCACATTGTAGGATTTTTTATGAATTTATTTGCAAATTATGGTGGAAAATAAGTATTTGGTCACCTACAAACAAGCAAGATTTCTGGCTCTCACAGACCTGTAACTTCTTCTTTAAGAGGCTCCTCTGTCCTCCACTCGTTACCTGTATTAATGGCATCTGTTTGAACTTGTTATCAGTATAAAAGACACCTGTCCACAACCTCAAACAGTCACACTCCAAACTCCACTATGGCCAAGACCAAAGAGCTGACAAAGGACACCAGAAACAAAATTGTAGACCTGCACCAGGCTGGGAAGACTGAATCTGCAATAGGTAAGCAGCTTGGTTTGAAGAAATCAACTGTGGGAGCAATTATTAGGAAATGGAAGACATACAAGACCACTGATAATCTCCCTCGATCTGAGGCTCCACGCAAGATCTCACCCCGTAGGGTCAAAATGATCACAAGAACGGTGAGCAAAAATCCCAGAACCACACGGGGCGACCTAGTGAATGACCTGCAGAGAGCTGGGACCAAAGTAACAAAGCCTACCATCAGTAACACACTACGCCGCCAGGGACTCAAATCCTGCAGTGCAGGACGTGTCCGCCTGCTTAAGCCAGTAAATGTCCAGGCCTGTCTGAAGTTTGCTAGAGTGCATTTGGATGATCCAGAAGAGGATTGGGAGAATGTCATATGGTCAGATGAAACCAAAATAGAACTTTTTGGTAAAAACTCAACTCGTCGTGTTTGGAGGACAAAGAATGCTGAGTTGCATCCAAAGAACACCATACCTACTGTGAAGCATGGGGGTGGAAACATCATGCTTTTGGGCTGTTTTTCTGCAAAGGGACCAGGACGACTGATCCGTGTAAAGGAACGAATGAATGGGGCCATGTATCGTGAGATTTTGAGTGAAAACCTCCTTCCATCAGCAAGGGCATTGAAGATGAAACGTGGCTGGGTCTTTCAGCATGACAATGATCCCAAACACACCGCCCGGGCAATGAAGGAGTGGCTTCGTAAGAAGCATTTCAAGGTCCTGGAGTGGCCTAGCCAGTCTCCTGATCTCAACCCCATAGAAAATCTTTGGAGGGAGTTGAAAGTCTGTGTTGCCCAGCGACAGCCCCAAAACATCACTGCTCTAGAGGAGATCTGCATGGAGGAATGGGCCAAAATACCAGCAACAGTGTGTGAAAACCTTGTGAAGACTTACAGAAAACGTTTGACCTGTGTCATTGCCAACAAAGGGTATATAACAAAGTATTGAGAAACTTTTGTTATTGACCAAATACTTATTTTCCACCATAATTTGCAAATAAATTCATTAAAAATCCTACAATGTGATTTTCTGGATTTTTTTCCCTCATTTTGTCTGTCATAGTTGACGTGTACCTATGATGAAAATTACAGGCCTCTCTCATCTTTTTAAGTGGGAGAACTTGCACAATTGGTGACTGACTAAATACTTTTTTTCCCCACTGTATGATAACAATTACAGACCTCTACATGCTTTGTAAGTAGGAAAACCTGCCTAATCGGCAGTGTATCAAATACTTGTTCTCCCCACTGTATATAGCTATTTAAAATATATCTCTATTCAAATATCTTGCATATCTTAATTTCCATCATTATCAATTAATATGCGTAATAATGTCGGCAGTTCATGCGTCGGATTGTTACCTATAACCCGGATTTCCATTGTATTACATTACATTTTTGTCTAGCAATTATTATTTTAGCAAACTTTTGTGGTTCATCCTATGTTCTCCCTAACATCCTTACCCCCTTGCAACAGATGTGGGATACACACACACACACACACACACTCTTACACACTCAACCCCTTTCCTCCACAATCAACCATAAGCTCAGATGCTCAACGGTTGTTACATCCCAGAGCCCAACTCAACAAAGGACCTGATTTACGAATGCATATACAGTTACAGCTGTTTGAGAAAGCATGCAAGATTGAGCAGACTATTTGTTTCTCACATTTATTTTGACTGACATGAGTTCTGAAGAACAACATACCATACCGCAGGCTTTAAATTAGGCCTATTATATGTTATTACCACAATTTGTCCTCTACAATTGTAAATAGTATGGAGAAGCTTACATGATATTTCCCCAAGCACATTTGAACAGGGTAAAATGTTTGATATCCACAGGATTGATAATAACAATAATTTCCATATAGCCTATTGCATCCTATGAATGAAAAAGCCCTCATATTCGTTACTGTAGCATGTGCTTATAGACATGGATACTGCATATAATCTTGTTGACTTATTAAGGTGCCTGCTATGTTCTGCTCATTATGTGTACTCTGTTACGCTGCTGTTTTATTTCTCAG
This sequence comes from Coregonus lavaretus, assembly GCF_964263955.1. NCBI lineage: Eukaryota > Metazoa > Chordata > Actinopteri > Salmoniformes > Salmonidae > Coregonus > Coregonus lavaretus. The sequence continues at coordinate 27,062,233 of NC_140018.1, forward strand.
AACATCACGCTGTGGTAGTGTTCCAGAAATAGATCAGTACTGCAGTTGGTCTCAGTGCAGTTCCATGGCTGTCTGTGAGCTCATAGTAGAACACCTGAGTGGGCCTTTATTAGACAAGCCAGCGTCGGGGAGACCCCAGAACCATCCCTCTCCCAACCCCTCTCTGGTCCTGCCCCATCCCCCCGGGCTCATTGGAATGGCTGGAATTGAACCAATAGAATGGTACCAAACACATGCAAACAACAGGGTTGAATCCGTTCCATTGATTCCATTCCAGCCTTTACAATGAGCCTGTCCTCCTATAGCTCCTCCCACCAGCCTCTTCTGACCCACAGTCGCAGCAGTAGTCAGCAGCTGTGGAGTGTCACATCACATGGAAGCCATAGGAACTGTCTACAGAGACGCATTGTCCCAGATCCAAACATGTCAGACCAATACCATTTTCTCCATTTCAAATCATCCATTTGGAAATATATAGCCTATGACTACCTACTCCCTTATCTCCACACTCAACAGAATTAAATGGGGGAACAGAATGTCTATGGGATGGAGTGGAACATTAAGAAATGGTAATGGTCCACACAGAGAAGTGATATGGGGAACTATTTCCAGTAGGTACATTTTTCCTCAAACGAGTCATTGTTCATGCCCATGAGGCATGCAGCAAATTGGTATATTATATTCTGAATCATGTCCCATCTTGAGTTACGCTCATGTAATGTGACAGCTGAATATTAGACTACAAATCCACTTACTTTTGGGACGATTACATTGAGTTGGGTGATTTACCTCACACCATTTATTTGTGGCACTACTGCTGACAAGAGCCGAGCAGCCGAGCAACTACCATTAGAAATGACACAGTCTACTTGACCCAGACATAGTAATGTCGTTCTTCCATAGTGGACAGATGACTGGTATTGTGCAGTAGACAGACGGCTACTATGAACTGGTGCAAAAGACTAGTGATATAGGCCAAACAAATTCCAATCCTATTCATCTGATTCGGTACACATTCATGTAAAAACTTGATTGCATTCTCTCACATTTTTAAGTGTCTGTTTGTTAATGAAAAAATTCCATTGAAGTTTTAATGGAGACAGACTGAGGCACCATTATTCCCCCTAATGCCCAGTAATGTCATCTGAGGACAACGTGGAGGGATGGAAGAGATGGGGGGGTTTATTATAATTTGTATTCATATTATCTGTATTGATCTGTATGCTTATGCACCAGGGAATGATTCTGCTGTTCTGTCTGCAACCAACCTCCATCCCGTCCTTACAGCCCCTCTAAGCCATTTGTCCATTTTGTGACATTACACCTACTTTATTTATTACCAGCATGCTGCAGTGCCTTTGTCCTGAACTCTCCTCTGGCACCAGCGTGTCTGTCTGCCCCTGGCTGCCGCCAGCCCATCCACCACCTCTCACTGTCCACAGAGTAGACATGCTCTCTGTCTCTCTCTGTGCCTCTGTGTCTCTGTGTGTCTCTCTCTCTCTCTCACTCTCACTCACTCACTCACCCCATCCAGTGTGTCAGCTCTGAAGCCCATACAGCACTGACAGTGAATGACGGTGAAAGACCCTATACTGTATGTCTACTCAGTGCTGCATTCTGTCAGGGCGCTCATCTCAACATCAAAGTCAACTTAAAAGTGCTGTTCGCGTCCTTAGAGAGGATCCCACTCCTCACACTCCAACTGCATGTGACGGACACAAAAGTTAGAGAACGATCACGTCCTACGGGGGAAAGAGAGACACCAGAGAAACCATAAACACTGGGATATTATGATTTACAGATCAAAATAAGCTGTTTATGGCTGCTTTGTCTACATTTACATTTTAGTCATTTAGCAGACACTCTTATCCAGAGCAACTTACAGTTAGTGAGTACATACATTTATTTCATACTGGCCCCCCGTGGGAATCGAACCCACAACCCTGGCGTTGCAAACGCCATGCTCTACCAACTGAGCTACATCCCTGCCGGCCATTCCCTCCCGTACCCTGGACGATGCTGGGCCAATTGTGCGCCGCCCCATGGGTCTCCCGGTCGGCTACGACAGAGCCTGGATTCGAACCAGGATCTCTAGTGGCACAGCCTTAGACCACTGCGCAACTCGGGAGACTACATACTGTAAAGACACAGACACACAATGGAAAGCTAATATCAGAATTATACAGTGTACAAAACATTAGGAACACTTGCTCTTTCCATGACATAGAATGTCCAGGTGAATCCAGGTGAAAGCTATGATCCCTTATTGATGTCACTTGTTAAATCCACTTCAATCAGTGTAGATGAAGGGTAGGAGACAGGTTAAAGAAGGATTTTTAAGCCTTGAGACAACTGAGACATGGATTGTGTATGTGTGCCATTCAGAGGGTGAATGGACAAGACAAAATATTGAAGTGCCTTTGAACGGGGTATGGTAGTAGGTGCCAGGCGCACCGGTTTGAGTGTCAAGAACTGCAATGCTGTTGGGTTTTTCATGCTCAACAGTTTCCCGTGTATATAAAGAATGGTCCACCAACCAAAGGACATCCAGCCAACTGAGGCTGTTCTGAGGGCAAAAGGGGTGCAACTCAATATTAGGAAGGTGTTCCTAATGGTTTGTACACTCAGTGTATAATCACATCATTGTGCAAAATAAGTGCTCTTCAGATTGACTGACTACGCCAGTGGTGTGACTTGAGGAACTCAGGTGTGCCGTAAAGCTTTTTCTAATCTTGATTATTTTTATGAACACTCACTTAAAACGTGACCTGTGGAATGCACATGGGATTTTGACTTGGGAGCCCTAGTGCCGGTCAGATAATCAACCCAGTATCACAGATTATTGTGAAATAGACTCGATTTGCTTATTGAAAATTTGTGACTGGCACACAAAATAGTATATTTTTTTGTGTGCAATACACGATTTTGTATACAGTGAATTCCAATCACAGATAAAGACAGTAGGTTACTAAAGACAGAAACGATAAGAGGGAGGTTGGTCGGGGAGGACGGGTGGGCGTATAATGTGAACATCTAGCAATCCAAAAGTTGCGTGTTCGAATCTCATCACGGACAACTTTAGCATTTTAGCTCATTAGCAACTTTGCACCTACTTACTACTTTTTAGCCACTTTGCAACTAATTAGCATGTTAGCTAACCCTTCCTAACCTTAACCCTTTAACCTAACTCCTAACCCTAACGTTAACCCTAACCTTAACCCTTTAACTAAGCTGTAATAGTGTGTTGCAGATAATACGTTATATGGCACGTGGTTACATCTGTATCGTTGTTTCAAGTCTAGTGCGCTCAGGCTGTTGTTATATTTGAGGGGCGCGCATCATTAGCAAAGTAATTTGTATCATTTTACTTAGTCTGTGAAAACCATTGTCCCCCTTTGTTTAGGCAAGCATAGATTAGCTAGCATGTTAGCTAGCATATTACCTAACCCTAACCCTAACCCCTAGCCTAGCAAATGTTAGCCACCTAGCTAGCCTAGCTAATGTTAGCCACAACAAATTGGAATTTGTGTAATGTACACGAATGCGTTATGAAGAAAGAAGATCATGTAATACACACGAAATGCATTGTGATGGAAATTGTGTAATACACACAAAAAGTGAATTGTTTTGTGTGCCTCTCACGAATAAGTAATTTGTGTCAATTTCACAATAAGCTGTAATAGTGTGTTGCAGATAATACGTTATATGGCACGTGGTTACATCTGTATCGTTGTTTCAAGTCTAGTGCGCTCAGGCTGTTGTTATATTTGAGGGGCGCGCATCATTAGAAAAGTAATTTGTATCATTTTACTTAGTCTGTGAAAACCATTGTTGCACAAGTATTCACCCCCTTTGTTTAGGCAAGCATAGATTAGTTCAGAAGTAAACTTTGGCTAAACAAATCACATAATAAGTTACATGGACTCACTCTGTGTGAAATAATAGGGGTTGACAAGCCTTTTGAATGACTTCCCCTTCCTCTGTCCCCCTTACATACAACATCTGTAAGGTCCCTCAGTCAAGTATTACATTTCAAGCACCGATTCAACTGCAAAGAGCAGGGAGCTTTTCGGAAGCCTCATAAAGGGCAGTAATTGGTAGATTGGTAGCAATAACAAATAAGACATTGAATATATCTTTAAGCATGGTCAAGTTAATAATTATGCTGTGGATGATGTATTAAACTACCCAGACATCAAAGATGCAGTCGTCCTCCTGAACTGAGCTGCAGGACAGGAAGGAAACTGCTTAGGGATGTCACCATGAGGCCATTGGTTATTTTTAAACAGCTACAGAGTTCAATGACATCAACAACATTGTAGTGACTCCACAATAATGACTTAAATGACAGAGTGAAAAGAAGAACACAAAATAAACGGAATAAAAATATTCAAAAACATGCGTATGTACGCAACAAGGAACTAAAGTAATACTGCAAAAAAACACAGCAAAGGAATACACTTTTTGGGCTAAATGCAAAGCCTTATGTTTGGGGCAAATTCAACACAACACATCACTGAGTAACTGACTCCTTATTTTCAAGCATGGTGGTGGCTGCATCATGATATGGGTATGGTTGACATCGGCAAAGACTGGGGAGTTTTTCAGGATGAAAAGAAACGGGATGGAGCTAAGCACATGTATAGTCCTAGAGGAAAACCTGCTTCAGTCTGCTTTACACCAGACACTGGGAGAGGAATTTGCCTTTCAGCAGGACAATAACCTACAACAAAGCCAAATATACACTGGAGTTGCTTACCAAGAAGACAATGAATGTTCCTAAGTGGCGAAGTTACAGTATTTATTTAAATCTGCTTGAAAATCTAAGGCAAGACTTGAAAATTGCTATGTAGTCATGATCCAACACCTTGACAGAGCTTAAATCATTTTGAAAATAATAATGGGCAAATATTGCACAATACAGGTATGCAAAGCTATTATGAGACTTAACCAATAATAAATACACTAATTGGTAGAAGTTCCTCTGAGTGTATTCTATCCCTTTAGAATATCCCATATGAAGGCCAGACATGAGGGAAGGAATGAAGCAGTGGGATTAAATAATAAACAGCATCACTGCACTGAACTCAAAAGACAATATCTACTTTACTGCTGACTATGGTGCGACCTTGAAGCAACAAATAAGACAGAACCCCGATGCAATAAACTCACAGCCTGGAAACAGAGCGGGAGAGAGATACCAAGGTATATGCCTTCTCCCCTCAAGGCAAAGTCAGTATAGTGTGGCATTTACACTCCATCTCTGCATTGTATCTCCCCACGCCTTCTGAAGATGTGATATGAATGACACTATAGATCCCAGACCCTGATGAAATACACCTTATGTGCACAATATTATAAAGAGACGTGTACACATCCTGATTTTGTCTATAGATGTAAACGGTAGATATCAAATGAAACATTAAAATGCAGTCTCTCTCTTTGTTATCCGAGATGTGGCGTTACCCCTACGGACGCTCGTCCCTCAACTGAGATTAGAGTCGTCGCACTATCTGAGGTAAGACAATGGATTGTCTCGTTCTATTCCTGTGACTTAGCCTATCCCACAGGGGAATGAGATGCCATTTACAAACGAGGCACAGGAGAGCACCACACCTCCAATTAAAGATGGCTGTTTGCATTTACAAATCTCGGCAAACTACAGCCACCTGCATTCGCATCAACCATGTTTTCCCTTGATGTATTGTAACTAGATAGCCTGCATCATTATGGACACTGACAACTAACTAGATTAGGTATGAAGGCCTGTTTTACCTTTGTAGTTAGGTACACTAATAGAAGAAGGCCTGTTATATCTTTGTGTGTGTGCGGGGGGGGGGGGGGGGCGCATGTTCCTCTGGCTGCCTCTCTACCTCAGGGGGGAACCTGGGCCACATCAAACACAAACACCTGCTAAGAGAGAGGGCTCTGGAGCAGCTGACTCCCCCAACAGATGTGCCCCCCAACCCCCCTCCTCAAAGAGGAGAGTCTACGGTCTTTACATCCAACTAGCCCATACCCCCTCTCCTCTCCATCTGGTGGGGTTGAGGCCTGGCTGTGCCACGCTGGCTGTGTGCTGAGTCTGTGCTCAGTAAAGCAAAGCGCCCGGCCATCGGCAGGATGATGTCTGTCTGGTACACCACCAGATGAGCAGTGCTGCACAATCACAACCTCCCCAGGGTAGCTACTGCTGCTGCGTCAACCCCCGATTCAGTTCCATTACCGCTACATGCTTTTCCTTGGATGTACTGGGCTCTGCTCTGCCTTCCACTACTATAGCAAGCTAGGAGACTGGGCAGCCACTGCTGAAGCAGAGGCTGTCAAGTGGAAACAACTTAATCCAGGTATCCAGGGGAGACGATCTTAGTTCTGTAGAACAGTGTCGTGCTTGCATGATTCCTAGGCAGATACGTCATCTAGACAAAGCACGCTGGCACAGGTTTATACTAGAGGGCTTTTTTGTTGGCAGGATCTAATAGGGGATATGCCTGCATGAGTGTGCATTCAGGCACGTGTGCGTGCGTGTTTCGAGCTATAGTTCCAGTCAGCAAACACTTGATAATCTTGCAGATTGCCCTGTTTTGAGCCCCACCTGTTTAGTTAAAGATTTGTATTATATATTTTTTTTTTTGGTGCCTGTTTTGCATGTTATTTTGGTATTAATACATGTCACATATCAGTTTGCAAACAATGTAAAAAATAAATATATCATTGAGTTAATAAAGCCGCATACAAAAATTGTCTATTTTTTGCTTTCTTGAGTAAGGCAGCTCCAAAATGCGCCGTGGTGCTAAGGTTTGATCCCAGGCTGTGTCACAGCCGGCTGTGACCGGGAGGCCCAGCGTCGTCCAGGTTAGGGGAGGGTTTGGCAGGCCGGGATGTCCTTGTCTCATCGTGTTCTAGCGACTCTTTCTGTCGGCGCATGTCTCGGTCAAATAAATGATCAATATTTCAATATTTTATTTGGATGGGCAAGGAGGTACGATAGGGCCTGATGACAGGGAAACACTGCTGGTTTGACAGTCTGCTGTCTGTCCTGCCTCTCAATTCCGGTGTTATTTTTGTATGCTGTAGTTGGCTGCAGTCAAATTTATTTTCACGAATAAGGGAGAGCATGATGCTTCTTCATCGTCTCCTGTGAATGAATTTCCACGTCCCATGTTATGTAAGTGGTAACGATGAGGTGAAATCCACTTAATTAGTGTTTTGTGGCACATTCATTTATTTTATTTTGAGTGTTTCATAGGCCTATACAGTCAGCAACGGAGTCGGGCGCATAGGCTATTTACTGTGCTTTGATTGACAACCTAACTGTCAGCAAGTGTTGACTAGTTTATAAAAGGTGTCTAACTGATTCAATAAAGTCAATCTCCTATATCCCTTTGCTATTCATAAATCATACCATGGAAATATAACTATGTTGTATCGCATTGGGACAAGTAAACCAAATATCTTTATTTATTTATTTATTTGTTTATTTTTTGGGGGGTAGATCTGCAGGATTAGCTCCAGGTAAATATTGCAATCCTTCAGCCATTCCTGGACCGGTGACCAAAAACAAGCTACAAATGGACGGTACCAAAACAAATGATCTAATGATTCTGTATCTTCACAGCAAAATCTGTAGAGCTGGGAAGATTGTATCCCCTATATAAATAACATTCTATTGGTAGCAAGAATTTTGTATAATAATTTAAATTGAAAAATTCTAAGTTTTGAATCCGGTGTCGTTTTGCGTATCAGTTCATAAACACTGTGCCATGGAATCGGTACGTCAAAAATCTCTTCCCAACTATTTTGCAATCTATGTGTAGTAACTTGACAAGGAATGCCCACACGCATTTCAATATTACTTTCAACCCAATAAAGAAAAGGTGTACAGCCATGTACAAACGGTACAAAAACAGCAGAACGATACAGCCTACTCAACCTGTGGTAGAATCACATTGTACAGATCTGACTCTTGGTGATGACATCATCAAAGGGGAAAGGTCACGGTCAATGCCAATAACCATGCACAAACATAAGGTTAACAAGTAAACCACATCAGTGTTTTCTTTTCTTTACTTTACAACACTGTAGAACTTCTGCTGGTGTTACTGTAAATGTAAACAAAACAAAAAAAATGACAGTCCTTATTTCTTTGCAACTAGATCTGCTGCTCCAAACAAACACTAACACCACGAGTCTCTCAGTCTCAACTACAGAGTTAGTCTTTCAGGAGGCTTGTGACTACGCTGTGATCTGCGCAGTACTCCTGGTGTGCCACGAGACACAGGTAAGGCGTGTCCCAGTGGAGCTGGGTCTGAGGGCACAGGAGCGGGTTGGGTGTTTGTGAGAGAATGTCCATCACCCTCTGCTGGAACCACTGAATGCCCCTGTTCCTCAGATACTGTTTCCTGTGTGGTTTGAACTTGTATACTACCACCCACTGCTGTTCCGTCTGAAAACATGGTCTTGTCTTTGTCATAGCGCAGGTGGAGGTGGTCCTGCGCATGACTCGACCATCAGTCAGATTGACCACAAAGGAGACGGGACCACTCTGACTCAGAATGATACCTGGCAACCAGCGTTGGCTGCTTGTGAAGTTGCGGATGTAGACAGTGTCATTGGGTTTTAACTGTCTCTCCCTCGCGTGGTGGTCATGTCTCTCTTTTCCACTCGTGCTTTGATGTCCAGACGCAGTAGATCCAGGTGAGCTTTTGGCTTTCTGCCCATTATCATTTCCGCTGGAGCCTGTCCTGTTGTTGTTTGTGTCATGATGCGGTACTGGAACAAGAACCGAGAGAGCTTAGTTGTGATGGTTCCCCCAGTCATCCTTTTGAGCCCCTATTTTAGTGTCTGCACAGCCCGCTCCCCTAAGCCGTTTGAGGCCGGGTGAAACGGAGCGCTGCGGACATGGCGAATCCTGTTTCTCCGCATGAATTCTTGGAACAAGTCACAGGTAAACGTTGTTGCGTTGTCGGACACAAGAGAGTCAGGCAGACCATGGGTTGCAAACACCTGCCGAAACTTTTCGATGGTTGTGGTCACTGTGATGTTGCTCATGATGTGAGCCTCCAGCCACTTGGAGTGCGCGTCCACCATCACAAGTAACATGTGACCCATGAAAGGGCCTGCAAAGTCTATGTGCAGCCTGGACCATGGGCGGTCAGCCACTCCCACAGATGTAGTGGCGCGGGCAGCGCCATCTTCTGGTTACTCTGACACTCAGAACATGATTTAACTTTGTTTTCTACATTCTGATCCATGTTAGGCCACCAGATGTAAGATTTGCATTGTCCTTCCCCGCTATATACACTATAGTGTACTGGTAAGCTGACAGTGTGAGGGCCCAGCGCTGTATCCTTGCTGAAGCCATGGGAGGAATGCATCTTGATTCACTGAAAAGGCTCATCAGTGGTTTGTGGTCAGTGCATATGGTGAAATGACGACTGTAGAGGTACTGATGAAAGCGTTTCACAGCAAAGACTATGGCCTTCCTTGTCTAACTGTGAATAACCCTTCTCAGCACTCGTCAGCGTACGTGATGCGAATCCAATGGGTTTCTCTAAACCTGTCACGGTTCAGACAGACGACCAGAGGACCACAATTGCGTCACACCAGAAAGTTTATTAAACTTAAGGGAAAAGGGAAGTAGGGAGTGAATGAAGGCTCCAGGGGTAACAGGGATCCCGTCCAATGTGCTGGGTCTGTGCCCCCCCCAGTGGCAGCGATGCGTCCTATGAAGCCGGTGGTGGGTGGTCCAGAAGTCCTGGGGGGGGGGGGAGACACAGACACAACAGGGCGGAATGAAACAAGGCAGCAGTACAGTTCAAGGGAAATCCAAAATACGTAGTAGCAAGGCAGAAGGCTGGTCAGAGTTACCGGGATTGAAGAGTAGTCAGGAGTCGTAATGGCAGAAGCAGGTCTGGATCTCCTGGGGCAGACGAGTATCCAAAAATCAGGCAGGTCCGGGGTCACAAAACCAGGGTGAGCCAGAAGCGCGAGCAAACAGGTTCCGGGTGTGAGCTTTGCAGACGATCTGACACCGGAGAGCTGAAAGACAGGGCCTTAAATACTGGGAGAGGTAGTGGGTAATGCAGCGCAGCTGGCAGAGTAATTAGAGCAGAGCAGAGCAGGGACAGGTGGAGCTAGTTAGGCTGAGTAGAGAGAGTGGTGAGCAGAGTGGAAGAAAATAAGGTGGTAACCCGGTGGAGTGAGAGGCTCATGACAGAACCCCCCCCCCAAGGGACGGCCCCAGAAGTCCCAAGAGCAACACCACGCCGGGCGGGAGGAGGGGAGCCGGAGGAGGGCTAGAACTCCTCCGAACGGTCCGAGTGAACGTCCTCATCCTCGGAGGAAGCCGGAGGGCCGTGGTCGGGAGATGGGACGGGTCCCGAGACAGGATCAGGCACAGGACAGGAAGCCGAGCGGGCAGGACGGTTAGGGACCCCTCTGGGGCGGCCCCTACGGATTGCAGGTTGATCAGGATGCTGTTGGTGGAAAGCGGTGATGAGAGTCCTATCCACAATCCGACTAGCTGGCACCCAGGTCCTTTCCTCAGGTCCATAGCCCTCCCAGTCAATGAGGTACTGGAGACCCCTACCCCTCCGTCTGGACCGAAGCAGGCGGCGGACGGTGTAAACCAGACCACCATCGACGAGCCGTGGAGGAGGAGGACAAGGCGCAGCAGGGACCAGCGGACTCTCATGGATGGGCTTAATCTTAGACACATGGAAAGTGGGGTGCACCCTCAGGGAATTAGGCAGTTGGAGCCGGACAGCAGTTGGGCTAATCACTCTTATGATAGGGAATGGGCCAATGAACCGAGGTGCCAGCTTCTGCGACTCCACCCTGAGTGGCAGGTTCTTCGATGACAACCACACCCTTTGACCAACATGGTAGGTGGGAGCAGGAATTCTCCGACGGTTGGCCCCGGTAGTGTAGCTGGCAACGGATCTGAGGAGTGTGGCTCGGGCTTGTGACCAGGTGCGGCGACATCGACGGGCAAAAGCAAGTGCAGATGGGCAAGTAACCTCCTCTTCCTGGCTGGCAAATAGAGGAGGCTGGTATCCATAAACACATTGGAAAGGGGACATACCGATGGCAGAGCAGGTCAGAGAATTGTGTGCGTACTCCACCCATGTCAATTGCTGCGACCAGGAGTGGGGGTTGCGTGAAGTCATGCATCGCAGTGCCTTCTCGAGCTCCTGATTAGCCCGCTCTGACTGCCCATTGGATTGGGGATGGAATCCGGAAGTCAGACTGACTGTGGCTCCCAGCAGGTGACAGAACTCCTTCCAAAAAGCGGAGGAGAATTGTGGACCACGGTCAGAAACTACATCCTTAGGCAGTCCGTGGATCCGGAAGACGTGTTCCAGGACCACCTGGGCGGTCTCCTTGGCGGTTGGGAGCTTGGGGAGGGGAATGAAGTGTGCCATCTTGCTGAAACGGTCAACTATGGTGAGAATGACGGTCATGCCACTTGAAGGGGGCAGCCCCGTGACAAAGTCAAGGGCGATGTGAGACCAGGGACGTCTGGGCACAGGCAGGGGCTGCAGCAATCCGGCTGGGGGCTGGCAGGACGACTTGTGTTGGTTGCAGATGGGGCAGGCTTGGACGAATTCCCGTACATCCTTCCTCAGAGAGGGCCACCAGAACCTCTGGGCGAGCAGGTTGTAAGTGCGGGTGGAGCCAGGGTGACAAGCTAGGCGGGAGTCATGTCCCCACTGAACGACCTGGGACCTCAGGTCTTCGGGGACAAAAAGGCGGTCAGCTGGGCAAGTGCTGGGACCTGGCTGGTTACGGAGAGCCTCCAGCACCTGTTCCTCAACAGCCCAGGTCAGAGCTGCAACGATGCAGGGACTTGGCAGAATCGACACAGGGTCCTTGGAGGGGGTGTCATCCTTCTGGAATTGACGGGAGAGGGCGTCTGGCTTGGTGTTGCGTGATCCAGGCCGGTATGACAGAGTGAAATTAAACCTGGTGAAGAACAGGGCCCAGCGGGACTGCCTGGAGTTCAACCGTTTGGCCGTGCGGATGTACTCCAAGTTCTTATGATCGGTCCAAACGAGAAATGGAATGGTGGACCCCTCCAGCCAGTGACGCCACTCCTCCAAGGCAAGCTTCACAGCCAGCAGCTCACGGTTCCCTATGTCGTAATTGCACTCAGAGGGGGACAACCGACGTGAGAAAAAGGCACAGGGATGGAGCTTCCTATCCTCCGCAGCCCACTGAGAAATCACAGCACCAACTCCCACATCCGAGGCGTCCACCTCCACAATGAATTGCCGGTCCACATCAGGCATCTGGAGGATGGGAGCGGAGGTGAACCTCACCTTGAGGGTACTGAAGGCTTTGTCGGCTGCTGGGGTCCAGGTGAAGGGTTGCTTGGTGCTGGTTAGAGCAGTGAGAGGGGCAGCAACGGTACTGTAGTTCCGGATAAACTTTCTATAGAAGTTAGCAAACCCCAGAAACTGTTGCAGCTTCTTTCTGTTCTCCGGAACTGGCCATGAAGTGACTGCTGATACTTTGGCAGGATCCATTTGGATACTTCCCTCTGCCACTATGTACCCCAGGAAGGCCACTGTCTTGACGTGAAACTCACATTTCTCTGCCTTGGCGTAGAGGGAATTCTCCAGAAGACGATGAAGGACTTGCTGGACATGGCGGGTGTGTTCAGACAGGTTTCTGGAGTAGATTAAGATGTCATCCAGGTAAACGAAGACAAACTTGTTTAACATGTCCCGCAGTACATCATTCACTAGAGCCTGGAACACAGCAGGAGCATTGGTGAGGCCAAAAGGCATAACCAGATACTCGTAGTGGCCTGTTGGTGTATTGAATGCGGTTTTCCATTCATCTCCCTCCCGGATCCGCACTAGGTGGTAAGCGTTTCTGAGATCCAACTTGGTAAAAACAGTGGCTCCCTGGAGCAACTCAAAAGCAGAGGTGAGCAGAGGCAGAGGGTAACGGTTTTTCACTGTGATGTCGTTGAGTCCCCTGTAGTCGATGCAGGGGCGAAGAGATCCGTCCTTCTTCCCCACAAAGAAGAAGCCAGCACCAGCAGGAGATGAAGATGAACGGATTAATCCTGCGGACAGAGAGCCATTGATGTAGTCCTCCATGGACTTTCTTTCAGGAGCAGACAACGAATAAAGACGACCCTTTGGAGGGGCTGTTCCAGGGAGGAGGTCGATGGCACAGTCGTACGGTCGGTGAGGGGGCAGAGATGTGGCTCTTGCTTTGTCAAACACCTCTCTGAGACCATGGTAGCATTCTGGGACATTGGAGAGGTCAGGAGCGGAGTTAGTAGGTACTGGCCGAGGGGGTAGTGCGGCAGCAAGCAGGCAGGTTCGGTGGCAGTCCTCTCCCCACTCCCTGATCACCCCGGTCACCCAGTCGAGCTGAGGGTTGTGCCGGCGGAGCCATGGGTAACCCAGGATGAGGGGTTGGCCTGGAGAGGGGAGCAGGTGAAACTGGATAGTTTCTTGATGGTTTCCGGACAGACCCATCGAGACCGGGGCCGTGACATGAGTGACCGATCCGAGTAAGTGTCCGTCCAGTGCCCGGGCAGGAATAGGAGGTGTCAAACGGAGGTTCTCCAGTCCCAGTTGGCGTGCCAGCTTGATGTCCATTATGTTGGCTTCGGCGCCAGAATCCACCAGAGCAGCCAGGGTGTGAGTTGAGTCAGAGAGGCGGAGGTGAACTTGCAGCAGGGGTTTGCGGTCGGAGGACTGGATGGTCATTGAACTCAACCGGACTCCCCCTATGCCCGGTGAGCTTCGGCCCTTTAAAGGGCAGGTTACCACACGATGTCCATCACCTCCACAATAGAGGCAGAGGTTTGAGGTGAAGCGTCGCTGGCGCTCTGCAGGAGTGAGAGAGGCTCGCCCAATCTCCATAGGCTCAGACTGATCAAGCTGACCTGGGTGAGTGGCAGTAGATGACAGGAGCCCAGTCGGATCTCTCCGAATGCCGGTAGTAGGTGGACCTTGGCGCCCCCTCTCACGACGACGGGTCTGTATCCTTCTGTCGATCCTGACAGTTAGTGCGATGGCTTCATCAAGAGTGGAAGGCAGTTCATGGGAGACCAACTCGTCCTTGATATAGTCAGCCAAACTATGGAAGAACGCGTCCACCAACGATGGTGTGTTCCAAGAACTTCGTCTAGCCAGGGTTCGGAAGTCGATGGAATGGTCTGCGACTGTACGTCTGCCTTGTCGAATACTGAACAGTTCACGAGACGCCTCTGCGGTTGGTGAATCCAGGTCAAACACCTTCAGCATCTCCTCAGCAAACAGGTCGAAGGTTGCACATGCGGGGGTTTGACGTTCGAACTCTGCTGTTCCCCAGAGTCGAGCTCGGCCCGTCAGGTGAGTGATGGCATACCCAACTTTAGCCCCCTCCGTGGCGAAGGTCCTTGGCTGCAAGGAGAACTGAAGTCGGCAGCTAGTCAGGAATGGCCGGACCTGGGTTGAATCGCCGTTGAACCGCTCGGGGTTTCCAATCTTGGGTTCCGGAGCAGCGGCTGCAATGACCGGGGCAGGTAACTCGGGGGCAGGGCTGGTGGGCAGACTGGCTGGGGTCAGGTTGGTGAGGAGTTGAATGATCATGGCGAGTTGTTGTTGCTGCTGCTGGAACTGCTGCTCATGCTCATCGGTTTCCATGTCGGGGAAAGTGTGCGCTGAGTCCATAATGGTCAGATCGTACTGTCACGGTTCAGACAGACGACCAGAGGACCACAATTGCGTCACACCAGAAAGTTTATTAAACTTAAGGGAAAAGGGAAGTAGGGAGTGAATGAAGGCTCCAGGGGTAACAGGGATCCCGTCCAATGTGCTGGGTCTGTGCCCCCCCCAGTGGCAGCGATGCGTCCTATGAAGCCGGTGGTGGGTGGTCCAGAAGTCCTGGGGGGGGGGGGAGACACAGACACAACAGGGCGGAATGAAACAAGGCAGCAGTACAGTTCAAGGGAAATCCAAAATACGTAGTAGCAAGGCAGAAGGCTGGTCAGAGTTACCGGGATTGAAGAGTAGTCAGGAGTCGTAATGGCAGAAGCAGGTCTGGATCTCCTGGGGCAGACGAGTATCCAAAAATCAGGCAGGTCCGGGGTCACAAAACCAGGGTGAGCCAGAAGCGCGAGCAAACAGGTTCCGGGTGTGAGCTTTGCAGACGATCTGACACCGGAGAGCTGAAAGACAGGGCCTTAAATACTGGGAGAGGTAGTGGGTAATGCAGCGCAGCTGGCAGAGTAATTAGAGCAGAGCAGAGCAGGGACAGGTGGAGCTAGTTAGGCTGAGTAGAGAGAGTGGTGAGCAGAGTGGAAGAAAATAAGGTGGTAACCCGGTGGAGTGAGAGGCTCATGACAAAACCGTCCTCCATCTGATGAGAGAGTATTGCCCTGACGCCATAGGGCGATGTGTCACATGACAGGATGATCTCTTTGTCTTGGTCAAAATGAACCAGAAGTTGTGCTGATTGTAGTAGTGCTTTCACTTCCTTGAAAGCTTTCTCTTGTGCTGGCCCCCACTTCCATTTACAGTCTTTGTGGAGCAGCTGATAAAGTGGAGCCAACACTGTTGACAGCTCAGGGAGGAACTTACCATAGTAGTTCACCATGCCCAGGAACGACCTGAGCTTGGACACAATCTTGGGGTTTGGAGCATCCTTGATTGCCCTGACTTTGTCCTCCACAGGACACAGACCCTGCGCTGTGATCTTGTGACCTAGGTATGTCACACTCTGTGCTTGGAATGTGCACTTGCTACGCTTCAGGCGCAGCCCTGCCTCCGTCTCCCCTGTAACCAGGATGTCGTCCAGGTACACTGCTACATGAGGGATCCCCTGCAGCAGATTGACCATTGTCCTCTGGAAAATGGCTGGGCTGGACGCCACTCGGAAAACCAAGCGGTTGTACCTGAAAAAGCCTTTGTGCATATTGACTGTGACATACTCTTTTGAGTCCTCATCCAGGAGGAGCTGTTGGTAGGCGTGACTCATGTCAAGCTTTGAGAACATCTTGCCTCCTGCAAGCGTCGCGAAGAGGTCCTCCACCCGCGGCAGCGGGTAAGTGTCTAGCTTAGAGGCCCTGTTGATGGTGAGTTTGTAGTCCCCACATATACGCACGTGCCGTCACTTTTCAGAACGGGAACGATTGGAGCTGCCCAGCGGGAGAACTGAATGGGAGTAATGATGTTTGTTTCCTGCAGCCGCTCCAACTCATCTTCCACTTTCTTTTTCATGGCGTAAGGCACTCTCCTGGTCTTGAAAAAGCAAGGCTCGGCCTGAGCATCCACGAACAGCTTAACTGCAGTGCCCGGCAGTGGGCCCAGTTCATCTTTGAAAATCTCAGGGTACTTTTGAATGACATCCTCAGTCACTCGGGTGTGTTTTATCTCACCCAGTTCAGTTGTGTTTTGTTTAGCCAGTCACGCCCTAGTAAACTAGGCCCATTCCCTTTCACCACCAGGAGCCGTGCTCTCGCTTCCTGGCTGTTGTATGCAATGTCCACCTCTAGAGCCCCCAGCAATGGTATGGTCTCCCTGGTGTACGTACGCAGTCTGATCCCTGCCGGTGTGAGGGCAGAAGCCTGTTTTGAGCCCCACATTTGTTTGTAGGTCTCCTCACTTATGACAGAGGCAGAGGCCCCCGTGTCAACCTCCATCCTCATCTGCTTTCCATCTACCTCCACTGTAGCATAGATAGGCTATGCGCGCGGCTCACTCACATTAAACATGTTGAGGGAACAATGCTCTTCCTCCTCCTCTGTGCTCTCTAGGTGGTGCGCTGCTGACTGCGGCTTCGGTGCTGTGAACTTGCCCAGCCCAGTCCGCCCACCCTCTGGCTTGCTCCTAGGACCCCTGCATTTTTTAGCTAAATGTCCCTTTTTGTTGCAATTGTGACAGACAGTATCCATGAACTTACAGTTTGCATAATGTGTTCCTCCACATGTGAAACATTCCACAGCTTTTCCCCTTTTTCCTGCCACCTCTTTTGTCAACTGATGCACTGCACAACTTCCACTGTTGGCCTTTTGAATATTTTTCGCATTACTAGCGGCCATCTCCATCCCTTGAGATAGTTCCAATGCTCTCTTGAAAGTCAGTGTGGCTTCCCCCAGCAACCAGCGCTGTATGCTGTCCTCATTAATGACACAGACTAATCTGTCAAGGAGCATGTCCTCTAACATAGCCCCAAACTCACAATGTTCAGAGAGTACACGTAATTCAGCAACAAAGTTAGCAACAGACTGACCTGTTTTCCGAAAATGGCAGTTAAACTTGAACCTCTGGACAATCACTGAAGGCTTTGGATTGTGGTGAGTCTGAACGAGAGCAACTAGATCCCCAAAAGGAATTTCTCCCGGTCTCTGTGGTGTAGCCAAATTCCTCATTAGCTTGTAGGTTTTAGACCCACACACACTCAAGAGAATAGAGCGCTGTTTAGCCTCATCTGTGATTCAATTTGCCAAGAAAAAGTGTCCTAACCTTTCCACATATTCCGTCCAGTCCTCGTTCTCTGCCACAAACTCAGTGATAGTCCCAAACATTGCCATTATAACGCCAACTTGTCCTTGATCCTCAATAGCAATTTTCACTTGCTGCTGATTGTCCCCGTTGGCATTTCCCTCCAGCGGCGGCTGCTCTCTGTCGTTCATTAAGCTAGCTAGTTAACTGACTACCTCCACTGTTTCTTAGCTCGCTAACACATCGCCCTGTACAAGTTTTATCCTCGTCGCCAAAAAGATGTAGTAACTTGACAAGGAATGCCCACACGCATTTCAATATTACTTTCCTTTACTTTCAACCCAATAAATAAAAGGTGTACAGCCATGTACAAACGCTACAAAAACAGCAGAACGATACAGCCCACTCAACCTGTGGTAGAATCACATTGTACAGATCTGACTCTTGGTGATGACATCATCAAAGGGGAAAGGTCACGGTCAATGCCAATAACCATGCACACATGAATAACAATCATACTATACTGCATGTAAGTACAACACATATTCAATGTAATTATTTATATAGTGTCCACACTATAACAATATGGGACGGCTGTCAATACTTTGGTCCTTAAATGAAACTGGTATACTTTTTTATTTATCACAATTTTCTTTAACCAATTATGTTCTTTAATGCAGGGCCGAAAGAGAAGTTCCTTACTTTTTCCCCCTTCCACTTTCCTCTTCCATTTTTGCGGTAATGCTGCAATTATTTGGTTGTAATTTTGGGTAGAGCAGACATTTCCATATGTTTTTTTTTAGCTGCATGTGCGACATAACTGCACCAGTCCTACCTATGATATCATTTACGAAGATTATACCAATTTTAAACATTTTTTTTCAAAAAATACTGGATTTTTATCAATTAGTATATTTGAGTTTAACCACAATATTTGTTGCATTATTTGTTCTGTCGTTTCTGGAGGATTAAATTGAAATTGCAACCAACTTTCTATGGCTTGTTTTAGAAATAGTGATATTTGGGAGATGATTTCCTTTTAAAATAACTGAAAGTGACAGGTTGTAATCTGAATAAAGGGAAAAATACCATTCTTAAACATGAGGTGAGACAATCTTACTAATTTGCTAGAGAACCAGTTCGGATTTAAGTATAACTTTTGTATGACTGAAGCGTTTAGTGATAGGTCTAATGCTTTAATATTTAATAATTTCTGTCCTCAGAATTCATATTCATTATATAAATAGGCCCATTTAATTTTGTCTGGCTTGCCGATCCAAATAAAATGGAATATTTTTTCTCATATAATTTAAAAAACGGTTAGTTAGTCGTAGGCAAGACCATAAGCAAATAGGTAAACTGGGATAATAATAAAAAGTTAAATCAGGGTGATTTTTCCACAAATAGACAGGTATTTACCTTTCCATGGCAGCAAAATCTGATCTATTTTTGCTAACTTTCTATTAAAATGTATTGGAGTGAGATCATTTATTTCATTTGGGATATGTATTCCGAGTATATCCACATCACCATCAGACCATTTTATTGGTAAACTATATGGTAATGTAAATTTTTAATTTTTTAGTGATCCAATACATAATATAGTAAATTTATCATAATTTGGTTGTAATCCAGAGAGGTTAGAAAATGTATCTAGATCCTCTATGAGGCTGTGGAGGGATTCAAGTTGTGGATTTAAAAGAAAACATGAATCATCAGCGTACAATGACACCTTTGTTTTTAAGCCCTGGATTTCGAATCCCTTGATATTATTGTTGGATCTGATTTTAATAGCTAACATTTCAATGGCCATAATAAATAAATATGCCGATAGTGGACAACCTTGTTTTACTCCTCTTGACAGTTTAAAACTCTCTGAGAAATAGCCATTATTTACTATTTTACACCTAGTGTTACTATACATGATTTTAAGAGATTCTCCAAAACTGAAATGCTCCAGGCATTTATATATAAACTCTGGTCATACTTTATCAAATGCCTTTTCAAAGTCTGCTATTAATTGCAGGCCTGGTTTCCCAGATTTTTATTAGTGTTCTATTGTTTCCAGTACTTGCCTTATATTATCTCCAATGTATCATGCATGTAAGAAAACCTGTCTGATTAGAATGAATAATGTCCGACAATACCCTTTTAATTCTATGCGCTATACATTTTGCTAGAATTTTTGCATCACAACACTGAAGTGTAAGGGGCCTCCAATTTTTTTAATGGACTGGATCTTTATATTTCCCACTTGTATCCTGTTTCAGTAATAATGAAATCAGACCTTCTTCTTGAGTGTCTGATAATCTACCATTTACATAGGAGTGGTTAAAACATGCTAATAACGGTCCTCTGAGTATATCAAAAAAGGTTTGGTATACCTCGACTGGTATGCTATCCAACCCTGGAGTTTCCCCGGACTTAAAGTTTTTAATTGCATCCAGAAGTTCCTCCTCTGTAATTTCACCTTCACATGAGTCTTTCTGTATGGCTGTTAATTTTACATTATCAATAGAAAAAAAATCCCTACAATTACAGTGGGGAAAAAAAGTATTTAGTCAGCCACCAATTGTGCAAGTTCTCCCACTTAAAAAGATGAGAGAGGCCTGTCATTTTCATCATAGGTACACGTCAACTATGACAGACAAAATGAGGAAGAAAAATCCAGAAAATCACATTGTAGGATTTTTAATGAATTTATTTGCAAATTATGGTGGAAAATAAGTATTTGGTCAATAACAAAAGTTTCTCAATACTTTTGTTATATACCCTTTGTTGGCAATGACACAGGTCAAACGTTTTCTGTAAGTCTTCACAAGGTTTTCACACACTGTTGCTGGTATTTTGGCCCATTCCTCCATGCAGATCTCCTCTAGAGCAGTGATGGTTTGGGGCTGTCGCTGGGCAACATGGACTTTCAACTCCCTCCAAAGATTTTCTATGGGATTGAGATCTGGAGACTGGCTAGGCCACTCCAGGACCTTGAAATGCTTCTTACGAAGCCACTCCTTCATTGCCCGGGCGGTGTGTTTGGGATCATTGTCATGCTGAAAGACCCAGCCACGTTTCATCTTCAATGCCCTTGCTGATGGAAGGAGGTTTTCACTCAAAATCTCACGATACATGGCCCCATTCATTCTTTCCTTTACACGGATCAGTCGTCCTGGTCCCTTTGCAGAAAAACAGCCCCAAAGCATGATTTTTCCACCCCCATGCTTCACAGTAGGTATGGTGTTCTTTGGATGCAACTCAGCATTCTTTGTCCTCCAAACACGATGAGTTGGGTTTTTACCAAAAAGTTATATTTTGGTTTCATCTGACCATATGACATTCTCCCAATCCTCTTCTGGATCATCCAAATGCACTCTAGCAAACATCAGACGGGCCTGGACATGTACTGGCTTAAGCAGGGGGACACGTCTCGCACTGCAGGATTTGAGTCCCTGGCGGCGTAGTGTGTTACTGATGGTAGGCTTTGTTACTTTGGTCCCAGCTCTCTGCAGGTCATTCACTAGGTCCCCCCGTGTGGTTCTGGGATTTTTGCTCACCGTTCTTGTGATCATTTTGACCCCACGGGGTGAGATCTTGCGTGGAGCCCCAGATCGAGGGAGATTATCAGTGGTCTTGTATGTCTTCCATTTCCTAATAATTGCTCCCACAGTTGATTTCTTCAAACCAAGCTGCTTACCTATTGCAGATTCAGTCTTCCCAGCCTGGTGCAGGTCTACAATTTTGTTTCTGGTGTCCTTTGACAGCTCTTTGGTCTTGGCCATAGTGGAGTTTGGAGTGTGACTGTTTGAGGTTGTGGACATGTGTCTTTTATACTGATAACAAGTTCAAACAGGTGCCATTAATACAGGTAACGAGTGGAGGACAGAGGAGCCTCTTAAAGAAGAAGTTATAGGTCTGTGAGAGCCAGAAATCTTGCCTGTTTG
The DNA here is from genome assembly GCF_964263955.1 of Coregonus lavaretus. Lineage (NCBI taxonomy): Eukaryota > Metazoa > Chordata > Actinopteri > Salmoniformes > Salmonidae > Coregonus > Coregonus lavaretus. The sequence goes on from NC_140018.1 coordinate 27,083,621, forward strand.
TAGGTGAACAAATACTTATTTTCCACCATCATTTGCAAATAAATTCATTAAAAATCCTACAATGTGATTTTCTGGATTTTTTTTCCTCAATTTGTCTGTCATAGTTGACGTGTACCTATGATGAAAATTACAGGCTTCTCTCATCTTTTTAAGTGGGAGAACATGCACAATTGGTGGCTGACTAAATACTTTTTTCCCCCACTGTAGCTTCAGTTAGAGGAGATGAGGCGACTGAAACGAAAACATATCCTTAAAGTACTTTGCTTCCTCCTTCAAAATATAATTTGGTGAATCATGGGTGACTCCATCATTTGTAACCAGTTTCAGTAAATTATTTTTGGTAACATTTCTATGTTGAAGATTTAAAAAAGAATTTGGTGCATTTTTCCACATATTCCATCCAGTTTGCTTTATTAAAAAATATATATATATTACACTTGATCTTTCTTGAATAAGTTTCTCCATTTATTTTTATTTTTCCTCTAATTTATTATGAGCCTCTATGTTACAGTTTTTCTTGCTATCTATCTGTTCCAACATCCTCGCCCTCGTGGAAATTCAGTAAGAGTAATGTATATGCCAATTATATGATGGTCCGACCGCATGCTGTCCCCTATCAACACTTTTAAAACTTTTGGTGCCAACGAGAATGAGAGAAGAAAGAATTCAAGACGAATACAGTCGTGGTCAAAAGTTTTGAGAATGACACAAATACAAATTTTCACAAAGTCTGCTGCCTCAGTTTTGATGATGGCAATTTGCATATACTCCAGAATGTCATGAAGAGTGATCAGATGAATTGCAATTAATTGCAAGGTCCCTCTTTGCCATGAAAATGAACTTATTCCCCAAAAAACATTTCCACTGCATTTCAGCCCTGCCACAAAAGGACCAGCTGCCATCATGTCAGTGATTCTCTCGTTAACACAGGTGAGAGTGTTGACGAGGACAAGGCTGGAGATCACTCTGTCATGCTGATTGAGTTAGAATAACAGACTGGACGCTTTAAAAGGGAAGTGGTGCTTGAAATAATTGTTCTTCCTCTGTTAACCATGGTTACCTGCAAGGAAACTTGTGTCCTGTTGTCATTGCTTTGCACAAAAAGGGCTTCACAGGCAAGGATATTGCTGCTAGTAAGATTGCACCTAAATCAACCATTTATCGGATCATCAAGAACTTCAAGTAAAGAGGTTCAATTGTTGTGAAGAAGGCGTCAGGGCGCCCAAGAAAGTCCAGCAAGCACCAGGACCGTCTCCTAAAGTTGATTCAGCTGCGGGATCGGGGCACCACCAGTGCAGAGCTTGCTCAGGAATGGCAGCAGGCAGGTGTGAGTGCATCTGCACACACAATGAGGCGAACACTTTTGGAGGATGGCCTGGTGTCAAGAAGGGCAGCAAAGAAGCCACTTCTCTCCAGGAAAAACATCAGGGACGGACTGATATTCTGCAAAAGGTACAGGGATTGAACTGCTGAGGACTGGGGTAAAGTCATTTTCTCTGATGAATCCCCTTTCCGATTGTTTGGGGCATCCGGAAAACACCTTGTCCGGAGAAGACAAGGTGAGTGCTACCATCAGTCCTGTGTCATGCCAACAGTAAAGCATCCTGAGATTATTCATGTGTGGCGTTGCTTCTCAGCCAAGGGAGTGGGCTCACTCACAATTTTGCCTAAGAACACAGCCATGAATAAAGAATGGTACCAACACATCCTCCGAGAGCAACTTCTCCCAACCATCCAAGAACAGTTTGGTGACGACCAATGCCTTTTCCAGCATGATGGAGCATCTTGCCATAAGGCAAAAGTGATAACTAAGTGGCTCGGGGAACAAAACATCGACATTATGGGTCCATGGCCAGGAAACTCCCCAGACCTTAATCCCATTGAGAACTTGTGGTCGATCCTCAAGAGGCGGGTGGACAAACAAAAACCCACTAATTCTGACAAACTCCAAACATTCATTACGCAAGAATGGGCTGCCATCAGTCAGAATGTGGGCCAAAAGTTAGTTGACAGCATGCCAGGGCGGATTGCAGAGGTTTTAAAAAGAAGGATCAACATTGCAAATATTGACTTTGCATAAACTTAATGTAATTGTCAATAAAAGCCTTTGACACTTATGGAATGCATGTAATTATACTTCAGTATACCACAGTAACATCTGACAAAAATATCTCATAACACTGAAGCAGCGAACTTTGTGAAGACCAATACTTGTGTCATTCTCAAAACTTTTGACCACGACTGTAGCTTGATTGAGTCTCCGCCATGTATATCTCACTAGGTCAGGATATTTAAGCCTCCATATATCTACTAATTCTAATGTATCCATGACATTCATGATTTCCTTAAGAGCATGAGGGTGATAGTTTGTAGTGTGATTTCCTTTACGGTCCATTGAGCTATTTAAAACAGTATTATAATCTCCCACCATAATAATAGAGTCTTGTATTGCTTGCAGGGTTGATAATTTATTATATATATTGTCAAAGAAGTGTGGATCATCATTATTTTGATCCGTAAAGGTTAATGAGCCATATCTGTTTATGGTCCAATAACATATTTAAAATCATCCATCTACCTTGCGGATCAATTTGCACACTTGGATCGAAATTACTGTTAATTAATATCATCACCCCTTTTGAGTTTCTTTGCCCATGGGAGAAGTATATTTCAAATCTATTCATCATAATATATGTTTGTAAATTTACCAATAACAAATACCATAGTGATTGAGTGTCGATATAGCTGTACTATGACATTTGTTTCTATTTTCTTAGGATTCGAAGCCCATGTCAAGACTTGCCAGTGATGCTAAAGTGACGCATCAGTGTAGCCTAGTGATGGGTTGTTCGTGAATGAATGGCTCTTTTTGAACCGATCTTTTAGGTGAACGGAACCGAATCGTATAGATGAGAGAGCCGTTCATTTGTCTCCTTAATTTGCATATTGCTGGGCTACTACTGCTTTTTGGTGACTATCTGCAGCAGTGGCGATTTTAGCATGTACATCTTGGTGGGGCAAACCATTTTTTTTGGGGGGATGCATGCTAGCAAAGCCACTACACAACACAACACTAAACAATACATTAATTGCACTATAACGGTGACAAACGGTGCCCACAAACTGTTAGGGCCTACATACAGTGGGGGAAAAAACATTCGCACATTCGGATCGAAATTACTGTTAATTAATATCATCACTCCTTTTGAGTTTCTTTGTCCTTGGTAGAAGTATATTTCGCCCCCCCCCCCCAGTCCTTTTTCCACACAACTTCATCTAGTTTCCTGTAAACAATTGATATTATATTCCTTCTCTTTGAGCCATGTATATATTGTTCTTCTTTTGTTATTATCTGCTAAGCCATTACAATTATAACTGGCTATACTTATTTCACCACTTACCATAATGAGATACAAGTTTCAAGTCTATTTATCATTATACAGTGGGGAAAAAAAGTATTTAGTCAGCCACCAATTGTGCAAGTTCTCCCACTTAAAAAGATGAGAGAGGCCTGTAATTTTCATCATAGGTACACGTCAACTATGACAGACAAAATGAGATTTTTTTTCTCCAGAAAATCATATTGTAGGATTTTTTATGAATTTATTTGCAAATTATGGTGGAAAATAAGTATTTGGTCAATAACAAAAGTTTCTCAATACTTTGTTATATACCCTTTGTTGGCAATGACACAGGTCAAACGTTTTCTGTAAGTCTTCACAAGGTTTTCACACACTGTTGCTGGTATTTTGGCCCATTCCTCCATTCAGATCTCCTCTAGAGCAGTGATGTTTTGGGGCTGTCGCTGGGCAACACGGACTTTCAACTCCCTCCAAAGATTTTCTATGGGGTTGAGATCTGGAGACTGGCTAGGCCACTCCAGGACCTTGAAATGCTTCTTACGAAGCCACTCCTTCGTTGCCCGGGCGGTGTGTTTGGGATCATTGTCATGCTGAAAGACCCAGCCACGTTTCATCTTCAATGCCCTTGCTGATGGAAGGAGGTTTTCACTCAAAATCTCACGATACATGGCCCCATTCATTCTTTCCTTTACACGGATCAGTCGTCCTGGTCCCTTTGCAGAAAAACAGCCCCAAAGCATGATGTTTCCACCCCCATGCTTCACAGTAGGTATGGTGTTCTTTGGATGCAACTCAGCATTCTTTGTCCTCCAAACACGACGAGTTGAGTTTTTACCAAAAAGTTCTATTTTGGTTTCATCTGACCATATGACATTCTCCCAATCCTCTTCTGGATCATCCAAATGCACTCTAGCAAACTTCAGACGGGCCTGGACATGTACTGGCTTAAGCAGGGGGACACGTCTGGCACTGCAGGATTTGAGTCCCTGGCGGCGTAGTGTGTTACTGATGGTAGGCTTTGTTACTTTGGTCCCAGCTCTCTGCAGGTCATTCACTAGGTCCCCCCGTGTGGTTCTGGGATTTTTGCTCACCGTTCTTGTGATCATTTTGACCCCACGGGGTGAGATCTTGCGTGGAGCCCCAGATCGAGGGAGATTATCAGTGGTCTTGTATGTCTTCCATTTCCTAATAATTGCTCCCACAGTTGATTTCTTCAAACCAAGCTGCTTACTTATTGCAGATTCAGTCTTCCCAGCCTGGTGCAGGTCCACAATTTTGTTTCTGGTGTCCTTTGACAGCTCTTTGGTCTTGGCCATAGTGGAGTTTGGAGTGTGACTGTTTGAGGTTGTGGACAGGTGTCTTTTATACAGATAACAAGTTCAAACAGGTGCCATTAATACAGGTAACGAGTGGAGGACAGAGGAGCCTCTTAAAGAAGAAGTTACAGGTCTGTGAGAGCCAGAAATCTTGCTTGTTTGTAGGTGACCAAATACTTATTTTCCACCATAATTAGCAAATAAATTCATTAAAAATCCTACAATGTGATTTTCTGGAATATTTTTTCTCAATTTGTCTGTCATAGTTGACGTGTACCTATGATGAAAATTACAGGCCTCTCTCATCTTTTTAAGTGGGAGAACCTGACTAAATACTTTTTTTCCCCACTGTAAAGCTGTCCCAACAGCAGAGTCCCAACAGCAGTCCCAAAACCTTACCACTGCTACACCTGGCTATCAGCGGAGCCTTGTCTGGCAGCAAAACAGTTCATTCAGCCTAATTTACTGCCTTTAAAAAAAACATAGCTAATATGGCTGACTTGCTTAAACAAATGTGGTTTTCCTGACAATTGAGATGTACAAACTATGGCATAAGGGGACGACAAGCGGATAAGAGGCAATCCGTAATTTCGATTAAGACATTAATGAGCAAGCTAGGACGGACGTAGTCAATATAACTATTTGTTCAGCACTTTTGAAATGTACAGCGACAGAATTCAGAACATGGGTCGTTCTTCCAGTGTTCTCCCTGTACACCAAGTCAAAACCGTAGGATAAATAAAGGGGGCATATAAGCAGACAATGAAAACGTATTTTCCCTGTCGGAGCTTGTTTTTTCCTGAGTTCCCAGTTCTAAGTTGAAAGTTGTTTTGAGCGCGGCAGAAATCGTGCTGGATTGACAGCATGGCCAATGTTGAATGTTTATCATTTTTAAGCTTGGAAAAGAGACCCTTAAACCGAGAATTGGGACCACACACCCACTCCACTGAATAGCAGGTTGGTGATTGCTTTGTAATGCTTGCAGTTAGCCACTGATTCCTTCCAAACCACTCATTGTTGAATTTGTTGTGTAATCTTTATGTCCAATGGCCAATGAGCACCGATACGTTTTATCTATAATTTCTCTTCATTATTTATCTTCTTATGACAAGGATTAAAAAGGATTTGCCAGTAGATTGTCGACTTGATTCATGATGATGACTGCTAGCTAAGATTTTTTAAGTACGATGTTGACATGATCAGTCCAATCAAAGCTACTGTAGATATAACGTGATTTGACGTCATTTTATCTGTGGCCAATGACCTTAAGCCTTCTTGGATGGGCACTTTTAATGTAACTCTATGGCAGCACCCAAGGGGCTTGAATTCTCGATCTCTACCCTTAGATTTGGCAGTGATGTAGTGTCCCCATGAGTGACAGAACACTGAGCCAATCACAGCACAACTGGAGAACATTACCAACCCATATGCTCCGTATTTTCCGCTGGCTGCCCCACCACCACAGAAAGCACTGAGCTAGGCTGAAACACCTACATTTTGGAGCTGCCTTACTCAAGAAAGAAAAAAAAGACACCATGTTTGTATGGAGGCTTTATTAACTCAATTATTTTTATTTTTATTTTACATTGTTTGTAAACTGATATGTGACATGTATTAATGCCAAAATAACATGCAAAACAGGCAACAAAAATAACTATTGACCATGCCAAAAGAGTTGAAAAGGAAAGTTTTGAGTGAGGAAAAGAAGGGTTCAATTCTGGCTTTACTGGCAGAGGGATACGGTGAGCGTCAGGTTGCTTCTATCCTTAAAATGTCAAAGACGGCGGTTCATAAGAACAAGGTCAAGCAGCAGACATTGGGGACAACAAAGCTACAGACCGGCAGAGGGCGAAAACGACTCTCTACTGACCGGGATGACCGCCAACTCATTCGAATGACACTCAACAACCGTAGGATGACATCAAGTGACCTACAAAAAGAATGGCAAAGGCAGCTGGGGTGAAGTGCACGGCGAGGACGGTTCAAAACAGGCTCATAGGGGCAGGGCTGAAGTCGTGCAAAGCTAGAAAAAAGCCCTTCATCAATGAGAAGCAAAGAAGAGCCAGGCTGAGGTTTGCAAAAGACCATAAGGATTGGATCGTAGAGGACTGGAGTAAGGTCATCTTCTCTGATGAGTCCAATTTTCAGCTTTGCCCAACACCTGGTCGTCTAATGGTTAGACGGAGACCTGGAGAGGCCTACAAGCCACAGTGTCTCGCACCCACTGTGAAATTTGGTAGAGGATCGTGATGATCTGGGGGTGCTTCAGCAAGGCTGGAATCGGGCAGATTTGTCTTTGTGAAGGACGCATGAATCAAGCAACGTACAAGGTTGTCCTGGAAGAAAACTTGCTTCCTTTTGCTCTGACATTGTTCCCCAACTCTGAGGATTGTTTTTTTCCAGCAGGACAATGCACCATGCCACACATCCAGGTCAATCAAGGTGTGGATGGAGGACCACCAGATCAAGACCCTGTCTTGGCCAGCCCAATCTCCAGACCTGAACCCCATTGAAAACTTCTGGAATGTGATCAAGAGGAAGATGGATGGTCACAAGCCATCAAACAAAGCCGAGCTGCTTGAATTTTTGCGCCAGGAGTGGCATAAAGTCACCCAACATCAATGTGAAAGACTGGTGGAGAGCATGCCAAGACGCATGAAAGCTGTGATTGAAAATCAGGGTTATTCCACCAAATATTGATTTCCAAACACTTCCTAAGTTAAAACATTAGTATTGTGTTGTTTAAAAATGAACTTGAACTTATTTTCTTTGCATTATTCGAGGTCTGACAACACTGCATCTTTTTTTGTGATTTTGACCAGTTGTCATTTTCTGCAAATAAATGCTCTTAATGACAATATTTCTATTTGGAATTTGGGAGAAATGTTGTCAGTAGTTTATAGAATTAAACATAAATGTTAATTTTACCCAAACACATACCTATAAATAGTACAACCAGAGAAACATATGTTTTTGCAGTGGTCTCTTAATTTTTTCCAGAGCTGTATGTAGGTCTATTCATGGGCGCCTAACTTTGTGCACCCCAGCTTTTATACAATCTGTCCGGGGATCTGGCAGTCTTCCCCAGGATTTATTTTGCATTTTTAAAACCATTTTCCTTCTATTCTATATTCTTTCTCAACAGGGAATCAATGATAACTTGACAGAACACAACCTTTTTTCTTAGGTTTTTGCCACAATAAATGAAATTGAAAGCGTACCCACCTCCATAACCCCCCCTCCTCCCACATTGATAGCAAAACATCTTAGTGGTCCTGCTCTTGACAGCAGAGAGAAAATGTTTACGTTTTAGAGTTAATTTCGTGCAAATTCTACACATTTTGCCATTGGTGTAGAGAAAATGTTGCAGATTTAAAGCAAGTTTGCTGCAATTCTACACATTTTGCCATGGGGCAGAGAGGAAAATTAGCTGTTTTAAAGCTAATTTCCTGCAACTCTACACATTTTGCCATAGGGTGGAAAGAAATGTTTGCAAAAGCGGGGCCACGGGCAGCCAGTTACCCATCCCTGGCCAAGACGATATCCAAAACAATGAACACACAAAATTCATACATTTTCGGTTATTATAATTGTATATTCATTGTTTTTCTGCTCAATAATACAACTAATTTTACCAACCTGGGAGGTAAAGTCGTTAAAGTATTCAATAATTTAGCTGTGTATTTCGGGTGGACTCAAGGAATTAGAATGTACCAAAGGCCACCAAAATAGAGCTTGTTCTGCAAAACAATTTGGATGACTGTCATTATTATTCCATTCACCCAGCTCAATGTAACATCGATAGGCTTAAACTACTATATGATACTACATGTTTCCCTATACCCATCATGAGGTTGCTACAACCTAGCCTATGAATTAAAGTTTACAACTGTGGAAAAGGACATTTGATTTGTTATCTTATATGACCGGAAGAAGACACAGGTCATCCTGTTCCTCCTTTTTCACCCAAAAATTATTTATTTATGTTTTACTATTTGTATTTTTATGAAATTCACTAAGGAGGATGGTCCTCCCCTTCCTCTTCTGAGGAGCCTCCACTGTTGTACATACAGTGAGGGAAAAAAGTATTTGATCCCCTGCTGATTTTGTATGCTTGCCCACTGACAAAGAAGTGATCAGTCTATAATTTTAATGGTAGGTTTATTTGAACAGTGAGAGACAGAATAACAACAAAAAAATCCAGAAAAACGCATGTCAAAAATGTTATAAATTGATTTGCATTTTCATGAGGGAAATAAGTATTTGACCCCCTCTCAATCAGAAAGATTTCTGGCTCCCAGGTGTCTTTTATACAGGTAACGAGCTGAGATTAGGAGCACACTCTTAAAGGGATGTCACGATCGTTTAATGACTGGTCGAACCAAGGCGCAGCGTGATAAGCGTACATATTTATTCAAGTACTGAACACGACAAAACAACAAACAAACGATACGTGAAGTCTAAAGGTTACACAAAACAAACCTATACAGAACAAGATCCCACAACTAACAGGTGCCAACAAGCTGCCTAAGTATGGTCCCCAATTAGAGACAACGAGCTACAGCTGCCTCTGATTGGGAACCACCCTGGCCAACATAGATCTAAACGATCTAGAACTAAACATAGAAAAACACAACATAACACGGAATATACACACCCTGACTCAACAAATAAACGTCCCCTGAGTCAGGGCGTGACAAGGGAGTGCTCCTAATCTCAGTTTGTTACCTGTATAAAACACACCGGTCCACAGAAGCAATCAATCAATCAGATTCCAAACTCTCCACCATGGCCAGGACCAAAGAGCTCTCCAAGGATGTCAGGGACAAGATTGTAGACCTACACAAGGCTGGAATGGGCTACAAGACCATCGCCAAGCAGCTTGGTGAGAAGTTGACAACAGTTGGTGCGATTATTCGTAAATGGAAGAAATACAAAATAACTGTCAGATCTCCCTCGGCCTGGGGCTCCATGCAAGATCTCACCTTGTGGAGTTGCAATGATCATGAGAATGGTGAGGAATCAGCCCAGAACTACACGGGAGGATCTTGTCAATGATCTCAAGGCAGCTGGGACCATAGTCACCAAGAAAACAATTGGTAATACACTACGCCGTGAAGGACTGAAATCCTGCAGCGCCCGCAAGGTCCCCATGCTCAAGAAAGCACATATACATGCCCGTCTGAAGTTTGCCAATGAACATCTGAATGATTCAGAGGAGAACTGGGTGAAAGTGTTGTGGTCAGATGAGAGCAAAATGGAGCTCTTTGGCATCAACTCAACTCGCCGTGTTTGGAGGAGGAGGAATGCTGCCTATGACCCCAAGAACACCATCCCCACCGTCAAACATGGAGGTGGAAACATTATGCTTTGGGGGTGTTTTTCTGCTAAGGGGACAGGACAACTTCACCGCATCAAAGGGACGATGGACGGGGCCATGCACCGTCAAATCTTGGGTGAGAACCTCCTTCCCTCAGCCAGGGCATTGAAAATGGGTCATGGATGGGTATTTCAGCATGACAATGACCCAAAACACACGGCCAAGGCAACAAAGGAGTGGCTCAAGAAGAGGCACATTAAGGTCCTGGAGTGGCCTAGCCAGTCTCCAGACCTTAATCCCATAGAAAATCTGTGGAGGGAGCTGAAGGTTTGAGTTGCCAAACGTCAGCCTCGAAACCTTAATGACTTGGAGAAGATCTGCAAAGAGGAGTGGGACAAAATCCCTCCTGAGATGTGTGCAAACCTGGTGGCCAACTACAAGAAATGTCTGACCTCTGTGATTGCCAACAAGGGTTTTGCCACCAAGTACTAAGTCATGTTTTGCAGAGGGGTCAAATACTTATTTCCCTCATTAAAATGTAAATCAATTTGTAAAAATTTTTACATGCATTTTTCTGGATTTTGTTGTTGTTATTCTGTCTCTCACTGTTCAAATAAACCTACCATTAAAATTATAGACTGATCATTTCTTTGTCAGTGGGCAAACGTACAAAATCAGCAGGGGATCAAATACTTTTTTCCCCTCACTGTAGGCCCTGGTTAAAAGTAGTGCTCTAAATATGAAATAGGGTGCCATTCGGGGCGTACACTCTAAGTCATGTGAAAAACATTGGGGACTGAGATCTCCTGAGATCTCCCGTCCATCCCAGGCTTTTGGGTCAGCATTTCCTCACACTGCTTATTCCTTTCTGGTGGCTTCACATGCAATGCAACACCCAAGGATATCTGTACTGGAGAAGACGGTTTAATTTCTTAGTCCTGAAGCATTAGCACATTATATGAAGATTTCCATTTCAGACATATTGCACACGATAATGTATCACAAGATATCAGCCTGTAAATCTAGTAATGTAACTACCACTGTAGTAATGTGCAGTCGTGGTCAAAAGTTTTGAGAATGACACAAGTATTGGTCTTCACAAAGTTTGCTGCTTCAGTGTATTTAGATATTTTTGTCAGATGTTACTATGCTATACTGATGTATAATTACAAGCATTCCATAAGTGTCAAAGGCTTTTATTGACAATTACATTAAGTTTATGCAAAGAGTCAATATTTGCAGTGTTGACCCTTCTTTTTCAAGACCTCTGCAATCCCCCCTGGCATGCTGTCAATTAACTTCTGGGCCACATCCTGACTGATGGCAGCCCATTCTTGCATAATCAATGCTTGGAGTTTGTCAGAATTTGTGGGGTTTTGTTTGTCCACCCGCCTCTTGAGGATCGACCACAAGTTCTCAATGGGATTAAGGTCTGGGGAGTTTGCTGGCCGTGGACCCAAAATGTCGATGTTTTGTTCCCCGAGCCACTTAGTTATCACTTTTGCCTTATGGCAAGGTGATCCATCATCCTGGAAAAGGCATTGGTCGTCACCAAACTGTTCTTGGATGGTTGGGAGAAGTTGCTCTCGGAGGATGTGTTGGTACCATTCTTTATTCATGGCTGTGTTCTTAGGCAAAATTGTGAGTGAGCCCACTCCCTTGGCTGAGAAGTAACCCCACACATGAATGGTTTCAGGATGCTTTCCTGTTGGCATGACACTGGACTGATGGTAGCGCTCACCTTGTCTTCTCCGGACAAGCTTTTTTCTGGATGCCCCAAACAATCGGAAAAGGGATTCATCAGAGAAAATGATTTTACCCCAGTCCCTGTACCTTTTGCAGAATATCAGTCTGTCCCTGATGTTTTTCCTGGAGAGAAGTGGCTTCCTCGCTGCCCTTCTTGACACCAGGCCATCCTCCAAAAGTCTTTGCCTCACTGTGCGTGCAGATGCACTCACACCTGCCTGCTGCCATTCCTGAGCAAGCTCTGCACTGGTGGTGCCCCGATCCTGCAGCTGAATCAACTTTAGGACTTTCTTGGGCGCCCTGAAGCCTTCTTTACAACAATTGAACCTCTCTCCTTGAAGTTCTTGATGATCCAATAAATGGTTGATTTAGGTGCAATCTTACTAGCAGCAATATCCTTGTCTGTTAAGCCCTTTTTGTGCAAAACAATGATGACTGCACGTATTTCCTTGCAGGTAACCATGGTTAACAGAGGAAGAACAATGATTTCAAGCACCACCCTCCTTTTAAAGCTTCCAGTCTGTTATTCTAACTCAATCAGCATGACAGAGTGATCTCCAGCCTTGTCCTCATCAACACTCTCACCTGTGTTAACGAGAGAATCACTGACATGATGGCAGCTGGTCCTTTTGTGGCAGGGCTGAAATGTTTTTTTTTGGGATTAAGTTCATTTTTATGGCAAAGAGGGACTTTGCAATTAATTGCAATTCATCTGATCACTCTTCATAACATTCTGGAGTATATGCAAATTGCCATCATAAAAACTGAGGCAGCAGACTTTGTGAAAATTTGTATTTGTGTCATTCTCAAAACTTTTGACCACGACTGTATGTGCACACAGCTCTTTATTTCCTTTCAGTAGTGGGGGAGATGAGGCTTGAGGTCTGCTTGGGTGCTCATGGGTAATGGACCCAGGGGTCGTTTAGTTGTGGGAGGGGAATAAGGGTACCCATCTGGCAAGAGTCAGCAACATGCACATGGACCTAATTAACCCACCCCACCTTGTGCTGCATATGCAGCAGGATATTTCCCAGATTCCTCTTACTTTACAGCCATCAAGTCCTTCTGATTCTCAGTGACAGGTCTGCTTCTCTGCCTTGCATAAAGAATCCACCCCACCGATCTGTTTATCATTTTATCCACTCCGCTCCACAGAGACCTATTGGTGCCCAGAATTGTCAGGTTGTCAGCAAACAGCCCACCTCAGCACAGCAGGACATCCCTATTAACACTGTAAACCCTTTCCTCAAGATGGATAGTCTTTTTGCCTATGTGGACCATCCACATACAATCAAATCAATATTAGCATTTGACACGTTTTTCATTTGGGGTGGAAAACAATGATATTAAATCAACTGCCGGATCGATAGATTCAATCACACAAGCAGTTTGTTCTCGCATGGAAACTAAATGGAAATTCACAGTGGAAAACTGGTGTGAGATCCCCATCGCTGTTCCCTATACTTCAATGGTTGTAGATACTTATCCCCTGCTGTAACGGACTGAAGCAAACACTCCTCCAGTCTCTGTAATGAGCTGATCATGAGCACCATGTTCTCTCTGTAATTGGTTCCTTGTTAGGGTGCACCATTCCAGTTCTCATCTGGTCTACAACAGTGAAAGAAGGTGGAGAAGACATTTAAAGCTATCTGTCCCTTTACAGTTTAATCACCACTATTATAACTTAAATCATGAACAAATGTAAAACTAGGAACTTTCCTTAAAGCCTATTCAACATCACCTACATAACATGCTTCCATACATGCATTAAAATGTCAGATGACAATAGCTAAATGAAATCCACATACACGGAGTGCACAAAACATTAAGAACACCTTCCAAATATTGAGTTGCATATATTGATTGGATTTAACAAGTGATATCAATAAGGGATCATCGCTTTTACCTGGTCAGTCTATGTCATGGAAGAGCAGGTGTTCATAATGTTTTGTACACTCAGTGTACATAGCTACTGTAGTCACAATATTGGTCAGTTCTGTTTACATCATTGTATCGACTCGTTTAACTATTCATCGTCTTTAGACTCTCGTCCTCCTCCATCACACTTCATCAGGTCGTATCAACGTCTCCAGTCAATCAGGCGATTGATCGTTCTAACAGCATGGAGATGGTCGCGGTGGGTCGGCTGATTAGTGGAACTGTCACACAATGTTAGACCCCCACTGTTGGAGGAAGACCCTCTCTCTACCACTGAACACTGGAGAGATGCCCACCATCTAGCCTACTAAGTGGGCCTGGTGTGCTGTCTCCCGGGGCGGGCAGCTTCTGTTGGTTTGCCACAGTTTAAACTAATTTGGTGGCACATTCGGATTCTTCACCCGTTTCACCATGTTGCCAAACAAAGTCTCATCCTGGAGTCATTATGCATTAGCTTCATCACCAAAGTAAATGTCTTAGTCTAAGAGGATTTGCCCATCACTACTAACCCCCCGCCCCCGTACAGTCTTTGACTCAATATAGGTCAGTGTCAACCAATGTAAACAAATCTACCAGTACTGGCAATATTCTGCTACTAAAAAATCTGCATGAATTTTAATCATCTTCATCTGGTTAAACAGAATCACCTGAGGGATCCAAACAAAAATAGGTTCCAATGGAATGCCCCTCACTCCCAACTAATGGTTTCAATAAAGACCTGCCTCATACAATCCATCTCATACAGTAAAGCAGTCAAATCAAATTGATTCCCCGGAGAATACTAATGCATTAAATAACTGATGTGATATAAAAAATGTATGCTAAATATATGTAAACATGTTTTTCTTTTCTTGGAATACCCTTAAACTAGGAATGAAATATTTATTTGTGCTCCTGTCGAGGCCTCCCAATACATGCTTTGAAATAGATTCAGGTTTGGAAAGTCATTTCCACTACTTCTGAATATTATTAGTCCGACGCAATCAAACTGAAATAAATATGATGTCCATTTACAAAACCACTTTTTTTTTGTGGAGGGCGGCGGGATATATATCAGCTTTAATATTGCAGATAGATTGTGGGTTCTATCAATGTAATTATCTGCATAATTTCCAATCCCCCATATATATAATAATAAAGAGGGATCTTTATTATTTGTGAGAACATTGTTTGTTTGTGTGTTTCTTTTGTAAATCATATCCCAATGTGTTAGCATATTGAGTTAATTTTTTTAGCTTTTTGTGAATTTGGAGCAGCCTCCTTTTCTCTATGAAAATCTATTAGCAGCATGATTAAAATCAGCTCACTCGCGGTATGTTAAACAGAATAAAGTAGCGAGGAATAACTTACAATCTATGTTATTAACCTGTGCACCCCTAGTCCTTCATCAGACGACGACAACATGGGCAGGAGCAGCTCCTGTCCTATACCTTCTTCTCAACCAAGAGAAATCTGTTAGAACAATCCACATGGAGAATAAGTATTATCTAAAAGCTCATAGTAGTAGAGTCTATAGTCAATCCATTTGTCACAGTGTGGAGAGGTGGATTTATCTCATTCATGGAGAACTATAATTGTTTTGCAGACAGACAGCGCTGATGATCCTTTGGACCGTGCACTTGTTCTAGCAGAGAATTTGGACCACAGTGGAAGACTGAAGAGAAGAAGAAGATAAGACATAGAGTAGAGCCTTGCACAAATTGCCCTGACATTTGTACTGGTTAACTTTGGTTCCACAGCATTTGGCTCCAGTGACTTTATGAATGACTTTGTGTAAAAACCTTTTTTACTCCCCAAATAATATCCACCATAACATTTGCACAATAGAAGTGATAAAGAATGACAGGGCATAAATACGGTGGAAAAACCCTTCACAGTACAGTGGGACTCTAAAGCCATGTTAGAGAGAGGAGAGAATTTATAGTCTGAAAATAACTAAAGCCTTCCCTATTATTAATGTGTTTTGTCGATTTCCAGACACATTTGCCATTTCTAGAATGTCAGTGGAGTGCAGAGGGAGGGAGGCAATAAAACATAGAAGCTAGGACTCTCCACTTATTACAATTCATTATTTATATGGCCACATTAGCTAGGCAAAACCCACCATTTCATAAAGCCCGGGCAGATGGAATCAAAAAGCCTTTTTACATTAAATGAAGACTGCAGTGAGTACATGGCCCATGAATAATGGATTCAGTGTGTTGCTGTGCTGCTGAATGATAACTTTCCTCCTCTACTCTCTCTCGCTAATTTTGTGTACGTGCTCTGTGAATCCAGTGCTTTCTAAACATATTTAAGCCATGCATTGACTGTGTTTAATCTGAGGAATACAGTGGGGGAAAAAAGTATTTAGTCAGCCACCAATTGTGCAAGTTCTCCCACTTAAAAAGATGAGAGAGGCCTGCAATTTTCATCATAGGTACACGTCAACTATGACAGACAAAATGAGGAAAATAAATCCAGAAAATCACATTGTAGGATTTTTAATGAATTTATTTGCAAATTATGGTGGAAAATAAGTATTTGGTCAATAACAAAAGTTTCTCAATACTTTGTTATATACCCTTTGTTGGCAATGACACAGGTCAAACGTTTTCTTTAAGTCTTCACAAGGTTTTCACACACTGTTGCTGGTATTTTTGCCCATTCCTCCATGCAGATCTCCTCTAGAGCAGTGATGTTTTGGGGCTGTCGCTGGGCAACACAGACTTTCAACTCCCTCCAAAGATTTTCTATGGGGTTGAGATCTGGAGACTGGCTAGGCCACTCCAGGACCTTGAAATGCTTCTTACGAAACCACTCCTTCGTTGCCCGGGCGGTGTGTTTGGGATCATTGTCATGCTGAAAGACCCAGCCACGTTTCATCTTCAATGCCCTTGCTGATGGAAGGAGGTTTTCACTCAAAGTCTCACGATACATGGCCCCATTCATTCTTTCCTTTACACGCATCAGTCGTCCTGGTCCCTTTGCAGAAAAACAGCCCCAAAGCATGATGTTTCCACCCCCATGCTTCACAGTAGGTATGGTGTTCTTTGGATGCAACTCAGCATTCTTTGTCCTCCAAACACGACGAGTTGAGTTTTTACCAAAAAGTTCTATTTTGGTTTCATCTGACCATATGACATTCTCCCAATCCTCTTCTGGATCATCCAAATGCACTCTAGCAAACTTCAGACGGGCCTGGACATGTACTGGCTTAAGCAGGGGGACACGTCTGGCACTGCAGGATTTGAGTCCCTGGCGGCGTAGTGTGTTACTGATGGTAGGCTTTGTTACTTTGGTCCCAGCTCTCTGCAGGTCATTCACTAGGTCCCCCCGTGTGGTTCTGGGATTTTTGCTCACCGTTCTTGTGATCATTTTGACCCCACGGGGTGAGATCTTGCGTGGAGCCCCAGATCGAGGGAGATTATCAGTGGTCTTGTATGTCTTCCATTTCCTAATAATTGCTCCCACAGTTGATTTCTTCAAACCAAGCTGCTTACCTATTGCAGATTCAGTCTTCCCAGCCTGGTGCAGGTCTACAATTTTGTTTCTGGTGTCCTTTGACAGCTCTTTGGTCTTGGCCATAGTGGAGTTTGGAGTGTGTCTGTTTGAGGTTGTGGACAGGTGTCTTTTATACTGATAACAAGTTCAAACAGGTGCCATTAATACAGGTAACGAGTGGAGGACAGAGGAGCCTCTTAAAGAAGAAGTTACAGGTCTGTGAGAGCCAGACATCTTGCTTGTTTGTAGGTGACCAAATACTTATTTTCCACCATAATTTGCAAATAAATTCATTAAAAATCCTACAATGTGATTTTCTGGATTTTTTTTTCTCAATTTGTATGTCATAGTTGACGTGTACCTATGATGAACATTACAGGCCTCTCTCATCTTTTTAAGTGGGAGAACATGCACAATTGGTGGCTGACTAAATACTTTTTTCCCCCACTGTATCTCATCAAAGCACTCTAGGGTAGCAGAGATAAAGACTTAATACTCTCTGTATATAGCCTCCCTACTGTTATTTTATTTTACTGCTGCTCTTTAATTATTTATATTTTTACTTATCTATTTTTTACTTACCTTACTTTTTTTTCTTAAAACTGCATTGTTGGTTAAGGGCTTGTAAGTAAGCATTTCACTGTAAGGTCTACACCTGTTGTATTCGGCGCATGTGGCAAATAACATTTGATTTGATTTGATATCACTGTACTTTACAGGCTCTGAATTGAATTAGAAGATGGCACTAGTGGCCCATTAGGAGAGATTACAGCGTATACAGTCTACCAACGTATGGAGAGATTAGAGATGCATTTTCCATGTATTGGAGTGCAATGAATTATAGTATGTTTTAGAGAACGACCGAGCCGATATATCGGCCGATATTGGCCTTTTCTAGTGTATTGGCCTTTTACTTTCGGTTTTCGTCCACCAGCTTCAAAGAGCTGTAAAAACGATATTCTTTGTAATTGAAAATATATTTCACAGCGATTTAGATGGTACAATGATTCCCTGCAGTATTCAATGCTTGTTTTGACTGAAATTGAGCGAACAGTGTAGAATTTTAGCAACCAGGAAATGACAGAGCGATTTCCACTAGATAACACAGCCACTAAGTCAGAACAGCTTTCCCATTTTGACAACAGATGCCGCTCCGGTGGGAGAAATCAATAGTCGAATATCTCAGCCAAACACAACACTTGTGGAAATTTTGTCATCAAAATGGACACATTTAACGATATTAAATATCGTCCTAAAATATCGGCCATTTGACCCCCAAAAATAGGTATTGCATCGGCCCTACAAAATCCATATTGGTCGTTCCCTAGTATGTATCCAATTCCCTACACGTGCGAGAGGATGCACAGTATAATCCTGTAAGTAGAAACTACATGAGTATTATTAAAAACTGTTGAATATTTCTGGGGTGAAAATGGAAAACAAACACCATCCAATGTGTGATTTCCCATCTGGGGTACAGAACCTGCAAGCCATGTTAATTAATCACCTGTGGAATTAGACTGTTAACACTACATGCTGCTATATACTCTCAAACCTGAACAAATCTATTTCAAATCAAACTTTATTTCTGCCAAATGCTAGCCTCTTACACAAAACCTGGTGTACCTGTGTCTCCTACAATTGGATACTACACCGCAAAAATGTTGATCTTATCTAGATATCTCTTACATTAGACTGCATTGACTGGACGTCTTACCAAGGTAAATTATCTTAGTGCACTGGCAGATAATATTGCTTATTTTAACCTGAAAAAGGCTTGATACAAGTCAGAATATCTTAAAACAAGACAAACTATCTTGATGCATTTTCTGGGTAAGCAAAATCAACTCAAATCAATTAAATGCATTTTCTGGGTGAGCGAGATCAACTCAAAACAACACATTTTTACATCATTAAGATAATTTGTCTTGTTTTAAGATATTCTGACTTGTATCTAAGATAATTTAACTTGGTAAGACGTCAAGTCAATGCATTCTAATGTTAAGCGATATCTAGGTAAGATCAACATTTTTGTATTGTAGGTCAATGGCATGTGAAGAACACTGTCATAATATTATGTCAAAAGAACACAGTCATAAACTCTCTCTTATAGCTTTTTCAGCACTGCACCTCTCAAGCAAAATGATGACAATAACCTCTACACACACAATGTAATTATGCCAAAGTATTGAAGGCAAAGGCCGTGTTTGAAGGGCAGTGGTTTATGTATCTATCCTGCCACCGTGTACCTTCGCCCTGGTGGCAGTAGATTATCATGTATACAGCGAAGGTGACTGTGGAACACCAGCGTGTCATCTGGCCACACGCTGGATGCGTTTCTCCGATGACCTCACCCCATTCCCCTCATAATTTACGCACTGCTCCTGTCTTTTAATATCAACTTCAATTATTACCCGACACAGCCAGGTTGCCTAGCACCGGGATACAACAATATGAAGCCACATTGCCTGGAGTGAGCGAAGCAATGGCCCTTAATATTGCTCTGGCATGGGTTGCATCATCACCATTCCACTGCAATTTATGACACATATCCAAATTATCCGAAATAGGGATATGATTGCAGGCATTTTAATTGTAATGCTGTGTGTCAATAGAAGACATTGCTGAGGTGATGCAACACTTCTTTCAGTATTGTTTGGTTGAATCTAATGTATTTTGTAATATGGCAATTAGGCACATTAGTGCAATATGTATGGTTGAATAACACAAAGTGCATTCAGAAAGTATTCAGACCCCTTCACTTTTTCCACGTTACAGACTTATTCTAAAATTGATTAAATTGTTTTTTTCCCTTAATCTACACACAATATCCCATAATGACAAATCAAAAACCGGTTTTTAGATACTTTTGCACATTTATAAAAAATTCAAAACGGAAATATCACATTTACATAAGTATTCAGACCCTTTACACAATACTTTGTTGAAGCACCTTTGGCAGCGATTACAGCCTTGAGTCTTCTTGTGTATGACGCTACAAGCTTGGCACACCTGTATTTGGGGAGTTTCTCCCATTCTTCTCTGCAGATCCTCTCAAGCTCTGTCAGGTTGGATGGGGAGCGTCACTATTTTCAGGTCTTTCCAGAGATGTTCTATCAGGTTCAAGTCCGGGCTCTGGCTAGGCCACTCAAGGATATTCAGAGACTTGTCCTGAAGCCACTCCTGCATTGTCTTGGCTGTGTGCTTAGGGTCGTTGTCCTGTTGGAAGGTGAACCTTCACCTCAGTCTGAGGTTCTGAGTGCTCTGGAGCAGGTTTTCATCAAGGATCTCTCTGTACTTTGCTCCGTTCGTCTTTCCCTTGATCCTGACTAGTCTCCAAGTCCCTGCCGCTGAAAAACATCCCCACAACATGATGCTGCCACCACCATGCTTCACCGTAGGGATGGTATTGGCCAGGTGATGAGCGGTGCCTGGTTTCCTCCAGCTGTGATGTTTGGCATTCAGGCCAAAGAGTTCAATCTTGGTTTCATCAGACCAGAGGATCTTGTTTCTCATGGTCTGGGAGTCCTGTAGGTGCCTTTTGGCAAACGCAAAGCGGGCTGTCATGTGCTTTTTACTGAGGAGTGGCTTCCGTCTAGCTACTCTACCATAAAGGCCTGATTGGTGGAGTGCTGCAGAGATAGTTGTCCATCTGGAAGGTTCTCCCATCTCCACAGAGGAACTCTGGAGCTCTGTCAGAGTGACCATCGGGTTATTGGTCACCTCCCTGACCAAGGACCTTCTCCCCTGATTGCTCAGTTTGGCTGGGCGGCCAGCTCTAGGAAGAGTTTTGGTGGTTCCAAACTTCTTCCATTTAAAAATGATGGAGGCCACGTTGTTCTTGGGGACCTTCAATGCTGCAGAAATGTTTTGCTACCCTTCCCCAGATCTGTGCCTCCATACAATCCTGTCCCAGAGCTCTCCGGACAATTCCTTCGACCTCATGGCTTGGTTTTTGCTCTGACAACTGTAGGACCTTTTATAGACAGGTGTGTGCCTTTCCAAATCATGTCCAATCAATTGAATTTACCACAGGTAGACTCCAATCAAGTTGTAGAAACATCAAGGATTATCAATGGAAACAGGATGCACCTGAGCTCAATTTCAAGTCTCATAGCAAAGGGTCTGAATACTTATGTAAATAAGGTATCTGTTTTTTATTTTTAATACAAAATGTGTTTTCGCTTTGTCATTCTGGGGTATTGTGTGTAGATTGATGAGGGGGAAAAATAATTTAA
The DNA here is from genome assembly GCF_964263955.1 of Coregonus lavaretus. Classification (NCBI taxonomy): domain Eukaryota; kingdom Metazoa; phylum Chordata; class Actinopteri; order Salmoniformes; family Salmonidae; genus Coregonus; species Coregonus lavaretus. The sequence goes on from NC_140018.1 coordinate 27,105,024, forward strand.
TCCATTTTAGAATTAGGCTGTAACGTAACAAAATGTAGAAAAAGTGAAGGGGTCTGAATACTTTCCGAATGCACTGTATTACTAGCATCTATAACAACCTGAAAACAACCTACATCAAGCTTTCACAAAGGGGCCAAACTACTCTCCTACAGTGAAAGCACTGTGCAACTAACAGGCCTTGGACGTACACTAACCTAGAAAGCAAAAGTGCTTCAGCACCAGGCCCTAGTGGGAAATGGGCTCCAACAAAAGAATAACCTCCATTCCGACAGGCAGGCAGCATCTACAGAGTAATTATCTGGTTCTCCAACCTTTAACCAGTCTGCTGTTATACATGGTGAAATACATAAAGTCCTAGCTGTGTAACCGAGGCGCGGCTCTTGTTGCATTGCACTGGGAGCAGCTATTGATTTCAGCGTGTCTTCTGCCTCAGAGTGTGGCCCAGCTCTGCCCTGCAAGCTAAAAGGGAACACCGTCGATGCACAAATAAGCCTGACCAACAATATCTTCAATTGTGTTTAGATGAACCATCGCATAGCCTGAAGGTGAGAGCGGTGCAGCAAGTAGTGCGGACCCTTGATATTTCTGCCGGAACATTTAGAGCACAACAGGATGCCCGATGGCCGCCTTTGATAGCACTAATTGAACACTTCAGGTCTGGGGTCTGGGCACCCATTTGCATAGAATTAGAGGTAATTGCATCATAACTGTTAGTGCCATTTGCTCGTGGCTAGTCACTTACATAGGAGAGTGGGGGTGTCAGTGAGGTCACCAGAAGTAATACACATAAACAACGCCAAAATGATGAATCTGCGGATGAACTGCAGAGGCTGAGGCAGTCCTAATATGGACACTGTAGACCTGCTATGAAACAACGGAGGGCAGGAAAGGACAAGATGCAGACCTGGCCGTAGCCAATGCTCCAAAAGGAGAGCTAATGATCTTATTCCTTTATCGTGATTCAGCAGCCAGCTGATCATAAACAGAGCAGAAAATGCAGACTCCATAATGCCATTGTCCTTCAGCTGGTCTTGTCTAAGTGATAATGATTCAGCTAATGTAAATGGAATAAATGATGTATGTTTCTCTTTCAATACAATTGGCCGCAAACTGTTGTCACATTTCAGCCCAGTTTAGTAGGCCTAGCACAGACGGCGCATGAATATAACCCGACTGAGGGGAAGAAAAAATTCAGAATGCTCAGATTCGAATAATTTCATGTGTATTAGATTTTTTTTCCACGCTTAGGACAGCTTACAGAACTCCATTTAGATCCCTTCCTTCCTGCTTCTTAGTTGTTGTGCAAAGCATTCTGGGTAAACGCGAGACAAATCTCTCCAGTTTCAAAGAGAAATAAGGAATATTGATAGGTAGGCCTCCGTCTCGCAGATGCCTGTACTTTATGACAGATGACATGAGGATGGAAGAGAGAAAATTATTTCTCTGGTAGATCTAAGAATTTAAATTCCAGCCCCCTTCAGTAGCGGGGCTAAATCCGTTGTGACGGGTGATAACTGAAACATGCTTGAACAGTCAGAAATGTGGTTCTAGTGCTGAGCCGAAAGAGTGTCTGTGAGATGAAGCTTATCTCACGTTCTTTTGGCGGATTCCACACACTTAGCAAATTAACTTTATACATATGCAGGTAAGTCAGAACTCAGACTGTAAGCGTTTCTCTACGACGCGCGCAGTAGAAATCATTCCCCAGCTGTCTACTACACAGCAGGGCTGCTGTAGGGCCTTGCTTGGATTAGACTCCAGTGGGAGAAGCTGCCTTCCTTCCCTACCATCAAAGTGCTTCACACTTCCTCCAAGTTGCCAAACTTAGCCTGTCTTCAAACTTTCAAGTAGTTACACAACAGAAGGCTCCCTGCAAATTGATGAAAGCTCAAACTAAATCCGCTCTGCATAAAGATGTGGGTTGAAGATATTACTGAAGTTATGGAGCAATACTTATGAGTAAAAAAGTTCTGGCAAGTTTCTTTCAACACATCAAAACAAACTTTGTAGAGCTCATCTGTATCACATGTTCTTCTATGTAGCCAATAAACTGGCTAATAGTAAACTGATTATACACACACTAACTTTATTTGATATCTGGTGAACAACAGCAACACTACTGGCCAATAAAGTGTTAAGGCAAGTCGTACAAGGTGATATGCTCAAAGTTTTATTTACAATATATAGATTTATATTTGGGTTGTTTCCACATGCCAGCAGTCTTAATTTGGTGATATTTTAGTGTGGAACTGTCACTTAATCTGAAAAAAAGCCTATAAAGCAGTGATGGTGCTGACACATCAGCAGAGATATGAGAGGTAGGCTTAATCGTGCAGCCCAGGAAATGTGTAAACAGAGACGTTTCTCAGCCTATGCTAAAAGAGAGTAGGAGAGGTGAGAAAAAAGAGAGAGAGTGAGTGTAAAAGAGAGAGGGAGAGGGGGGTAGAGAAAGGGAGGAAGAGGGAAAAGAGCGTGGTAACAAGGGAAGATTGATGGATGAGTGTGGGGGAGATTTAGTGGCCTGTCACCCCCCAGCCCAGGCGTACCCCACAACTCACAGCGTGTGTGCGCCAAGGCAGGCTCGCCAATCATCTCCCCTCTGAGCTCAACTGTTGACAAGTGAACACGGAACAGGACAAAGTCACCACCAAGGACAGGTAACCTGCAGCGACATAAAGAGTCACCTAGGCCAGACAACAGGGTCAGCTATTCCTGCTTCCTTCCTGTTCACTACACCAGTTAGGCAACAATACATGTCCTGTGACCAGACAACTTTCACCTACAGACATGTGCGGTGTTCAATTACCACAACCATACATGAACATACAACACTCACTATCTATCCTGTCACCTTGAGACACAACTGCATGGAGTTTCATGATTTTTTCAGAACTACATCTAATGGTATATCATTTTTTATTATTATGAAGGAACCTTACTTGAGCTAAATTAAGCAGAGACAACAACCTAGGGAAGCCTTAAATTTGGAACTGTAAGATAACACACCATAGTAAACGTCTGTGAGTGTGAATTAAAGGACTACCACAACTGTTTACCTCACACTCTAAAAAAAATAGACTGGCATCAGGGCCGTAGCCAGGTTCAGAGTTTTAGTGACGTCCGGAGGGGGAGTTTAAGAAAGTTAAAGCTCGTTTACAGCATTTTATACAATTTAAAAACTCTAAAATGCTATTTGGAGAACGGCAAAAACAAGCAAAAATTACCTCAGCCATTATCACATTGGATGCTGTAGCTTCATTCACCTCAGTCGATCTACAAACGCATAACCTATTAGCTATACAATTAGCCGCTACACATTAACTCAGCACCGGGATTACATTTTTTAATTTAATACATACAGAGGGATCTGTTAGCAGAAAATTTATTTTATTAACAAAAGGTAAAACAAATACGTTTGCTTTACAGAACTTTTTTTGTTGCAGTTTTAAAGGAAAACTGCTAATACACAACCAAGTTTCTAAATTGCACCTTGTGTATTCTACTATTCTAACTCTCAACAGTAAGTTGAGACCCCAACTGGGTTCCTAAATTTTTATTTTATTTTCACCTCTGTGTCCTCATATGTAGCTACTGCCCTGACTGGCATATACCAGGGCATACAGTGCATTTGGAAAGTATTCAGACCCCTTTACTTTTTCCTCTTATTTTGTTACATTGCAGCCTAATTCTAAAATGGATTAAATAAAACAAATCCTCAGCAATCTACCCACAATACCCCATAATGACAAAGCGAAAACTGGTTTTTAGAACATTTTGCAAATGTATAACAAATAAAAAACAGAAATACCTTATTTACATTAGTATTCAGACTCTTTGCTATGATACTCGAAATTGAGCTCAGGTGCATCCTGTTTCCATTGATCATAATCCATTGTGGCATATCAAGAAGCTGATTAAACAGCATGATCATTACACAGGTGCACCTTGTGCTGGGGACAATAAAAGGCCACTCTAAAATGTGCAGTTTTGTCACACAACACAATGCCACAGATGTCTCAAGTGTGCGTTGGCATGCTGACTGCAGCAATGTCCACCAGAGCTGTTGTCATAGAATTGAATGTTCAACGTCGTTTAAGATAATTTGGCAGTACGTCCAATCGGCCTCACAACCGCAGACCACGTGTAACCACGCTTGCCACATCCGGCTTTTTCACTTGTGGGATCGTCTGAGACCTGCCACCCGGACAGCTGATGAAACGGAGGAGTATTTCTATCTATAATAAAGCTATTTTGTGGGGAAAAACTCATTCTGATTGGCTGGGCCTGGCTGCCCAGTAGTGAAATCCATAGATTAGGGCCTAATGAATTTGACTGATTTCCTTATATGAACTGTAATTGTTGCATGTTGTATTCATATTTTTGTTACATAACTTAATTATTATGCTTTTAATGCCGCTTCTCTCTCCGCTGAAACAGTTTCGGCCCGCCAAATGTCTGGACACCCTGGAAACAAGAGGTTTTAAGTATGATTCAATTTGGCGTTCAGACACCATTATGTAAACAAATGGGCCACGGTGGTCTGTTGCACAGCGAGTGAACAACCTTGTGATTACTGTAGCTTTCACCTTGAACCCAAATGATCATAACAAAAGCAACAAGCTGGAAATTGAACTCGCCTGGCCTGCTAGCTACAGCCATTCTCCCAGACAATAGGAAGAGTCTCATGGCTTGGAGCCCTGAGTCTCAGAGAGGAATGCAATACAGACATAAAATCCCCCCCTCATATTATATATTGATTCTCTCTGGCTTTGAGCCTGTCTGTAATTTATTCCATGCAGACTGATGCAATGGGACTATGCGCCATCATGAGAATATTATAACATACATTTGGAGAGGGGGCTCATAACAATCAATAAGAATCATATGCTGGTCTCTCTCCACTCCAGCCTTATGGAGTAGGAGCAGAAGGATGGAGATAGGAGGAAGGCAGCCAATGTTGTGATTACAGAATACTCTGACCCTGAAGGCCACGGGGTAAAAAGGTCAAATCCCGTGGGGGGAGGAGGGGGAGTGTGTTGGTCTTCCCTCAAGGAATGCACAGTACTTCAATCACTTAAAATAGTCATATATGATAAGGTCATGTATAAGGCCACTGAACTGTGTCCTCTCTCTGGTATTAGTGGAGCCATGGAGAATATTGCTCCTGTAAGATCCTCACACACTGCCAGTAACAGAGCTTATACACTGTTAGGAACGGGAATGTGTTTGCCAAGCGGCGCAGAACAAATATTCATTTAACTTATGCAAATAGGCACAAGAGTAGATTCATTTTAATAATTAAAAAAGCGACAGCTCTGCATGCAACAGATTGCTGGGCTTGTGAACTCGCCGCGTCTTACACCTCCCTAATTATGAACCACAGTCCTGTGTTTTGATGAGGTAGAGTAGAACCTGTAAAGCATGCACAGCAATACAGGATACACCGTCGATCACAACATTCGCCCGTAGAGACGATAACAATCTTCACACCACTCACCGGAGCAGTGTTGATTTCGGCTGTGAACAATTTCCATCTCCTCCCCTTTCTACTTCCACACTATCTCCCTACACAATAACTTTACATGTAATTGACTGTAGAGCACAAAAACATGTGCACAGGCAGCAGGCTTTACGCCGAGGTGATAAACACTGCAATCCGTTCACCTCATCTCTTCTCCCGTGCGCCTCCCTTCCCCCCTCTTCATCTGAGAGATAGTGGTGGTGGTGTTCCTCAGAGCGGTTCCCCACCAGTAGGTTTTAGTGTCTCCTCCAAGACGAGAGTGGTAGAGAGGGGTTATATGCAGGGCCAGTGGTGAGGTAGTACAGGAGAACAGGAGATAAGAGTCTGTCTGTCTGTAGGGGGTGAGGTTCCTGAGTTTTCAACCCTGCTGCTACGTTTGTGAACAGTTTTTTTTTCAAAAGTCTCATGGAATGCAGGCTTACATTGAACAACACACATTGGCTGCTACTGTAGGCTGAATGATAGAACAGCTATTTCCATGTTAAAATGTTATGGGATGCATTTTCTCCATTGTTTTTGATGGCAGACCACTCTGGTAGGCCTACATTATGATCAAATAGTCACAGTAGCCTACATGGCCACTGTTAAAACTGTAACTTAAAGCGGGTACAGCCTCAGTGTTCACAATAAACGCGCACTGGAAGTTGCACAGAATTTTCACAACGTTCAAGTTTGCGCTCAGCAGACCTGAAATTTGCTCAGTCCGGAAAGAAAATAGAGGGAACATTGCACCTAACCGTACTGATGTCCAGCTTAATGCTACTGCTGCACTGATGAGAGCGTGCTGAGAGATGACTCTAGCTCAATGGGAAGCAGCCCTCTTCCTGCTAATGCCTGGGAAACATAATGCTTACTTATGTAGACTCCCATTCAGAATCGTTACTATCAGCAGCATTACCAAGATTAATTTGACAAACACATTTGCTTTGGTAGCACGGCCAGCCCCTTTCTCACCACTAATACTTGGGATCTAGTGTTTAATGGCCTCCATTATTAGATCTGCTGATCAGACATTTGCATTATAAAGCATCTCAGTCAGTGGTGCAAATGAGAAAACCTCCATTGGGTTTTATCGGTCTCATCCGTCTCCCTGCTCATTTGAGCGAGCACCATCACCGCACCAACAGCAGCAATCCTCTTTGCAGGACTGTCTATACGTATCCTGCTGGTCTCTTAGTGGTGTTTGCTTATTTGTTTGAATGCCTTTTGTGGGACACAGCAGTCAAATTCTTAATGATAACAGATGGCTTTAGCATTCACTCAGGTCTTATCCATCCTTTACAGCTGCTAAGGAGTTTTCCACTAGCTCTAATACAGGCTGTTGTTTTTATCAGGGTAGGGAAAGGGAAGGGATAGGGCAATTCCACAGTAACAGAGTGATGACACTTAGATTGTTCCCTTTATAATGTATGCCAAACAAAAACCAATGATTGCAAAGTTAAACAAACCATACAACTCTATGCACAAGGACGACTAAAATTTTTACAAAAAACACATTTACTTGAAGAACAGTGCAGATGCTAAGTTTGGTAACAGAATGACGGCACAAACCATTAAAGGTAGTCCTTGTGCATAGAGTTGTATGGATTAACTTTGCAATCATTGGTTTTTGTTTGACATACATTTTAAAGTGAACAATTGGAGTCCCAGCATCACTCTGTTACTGTGGAATTGCCTGAGCCCAAAATGCTAATCTGCTAATTTATAACATGGTCTGGCATTAGGCCAAGATGGAGACGAAGAAAGGTTGGGTGAGAAACTGCAGTGTCACCACGTGAGTCCACTTTTAGCCCTCCTGCATCAAGTTACTGTATTTATGTGCTGATCCAGCCCGGGGAAATGTCCTTGAGTGCCGGACTCTAATTATTAATGGGTGAGAAGTTCCACACTTTATCCCAGCCAGAGCTGCTTAGAAGCACACGCTGGGGATGTGTCCCAAATGGCAGCCTATTTCCTCTTTTAAAAGTAGTCCACCATATAGGGAATAGGGTGCCATTCGGGACGCAGCCTGGGCCTTGGTCACCCTGTGCCAGAGCAGGGTCCAAGGACCTCTCCACAGCAACATAAGTCATAAATCAACTCCACTTTGAGTTCATTAATATGACCATACAATAGGGCTGGGAATTGCCAGGGACCTCACCATACGATATTATCATGATACTTACTGTAGGTGGTGATAAGATATACAATTCTATATGTATTTGCGATTCGATAATGCGATTTGTATTGGGATGATGTTCCAAACATATTGCTCACTTTATGTCTGCTGCAGAGATGAGAGAGAGCATGAGAAAATTTGTTTTGATCAGTCATGAAGATAAAAGTGCTGAAAACATGTTGGCTCAATATTTTGTTTTGACACAGGTACAGCCGACTAGCGCTAGCAGACACTATCTCCAAAAAGAATAGCTACCTCCAAAAATAATATTGTGATATGTAACTAGGGCTGTGGCGGTTTGTCAGCCGGTTGTTGCCATGCAAAAGACTGCTGGACTGCTAATTAACATAAACAAGTTTAGCATCTCCAAGCCTCCCCACATACAAGCTGGATACAAGCAGCTGATGCACGCCTTTGGAACATCTACATTAAAAAAAGTCAAATAAATCTATGTAATATAGCCTACACCATCACAATAAATTCATTATTTATTTTAGCCAGGTCTAAAGAAACATTCTGATATGAAGAAAATGTATTTCAGAAGAACAGAATGTGAGTTGGCCTACTGTATGTTTTCTGGCTATGCTCCATGCCATAGGCTGTATGCTTTTTCATTTAGCTGACAATAAATGTTTATAAGTCCCATGCCATTATTTTATATGATTTTATAGTAAGAAGAATATAATTGAGTTTAGCTGAATAAAATAGAAAGGATATTTTTCCCATTCTGGAGCAAGTGTGCATATGAAGTGGCTATGTTGAGCGCAAAAGTGACAGTTTGAAACAGGTCCTATACGCTAGATTTAGAGTTATTTGGTATCATTATGTGAATTATATAAACCTTAGAATGTCTTAGAAATCAAAACATATACAGTGCATTCAGAAAGTATTCAGACCCCTTGACTTTTTCCACATTTTGTTACGTTACAGCCTTATTCTAAAATTGATAAAATTATTTTTTTCCCTCATCAATCTACACACAATACCCCATAATGACAAAGCAAAAACAGGTTTTTAGAAACCACCAAGACGCTTCCTAGAGCTGGCTGCCTGGCCAAACTGAGCAATCGGGGGAGAAGGGCCTTGATCAGGGAGGTGACGAAGAACCTGATTGTTACTCTGACAGAGCTCCAGAGTTCCTCTGTGGAGATGGGAGAACCTTCCAGAAGGACAACCATCTCTGCAGCACTCCACCAATCAGGCCTTTATGGTAGTGGCCAGACGGAAGCCACTCCTCAGTAAAAGGCACATGACAGCCCGCTTGGGAGTTTGACAAAAAGCACCTAAAGGACTCTCAGACCATGAGAAACAAAATTATCTGGTTTGATGAAACCAAGATTGAACTCTTTGGCCTGAATGCCAAGCGTCACATCTGGAGGAAACCTGGCACCATCCCTACGGTGAAGCATGGTGGTGGCAGCATCATGCTGTGGGGATGTTTTTCAGTGGCAGGGACTGGGAGACTACTCAGGTTCGAGGGAAAGATGAACGGAGCAAAGTACAGAGAGATCCTTGATGAAAACCTGCTCCAGAGGTTCACCTTCCAACAGGACAAGACAACACAGGAGTGGCTTCGGGTAAAGTCTCTGAATGTCCTTGAGTGGCCCAGCCAGAGCCTGGACTTGAACCCGATCAAACATCTCTGGAGAGACCCGGAAATAGCTGTCCAGCGATGCTCCTCATCCAACCTGACAGAGCTTGAGAGGATCTGCAGGGAAGAATTGGAGAAACTCCCCAAATACAGGTGTGCCAAGCTTGTAGCGTCATGCTTTGTGATTATGGGGTATTGTGAGTAGATTGATTAGGAAAAACATTTTTAAAATCATTTTTAGAAAAAGGCTGTAACATAACAAAATGTGGAAAAAGTCAAGGGGTCTGAATACTTTACGAACGCATGATGTGACTATAGGCTATTGATGATTTGAGAAAGTCGCAAAAAAAGCTTGCACTCTGTTCCTTGCCTCAGGCTGCACAGCTGTTCTCTCATCAAGTGATCATATTTTCACCCATAAGACTATTCTCAATTTAATGTTGTCTTTACTAATATGTAAAATTAGTTTCGATTTAGAATGGCCCATTATCAAATGGGCAGGAACAGGGGCAGGAGAAAAAAGATATGTCATCCATATGAATAGCGAATGGAGGCCAAGCGCTTTCCCGCTGGTCTGTTTTTCAATGTTTTTTTATAGCAGAGCTGTTCTTAATATGAGCAGCTGAGAAATAAATATAACAACACTTATTTCACTCCAGGCATCAACAACTGTTTGATGCTCTCACTGTGCGACAGGTGATATTCCGTTCAAACTCTGTATGCCATGGGCTCTCCAACCCTGTTCCTGCCTGCTACCCAGTGTTTAATTTGGGAAACCCAAGTAAAAATGTTCGGCAACATCGATAATAACATGTTTTCGCAACGAAACATATTTCACTAAACTGTTGACAGCCCCTCAGCGCGTTGGAGAAACGAATAAAGGAGAGAGAGGAGGAGATGGAAATGTATGGTGCTGAGATATTCCGTATAGCTAAAGGTAATGTGACACCCAATTAATTATTACAATAAAAACATGCCCTATTACTAGGCTATTATAAATTCACTATAATTGTAGGCTAACTGTAAGCCGCCCTGCACAATCAATGAACGAACAGCATCGCCTAGGGCTATACGTTTTCCACACTCAAAGGCAATTACTCTTAATTTGTTTAATTTTGGAGAATAGGCTAGACCAATTATGTACCAAAGACATCTTAAATCAGTTTTGTTTTAGGTTTTTCTGCCATGCGTAATATGTAGTAGGTTATGTATTGTATAACGGCACAATCATACTTTTAATTTTTTCCGGGCTTGGGCTCATAACCCTATGCATATGCATAAACTCTAATATGCGTATGGTGTTTATAATTAATCATCACCTTAGAAAGCGCTGTCCATTTTGTTGTGTTAGGCTTTGAAACAACATCCACAAAGACCATGTTTTACACTCAGTTTCAACCTGCAGTTGAACTTCTTTCTTCAAATTGATCATCACAGTGAGGTGAGTTTTAAAAGCATGATACCGTTTTGATGATAAGTGTTTGATGTGATTTTCGAATGCATTTGCATTGTTGTCAGAGTGGTCAGAGGGACAATAGAGCCCTGAGTACCAGGCCATTAGGACCTGATGGTCGTTAGCAAGTTGGGTACTACCAAACATGTCCAGAGTACATAAGAGGAGATTACCATGACTCAAAGGTCATGTGGACTTTTACTGCGGTAATGACTCATGACTGCGGTAATGACTCATGACTGCCGGTGTGGCGGTAATATGGTCACCACAACAGCCCTATATGTAACTATATAGATTTTTCCCCCCATCATTACCGTACAAAATGTGGTATGCTACATAAATGTTACAACAACCTATCGACACATATAGTTAGGAAATGTGATTATTTTGCTAACTTTATTTATGCATTGCAAATTGATAATCAATATTTTAAAATACACTGAGTATACAAAACATAGACTGACCAGGTGAATCTAGGTGAAAACTATTATCCCTTATTCATGTCACTTGTTAAATCCACTTCAAGCAGTGTAGATGAGGGAGAGGAGACAGGTTAAAGAAGGATTTTTAAGCCTTGAGACAATTGAGACATGGATTGTTATTGTATGCCATTCAGAGGGTGAATGGGCAAGACAACATATTTAAGCGCCTTTGAACGGGGTATGGTAGTAGGTGCCAGGCGCACCGGTTTAAGTGTGTCAAGAACTGCTGGGTTATTCACGCTCAACAGTTTCCCGTATGTATCAAGAATGGTCCACCACCCAAAGGACAATTAGCCAACTTGACACAACTGTGTTGGAGTCAACATAGGCCAGCATACCTGTGGAACGCTTTCGACACTCATGGATTGATAATTTATTGTGCTATAAACATAAACAAAAACAAAAGTTCTTAGGCCAGAGATTCTTCAGATACCATTACCAAGCCATGACATAGATTGCTCTCGGATTTGAATATTCAGAATAAGTATTACATCAATGAGTTGGCAATGTAGCTCACTCATGCAAGGCAAATGATGCCATAAGCCAGTAGATCATATCGCACCAGGGAAACCGCTAGAATAAATTGCAATAACCTTTCAAAAACGAGCAGCTTTTAAAAGTATTAATTTCTACTCCACATAATTGGATAGGACACCTAGGTGGCCGGTCAATATTTTTTATGGGATTGCCCTGTCAGGAGTGTAGATTGTCTTTGGAGGCAGAGTGATCGTTTAGTGTGAAATGACAGTGAATCTTGGAAATGGGTCTCCTTAGAACATTATTTGCCATAAATTACTGGGCAGAACTCTGCTCAAGGTCAGCTGTAAAACTGACAGCCTTCAAACAGCAGCACAGACACAGTGCAGCAGCTGGCCAAGGCTTCATCTCATCAGACTCCCAGTTTATCAGCCACACACTCACTGACCAGCTAAAAGAGTAGCTCTTAGTAGCTACATAGTATCATACCAATGCTTTTAAACTATGGCAGTAAAACGCAGGGCAGTTCTGTATGTGGCCAATGTACAGACCCATAAGGACAGCCAATTACCTGCTGTGAATCATAAAGACTTTAGTGGCTTTGAACTTCAGCTTCGGTTGGTCTACCTCCAGTGGCATGCTGTACTTTATGAGAGATATTCATGGGAACAGGAAATACTTTACCAGTTTTATTTTACTGTGTGTATAATAAACTATAAACTTGATAGTACTAAACCCCAATCAGGGCTGTATCTTCAATGGCATCACAGCACTAGTCAATGAGGTCAAATCCACTGGCAGACCTTAAATCCATTGTGATAGATACCATACATAGGACATCTGAAACCAAAGACACTACAACCTGGCTATCTGTCTCCGAGGGGACTGTTGTATAGCATGTGGGTGGCTGGCAGCAACACATCTGTGATAGCAGAACTCACACCCGGCAGTCTGTCTAGCAGAGATAGCCTCACTCTGAGAAACCCATAATCATTCCATTTTCATCCTTCATTTTCCCTTTTATTTCTGCTGCATCAGGTTTTGTAAGTGATTTATGCTAATGATCTGAGCTCATGGAATTTCTCTGGCATTGAAGTGGCCAATCAAAGCCAAGTTATGCAAATGCTATTCTGCCTTCCGTGTTTGTTTGTCGATTATGTTAAAGTTCTCCGTTTTCTGGTAAAACTAAAAGCAGTTATGTGTTTTAACAAAAAATATAAAAACATCTAATGTCAGCAAGGCAGAGCTTATGCAGTTGAAAGGGCAAACACTGGAGAGTTTGAATCAATAAATGTGTGAGATGTGACTGTTAAAATTGTCAGGCCAAGTCCTCAGTGTCTACATTTTAATTACTCCTAGATAGAGCTGATCTGGGAGATCTCCCACTCGTTGTGTGATTCAGTCAGTAATCTGTGTCAGTGCACAAAATACATTCATTAGGGCAACTATGGAACAACCAGCACTGTGAATCTCACTGCAAAGCTGCTCCTATGTTGCTGTATATGTCTTGTGTAGACATGTTGGCCTATTGGTAAATAGATTCCCTATTTACCGCAAAGAGCAAAGCCATCAGTAGCCAGCAGCACCGTGGCTCTCACGTCATCCAAATGTTATGCACCACTTGAAGTCACAACCCAACGGCATAAATCAGATGTTTACCAACAATGGGGAAGGTGCAGCCTCTGAGGAGATACAAGAGGAGTGAGGGCAAACAGGAAGCTTGATGGTAAGTGAGTAGCAGCACCTCTATTTCTTTTTATTTTCCACGGCAGATGAGAAAGCTTTTAAAGCGCAAGCTGCAAGTGTTCGTTAGAGATAAGGGAGTTTTCACTGCCCACGTAATTACCCAGCTCACAGAGGCAGGCAGACTGCATGTGCCAGTCACCACCCTGACAGGAGAGGAAAGGAGGCTGGGAGGGAGACTCCGTGTGTGAGCTCCGGGCCATAGAGCTCTGGTCAAAAGTAGTGGACTATTTAGGGAATAGGGTGCCATTTCCGCCAGGTCGTTGAAGATTGACGTCGATGTTCTGACAACATCGGGAAATGCCTTAAAACTGGCCACTAGGGGCAACAGTGAGCGCTATTATCATCAAGTAGGCTTCGGTTTTGCTAGGGTGTTGTGGACAGGGGTGGTGGATGGATGTAATCCTATGACTCTGGATCAGAAGGTTGTGTGTTCGATCCCAGTTTTACATTTTTAAATTTGAACCCTATCCCAAACCTTAACCCTTAACCATTTGGAATGAGTGCCTAAACTTAACCCTTAACATCGAAATGTGACATTTGGAGAAATGGAACGATACGGAGCAGCAGGAGGAACAAAAATGTTTAGAGCAACTTCCAATTTGACGTTTGGAGAAGGTGGATGAAGGTCTAATTCTGCAGTGAGACTGTGAGAGCTGGTTGGCCATTTGGGATGCATCGTCCACCACTGGATGCTCTGTTTCTCACACATTTAGCCTCATTATGGCTCAGCAGTAAGCCGGCATAATGATAGGTTCCTTTTTGGTTTGCTCTTCCAGTCTATAGAAAGTGGCAACATAAGTGCCATGTCATGAAGTTAAAGCTAGCCTATCCACAGATCATGTAGTGCATGAAATTGCAAAATCTTCTCTCTGCCCGTGGAAAAATTTGTAGAATTGCAGCAAACCTGTTTTAAAACTGCAACATTTTCTTTACGCCCCATGGCAAAATGTGTAGAATTGCAGGAAACAAACTCTAAAACTAAAACTGCTGCTGGGGTTAACTCTTAGCACCTCACCTCTGTGGCCCAGTTGTAGTGACAGTCTGTCAGATGTTTTCTCTGTCACAGCTCTGTTCCCTGCAGTTCATCGATAGACCAGTGGCAGCACTCTGAGGGCGGTTGGTTGAGGGAGAGGTTAGGGCCCCCAAAAGGCTAGGGCTCTGACTGCATGTGTGGGTATGGATGTGGGTACGCAGACCCGCGAACCACTGCTGCCCCTCTCGATGAGTTCAAAATGTTTTGTGGCCCCCACCCCCAACAAAGTTGCCCATTCCAGATCTACATTCCAGATCTAGTGCACCAGAGTCACTGGCATGTGGTCCTCTGTAGCTCAATTGGTAGAGCATGGCGCTTGTAACGCCAGGGTAGTGGGTTTGATCCCCGGGACCACCCATACATAAAAATGTATGCGCACATGACTGTATGTCGCTTTGGATAAAAGCGTCTGCTAAATGGCATATTATTATATTATTATTATGTCACAAGCCCACATTTATTTCCCTGTAAGTAACTTCACTTTACTAAAACACTTCATGAAGCACACTAAACATCAGTATTTTGCATATTTATTTCCCAGACACAAAGACTCTTTGATATACAGCACTGTCTGTATTTTCCCAGGTTATTTTGCCTGTTTGAGTGATACAAACCCAGCTCTATACATCCAGACAGTATTTTCAGTGTTTTGAACTACATTCCACACAGTATCCGTCTTTCTTCCTGATTTCCCTGACGAGATCCAATTAGCTTGTTTTCTCTCCTCTTTGATCACTTGAGCTGAGATGTAGCAACATGATGTCATTCTCAATTGATGAGATTATCTTATTTGTCTCTGAGCACAAAAAAACACCAGAAGAGCTTCTGGGTTGTAATTGTATAACTAGACCCATGATCCATATCCATCTGATCACAGATTTAACATCTAACTTTGTTTTACAGTGAGTCACTCTGAACAGGAGATCTCTGCCTGCCAACTCTCTTTAAACATATTCTGTTTTTGCATGAACACCAGACAAGCTTAATGAGCAGAGGAAGCAGTTGGTGAATGTGTTGCAGGAGGAGGAGGGAGCTGGTCTAGACATTGCCACAAGCAAAGTAACAAGCAAGTATTAAACTTGGCTTCAATGGCTCCGAGCCCAACAAGTAAACAGGATCAGGAAAATAACATCTGTCTCTCAGACCTCAGTGCTGAGGGTAGCGAGAGAGAGAGAGAGAGAGAGAGAGAGAGAGAGAGAGAGAGAGAGAGAGAGAGAGAGAGAGAGAGAGAGAGAGAGAGAGAGAGAGAGAGAGAGAGAGAGAGAGAGACTCCTCTTAATTAAAGCTATAGTCTCACACCTCCAGAGGATATCCCGGGCCAGCCCTGGCTGCCATGTGTTCCAAGAGCAAGTAACATCCATAAAGCTGACAGCCCCCCTGCAGGGGAGACTGGAGGGGATAGAGGGGGTAGAGGAGAGGAGCCCGGCCTAAAATAAGAGGGCCTTCTTAATGGAAGCCTCCTGTTATGAGGTGGCAGGGAAGGAGAGCCACACTGCACTTCTTCTGGCAGGCTGTGGGCCCATTTGGCATGGCCGCCACTCACTGGTGAGGCGGTGATAACTGTAGATTGCTGAAATCATTAACTGGGAGGCCCTGCAAATGGACATCTACAGGCCAAAGGATGAATGGTGATTGGTGACCATGCCAAGCCTGATTGATACAGCAAACACAGCTCTGCAATAACATGGACAATCTGCCTCAAGATGCAGCAAGCAACTGCACATAAGTAGTCATTCACTCTTATTGGATGATCAAGCTCCCCAAAGTATAGTTTTCATTACACAGGGTTGAGTCAGTGACTCAGGTGTTGTGAGTAAAGCAAACACAACTGTTTTCAAGGAGGGACCCCGTTGAGAGTTAGTTTCTAGTTCCTTCAGCTGGAAAGAGTTTTGTCATCAGTGGGAGGAGAAGAGTGGAACTTTTCCCCAAAGAAGTCCCCAATGAAGTGTTTTGACGGTGAGCTTAATAAACCATGAAGAAGTCATTAATAAGTCATGCTCTGCTGTGTTGACAAATAATCAAGAGTGCATCAGCTGGGGCCACGGAGTAAATCAAATCACACACTCAGCCAAACTTCATGTCAGAGGCAACAGCTATTCCCATGAGCAGCTAGGCCTTTTTGTGCATGCTGTGTGCTGTGATACATCACTAGCTAAGAAACCCAGCACAGCAGAAAATGAAAGCTCAGGTGGGTTAGAAGTGCTAGAAGTGTGGACAGCTCTATTTCAGTTGCTATTGTGTTTTCTGGAAGGTGAACGTGGTCTCTGAGGCAGGGCACCACACTGTATCCAATCAAAGCTCAACAGAAGGATCGAGCTCTTCAGATATCACAGGAGAGGTTGTTGATAGGAACAAGTGACATCAAAAGGAATACTTTTTTCGGTGAGATGGGATACAAGAGACGTTGACTTCAATGTGGAGGGCCCTGAGATCTATGGATCGTTCCTGTACAGTGCAACAGCCTTTGTAGTAAGAGCCTGTCAGCTGCTCCCTCCCAAGTCCCAATGCCAAGCTATGAACCTTGGAAATAATATTGAGTGGAGTTGGCTTCATAAAACATGGCTGCTTTTATAAAAAATGTAATAGGATTCTGCGGTTTTTACGGCAGCTCATCTAACCATGGCCACTGTTGCCATTGGTTTATTTACAGCGGGGTATAAAAATGCATTCCAATGATAACAGAGCTCACATAAACTTTGCCTCATAACCCGACTGTTGATAGTCATCCATTTGCTTTGAGTTGCAGATACTGTACAACAATATCACGTATACTTTTCATGGCTTTATCATGTCTAGACGGAGCTGTACAGCACATATCGCATATCAATGGGTTTAAATTACAACTTTCTTTCCTTGCATTGAGCGCATATAAATATAACAGGTACAGGTAGAGTTTTACCTCGGCCATGGCTTCCTGGCCACGGCTCTGGAAATGTGTTTGACCTCCCACAGCGTGGCCTGCATCAATCTTCCCAACGCATGACACTTCCCTCCTCACTGACCACGCACGCAGCAGCCGGCCATTATATTCATGGCTTGTTATCAATAATCTCCTGTTCCGTGAAATTGTGTTAAGAGGCTGCTAGCGATCACACAAATCACGGAGCAGCAAATCCATTTTGACACAGAGGCACATCTCTGGTGGATTTAATTCTGCTGAACAAATAGTATGATGCAGCGTTTTCCTGATACGAACGGCAGTCCTTCGAAATAGCTCAGTCTATTTGCACAGATGAGTAGCACTACGAATGAACAACTTGGAAGCTGCTCAGGGAAATATTTGGTGTAAATGAATACACCTGATATCAAAAATAAATAAATAAGACATGGATCTCAATATCAATATAGGACATAATTGAGTAAGTCATAGCTCTATTCCCTCATACATAAATTGACTTATTCGGACAAAAAGCAAATAAGTATCTCCACTCTAGTAGAAGAGTTCATAGTTGAGTCTGAGTTCTGGAGTGATTGCGTTCTCTGCTCATCTCCTTGGGCTGAATCAGCACCATGGACAGCAGCCCTACAGACTCCTTCACTCAGCCCTGCTCTCAGCCATAGATCCTGGAGAATACTGCAGCCTGCCCTACACAGTCCAGCAGGGAGGTCTGTTCATTCATCCCTCCGTCCATGCCACTGGCTGAATTGGCAATGGTCTAATACTGTAATGTAAATATATGTATTCAATAGTATTTACGGCTATGCCCTTTTTTATGATTATTGTATGGTTGCTGATGAAACCGACACATATTGCTTGAAGATGATGTAATGAATGTATATAGACGATGCCGCAAAGTTGAAAACCCCTATAGGTAGCCTAAAGGGTGAGCTGCAAGAGTTAATGATGTCACAGGTGGGTTCATTATGTGGAGCGTGAAGGTGTGAGCCCCATAAAGCAGGATCAGTCAAGTGGGAAATGATCATACCTCTGGGACTGTGTGTTTGCACGGGCCACATATTCATCATCATGGACAAATAGCCAGAGGATATATCAATATGTCTACTCACTGTTACCGAAACTACCGATATTACTCAACAGTTCAGATTTGCATTTAAAATCTTTCAAAAGTATCGGATCTCTCCATGGAAAGGGACAGATAATTCACTGTCCAACCCAATAAGAGGCAACAAGGCATATCGGAAACCCAGACGTTATGCTCTGTAGCAACAGATCATACTCCCTCCCGTTACAACTGGCATTACATGGTAACTGAGAGCATGTAGGTACCAGAAATTCAAACCCCGAAATTTACCCATGGATTAGCTTTCCTATCAGTACAGTCATATGACAGCTGTGTAAGGGGATTGAGACTGCTTACAGGGGAACCAATATATCTACAGTACCAATCAAAAGTTTGGACACACCTACTTAAAAAAAAACTATTTTCTACATTGTAGAATAATAGTGAAGACATCAAAACTATGAAATAACACATATGGAATCATGTAGTAACCAATAAAGTGTTAAACAAATAAAAATATATTTTATATTTGAGTTTCTTCAAAGTAGCCACCCTTTGCCTTGATGACAGCTTTCACACTCTTGGCATTCTCTCAACCAGCTTCATAAGGAATGCTTTTCCAACAGTCTTGTAGGAGTTCCCACATATGCTGAGCACATGTTGGATGCAGCACTCCATCACTCTCCTTGGTCAAATAGCCCTTACACAGCCTGGAGGTGTGTTTTGGGTCATGTGCTGTTGAAAAACAAATTATAGTCCCACTAAGCGCAAACCAGATGGGATGGCGTATCGCTGCAGAATGCTGTGGTAGCCATGCTGGTTAAGTGTGCCTTGAATTCTAAATAAATCACACAGTGACACCAGCAAAGCACCCCCACACCATCACAACTCCTCCTCCATGCTTCACGGTTGGAACCACACATGCGGAGATCATCCGTTCACCTACTCTGCATCTCACAAAGACACGGAGGTTGGAACCAAAAATCAAAAATTTGGCTCGTGTTTCTTGCCCCAAGCAAGTCTCTTCTTTTTATTGGTGTCCTTTCGTAGTGGTTTCTTTGCAGCAATTCGACCATGAAGGCCTGATTCACGCAGTCTCCTCTAAACAGTTGATGTTGAGATGTGTCTGTTACTTGAACTCTCTGAAGCATTTACAGTTGAAGTCGGAAGTTGACATACACCTTAGCCAAATACATTAAAACTCTGTTTTTCACAATTCCTGACATTTAATCCTAGGGCTTTGTGATGGCCACTCCAATACCTTGACTTTGTTGTCCTTTAGCCATTTTGCCACAACTTTGGAAGTATGCTTGGGGTCATTGTCCATTTGGAAGACCCATTTGAGACCAAGCTTCCTGACTGATGTCTTGAGATGCTGCTTCAATATATCCACATAATTTTCCTTCCTCATGATGCCATCTATTTTGTGAAGTGCACCAGTCCCTCCTGCAGCAAAGCACCCTCACAGCATGATGCTGCCACTCCCGTGCTTCACGGTTGGGATGGTGTTCTTCGGCTTGCAAGCTCCCCCCTTTTCATCCAAACATAACGATGGTCATTATGGCCAAACAGTTATATTTTTGTTTCATCAGACCAGAGGACATTTCTCCAAAAAGTACGATCTTTGTCCCCATGTGCAGTTGCAAACCGTAGTCTGGCTTTTTTATGGTGGTTTTGGAGCAGTGGCTTCTTCCTTGCTGAGCATCCTTTTAGGTTATGTTGATATAGGACTCGTTTTACTGTGGATATAGATACTTTTGTACCTGTTTTCTCCAACATCTTCACAAGGTCCTTTGCTGTTGTTCTGGGATTTATTTGCACTTTTTCGCACCAAAGTATGTTCATCTTTAGGAGACAGAACGTGTCTCCTTCCTGAGCAGAATTACGGCTGCGTGGTCCCATGGTGTTTATATTTGTGTACTATTGTTTGTACAGATGAACGTGGTACCTTCAGGCGTTTGGATATTGCTCCCAAGGATGAACCAGACTTGTGGAGGTCTACACATTTTTTTCTGAGGTCTTGGCTGATTTCTTTTAATTTTCCCATGATGTCAAGCAAAGAGGCACTGAGTTTGAAGGTAGGCCTTGAAAGGCATCCACAGATACACCTCCAATTATAGTTTGTTAACAAGAAATTGGTGGTTGAAAAACTAGTTTTAATGTCTCCAACCTAAGTGTATGTAAACTTCCGACTTCAACTGTATTTGGGCTGCAATCTGAGGTGCAATTAACTCTAATGAACTTATCCTCTGCAGCAGAGGTAACTCTGGGTCTTCCTTTCCTGTGGCGGTCCTCATGAGAGCCAGTTTCATCCTAGCGCTTTATGGTTTTTGCGACTGCACTTGAAGAAACTTTCAAAGTTCCAAATAGGGCTATCTTCTGTGTACCACCCCTACCTTGTCACAACACAACTGATTTGCTCAAACGCATTAAGAAGGAAAGAAATTCCACAAATTAACTTTGAACAAGGCACATCTGTTAATTGAAATGCATTCCAGGTGACTACCTCATGGTTGAGAGAATGCCAAGAGTGTGCAAAGCTGTCATCAAGGCAAAGAGTGGCTACTTTGAAGAATCTGTTTAACACTTTTTTGGTTACTACATGATTCCATATATGTTATTTCATAGTTTGATGTCTTCACTATTATTCTATAGTGTCCAAACTTTTGACTGGTAATGTACATGTACTGGTGCATATATATGCATGCATACAGTGGGAGCTCATTAACATCAATGTAAAGTATACCATTACTCCAGAGAGCGATGTGCCAGGTCAGTGGTGTATGCAGGACATTGCTGTAGGTCAGGACACTCATCTATTTACTAGATCTACTGATCCAGGCAGTAGCTGGAGCTCCAGAATTGATGACCTCGCTTACTGCAACACCCCCCAAAGCACCCCCCCCCCCCCCCATCCGTCCGTCCGTCCGTCTCCCTACCTTCCTCCCCTCCACCCCTCCATCTCCTCATCTCCATTGTGCTTGCGATGTAGATGCTGCACCTAATCATGGAAGATGCTCAGCTGTCCGTTGCTCAATGGAAGTGGCTGTCGGAGACGGAGAGCACCTATGATCTGTAAATGCATTTGTTGACCCTGAGGTCATCAGCTCCGGTGCTCAACGCAAGCTGTTATTCTACAGGTCTTTCTTTCTGCTGCCTCAGCTCCCCCCTCACCCCTCCCGCCGACCCCTCATCCTAACCTCAAAAACACAGAGAGAGAAACATGGCAGAATTAATAATACATCTGTCACGCCCTGACTCTGAGGACTTGTATTTGTTGAGTCAGGGTGTGTATTTTCTGGGTTGTGTTTGCTATGTCGATGTTCTGTGTTTAAGATCTAGAATGGGTAGATCTATGTTGGCCTGTTTGGTTCCCAATCAGAGGCAGCTGTTGCTCGTTGTCTCTGATTGGTGACCATACTTAGGCAGCCTGTTGGCACCAGTTAGTTGTGGGATCTTGTTCTGTGTAAAGTATGTTGTGTGTATGCTACCTTGGACTTCACGTTTCGTTTGTTGTTTTGTCGTGGTGTTTATTCGTTAAATAAACATGTATGCTTATCACACTGCGCCTTGGTCCTTCTCGTTCGTAAACGATCGTGACAACATCTTTGTGCACGCATTGTGTTAATACGAACAATATGTGTAAGTTGTGGAGCATAAGGGTAAGTTGTGGTGCAATTAAAACAGTGTTATGCTTGAATGTGGACTTTTCTGTACTATATCGTCATTATTACATTCATGTGTTTTGGCGCATTAGCATTAGGTCAGATTTCCGCTTATGATGTGAAATAATAATTAGCACTGTAGATTTAAAAGAAAACCCAGCAAATGTGATGATATATAATTTTAGGGAATAAAAACACAATGGTATGCTGCTGAAAGGGTGAAAGGGTTGGCTCATGCAGTGATGTAAACAGAGAAAGCAGGAACTCAGCAGAACAGCTTTGAAGACTGAAAACTCCAGTCCCTCTGTGTTTCCTTCAACACTTATAATTGAGCCCTGTGAGATTTTACACATCTCAGGAAAAAGCCATTTGAGAGAGAGAAACGGGCTATAACCATCCAGTGGCACCCAGGGGAGGACTACTGTAGAGCGATATGTCCATTCTGAGTTCCTCTAAAATACTCTTACAATGTGTAAACGCATAGATGTCAAAACAAAAACGACTCAAAACTCGGAAATGTTTGCATAACCCCCCTAGGTCACATAAGCAACGGTAAGAAGAAGCTGTTCTATGCAGCTCTGAGAGGATACATCCCTGAGGATTTACTGTACCTTGACTTGTTCTAAACTTCCACCTCATTCTGTCCGTGACAAAGAAAGTAATGATGCATTGTGTGTGCATCTGAGAGAGCAGAGGTGTACAAAAGGTGTACTGGAACAGTTTCAGCAGTTTTTACACAGTAATATTTCGGAATTGAATACTTCCATTGAGTGTGCTTATTTCCACTTTATTAGGAGTTACAAAGAGAATAACCATGAGACAACCTTGCACATTAATACGCGAGCACGTGCTCCAAAACATTTGTTTGCTGCAGCATTTATTTTTTATGTTTTGAAAAGATTATGGCTGAGACACTAGACACTACCTTCTTTTTTTTCTGTCATGCAGAATTATAAACATCAGTCAAATCTAGGATACTGGTTTTGTCCATTTTATACCATGACTCTCCCAAAGGCATTGTTCTAACATAGTTAATGAGATGCCAGTAAAAGTTGGAATTAAGTTGATCTAAGAGCACTTCATTCACCTGCCGGGCTTCAGACAGGCCCACAGTCTATTGCATTAGCCTAATGTTGTATATCTTATTCAAATACATGTAACAGATTCAATAGTATATTCGAAACAGCTTCCTCAACAGCATAATTCTCTTATACTGGTGGCACAGTAGCACTGGAGTCAGGTCCATCAAACAAAAACGAATGCCGATGTTCTGACTGACTGTTTTAGGGCTGTGACAGGGATGCTAGCTCTGACTGTCACTATGTGCCCTACCTCGTGGGCTAATTTATGACTAAAGAAATGCTGTAGAACCCTCGCTCTGCTATATGAGAATAATAAAATAGTCATGGGAGTTTTGCTCTTTTGACAGCACAAACGTTCAAGTTTCAGTCTTTATAGCCTCTGATACAATTCTTATTAATGCCTCTCGGGCTGCTACAGGCTGAACTGAATGCTCAATCAGACAAGACTGTCCTGAGAATCTAATACACTTATTGGGAGAGAAGCCTGCCCTCACTCAGAGATTCAGAGAGCGAACTGGCTGTCAAATGAATCAATTTCAGAGGCACTAGTAGAAGAATATTCCGAAATCATGTAGACTAGGTCCTTGTGTTCGTGATGCTGCCTGCAAACAAAATACAAATATATCCCACTTGTGATAGTTGATCCACTTCAACACTGCAGATCAAACATGAAGATAGTTTAAATGATGGCTGTTCCTATGCATTTAGAAAACATGTTCAGATGAAGCAGCCCTGGGTCAACAGATAATGTATTTCTCAGAAACATAATTTAAGTGGGTAGCAGGGTGTCCCAACTCTATTCCTATAAGAAGTAAGACTACCCTGGAGACATCCAAACATGCCAATTTCTATCTAAAATCATCCTTGGTTGACTCTGGACCTGTGGATTATTCAACCTGCCACTAGATGAAAGGCACCCAGCCTCCAGCTTGACCCAACAAACCCAGATGTAGTGGCCAGCCCACTGAACAGAATATCCCATAGCCTTCCTCATCTTATTCCTCCATACAGCAAGTCATTAGAATTCAATATAGAACTGTAAGACTCTTTACATTCCATGTGGCCTACATACAAATATAGTCAAAAGATGTTAACTGACTCCTTTACAATCTTTTCGCTGTGTTTCTAGTGATGATAGGCTCATAACAGGAGCACTTTGCCTTTACACAACTGTGTCCCACACAGCCTCGTTACATTCAATTATTCATGAAGAATAAAACCCTTAGTCTGACCGGAGGCCCTGAGCATTACATATACCACTGTGACTGCACATTCCCAACACAGCCTAAAGTCAACTGGGCAAATGCCACGCTGTATACATTTTTAAAGGATGTACTCCCCTCATTAAATCCCGTAAATGATTATCCTGTCGGTTTCACACCAGTATTTTATTTCTCTAGTTTCACCAAAGCATTAGTCTCTTTTAGTGAGAGAAACCAATAAAAAAGTAGAACTATAAACTTACACAGCCTTAGATCTGCTCTGCTGCATATTTCTTCTTTACTGGTATCAGTGTGAAGGCTATCTGGGTAATTGTGTGTTGCCTGCTGTTCTTCTTTTCTAAGTGCATCTGCTTAGACCTTAATTACAAGGGGCCATCTCTATAAGAAAGGGAGGTAATTGAATACGGTGTGGGTCATAACATTTAATAGTATGACTCATCATTAACACTTTGGCAACAGTGATCGATACAACGTAAGTGAAAAGAATACTTGAAAACAAGGCTCCACCAGCAACTAAGTGCTCAATCAGATAACTGCCGCTCATAACTCACAGTGGGGAGAGAGTGGAGAGAGACTGGAGAGAGAGAGGGTCCTGCTGCTGGGTGTTTTTCTCTGTCAGAGGGCCGATTCAGATTACTCCTCATCACTGTCACTCTCCGGTGGCTCAGCCAGGCCAGACTAGACTGACACCCAGCACTCAAAACCCCTCTCCCTGTCTCTCCATGTTTCAGGTTGCAAACTCAGGGTTGAGGGTTAAATCAGAGCAGATTTGTAGTACACTGTTCCCCCAAGAAACTTGAATCTGACTGTCTGACTGTCTGTGTATCTCAATACTATTTGATTTTAATAAAGTTGTCAACTCATCCATTTTCATTTGCCTGGATCCATCTATGCCATCACAGTTAATTTCCTGCTGCAGAATAGCAATATTAAACTCAACATACTCTGGAGCTTGGAGCCAATGACGCTGTATGACTGCCTCCGTAAACACCCTAGGCTCGACAGAAAATTGTCAAAGCCGATCTTTTCACAAGAAATAGCCTCAGCAATCCTAGCTAAGCCGAGATAACCCAGTGGTAAAGAAACTAGGTCCACGGTACACACTACGCTCTGCCAACACGGCTAAGTATTTCATGCTTATTGTTTCTGTCCCTGGGCGCTGGCGATTTTGAATCTTTAAAATGGTACAGTGCAGTAAAACCTGCAGCACACCATCCACAGCCCTGCAGGGGATGCATAGCCCTGCCAGAGACAGTGGTTGCCAAGGCAACTCTGACAGCGCCTCCCTATAAAATGTCTAAATAATAGTGGTGGATAGCAGCTCAAAATTAGTCATGCTTCTCTATCACTTTGTGTTGCATTCCGCTGTCAGACTAGCCACATCTGTATCCCCGTAACTCTATGCCCCTGTGTGGCCCAAGTTACGAGTGTACTCTGTCACTACATAAAAAAACTGACAGACATCCTTAAAACTATCAAGTCATCTTCACCAAGAATAGGATGTTGTTTCACTAGCATGAATCAAGAAAAATCCTCTCAAGTCCATATAATAAACACTAAACCAGAGAAATGACTTGCTGGTATTGTTTTTGATGCCACTTGAAAAGGTAACATTAGTTCTTATATGTTAATGGTGAAATCCTTCAGTAAAATTCCATTAGGCTTTCCTTCGCCTGCATTATTTGACAAGCATGAAAAAGCAGAGTTGAAGAAGAGAAATGTGGTCCCTTCTCTCAGCCCTTTTCCCGGCCTTCATTCCCGGTGGCCATGATGGGGAAGGTGCTTTCTGTGAAATTGATGAACCTGACTCTCATTTAGTTATGCCTGCCATTAGTCTACCCTAATTCTGGTCAAAATGACTTAAGTAAATCAGCTTGCTGTTGAAAATATTGTGCTATGGCATCATGTCCAAGCACATCAATAAACCTTGATCTTTTTCATGGTCAGGCTTCGGCAGCGACGCAGTAATGCAAAAAAATATATCAACTGCTGAACCCTGATGCAACTGGACACGCCACAGAGGGGGAAAAACCCATCACACCCCGTCTGTCTGTCTGTCTGTCTGTCTTAGTGAAGTAATGAGTGTCTGCTCTGCAGTCAGACAACAAACAGACGCTGCTCTCATCATTTTTGTCAACAGAGAGGTCAGGCTGGAGACTTGATACCCTGGACACAGCAACACTCAGCCGCAGAGGAAGATAGAACTTGATGTTTATCAGTTAATTCACAAGCATGAGACAGCATGAGGCTTGAAAGGGGGAAGGAGGGCTTTCAATATATTGTCAATGCACAATTGTTTTTTGCTAGATCTAAACTTTTAATTCAACTTTTATTTAAAACTCAATCTGAAAAGAGACACTTTATCTACAGTGCATTCGGAAAGTATTCAGACCCCTTGACTTTTTTCCACATTCTGTTACCTTACAGCCTTTTTCTAAAATTGATTAAATTGTTTTTAAGTTTGGGAACTTTATAGTCCTATTGATCAAACAGCCATGAAAAGGTAGGCTCTCTCTCCCTCAGTTATGCACAACAACAAGATCAACAACTAATGCTAGCCAGAGCAAGATGAGCTAAAATCTAACGAAGGAACAAACCTTTTCAGCTAGTTGGCCGTCAAAATTGTACTGATAAACGATGGGGAATTGTCTTCTGTGAGCTGCTCCATGGGGATGTAGTTCAGTTGGTAGAGCATGGCGTTTGCAACGCCAGGGTTGTGGGTTCGATTCCCACGGGGGGTATAAAAAAAATAATGTATGCACTAACTGTAAGTCGCTCTGGATAAGAGCGTCTGCTAAATGACTAAAATATAAATGTAAAAGCAGTTGAGAGCTGCACACTCTTGCTGCCTGCAGATTATATTCTGCTGAAACTACGCTATGTGTGGCGCGTATACTTCACGTGCTTTGCGATTCTGTAGGCTACTTTGTGCATAATTTCTCTATTGTACTACATAATTGATGTCATATACCTCCACTACTTTGATACGCATTAGTAGGTATTAAGAAGAGAGTATACGCAATACCCACTGATAAAAAAAGTGGGAATACAGTTTATACCTGTGTATACCCTCCACTACACTACTGGCCCTTTGTGTTTTACAAAAAGTGTGCTCTTCTACATGAGTGCGCTGGTATTACGGTTGCTGTCCTTTCAGAATCACAAACCTGTCACACACTGAAGTTCTTATAGGTTTTCCACTGATCAAACACGTCTATAATAGATAAGGCTGTTAAGATATTAATGTTTCAAGAAAGAAGTGTATATATTTGGCCTGGCGAAGTGGTTTTATGCGCTGACTAAATGGAAGCTGATAATTATTTGTTTTTTACACCTTCCAGAAATTACGAGTCCTCACTGTCCGAGACCAAGTCAAGATCGAGTATAAATGTATCTGACACCTAGACAAGACCGAGATACTCAATATGTGGTCTCAAGACCGGACTCGAGTACTACAACACTGCAGATTAGATTATACTATTTAGAAC
Source organism: Coregonus lavaretus (assembly GCF_964263955.1). Classification (NCBI taxonomy): domain Eukaryota; kingdom Metazoa; phylum Chordata; class Actinopteri; order Salmoniformes; family Salmonidae; genus Coregonus; species Coregonus lavaretus. Next base: position 27,132,905 of record NC_140018.1, read on the forward strand.
GAGCAGCCAGCTCACAAAAGAAATAGTGCAACAGGGAGAAGGCAACAAGCATGCAGATGCAATAAGTGAAAATACATGATCTAACTAGGGCTAGCTAACATAATGTCATAAAGCATGATGCACTAGCCAGTTAACTTTAATTCTGAAATAACTTCATATTTTCGAGTTAGTCAGATATTAGTTTAGATAGACTTGAATTTGGCATAACTAGCTAGCAAGCTACCAGCTAGATATAGTTAGCTACTGTAGCTGCTTATCAAAGTTAAATACATTTCACCAAACTGGTTAATTTGACCAAAAACAAACAACCAAAATATTTCTCAATGTTTCAGAATTACCGTAGCTGGCTAATTAATTTGATCATGCTTTGTGATACACCAGGTTTTCTGCCATTTTAGTCCACACAACATGTCGCCCTATCACCTACAGTAGAACATGATGAACACCGGGGTAAATAATAATACTGGCCAGCCACAGTCATGCTTTTTTGTCCTACCAGATCCCCGACGAGAAGGTTCTAGCTAGTGTATCCCTCTTTTGACTCTTATTGGATGTAGATGTCCAGTTTATCAGATCCCAGGCTCCCATGATTGTTATGATTATTTATTTACAAGTTAATTACAATTTGCTTTTTGTACCTGATAGAGCAGATCTAGCCTGCGGAAGTAAGCTGTCAAGAGACTCATTGGGAGGGAGGCTAGTGCACATTTGAGTCCTCCAGGACCGTCCATTTATTTTGTGCTGTTGAAATGTATGCTATTCCACCTCATAGCTGGCAAAGCAATCCAAGCAATGTTTGCACGGCCTATGCGCCCGCGGCGCTGCTGCTGCTAGCAGAGTCACTGAGGGGCAGAGTAGTAAGTAACTGAACAGCTTGTTTTGAACAATATATTTTTGAAACAGGAACATTTGCACATTTAGCAGACTTTTACGAGCATTTAAAACATAATCCATGAATTATAAAATATACATATATATTTTTATTTATTTAAAAAATGTAACGCCCTGATGGGCGGGCCACCACTGGCCAACATGGAAAGTCAACAGTCATGGTACCACAGATATGGAAAGAGTGATGGCGTGCTTACATGCATTGAGGAGATTACACCAGCCAGTAATGTTGACCTTCTCTCTACAGACACCTGCAGTGTTTCCCCATACTCATATATATTTTTTAAATAATTTTCGGGATGGTCCAACGTTTTCAGTGTAAACTTAAATGCCTAAAACCAGATATAAAGTATGTAGAAAAGATAAAGGAGCTATATATTTTATAAGATCATCTTTGAGAACTAACAACCACCAGAATAAAAACTAGACAGTGTGGGAGAATCTCAAATTCCCCAAATGTCATGACATGGGGCCCACATTGATTTTGTTATAATGTTTGTGTCACTCAGATAGCATAAGAGCCATATAATTAGGAATAAAAACACTCTAGATAAGAACACGGCATAAGCCATGGGAAAATGTGTGGAATTGCAGGAAATTAGCTTTAAATCTGCAAATTTCCTCACAGCCACATCGCAAAATGTGTACAATTGCAGGAAATTTGCTTTAAAACTGGTATATATTTTTTGTGCCCCATAACAAAATGTGTCGAATTGCATTCAGGGCTTAAAACTGCAACCAAAACACAAAATGTTGTATTGGTTGCTAGGGTGCCAGTGAAAAATATTTTGTTGGATACATTAGTTTTTGGTTCAGTTTGATAAAATAAAAAATATAAACATTTATTGGCTGTGACCCCACTCTCCGAGGGTGTCGCAGCGGAGTGGGATATGCAAAAAACACATTTCCATTTCACACATAACACTTGTACAGGTTACCCACTTGTACATACAGTGAAACAGGACTATATAATGCAGTTTTGTAACACAACGCCACAGATGTCACAAGTTGAGGGAACATGCAATTGGCATGCTGACTGCAGGAATGTCCACCAGAGCTGTTGCCAGAGAATTTAATGTTCATTTATCTACCATAAGCCGCCTCCAACATCGTTTTAGAGAATTTGGCAGTAAGTCCAACCGGCCTCACAACCACAGACCACGTGTAACCACGCCAGCCCAGGACCTCCACATCCGGCTTCTTCATCTGCAGGATCGTCTGAGAACAGCCACCCGGACAGCTTGCTAACTGGGTCTATATGGAACATTGTTACTCTGATAGCACTTCTCTTTGTTCTCACATTCATCTTCACTTCTGACAAACGCTCTGTTTACACCCTTAGAAAGATGCAGTGGTGGAAAAAGTACTCCATTTTCATACTTGAGTAAGAGTAAAGATACCTTAATAGAAAATGACTCAAGTAAAAGTGAAAGTCACCCAGTAAAATACTACTTGAGTAAAAGTCTAAAAGTATTTGGTTTTAAATATACTTAAGTATCAAAAGTAAATGGAATTGCTCAAATGTACTTAAGTATCAAAAATAAAAGTATAAATCAATTCAAATTCCTTATATTAAGCAAACCGGATAGCCAGGGGCACACTCCAACACTCAGACATAATTGACAAACTAAGCATTTGTGTTTAGTGAGTCCGCCAGATCAGAGGCAGTAGGGATGACCAGGGATGTTCTCTTGATAAGTGTGTGAATTGGACCATTTTCCTGTCAAACTGTAACGAGTACCTAGGGGTGTCAGGGAAAATGTATGGAGTAAAAAGTACATTATTTTCTTTAGGAATGTAGTGAAGTAAAAAGTAAGAGTTGCTAAAAATATTAATAGTAACGTGAAGTACAGATACCCAAACAAACTACTTAAGTAGTACTTTAAAGTATTTTTACTTAAGTACTTTACACCACTGTAATCATGCCAGCCGTGGACCTCCACATCCGGTTTCTTCACCGGAGACCAGCCACCCGGACGGCTGATGAAACTGTAGGTTTCCACAACCAAAGAATTTCCACACTAACTGTCAGAAACTGTCTCAGGGAAGCTCATCTGCGTGCTCGTCGTACTCAGCAGGGTCTTGACCTGACAGCAGTTCGGCGTCGTAACCGACTTTAGTGGGCAAATTCTCACCTTCGATGGCCACTGGCACGCTGGAGATGTGTGTTCTTCACGGATGAATCGCAGTTTCAACTGTACCGGGCATTTGGCAGACAGCGTGTATGGCATTGTATGGGCGAGCGGTTTGCTGATGTCAACGTTTTGAACAGAGTGCCCCATGGTGGCGGTGGGGTTATGGTATGGGCAGGCATAAGCTACAGACTACGAACACAATTGCATTTTATCGATGGCAATTTGAATGCACAGAGATACCGTGACGAGATCCTGAGGCCCATTGTCATGCCATTTATCCAGCGCCATCACCTTATGTTTCAGCATGATAATGTACGGCCCCATGTTGCAAGGATCTGTACACAGTTCCCACCAATATCAAGAAACTTCGCACAGCCATTGAAGAGGAGTGGTACAACATTCCACAGGCCACAATCTACTCTATACGAAGGTGGTGCAGTGGTGTAAGGCACTGCATCGCAGTGCTAGCTGTGCCACTAGAGATCCTGGTTTGAATCCAGACTCTGTCGTAGCCGGCCGTGACCGGGAGACCCATGGGGCGACGCGCAATTAGCCAGCGTCGTCCAGGGTAGGGGAGGGAATGGCCGGCAGGGATGTAGCTCAGTTGGTAGAGCATGGCGTTTGCAACGCCAGGGTTGTGGGTTAGATTCCCACGGGGGGCCAGTATGAAAATGTATGCACTCACTTAACGGTAAGTCGCTCTGGACAAGAGCGTCTACTAAAATGTAAAATGAGATGTGTCGCAGTGCATGAGGCAAATGGTGGTCACACCAGATACTGACTGGTTTTCTGATCCACGCCCCTACCTTTTGTTTTAAGGTATCTGTGACCAACAGATGCATTTCTGTATTATCAGTCATGTGAAATCCATAGATTAGGGCCTAATGAATTCATTTTAATTGACTTATTTCCTTATATGAACTGTAACTCAGTAAAATCTTTGAAATTGTTGCATGTTGCGTTTATATTTTTGTTCAGTGTACATGAATTTTTTCATGTGTTCCATCGCAAACTGTCATAAACCAAAAGCTCCTGGCTACTATCCAATCAAAGTTATATTGACATTATCCCACCCCTGTTTAGCCACGTAATATCTGCCGATTACTTTCCAGCAATATAGCCCTGTTTGGTGCACGCGTTTGTCTATCACTCTGTATGTAGCCAGTTAGCAATGCTAATAATAACCGTCTTGTGGGTAGACCGAAAGACTCCCCCAAAACCTTCTCAATTAAATGCAAATTACCTGACAGAACTATATCATGATTATTTACATGAATTGGGTGGTGATTGTTTTGCTAACTCTGCCATGACATGCTCTGCAGCAGTAGGCCTAACAGCAGAAACATCGCTAGACAGACACATTCCTCTCTTGCTAGATGCAATTCCAGGGGAATTACACTAAATGTGTTAGTTTATTTTCTACAGAGTGCAAAAATTGTCTTCTGATATGACTTAAGCATTGATATGGACAAAGAACATCAATTTTCGTTGTTTCTCTATGAATAATTGTAATGTTGGGAGTAAAAAAAACTGAAAGAAAATCCAAAAGCAGGAAAACAGAATTCAGGAAAAAACTAAATATGATTTTATGGGGCCCCCTTAAAAGTTGTTTATTAACCATTATTTTTACGAGTTATATTGACAGAAAACACATCTTGTACACGAAGAACCCGGGGAAGAGTTGCAGGGTAGAGGAAAATAATGTGCCTATTTGAAAGCTATAAAGAAAATGGGTAGCTTGCAACATGTTTTTTTTAAGTAGCTCTCATGCTATAAAAGGTTGGAGACCCCTGTTCTAAAGACATTCCCAAAAAACCTTCCCAATTATATGTTTACTGCAAAGTAGGCCTACCTGGCAATTTGTATCAATCGTGGGGTATTATTTTTGCAAACTCTGCCATCCCGTGTAGCTACATTGTACAGTACAAAAACACCTCTAGCCAAACACAACAGTCTCTTGCTAGGTGGGCAATTGAATTAAAGGGCAACTACACACTCCAAATTATTTTTGGGACTTAGAACATGCAATTTTTGTTGTTTTTCTATAAAGAAAATGTGATTTTGAGAGTGAAAACCTGAAAAATAACTAGGAAAACTCAGGAATCTGGAAAAATAAAACCGGGAAAATAGAATTTACCAAAAGATAAAACAGATTTTATAGGGCCCTACAACTGTAGAGTGACTGTTCAAAATCGCTAACAATAACACCCTTTTTGAAATTGCGCTAAGGTTATATTTCTTCCCTCCAAAACATCAATGTAAATATGATATTGTCAAGTTAAAATGTAAATACTTGTGTAAGAAGGGGTGTCATTTTAGGTTATAGGCTAATTGCTCAGCCCACAAATTAAAGAAAACATTTAAATGATGTGCGCATCATCCACTTTCCCCAGCCAGTATTATTTTCATTCGGGCCAGTAGCTTTCAGTTGGCACTGGCCCGGTGTGCCACTATCAAATTTACCTGAATGTCAAGCCCTGCAAGGGCATGCTAGTTTAAAAGATTACTAGTCATTATTATCCTGGTTTTGTATGGAATGCAGGTACATTATGGGACACAGGTCAGGTTATGGAGTGACCTAATCATGTGCTGGTGCCATCAACTGAAAAAGTCGGTAGCAACAGTGCCACCAGTGGAAAAAGTTAGTCTAGAGCCCTGGCAATTTTACCATTTTAAAGCATGCCAAAATGTTGTCTCCGCCCCATGGCAAAATATGTAAAATTGTAGGAATTTAGCTTTAAAACAGCAAAATTGTCTTTGCGGCCAAGAGAAGGGCCTCTAAAATGTTCGGCCACGCCCACTACCAAGCCCCCCCTCCCCCCGCTAACTTTGCAAACGCTGCTGAAAAAAGTCCTAGGGGAAACACTGACCTGCATTGGACCTTCCATTACACTGAGCATACAGTACACACATTCTTCAACGTCACTCACTGTACTGTATATGCCTCAGCTCAGAAGATCTGTTGTTCTTTACAGAAACACTGCTACAGGTGCAGTATCATGACTTAGCCTACAACAGAGACTGGTGGAACGATAAGGCATGAGGCAGTGAAAAAACGAATGAGCAGTGAGAGCTTGCTACAGGGAGGAGGAGGAACATGGCGAGGAAGCGAGTAGGCATCACTCAGAGACGAGTCGGTGTAATTATTTATGCATTCCAAAGTCAATTACACACAGTACAGAGCACTGGTAGTAAATATGGATTCATGCTAGGGGTATTAAGTACAAAAATTTGAAGTACAAAATCTAATGTAATCAAACATAAGGTTTCTAGCGGTACACCGTTGGGAAGGGCGTCTATTTTTCATCCCATATGGCTAAGGGATGAGGATTATGATATTGTTTTCAAAGGCGCTAAAACGCGCAGCTGTCCTTTAGATGTTACACAGCCAGACCTCCACAAATCATTACAGGGAGGTATAATAGAGCACACTTGATCAGACCCAAGAGAAACAGAATGCAAAGGAAGAGCAGATCGGTCTGTGAATAATAATCACGGTCACCTTAGCTATAACTCACCAGCCACAGGAAGAGGACTGACAAATTCCTGCGCCATACGCATCAGCTTTCAATCGCATACAATAACCCCTTTGCCTCTCTCTCCCTAATTGCATTGCAAGCAAGCAATTAATCCCGATTGTTGTTCGGCAAACACGTCTGTTCAAATTGGGCATTGCTGCTAGTTGGTATTTGACCATGGATTATTATGGATCAGGATTGATGACACAGTGCTTTATAGGGGTAGAGCTCCACTATGTGTGTTATATTTGTTTACTTAATGAGAGTCAGTAGTCAAGGTCAAGTTAGATATTGCTTGAATACTATTTACACTGAGTGTACAACATTAGGAACACCTGCTCTTTCCATGACATAGACTGACCAGGTGAATCCAGGTGAAAGCTATGATCCCTTATTGATGACACCTGTTAAATCCACTTCAAATCAGTGTAGATGAAGGGGAGGAGACAGGTTAAAGAAAGATATTTAAACCTTGAGACAATTGAGACATGGATTGTGTATATGTGCCATTCAGAGGCTGAATGGGCAAGACAAAAGATTTAAGTGCCTTTGAACAGGGTATGGTAGTAGGTGCCAGGCGCACCAGTTTGAGTGTGTCAAGAACTGCAACAATGCTGGGTTTTTCACACAACAGTTTGCTGTGTGTATCAAGAATGGTCCACCACCCAAAGGACATCCAGCCAACTTGACACAAGTGTGGGCATTGGAGTCAACATGGGCCAGCATCCCTTTGGAATGCTTTCGACACCTTGTAGAGTCAATGCCCCTACAAATTGAGGCTGTTCTGAGGGCAAAAGGCGGTGCAACTCAATATTGGGGAGGTGTTCCTAATGTTTTGTACACTCAGTGTACATTAGTGCTGAGCGATTCACCTATATTTCAGTTATTTTTCAGTTTTTAAACAACTAATTGACCGACTTTGGTTCAATTATTTGAATTCCATTTTGTTAGTTTTTTTTTTCTGTGAGCTCAATGCGCACATTGCACAGTTTCTCTAGATAAATGAGATCCAGCCTAAACTGTGTGATGTAGTAAGATGTTGTAGTTTCCAACTGGCCAAAATTCTACATAGTTTAGTGCATAAAACGTGGTATTTAACTACAATGACCATAATCGATTGCGCATCTACTTGTCCAGTCTGTGTTTATTTTATGCCTGCTACAGAACAGACAAAAGAATGTGCGATTGTGAGGGTATATAGAGAGCAGCTGTTGCTTAGCGAGGCATCTCTACCTGAAAATACATGATCTAAGTGATTGATAGTTGGTATTCAGCAGTCCTAAAAGTATGCCTTATTTACTTTTAAGAACTACAAAATTGTGATTTTGTCAGACCGCATATGCAGCAGCTCTACAGAGATGAGATGACTTGGAATGAAATAATAAAGTCATCAAATAAAACAAATGTAATATACACAACAACTGAAATATTTTATTAAAGTAAAGTAATGTGAATAAATTATGGTTAATAAGTGATAAGCAGTAATGGGCTGTCACTACCATCATGGGACTTTCATTCCGTTTTATTCTGTGTTGTTACAGCATTCAACCCACATAATGCATATTGCATTAAAAAAATACTCGAAACCGAAATCGAAAACCATTATTATTTTTCATAATGTAACCGAAACTTCCTCAAAAAGCACTAATTGCTCAGCACTAGTGTACATTCAAGTACTGCTTTTGCTGCCAAAATAAAATGTAATATAGCTAACTTTGGCTTGAGATATTGAGAGAATCACTGTAAAGGATACTGTAAAATCTTAGTGATAGAGAAATGGAAAGTAGCCTATCTCTTTCTTTCATTCAGTAGCAGGATGCTCCATTTTTTTCTTCCAGAAGGTCAACGGAGACTGGCCTGCTTTCAGCTTCCTGCCTGGCAGCCCTACCCAGTGGAGTCATTAAGCTGACGTCTCTTGCAGTTTGCCATCATGGCGTTTATTATCCCAAATTAGGCCTTTGACAACGCAGCAGCTCTTAATTCATCCCTGTGGTATACTGTTGCCTATGTGGGGGTGAGTGGATGGAGTGCACAGTGGAGAGAGACACTCCTTTTATGAGATCCGTCCTTTATTAAAGTTTCTGCTGTCTTTCTGAAGAAGTGCCAGAGGAGTAGGATATCGAGCTCTCTAGTGAAGTCTAGTGGTGCCCACATTGTACGAAGTTATGCAGTTGTCTTTTTACCCATGATGAGCATTCAACAACATGCTGCTGCAATGTGTAGATACTAACGTGGTATTGTTCCGTGTGGTTATGTCTGTTTCCACGGACTGTTACAGATGAGGTAGGAGACTTAACTAATTGCAAAAGCCCTATTAGAAAGTAAATGCAGAGTAATGATGACAGGCTGATCTACACTGCAAAAAGCATCTGGAGACAGTAATGAAAGTAAATCACCACAGAGAGATGACGGGAAGACACAGAGACGAACACAAACACACAGAACAAAGAATAGCTGAGAGAGAGAGAGAGAGAGAGAGAGAGAGAGAGAGAGAGAGAGAGAGAGAGAGAGAGAGAGAGAGAGAGAGAATAGTTTGGCGCAAACCATGTGTTGGTGTTATGCATGATTTGGTGGTCTTGTTACATTTTGGTATCACTTTAAACTCATGGATTTAATTGGCATAGGAAAAATATGACAAGAAACCAAGCCTAGGGTACACTACAACCGGTGCACTTCAACTACCTTGGTCTCCATCGCTCAACAGAACACAGAGAAACCCCAAAAGTAAACCTGTGAGGGATATGTTATAGGACACTAACACGTGTTTATAAAGCAAAGACCCTCTTAGATCAACATCTACCCAATCACTAGGAGCCCAGATTAAAAATATGTTTTAAGATCTGAAAATGTCTGACATGAGAACTCTATTAGCACATCACAGAAATCAGGTTATATTTTGATTTGCCATGCATGACGATGGTAAACAAAATAAATTGTAACACATCCTAAAAATAAATCAAAAAACGAATGTATCTCAAAACCTTTCTTTATGAATTTTTGTTTTACCATTGACACTTTATATGAACTGCCTGTGTAATGCATTGAGTGTCCTCTATCCATATCACAGTGCAATATACTGTAAAAACCTGCTATAGGCATTCATAAAGCAATTTGCAGCAAATAACAGCATAAACAAATAGAAGCTGTGCATGTTCAGAATACGATGTACAATAAACAGGTGACAAAGTTACAATTTAATTTAGTGGAAATTATGTAGGTCATTAAATTGTTATTAGATGGAAATATAGTATACTATTTATCCAATACAGCCGTGTTTCCCAACTCCAGTCCTGGAGTAGCCCCGAACAGTACACACTTTTAGTGTAGCCCTGGACAAACACACCTCATTCAACTCATCAAGTTGAATCAGGTGTGCTTCTCCGGGGTTACAGCAACAAATGTGTACTGTTGGGGGTACTCGAGTACTGGAGTTGGGAAAAACTGCAATACAGAACATAACTGTGAACTTAAAGGCTGACATAAGGGAAAGATAGGCATTTCAAACTTTTTTTTGCTATATGGGCAAAATAATATCACGCCTACCAGGTCAATTTTATCCCTGTCCTGACAGGTTAAAATATGGAGGGAAATGCAAAGGCCTACTATTTGTCCATGTAAAAAAATAAAAAATAATAATACATTCTGTTAACTAAGTTATAGGGTCTCATCCAAACTTTGGGATAAAAGCGTAAAATATGTCCATTCAGCCATTGCTTCCTTAGTTAGGCTACCTGTCCGTAGAAAACAGCCTGAATAACACGTCCGGAATGTTTGTTTTTTTACCAACAAAATATTACTGTAACCCTACCTGTTAGGCATCCTCCACGGGACACCGCTATCCTCTCAGCGGCGAAATGCACAAGAAGAACGGACAAGATGCAGTAGAGGTCTGAAAGCGCCCCCACATAATCTCCTGCAGGCTAGAGCAGGTGCTTCTCGGTCTCAAGCATCGACACGAACTGCCGCAAGAGATGTCCCGGACCGACTCGTCGAGAAAATGTTTCTATATGCTATCAAACTATTCTAAACAATCATCATGATGGTTCCACAAGGGACACGTGCGCACACAAATATCGGCGCCAAGAAGACAGATGCAGGTAATCTGCTACAAATGTAATGAAGTAGGTTGTCACATCTCGTGGACCTCTCTCTGTGGGAATGGTGTTGGTGAATCTCAGCGCTGTCCCACGGAAACTGTAGATCGGTAAGTGCGTACTCTGCTTTCAGGACACCTTGAAAAAGCACTGTGCAGTTGGAATATGCGCGTTCAAGCTTTTGAGTTCCAAAATACAGTAGGAGTGCCCACCACAGACGTCGACCAGTAGCAGCAGACTTGTGACTGACGATTGATGTTGAGAGTTTGGGCGTTTCTTGGAGGAGAGAGGTGGATGCACAAAAGATATGCAGCTCAACTCAGACAAGAGATGTAATGGTCAGAGCCAGAGCCATAAGTTTATTGTGAAGTAGGCTACTGTAGCCTCTGTGTCCAAATGTCAATCACATTAGCCCACCATAAACATAAAATGATTTGGTCCTTTCATATAAAAATCACCAGATATGTAGAATTTCGGTTTTAACTATTTGGAATCATTGCAAATTTCCCATAATTGATAACCGGAACAGTGTGTGTGTGTGTGTGTATGTGTGTGTATGTTGACAAGGAGAGGTCATTGAATCTCCATAAAACCAATTGTACCACTTGATATTTTAAATACTATCCAGGTCCTTCATGCTTGCCACTATCATGACATTATATAATAGGGCAATTAGCTGACAACCAATATAAAAGACTCTACTGAGAATGCCCTAACTAATTTGTCACTGGAGTCATGATTCGATAAAGATTAATTGAAAGATGGGGGGACCAATGTCAATAATACTTGGGCTCAAATGACAAGATAGGGTTGCGTAAATTGGAAGCATAACTTTGACACCAGCACAGTGCCACAAATATCAATTAATATATTAGTGCAAGATCAACCTCCTAACACAGGGTTATATTGATAGCCAGGCTCCTCAGTTAGCCTAGTTTGGTCACAAAGGCTATTTGAGGATATAGTCTAGATGTTTCTGTGGCACTCACAGCTGCCAGCTGGTCCTGCATTAGAACTTTCAATTATTCAGTCATCTCAGAGCAGATTGAATCTGTCAAGCGTAAGACAACTTGGCTGGTTTCTTCCTGTGCTGCTGGGGAACCATGTGATATGTACTAGAGAGTTGGTACCAACTTTTTGCAGATCCAAATTTGACTAATAAAGCTTATGCGGGTGCTATTGCTCAAGATTTTGTTAGCTAAGCTACGTAATTGTTTTAGAGAGTATAATATGTTATGTTTTCATTGCAGAGGAGAAGAACCAGCAACTATTTAGCCGTTCCAACTTTTACTAACTACACAGCACTTATCAGAACATAAAATAATACAGAACGTTATTCCTTTTAATAGATTCTGAATGTTTGCTCCGTTCACTAATGCAACACATAAAGTCAGGCTATGTCAAATGCAATTATGGAAATGACCAAAAGTTGAAGAAGAATGTGTGAAAAGCCATAAAACAAAACCTGGCCATAAATTTACTAAGAGACATCATGTGAAGCTTAGGACATTTAGTGGTCCACAATTACCATATTGTCCATTAGTGATATTAGACTGAAGTTTTACTGATTGCCTGTATGATTATTATACTGATGTATTATCAAGATAGCTCCTGTCACATTAACAGAACCACTGACACTATGAACATAAGTCTCCAAATATTGTTACACTGAGTGTATTTTGCCCTCAGAACAGCCACAATTTGTCGGGGCATGGACTCTACAAGGTGTCGAAAGCGTTCCACAGGGATGCTGGCCCATGTTGACTCCAATGCTTTCCAAAGTTGTATCAAGTTGGCTGGATGTCCTTTGGGTGGTGGACCATTCTTGATACACACGGGAAACTGTTGAACGTGAAAAACCCAGCAGCGTTGCAGTTCATGAAACAAACTGGTGCGCCTGGCACCTACTACCATACCCCGTTCAAAGGCAATCTTATGTCTTGCCCATTCACACACTGAATGGCACACATACACAATCCATGTCTCATTTGTCTCAAGGCTTAAAAATCCTTCTTTAACCTGTCTCCTCCATTCCATCTACACTTATTGAAGTGGATTTAACAGGTGACATCAATAAGGGATCATAGCTTTCACCTGGTCAGTCTATGTCATGGAAAGAGCAGATGTTCATAATGTTTTGTACACCAAGTGTATATAATGATGTAATTTCCTTTGTCTGCTTGCAGCTGGTTAACGTCTACGGGATCAGTGTCCCGTATACGGGACGGTTGATCTAACGTGAGCTAATGTGATTAGCATGACTGTTGTACTTGTAAGCAACAGCAAACTTTCCAGGACATAGACATGTCTTATATGGGCAGAAAGCTTAAATTCTTGTTAATCTAACTGCACTGTCCAATTTACAGTAGCCATTACAGTGAAAAAATACCATGCTATTGTTTGAGGAGAGTGCACAACAACAAAAAACGTATCATGGCAACTGGTTTGATACATTCATCTTTGAAGGTAAATAATGTACATTCAGTAATCTTGCTCTGATTTGTCATCCTAAGGGTCCCAGAGATAAAATGTAGCATAGTTTTGTTTGATAAAATCCATTTTTATATTCAAATGTAGGAACTGGGTTGTACAGTTTGAACTTCTGCTGTCTCTGGCTCCACACCCTGTCAGGGGGTCAGTGTGATGCGGTAGGACAAAGTCAGGCGCAGGACACAGACCAAATCGAAAACGTACTTTACTCGTAGGTAACGTAAATAACATAACCTCCACGCAGGGAGGAACAAACCCACTCACCAGATGACAACCAAACATGAACACACACGCACAAAACACAGTGGGAGCCAGAGGGTTAAATAGGGAAGAAATCAATACATAATGGGAACCAGGTGTGAACAATAAAGACAAAACAAGTAGAACACAGAAACCTAGATCGGTAGCAGCTAGTACTCCGGCGACGACGAACGCCGAAGCCTGCCCGAGCAAGGAGGAGGAGCAGCCTCGGCTGAATCCATGACACACCCACCCCGCCCGGCCATCTAGATGTGTGAAAGTTAGTGTTTAAGCTAATGATCCATCATGTATGACATTCCTGGTAGTGTGTAAACTTACATTTTGTATTACTATATCATTTTTGTATGTTCTCTATAGTTATGTACTTGAAAATGTATCAATTGACCAATTCGGCACATTTGGGAAGACTTGATACAAAATAGTCCAGTATTGGCCTCCTGTAGCTCAGTTGGTAGAGCATGGCGCTTGCAACGCCAGGATTGTGGGTTTGATTCCCACGGGGGGGCAGTATGAAAAATGTATGCACTCACTAACTGTAAGTCGCTCTGGATAAGAGCGTCTGCTAAATGACTAAAATGTAAAAATGTATTGCAACGCTTCACTGGATCAATCTGAAACTTTGCACTCACACTGCTGCCATCTAGTGGTCAAAATATAAACAGTGCCTAAACTACAATATTATATTGTGGCCTTTCTCTTGCATTTCAAAGATGATGAAAAAAAAAGAACAAAGAAAACGCATGTTTTTTTTGTTTGTATTATCTTTTACCAGATCTAATATGTTATATTCTCCTACATTAGTTTCACATTTCCACAAACTTCAAAGTGTTTCCTTTCAAATGGTATCAAGAATATGCATATCCTTGCTTCAGGTCCTGAGCTGCAGGCAATTAGATTTGGGTATGTCATTTTAGGCGAAAATTGAAAAAAAGGGTCCGATCCTTAAGAGGTTCATCCTTTATAACAGGATGAAGAAAGGCACAGTGAAGAGGTGGGCTGCGTCCCAAGTGCCACCCTATTCCTAGTGCACTACATAGAGCTCTGGTCAAAAGTAGTGCACTCTATAGGGAATAAGGTGACATTTGGGACACTCTAAAAGAGGGGCCCATTAATCCAGTTGGGGGTGGTGCTCTCTTCTCACTCAGTGGCTCTCAACCTCCAGTCATTTAGGAATCACTTGAAATTAAAATGGAGAGATCTTATGTGAATGGGGTAATATTGCATCTTGAATCAAGAGGCTAATCACACTGTACATGGTGCTGAAATATCAGGTTTACTTCGAATAAGTGCTACATTTTCCATGCATGCCCATCATCTGAAGTGCTTGAAATTAGTGCTTCTTATAACAAGGTAGTTATACACTTTAGAATTAATGGTCCGTGTATCTTGATTCAATATGGAGTCAGATGTAACATGTAATGCTAGCTTTCTCACATCACCCTTTTAATGATACCCAACCTTTTTCGGTTACTGTACCATCAACTGTTTTTTGCTCTGTCCGAAGTACCCCTGAAATACCCCCTCATGTGCATTTTACCAATAAGCCTATGGTCTCATGGTCTTCTCAAGTACCCCCTGTGGATAGGCCAAGTACCACCAGGGGTCCTAGTACCCCTGGTTGGGAACCACTGCATTAGACCAGCACTGTAATACAGTAAAAAATGGAAATCATGACATTTCAGATAATATTTCAAAAGTTTATTTGTTCTTGCACTTCAAAACAGATGTAAAAGGTAAAATGGTTGTGAAGACTATGGTTGTTGCCATATTGACTTCCTCACATGCATAGAAATCCATATAGGCTACATGTCAAATTCCGCAGGGCAAGCTCTGTTAGACACCCACAGACAGAGAGAATGGCAACCAAGTTGTAAATATTCATGTGTAGCTGACTAGCTGTCAGTTGTGTACCTCTACACCAGCTCTTGTCAGGCCATTGATCTCCCACACATGACATTCACTTTGACTGACCGTGCCGGCACTGCTCTAACCTCAGCCATGTGAGGAGAGGAGAGGGGCTCACACTCTCACCTGCCTATTGTCTGTCTCAGAGACCACAACTATCTGACCGCTACAACCACAGAAGGTAGAAGCTACTCCTAACCACTGATATATGATCAGATACTGTATGTTCATATGCTCTAATGGTAAGGATTGAGAATAGACTGATTCTACTGTAGATCTGTGATGCAGGGCAACTTCTACCTCGAGACCTACAACCATTCTGTTCTATGCCTGATCTATATCCTGCCCTATGGACAAGCTGCTGCACCTAGTATTAAGTAAAAACGCTCCATATAGTGTCAGAACATCTACTACCCCTGTTGCAAAGTAGAACCATATCTCAAGTAATGTGGTATTATATAAATATATACTTAAGTCTTTGCATAATGTTTAATATTAGATGAACTCTTATGTGGGGATCCAATAACCTGCAGCGACGGAGTGACCTCTCATGATGTCTAATTTCAGTCCTCCATGCACAATTTATTTTATCTGTTTTAATCGTATAAATTTAACAATAGCGTTACTCCTCTGGGTAAAGACTGCCATGGGGAAACTTAAATCCGATTAAAACGCATAGCTGCCTTAAAGCATTATTATTATTCCCTAACAAAATTAACCCCTCAAGAGACATTATTCTTAACAACACCACTACATCGCACCATAGGCACTTTAACTCCTAAGCTGGTGTGTCATCAGTTTTACCACACTGATGTTCAACCCCATACATGTGATAGATATACAGTACCAGTCAAAGTTTGGACACACCTACTCATTCAAGGGTTTTTCTTTATTTTTACTATTTTTTACATTGTAGAATAATAATGAAGACATCAAATGAAATAACACATACGGAATCAGGTAGTAACCAAAAAAGTGTAAAGCAAATCAAAATATATTTTCTATTTGAGATTCTTCAAATAGCCACCCTTTGCCTTGATGACAGCTTTGCACACTCTTGGCATTCTCTCAACCAGCTTCACCTGGAATGCTTTTCCAACAGTCTTGAAGGAGTTCCCACATATGCTGAGCACTTGTTGGCTGCTTTTCCTTCACTCTGCCGTTCAACTCATCCCAAACCATCTCAGTTGGGTTGAGGTCAGGGGATTGTGGAGGCCAGGTCATCTGATGCAGCACTCCATCACTCTCCTTCTTGGTAAAATAGCCCTTACACAGCCTGGAGGTGTGTTGGGTCATTGTCCTGTTGAAAAACACATTATAGTCCCACTAAGCCCAAACCAGATGGGATGGCGTATCGCTGCAGAATTATGTGGTAGCCATGCTGGTTAAGTGTGCCTTGAATTCTAAATAAATCACAGACAGTGTCACCAGCAAAGCACCCCCACACCATAACACCTCCTTCTCCTTGCTTTACGGTGGGAACTACACATGGGGAGATCATCCGTTCACTCACACCGCGTCTCACTAAGGAACAGCGGTTTAAACCAAAAATCTCCAATTTGAACTCCAGACCAAAGGACAGATTTCCACCAGTCTAATGTCCATTGCTCGTGTTTTTTGGCCCAAGCAGGTCTCTTCTTATTATTGGTGTCCTTTAGTCGTGGTTTCTTTGCAGCAATTCGACCATGAAGGCCTGATTCACACAGTCCCCTCTGAACAGTTGATGTTGAGATGTGTCTGTTACTTGAACTCTGTGAAGCATTTATTTGGGCTGCAATTTCTGAGGCTGGTAACTTTAATGAACTTATCCTCTGCAGCAGAGGTAACTCTGGGTCTTCCATTCCTGTGGCGGTCCTCATGAGAGCCAGTTTCATCATAGCGCTTGATGGTTTTTGCGACTGCACTTGAAGAAACTTTAAAAGTTCTTAAAATGTTCCGTATTGACTGACCTTCATGTCTTAAAGTAATGTTGGACTGTCGTTTCTCTTTGCTTATTTGAGCTGTTCTTGCCAAAATATGGACTTGGTCTTTTACCAAATAGGGCTATCTTCTGTATTCCCCCCTACCTTGTCACAACACAATTTATTGGCTCAAACGCATTAACAAGGAAATAAATTCCACAAATTAACTTTTAAGAAGGCACACCTGTTAATTAAAATGCATTCCAGGTGACTACCTCATGAAGCTGGTTGAGAGAATGCCAAGAGTGTGCAAAGCTGTCATCAAGGCAAAGGGTGGCTATTTGAAGAATCTCAAATATAAAATATATTTGGATTTGTTTAACACTTTATTGGTTACTACATGATTCCATATGTGTTATTTCATAGTTTTGATGTCTTCACTATTATTCTACAATGTAAAAAATAGAAAAAATAAAGAAAAACCCTTGAATGAGTAGGTGTGTCCAAACCTCTGACTGGTGGTGTACCTTAATAATCAACAACAACACACTGTTGTAAATACTGTCTATATATACCATGGTGTGTATGCACTGGCACTTGCAAGTACATATGTCTTATACAGTATTGTTTTTATAATGAGATGCACAATCAATTGCTATCTGAAATTACCATGGACAGATAGTATGCAGCCCTAATTAAGCAGGGCATAATCATACTGTAGTGTATGTCAGTTGTCTGTATGGTATCTGAAAAACCTGTATCAATTAAATCAGGACAGCTCTAACCCCTCTCCCTCATGTTGTTTCCTTCTTAGCCCACTCCACCAGCCCTGATTCTGGTCATGTGTCATGAACTCTGTGAGGCACTGGCAGACGTGGGCCGAGGCCTGTTAGCTGAGAAGATGAGAAATTGAACAATTTTTCATTATCCTCTCAGGCTGATTCTTCCTACGTTCCACCAGATCCAACTCTTAATTGCCCCCAAGAATCCAATCAAATAGAAACACTGGCAAACTGTGTTGAAAGACTAGTCCACTGTTGGGTCTGTGAATCAATCAGCTACAGTGGAGCCACAAAACAATTAGGCTTTTTTTTCTTCATAGAAATCATTCTTATAGGATGATTTCCCAAATGGCGTTGTTATCTTAGTGAAAATTTACCATATGGGCTGAGATAGCTATCTATAATGATTTTTCCCCTTTAATTATAATTTGCTGAACAGGGACAGACCAAGCTATGGTACGTAAAGGCAGGCATCAACGATTGAGAAATTGTCATGCACACAGTGCTGGCCCTGGTCCTGGTGAAACTGGAGATGCTCAGTATTTTCTTCTGGGATATTTGCTTAACATCACTGGTGGGGATTTTAGTGTCATGTCATTTTAATTTATTGTTGCTGTAAATGCAAGAAGTTGTATATTAATTCATAGTCTCTGGCAAGTTCAGGTTTCCTTTCCAAGATCTCATCTATATCCCATATCTTTCAATGGGGATTTCAGTTCAACGATTTTAATAACATGCATGAGTGGCTAGGCATTTCTTTCTTAAAGAAATAAATAGTTGCAATGATTTTTCTTTCTCCCATGGCATTAGCAAGCAATCAATGGCCAATTGCCTTTTTAATGCTTTTCTTCAGGATCCTGTTGAAAGTCAGCCACATTTCAAGGTATCCGCCCCAAACTTCCTCCTTGGCTGCCCCTACATTTTCTGTTTCCATGCGACAAGGAGCAGAGGAGTGGGTACAAATAATACAGATAATGTTAGCTGAGTAATGATTTCCCATCTCCTTACTTGTACCCCATTATTAGTTAGATCAGTATGGCAGTGTACCTTTATTTTATTTTCACTTAGAAGGAATGGTCACACTTTATTTGGATAGTCTGGATAGTCCATCTGTAAATGCTCTACAGATGGTCATACTATCAACAAACTATCTGTTGATAAGCAACTGCTTGCTAAGGTTACGGTTAGGGTTAGGTTTAGAATAAGGGTTAAGGTAAGGGTTAAAGTTAGGGTAAGGGTTACATTTAGGGTTACGATAAGGGTTAAGATTAGGGTTAGGGCTAGGTTTAGGGTTAGTAGATAGTTAGTTGAAATGTTACTGTAGATCAGGGGTGTCAAACTCATTTTAGCTCAGGGGCCACATGGAGGAAAATCTATTCCCAAGTGGGCCGGACCGGAAAAATCATGGTATATATAACTTAAAAACAACAACTTCAGATTGTTTTCTTTGTTTTAATACGATCAACATACAACATAAAGCTGGAGCCTGAGGACAGTGTGTCCAAAATAGTACAAGCACAACATCACTATTAATCATAAAACACGTCAAGTTTATTTGAAAATTCTAAAGAAAAAGAACACACAAACACACAATGCCTCAGTGATTAACAGAACTGTTTCACAGATCACAGAACTATATCAGGGTGTCATTTCTCAGGCAGAAATGTAGATAAAAAATAATGAAATCCTGTTCCCCAAACAAGTGCAAGAACCACAGAGTCAAGAATAGGTTAAATATACAAATAAAATAAAATACATTAAAAACAATAGCACATCAACATAAAAACATATAAACATAAAGCTGGAGCCTGAGGACAGTGTCCAAAAGCACAACATCACTATTAATCATAAAACACCTCAAGTTATTTGAAAGTTCTGAGGACAAAGAACACACAAACACACAATGCCTCAGTGATTCACAGAAGTATATCACAGATCACAGAACTATATCAGGGTGTCATTTCTCAGGCAGATATGTAGATAAAAATTATGAAATCCTGTTCCCCAAACAAGTGCAAGAACCACAGAGTCAAGAATAGGTTAAATATACAAATAAAATAAAATCAATTAAAAACAATAGCACATCAACATAAAAACATATAAACATAAATCTGAAAGCGTTGCTCAAACTCCCGTAACAGTCCCGTTATTTTATCTTTGAACCGCTTCATGTCTGCCACATGTTGGGTCGCGCACACATTTTTCAGACAGGGAAAGTGAGCTGCATCACCACCGGCAAGTTGCGTCTCCCACAATGACAGCTTCAACTTGAAAGAACGTATGCTGTCATAATACTGCGTGACAACTTTGTTGCGCCCTTGCAGCTGTTTGTTCAAGTTATTCAGGTGCTCTGTAACATCCACCATAAATGCAAGGTCCGGCATCCATTCTGCGGAATGAAATTCTAACACTGGTTTGCCCTTTTCTTCCATGAACTGTTCAATTTCTTCTCATAAATCAAAGAAACGCCTCAGCACAGCACCTCGGCTTAACCATCTTACCTCAGTGTGGTATGGCAGGCCATAGATGTGGTCTTTCTCTCTGAGAAGGCTGTCAAACTGACGGTGATTCAGGCTTCTGGATCGGATGAAATTAACAGTTTGGATGACCACCTTCATGACGTTATCCATCTTTAATGACTTGCAACACAAAGCCTCCTGGTGCAAAATACAGTGAAAAGTCAAAAAATCACGTCCTCCATTTGCAGATTGCACTTTCTCTCTGAACTTTGTCACAACGCCTGCTTTTTTCCCGATCATTGAGGGCGCACCATCTGTAGCCAGGCTGACAGCGCGGGACCAGTCCACTCCGACCCTGTCCAGCGCGCCGACGAGTGCGGTAAAAATATCAGCTGCTGTCGTTGTATCTGTCATCGGCACCAACTCCACGAACTCCTCTGTGACGGTCAATGTGTCATCAACTCCGCGGATGAAAAAATGGCCAGTTGTGCAACGTCTGTAATGTCCGTGCTTTCATCAATTGCAACCGAAAACGCAATAAATGACTTTACTTTTTGCTTCAACTGGCTGTCCAAATCCACTGAAAGATCAGAAATCCTGTCTGCAACTGTGTTTCTTGTCAGGCTGATATTTGCAAAAGCCTGCCGCTTTTCAGGGCACACAATCTCCGCTGCCTTCATCATGCATGTTTTTACAAATTCACCCTCACTAAATGGTTTTGAAGCCACTGCGATTTCATTAGCAATGAGGTAGCTAGCTTTCACTGCAGCGTCACTGATGTCTCGGCTGTGAGTAAACACAGACTGCTGTTTCTTCAGACCCGCCAACAGTTCATTCACCTTCTCTCATCTCCGCTGTCCTTGAAAGTTGTCATATTTATCGGCATGAAGACTCACATAGTGGCGACGAAGGTTATATTCTTTCAGCACTGCAACATGCTCTGAACACACCAAACATACAGCTTTCCCATTCAATTCATCTCGCGGGCCGGATTAAACCCGTTTGCGGGCCTGATCCGGCCCGCGGGCCGTACGTTTGACACCCCTGCTGTAGATAGTAGGGGTTGGAACCGGTTCAGGGAACAGAACAAAAAAACGGAAAATAAATAAATTTTTCATGGAACAGAAATGGAACCGGGAACAAAAGTGATCCATACTGTTCCGCAACAGAACCGTTCTTTTAAAAGCATGGTTAATGTAAAATAACCAGTTAATAATGTTACTTTACAGGATTTTTTTTCTAGCCCCACAAATAAAACGCAACAAAACGCCTATGCAAAGACCTCACTCTGTCACTCAGAAACGTATTCCAGTGTCTGCCTGTAGCATGTTTAGGCTACCTGCCCCACTCCCCTCTGAAGCATAGGCTACTGTACTGATGTTACAAGCGTAATTCAGAAGATAGGGAGAGAGATTTTTAATTAGTTAGAGAAGAATGGATAAACTTTTTCAATGCTAGTTAAGGATACTATAGGCATAGTGATCACGTTTCACATTGGATTTATTAACTACAAAAAAGTAAGAAGTGTTTTTAATTATGGTGCCGCTCTGCACACACAATCGTGTTAGCTAGCTAGCTCAAGGTTGTTAGCTAGCTAGCTCAAAGGACATTGAAAGTTATCTATAGAAGCCGCTCCTCCTAGGTATAATTCTGTGGACCTAATTCAGATAATGCATCTTGCGCCATAGGTTACACTTGTCTGTCCATCACCCATGTGAACAACTAGCTTGCCTGCTCTATCCACACTGTTGAAGTGAAGTAATTTAATGAGCTAAATGTAGAAAACTGTTGATTTCAAAGGTTAAAAAAGGAACAGAAAGGAACCAGTACTTTTTTTTTATTTGAACCGGTTCAGAACTTTATTTTGCTGGTCGGAACAGTGGAATGGAATGAAATAAATAGCGGTTTTGTTCAGAACTAAACGATTGGAAAATAATTGTACTTCCAACCCGTGGTAGATAGTCTGTAGAGCATCTACAGATGGACTATCCAAATAAAGTGTTACTGAAGGAACATTACCCTGATTAATTTCAGCGTGGAGTGCAATTTGAGCAGTAAAATCAATTTGTCCTGATGTGAGAGGAGTCGGGGCGTATGGGGGTATAAACAAGTATGAAATTACCCTCTCTGTCTTCTCCTCTAATAGGAAAGGAGCAGCAATTGGCAATGCCCTTTTTGCAGGAAGTGGTGCCCGTTTTGGCATTTATTAGAAGGAGAATAACTTGAAAAATGGGATTGTCTCAATTTATAGACCATTTACCTTAATCTTTCTCAAACCAGTTGTGTTGTTGGAATTGGAAAATCTATTTAAAGATAAAAGATTTTTAAAAGTAATTATTTTACGGTTTGGTGTCGGCAATTCTGTATTGCCATTCTGCTTGTAATTAAGTAATTGAAATGTACATATTGGTGAGATCTGCCTTTAAGGTATAAACACTGTTAAATAATTACAACAGCATGCTCACACCCAATGGAGTCTGCCCTCCAACCCCTCCTGCTGCTAACATAGGGTATCACGCCTCCAGAGGGGACCTGAATACATATTTGCATGTCCTCAAAATGAATATTCTGATTGGCCTCCAGATCAGTCAACAAGACAGAGACCATGAGCAAATGTGGAATTCTCATGTAGATTTGCATAGCATATTTACATGATGTTATCACTTGCA
Organism: Coregonus lavaretus; assembly: GCF_964263955.1. Lineage (NCBI taxonomy): Eukaryota > Metazoa > Chordata > Actinopteri > Salmoniformes > Salmonidae > Coregonus > Coregonus lavaretus. The sequence continues at coordinate 27,156,010 of NC_140018.1, forward strand.
TTTAGGGCTCTCTTAGGGCTCTCAGTATTTAGCTTCTGAGAAAATTGACTGAGCGGTTCTTCTGAGGGAAAAAAGATCTGTCCTAATTGCGTAATTAAATCATTATTTGGACATGAAGTTAAGTCAAGCATTAAAGCAGTAACAAATTAAAAGGTGTCTCTAAAATGCAGTGGTCTTTAGGGGCTGCAGACATAGACCTCTGGATGCTGCTCAGCTCTGTTGCAGGTCTATTAGTTATAATGTCCTAAACTGCAGTGGAATGAGCAATCAGATATTTGCTAAATTAATGAATCAGTCAGTTTAGGATTTAAATAGTTATTTCCAATGCAGAACCTTAGCCCTTCAAAATCACAACAGCATTCAAACCTCTGTTCTACCTCTTAACTAAACCCTGAAGAACTGGTACTGTATATGGCTTAAACCTTGGTTCCTACAGGTAGCATTACAATGTATCTATTCACCTGGTGTCACACACCTCTAATGGGATAAAGATGAATGGCAGGCCACGTTCCTCACGGACAAGCCAACGTCCAAGGAGTGGACCATGAGGATGAGAGATTGAAGGCAGACCAGTGGCTCCATCCCTCAGAGGAGGTACTCTGGGAGTGAGAAGGCCATAGAGGAGGCACCATCCTTGGCCACCGCAGGATACCTGAAGTCACCACTGCACCTGAAATGGAATCAAGACTAATGGTGCAGTTCTTTGTCTTGTGGGCGAGCTGTGGTCCTCAGCCCAAAGGCCTCCATCGGTGCTTGATGAAGACAGATGAGCACTAATGTGGACTGTTTCAGGGCCACCTGGGGTCATCCCTCAGAGGGCCAGGTAGATAGCTTCAGGACGGAGAGAGGCTGATGTCCTTGGGCTGCTGCTGGTGCTGAGTGGAGGCGCTGCATCTTTAGGGATGGACCCTCGCGCTGACTGATTGGGGATGGAAGGAAGGACATGATGAGTTGCCAGTGTTTTTCATCTCCTGTCCTGAGCCAACGTCTTGATGGATGACCGTACCTTTCCCTCATCGAGTTAGGGTTTGGTGGTGAATCAATAGTCTGGGAGCAGATAAACCTGGAGAGGAGGGATCTCATGAATGACAAGCTGCTCACACACAGGAATGATGTTCAGTCTTCCCTCTCTCCCGGACAAGACAGTGAGGAGAGTGACTGCCTCTATGATTACATGAGGAACACACACGTCACGCACCAACCCTGAAACCCATTAATTTCTTAGCTTAGAGGGCTTGGCTACTTCCAGACTAAAATAATGTGCTCATACTTCAAATTAGTCACTATCCCTATCCTCTCTAAACTCATCCCCTTCTGCTACCTTCACCTTGTGCCCATCTTCTGTCTAAGCAGCGTTCTGCTCTGGCATGCATTTTGTTTTATGGCTTCTCTTTTATTTCCTTTCAAACAACGTCGTTTGTTAATAAAACCAGTTTATGTGAGAAGGTGCTGACACATGTTTATGTTTGTTGAGGAATGATGCCTCGCGACTAATGATAATGATGCGGCTTTCTGCTTAGAGCAGCTCAAAATGTAATTGACACAGGAAGAGCCTTTGCAGACTGCCCTATGTAGCTTCTGAATGCATTAACAGATGCCATTTGAAGAATGCAGACAACAATTATACCCTTTCAAGGAGACCAATTTGTTGATAATGCACTCCTAACATTGAGTGTTCAAGTGCAAAATAACTTGCATCTATACTGAACAAAAATATAAACGCAACATGTAAAGTGTTGGTCCCATGTTTTACGAGCTTAAATAAAAAATCCCAGAAATGTTCCATATGCACAAAAAGCTTATTTCTCTCAAATGTTGTGCACAAATGTGTTTACATCCCTGTTAGTGAGCATTTCTCCTTTGCCAAGATAATCCATCCACCTGACAGGTGTGGCATATCAAGAAGCTGATTAAACAGCATGATCATTAAGGCCAATAAAATGTGCAGTTTTGTCACACAACACAATGCTACAGATGTCTCAAGTTTTGAGGGAGCATGCAATTGGCACTGACTGCAGGAATGTACACCAGAGCTGTTGCCAGATAATTTAATGTTAATTTCTCTACCATAAGCTGCCTCCAACGTCGTTTTAGAGAATTTGGCAGTATGTCCAACAGGCCTCACAACCACAGACCACGTGTAACCACGCCAGCCCAGAACCTCCACATCCGGCTTCTTCACCTGTGGGATCGTCTGATGGGGGGTGCTGAGGATTATTTCTGTCTGTAATAAAGCCCTTTTGTGGGGAAAAACTCATTCTGATTTGCTGGGCCTGGGTCCCCAGTGAGTGGGCCTGGCTCCCAAGTGGGTGGGCCTATGCTCTCCCAGGTCCACCCATGGCTGCACCCCTGCCCAGCCATGTGAAATCCATAGATTAGGGCCTAATGAATTTATTTTTAATTGACTGATTTCCTTATATGAACTGTAACTCAGTAAAATCTTTGAAATTGTTGCATGTTGTGTTTATATTTTTGTTTAGTGTACAAACACATTATGTAAAGTTCAATGGTGCTGTAGCTGATATGATGTTTTAGACATCCTCTGAAGTGATACAGAAGTTGCGTTAACATGACTTTATATGATAAGACATAGGAGCCATTGGTAGGGAGAGGATAAGCTCAGTATGTCATGGGCCAGTGCGGATGTACAGTTTGTTCAGTGGCGGAGCGATAGAGTTGATAGTGAACTACTAACCCTGGAAAAGAGACTTGAACCTTGACACGCACACCGAGAAAAGAATATACCTTTGCAGATCTGCAGGCCGTTTAAACCTGCTGACTTGCATCATTTCACCATAATGTCTCAGAAGTTCTCAATAAATAAATTACATTTAATGAAATCTATGTGTCATGTTCATTTGAATATTGAACATTGTTAGTATTAAATATTTAGGTGTCATAACATGGATTTATACTATTGAAAGCCATTGGCTGGATGGATGGGGTTTCAGTTGAGTCATTACATTGATGTTCAAAGGGCGAAATGGTGTGCAAGCACTAGTTAATGTGAAGATCTAGCCATCTTCCAAGTAGGCTGACTTAATGTCGTCTGATCTCATTTCAGTAGCGTATGAGTGGTGGAGGGTAATTAGCTTACTAGATGATTGGACCTTCAGAGGATTTCACTAGTCGAAGAAGCCATTGTCACGATCGCTGAGAGACGGGTCAGACCAAGGTGCAGCGTGGTATGCGTACATGTTTATTAAGACGAATAAACACTTGACAAAATAACAAAACAATGAAAACGTAAAGTCCTATGGGCTATACACACAACAAGCCTAACAGGAACACAAACAAGATCCCACAACTAAGGTAGGCAACCAGGCTACCTAAGTATGATCCCCAATCAGAGACAACGAGCGACAGCTGCCTCTGATTGGGAATCACACCAGGCCAAACATAGAAATACAATAACATAGATCTCAAACTGAACTCACACCCTGACCCAACCAACAAGAGTTCTCTAGGTCAGGGCATGATAGTACTGTAAATGCTAAGGTAAGGGTCGTACCGGGCTGGTGACACGCACCACTGGCTTGGTGCGAGAGGCAGGCACGGGCCGTGCCGGACTGGGAACACGCACCACTGGCTTGGTGCGAGAGGCAGGCACGGGGCTTACCGGGCTGGGAACTGACGTTGGAGATGTACGACTATTCCAGTCCTTCTCTCTCCACCGCCAATCCCCCTCCAGTGAGGACTCCTCCGGGAGCCCCCATGAGTGAGGGAACAGAAATTCATCGTCATCGTCTTCCTCTGACTCCTCTATGTAAAACTGCTCCCATTCATGGTTGTAGGGAATCCACCTGAAACCCCCACGGGTGCAATGGTCGGGGCTCTTCTCTCTCGATCCCCAACCACCCCTTTAGCCCCCCAAAATTGTTTTATTGGGGCTGCCTCTCTGGCTTCCTCTTTGGCCGGCACCGTTGATGTCGCCGTTGATCCTCTCCTACCCGGGCTTCCTCCTTCCCCAGGATCCTTTATCGGCTACACTCTCCTTCATCGCCTCCCGGTAACGGACGGCCTCCTCCTCAGTAATTCTCCCCCAACCGAGGAGGACATCAACCAAGGTTACCTCCCGTTGAGTCCCAGGCATTTGCTCCTTCTGGGCACGCTGCTTGGTCCTTGTTTGGTGGGATCTTCTGTCACGATCATTGCGAGACGGGTCAGACCAAGGTGCAGTGTGGTATGCGTACATGTTTATTAAGACAAATAAACAATTGACAAAATAACAAAACAACGAAAACATGAAGTCCTATGGGCTATACACACAACAAGCCGAACAGGAACACAAACAAGATCCCACAACTAAGGTAGGCAACCAGGCTACCTAAGTATGATCCCCAATCAGAGACAACGAGTGACAGCTGCCTCTGATTGGGAATCACACCTGGCCAAACATAGAAATACAAAACTAGATCTACAACATAGAAATCCAATAACATAGATCTCAAACTGAACTCACACCCTGACCCAACCAACAAGAGTTCTCTAGGTCAGGGCGTGACAGCCATTCAGTTAACAAGTGCGTGCTTGTGAGGATCAGAGTGGTAGGGGTTATGGTATGGGCAGTCATGAGGTACGGACAATGAACACAATTGCATTTTATCAATGGCAATTTAATTTGCACAGAGATAACATGACGAGAACATGAGGCCCATTGTCGTGCCATTCATCTGCCGCCATCACCTCATGTTTCAGCATAATAATGCATGGCCCCGTGTTGCAAGGATCTGTACACAATTACTGGAAGCTGAAAATGTGTCCCAGTTCTTCCATGGCCTGCATACTCACCAGACATGTCACCCATTGAGCATGTTTGGGATGCTCTGGATTGACGTGCACAACAGCGTGTTCCAGTTCCTGCCAAAATCCAGCAACTTCACACAGCCATTGAAGAGGAGTGGGAAAACATCCCACAGGCCACAATCAACAGCCTGATAAATTATATGCGAAGGAGATGTGTCGCGCTTCATGAGGCAAATGCTGGTCACACCAGATACTGACTGGTTTTCTGATCCATGCCCCTACCTATTTTTTTATGTATTTGTCACCAACAGATGCATATCTGTATTCCCAGTCATGTGAAATCCATAGATTAGGGTCTAATGAATTTATTTCGATTGACTGATTTCCTTATATGAACTGTAACTCAGTCAAAACTTGTTGCATGTTGCGTTTATATTTTTTTTCAGTATAGCTATAACCGGGCTAATAACTCACTAACCAGCAAAGAATATGAACAAATGTACAAAGGTGGCTACATGCAGCTCTCAAGCGCATTTACTTGCGACTGCTAATGCTATAAACACAGTCCAGTTCAAAGTGAATGGCACAGAGCCATATATGGCAATGGGTATTTGCATATAGGCCTACTGCAGCTCTGATTGGTTATGGTGCACCGGTCTGTGTAGGGTATGGGCCTGAGTCATGCCTGTCAATGCAATAGAATCCTACTCCAATGAGCTCTGCCTACAAGAAAAGCTCTTGCATAGTTTGTTTTGTTTCGGTATGTTACATAGAAACATACTTGACGGTCTCTTAGAGTTGTATCGTTATGTATCGTCTGCACTGAGACAATGACCACCGTTTTTCAGCATTGTCACTCTAATCCATCTGAATATTATGGATGGGAATTTAAAGATAGAAATTAATAACAGGCATGAGTTGTTTCAGTATTGTGTGCCATCATGTTTGGTGCATCATGTTCCGCTCCGCCGGCCCCTGTCAGTTGTCCCTCGAGTTATTGGCTCCTAACAATATTAAAGAGAAATACGGCTTAGGAAATTGGAAGTGGGGCGACAGAGCGTGCCAATCAAGATCCATTTCCTTTTACTGCGGCCTTGTATACCAAGTAGCCACTCTGGTGTAGCCTGGTGGGCCTCATCATGACCTTGTGAAAAGTGGGAGCCTTGTTTGGTCATTGTTCTCCCCTCCCAACATGGCTGATTTATAATTTTACATTTTGGGCTGGACAGTTCAAACGAGCATAAAACGGAATCAGATTTGATACTGTGTCAAGACCAAAGCATTGGTACCTTAAAGACTGGGTTGAGTTCACACTCCTTGTTTGACCAGTGCTTTAGTGTTGTGTACTGCCCAACTACTTTAGTTGCTGGAGGTGATGTGGTGTAGTTTGCTGCAAATAAATAAATGTTCAGAACATTGGCCGGAGGAGAGTGCAAACAGTCATATCCAATTTTTTGGAAATACTTACCCTGTGGGGACGTGAGAGAGAAACAGTAGAATGTCCTTCTTGAGAACAGAACCAATATCAGAGGCTTGATAAATGGTACAGGTAAATGTAGTACATGCATCGGTTACATAGAAATATACAAGACAAAAATACTGGTGACAGGTAGTAATGATAAAGGCCTTCGCTGTCTCTTTACCTCTGTGTGTATAAGCAGGCACACTCCATCTTTCATGGAGCCCTCATTTGACAATCTGATAGCAGGGAGCTGTAATGTGTTCAGGGGTCACCTCATGCACATTTATCAGGCAAATTCTAGAGGCCATTGTTATGATAACAGACTCAAACTGATATGTCACAATTAAATGTAAATAAAAAAAAAGTAAAAAAGGCTTTTTCAGGCTGCACTTCTTGGCAGGGGCGTACCCAATCAGATTGAGCAAAAACAAAAAATATATACATTATTATTACAAAAATATTCCTCAGCAGCCCAACACATTTCTGCCTACGCCCTGGCTTCTTGGATTTGTTTTACAAAAGCTAAATCCACAACAATCAACAGGCTTTAAACAAAAATAGGGATTATTGTGTCTAAGTGGGTGTGAGACTAATCACCATCAATACATATATTTTAACAATGAATCTGTAAAAGTTGTAAAATTATGGATGGAGAGGTACTGTAAGTCATTGAGGTTCATAGAGTCCTTGTTCCTGGCTCCCCTTAGGATCTATATGAGATGAAAGACAGAGATAGCACTGGCCATCCCCATAAATCAAATGAGTGGGATGTCTGACTTGATGTTCAATTAGCTTGTGAACGATGCCCTTGATCAGCAGCTGTAAATTAATCTGATGACTCCACACAGCATAGAAAAGTACCCACAAAAATGAGTTAAGTGCCAGTGATGACGGACAGACGTGACACACGCACATGCACAAGTGCACACATGCACACACGTTGAAAAATGTTATGTGTAGAGCCTCAACACCACATATTGTTGTTGCATGCCCAATTTTGTACACATCGATACACTCACTAACACATTAATGTAACATTCATTTTCCTGAGAGTGTTGCATCTGTTACAACATTTCCTCAGATCTTAAGCCAATTAACCTGCATCGTCAACCATCTCCACAATTGCATTTTCATTAGCAAAGGGGTGGGGAAACTCGGCTCAGCTTTTAATTGGCTAAGAGGAGGAAAGGGTAGTTCAGGGAATAGCCGGCAAATGCTGACTCCCATTGAGAGTGGCATATGGCTTAAATGCCACCATGTTTAAGTCTCCCGAGTGGCGCAGTGGTCTAAGGCACTGCATCGCAGTGCTAGCTGTGCCACTAGAGATCCTGGTTCGAATCCAGGCTCTGTTGTAGCCGGCCGTGACCGGGAGACCCATGGGGCGGCGCACAATTGGCCCAGCGTTGTCCAGGGTAGGGGAGGGAATGGCAGGCAGGGATGTTGGTAGAGCATGGCGTTTGCAACGCCAGGGTTGTGGGTTCGATTCCCGCGGGGGGCCAGTATGAAAAAATATATATATATTAAATATGTATGCACTCACTAACTGTAAGTCGCTCTGGATAAGAGCGTCTGCTAAATGACTAAAATGTAAAATGTAAATGTAATGTTTCTAGACGTTTCATCGGACTGTAAAACTTATCGAAATAGTAACTAAACCTGAGGGTGTTGTCATAGAAAACATTAGAATGATTCCATTCAACTTTTCCCATACACAATGTCATTTAACACTAACAATAGCTAGCTATGTTGAAATGTTGAAGATGTATAGAAAGCAAGATAGTGTAACTGCATTCATTTGTTTAAAATGTTTAAGGTTACAACTGTGTTGGGTCATCCATATACCGGTAACCAGTATGATATATATATTTGAAGTAAATATATATGATGTCATTGAAAAAATATATGCCATTGGATTTATTGTATAGTAATGCAGGAGAAGGCAACCAGCACACTGAATCATCAATGAATGGAGCGTGCTATAGATGAGACATTAGTATTCACATTCACATACTCACTGGCTGGCAAGGTGAGGCACAATTGACTAATAGATTTTGTTTTGTCACTCAGTGGAAGTGGAAGTAGCACGATTAATTTCCAAATGGTAATTCTTTATTAAAGGAAGAAAATGAATCTTTTGACTCCATGCTCATTAAGTATTGTCAAAATGCATCATTCCGCAGAATAGAATGCTGAGAGTGTTCCCCGTTGTGCATTCATCAAAACATCACAGGGTATTTAGTTCAATCAAAACTAATTAACATCCAACTGGCACCATGAGTAGTGGATGTGTTTTATGGCCATTTATAACGTAGGATTTAATGTTGTTGATGTTAACATGAACAGGCTCTAATATACTTCCTATTCTTGTAGCAGAAAAAAAGGATACAGATAAGCTACTTTGATTTTATGATTTCACACAGGTGGATCCCAATCAATACAAAGAAAATCCCCAAATCAACTAATCAAGGTTATAAACCAACACAGCACAAATGGTAAACCAATGACCACTTTAACAGGTAAACCAGCAAGAGAACATGGTATTGCAGTTACCGGTACATGCCTTTTCTAAACTGTATGTCCATAGAGATCCTAGACAACCCTATAGGGATTCTATATGTAATTCTATGTGTACATCATCCAGACCCCTCAAGGACAAAGACGAGGCTGATGCTCATGTCTAGTCCTAGTTAGGCCTGGGGCTGTGATCCTGACCATCCGAGGACTGTGAGGGTGGGAATATCCACTTAAGTCTAAGCCAATCTCTTCCCTCCCTTTGCATTTCACCGAAACATCACTTAACATTTCACCTCGACACTTCAACTCCTCAATGTTATAAAAAGTGACACATATTACCTACTAAAGGAAATGGGACCAGGAAATGGCCTGTAAATCTTAACAAGCACCATCTCTCAGGAAGCATGCTGAGGAGTCTTAAACTTGGGTCTAAATATTATTATGACTCAATAAGAGGAACTACTGTATGTGGCAATCAACCAAAGTGCTAATAAACGCAGACAGAAGATATTACAAACCATTATCCAAAACAAATATAATGATCGGAAATCAGTTCTTTATGTTGATTGGCTAAGAAATGCTCCAGAAATGATAACGTGACATTTTATTGGCAGACCATTATTGGCAGACCATTGACTTTCTGAATGCCAAGGCACTTTTTGTTATATAAAGTAGTTAACTATGACGCCATGCTATCAAAAACAACTACCTGAATATAGAGAAATTATATTCCAAAAACAAAAGATGGTACAGTATATAACAGTATACATTTTCAAGAAAACTTTTGTTCTCCTCTGCTGTTCCCTAGACTGCTATGCTTGTCAGTTATTTTGGTTGAGGGGGAACTCCCTTGGACCTGGCTGTCACATCTACGCTCTTCTCTCCCCAACTCTGACATCTCAGTCACTTTCATTATCCTCAACGGAACTTTGCAAGGGTTTACTTTGCTCTTCCTCTACATATAAAATGCAGCACTCTAACAATATGTATATTGATATTGTCGTAACTGAATGTCATTGAATGGTTGCGTCTTATTTCTACCACTTCCAAAAAATTGGGAAGTTATATTATTTTATACTAATACAATTGTTCAGAAAAATATATATTTGTTTAACAAGTAATACTTTTTTTCTCTCAAAAAGATAAGGGTAAAAATTATTGGCACCCCTGTTTTCAATATCTTTCAATACCTCACCTGTATGGAGGATAATGGCACTAAGCCTTTTTGTTAAATATTTTATGAAATTGGAGAACACTTTGGTAGACATTTTAGACTATTCCTCCATACAGAATCTTTCCAGATCCTTGATATCCTTCGTTTGTGCTTATGGACTTCCCTCTTCAATTCAAAACTCAGGTTTTCAATTGGGTTCAAGTCCAGAGACTGAGATGGCCATATTCATGTGTGCTTGGGGTTTCAGCTGTCTGGCCACGCACACCAGTGATGGGTTTTGTGTCGAAAGAAGGATGCATAAGCAGAAAAGAACCCAATACCTACTGTAAACTATGGCGGTGGATATTTGATGTCATGGGGCTATTTTGCTTCCACTGGTCCTGGGGCCCTTGTTAAAGTCAACGGCATCATGAACTTTACCCAGTACCAGGACATTTTAGCCAAAAACCTGGTTGCCTCTGCCAGGAGGCTGAATCTTGGCAGCCTGTGGATCTTACAGCAAGACAATAGCCCCAAGCACACATCAAAATCCACAAAGAAATGGTTAATTGACCACACAATCAACATCTTGCAATGGCCATCTCAGTCTCCGGACTTGAACCCCATTGACAACCTGTAGTTTGAATTGAAGGGGGCAGTCCATAAGCGCAGACAAAGGATATCAAGGATCTGGAAAGATTCTGTATGGAGGAATGGTCTGGTCCCAATGTGTTCTCCAATCTCATAAACATTTTAGAAAAAGGCTTAGTGCCGTTATCCTCGCAAGTGGTGGTATTGAAAGGTATTGAAAACAGGGGTGCCAATAATTCTGACCCCTATCTTTTTTAGAAAAAATGTATTACTTGTTAAACAAAACATTTTTCTCTTAGAAATTGTATTAGTATGAAATAAAATGTAGCATACATTATAGCTCAGTATTTGTATTATTTATTTTATACTGTCTTTTTTGCTCATCTTTATCAAGGTTGCCAATAATTTTGGACCTGACTGTACATCAAGCATTCTCCTCTTTAAAGTAAGGAATGATGGCCGTGTGGATTTAGAAATGATGTGAATCCATTGTGACAGCTCTGACAGTGATGTGAGCGTTCTTAGGGGGTTAATGGAAGTGTCACTATGTGTGGGCACGGTGTATGCCTCCTAAAAACACCACAGTAACCCATGTGTCATTTAATTTGACCTTCTAGGTGACACTGGAATGACAGGGTTTACAGAGGGAAGGAGAGAAAGCTATCTGAACCGTAACTGTCACACTGTGAAGGAATACTGATCCTATCTGGAAAAGCAAACACAAGCACTTTCCAAAAATGGAAAGAACTTCTAGTTTTTATGTGATGTGATAGCTATGATGAAGTCTTGAAAGTAGTTGTGAATATTTGTATTGAATCCTATATGGTGGTGTGCAACTGCAGTGTTGTACTATTCTCATCAGGAAGACAAAGAATGGATCGTCTCAAATTAAGAATCAATGATAACAATAAAACAGGAAAGGTTAATTGAGTCCAATCTACAGGAAGTTGGATTAATTAGAGGGAAGAAAAGTAGCTTTCTAATTGGACTGCTGTAGGATTAGGATTCTCTGGACTGTTGATATTCCTGTGTGGTTTTGTGGAGGTAAATTAAAACAGATACACAGCATTGGCAAAGCTGAAAAGTTTCAGGAAAATAAACTACTTGGAAACATTAATTGAAGCCTATGAATAAAGAGAATATCAATGAACACAAAGTGTAATACCTCATTGCAATCTGTTTATGCCTGGACTGAAATCTATGAATGTATGTATGAAATGATTTCTGCCGAGCAGGAAAATTACATATCCCCTAAATTCCCTGCCCTGTTGATTTGGTATATTTTCCCCCTGTATTTCCCATTTTGATTCCTACCTATTCTATGGTTAAGGACAGCATGACTCTGTGGCCTCGACATCTCCTCAGGGAGCTTGAGTTAATCAGAGAGGTGACTCTAATGACCGTAGAACGCCTGAGGGTCAGTGTCTCACCACCGAGACCTCTGTCTCTTCTGTCTGTTCTGCTCTGGGTGTGTGTATATACACACAGATGGTTGCCGGGAGAGATGGAGGCGCACAGTTACAGTCTCTGAGGAAGTCACCTACCACCGGTGGAGCCCGACCTCTCTCAGACATCTGATCTGATTCCAATCACACCAGCCGTCTGTGTGTGCTCTCCGCTAATGCAAGCTAGCCGCCTGCCCAGGAGACGGCTCTCTCTGTCCACACACATCTCTAATGCAGATCCATTCTGGATAGTGCATAGTGAATAAGCCCCCTGGTCTCAATACTCCACTGTGCCCTACTCTCCCACAGAGAGAAGAGAACGATTGACACAGTGGTATTTTAAAATCATGGTCATTACCATTTTTATACAGGTCCTACGCTATAAATGGTTCCAATTCCTCTGTGTTGAGAAGACTGGATTTCTGGCTGAGCTTCTATAGGCCAGGGGACTGATTGGAATTATATTACGTCCTCCGACCTGAGATGACTGTAAGAAATTCTGTGTTAGCCGCATGGGCACTGCTTCTTATAAAGGATGTGATCTGCTTCTCCTCAGTGATTGGCAGGCCAAGAGGTAGAATACAGTCGCTAGTGAAAATCTACACACACCACACATTTTACTGCCTTAAAATTGAATTTAAGAAGGGATTGCTTTAGATTTTTTTCATAGTGATCTATACACCTACTGCACATTTTCAAAGATAAATAAAATTATTGACAATTTTCTAAATGTTATATATTTATTTTAACGAATATGTCTTGATTGTGAATGTCTTCACACCCCAAAGGTAATACAGTGCCTTGCAAAAGTATTCATCTCCCTTGGCGTTTTTCCTATTTTGTTGCATTACAACCTGTAATTGAAATTTATTTTTATTTGGATTTCATGTAATGGACATACACAAAATAGTGAAATGCAAAAAATAACTTGTTTCAAAAAATTCAAAAAAATAAATAACGGAAAAGTGGTGCGTGCATATGTATTCACCCCCTTTGCTATGAAGCCCCTAAATAAGATCTGGTGCAACCAATTACCTTCAGAAGTCACATAAATAGTTAAATAAAGTCCACCTGTGTGCAATCTAAGCGTCACATGATCTGTCACATGATCTCAATATATATACACCTGTTCTGAAAGGCCCCAGAGTCTGCAACACCACTAAGCAAGGGGCACCACCAAGCAAGCGGCACCATGAAGACCAAGAAGCTCTCCAAACAGGTCAGGGACAAAGTTGTGGAGAAGTACAGATCAGGGTCGGGTTATAAAAAAATATCAGAAACTTTGAACATCCCACGGAGCACCATTAAATCCATTATTAAAAAATGGAAAGAGTATGGCACCACAACACACCTGCCAAGAGAGGGCCGTCCACCATAACTCATGGTCCAGGCAAGGAGGGCATTAATCAGAGAGGCAACAAAGAGACCAAATATAACCCTGAAGGAGCTGCAAAGCTCCACAGTGGAGATTGGAGTATCTGTCCATAGGACCACTTTAAGCCGTACACTACACAGAGCTGGGCATTACGGAAGAGTGGCCAGAAAAAAGCCATTGCTTTAAGAAAAAATTTGCAAACATGTTTGGTGTTCGCCAAAAGCCATGTGGGAGACTCCCCAAACATATGGAAGAAGGTACTCTGCTCAGATGAGACTAAAATTTAGCTTTTTGGCTAAATTAAGCATGGTGGTGGCAGCATCATGCTGTGGGGATGTTTTTCATCGGCAGGGACTGGGAAACTGGTCAGAATTGAAGGAATGATGGATACAGGGAAATTCTTGAGGGAAACCTGTTTCAGTCTTCCAGAGATTTGAAACTGGGGTTCACCTTCCAGCAGGACAATGACCCTAAGCATACTGCTAAAGCAACACTTGAGTGGTTTAAGGGGAAACATTTAAATGTCTTGGAATGGCCTAGTCAAAGCCCAGTCTTCAATCCAATTGAGAATCTGTGGTATGACTTAAAGATTGCTGTACACCAGCAGAACCCATCCAACTTGAAGGAGCTGGAGCAGTTTTGCCTTGAAGAATGGGCCAAAATCCCAGTGGCTAGATGTGCCAAGCTTATAGAGACATACCCCAAGAGACTTGCAGCTGTAATTGCTGCAAAAGGTGGCTCTACAAAGTATTGACCTGGGGGGAGGGGTGAATAGTTATGCACGCTCAAGTTTTCAGTTTTTTTGTCACATTTCTTGTTTGTTTCACAATAAAAACATATTTTGCATCTTCAAAGTGGTAGGCATGTTGTGTAAATAAAATGATACAAAGCCCTCAAAAATCAATTTTTATTCCAGGTTGTAAGGCAACAAAATAGGAAAAATGCGAAGGGGGGTGAATACTTTCGCAAGCCACTGTACTTGGTGGAAGCACCTTTGGCAGCCATTACAGCTGTGAATCATTTTGAATAGGATTCTACCAACTTTGCGTAACTCTTTGTGTTGTATGGGACACTTTTAAATATGCCTTTAGAGGCCTTGCAATTCAGTACTCATCTCGAAAAACAAAAGCAATTTAGGTCAAAAGAGTCCACACTAACAAAGGAAAAAGAAGGTCTAACAGAACAGATAGATAGCAATAAAAACTGTAACATAGAGGCTCAGAATAAATTAGGAAAAACTAAAAGAAATGGAGAACCTTATTCAAGAAAGATCAAGTGTAATATATTATAAAAATAAAGCAAACTGGATGGAATATGGGGAAAAATGCAGCAAAAAAAACCCAGGACCGTGTCACGATCGTCGTAAGGAATTGACCAAGGCGCAGCGTGTTGAGCGAACATCGTAGACTTTATTTAATTAAAGATACCACGATCAAAACAACAAACCAAAATGACGAAAGTGAAGTCCAAATCTGACACTGACAAAACAGGATCAAGGAAACAAAAACCCACAAAACCAAGGTGAAACCCCACAGTATAAATATGGCTCCCAATCAGAGATAACGAGCCGACAGCTGTCACTCGTTACCTCCGATTGGGAGTCACCTGAATAAACACTAACAATCACCACACATAGAAATGAAACAACCAGAATACCCAACATAGAAATACACCCAACCAAGGAAAATGAACAACCCTGGCTCAATAATAAAGTCCATGGAGCCAGAGTGTCACAGTACCCCCCCCTAAAGGTGCGCACTCCGGGCGCACCAGCATACAGTCTAGGGGAGGGTCTGGGTGGGCGTCTGTCCATGGTGGCGGCTCTGGCCCAGGTCGTGGTCCCCACCCCACCTTAGTCACTATCCGCTTCCGTAGCCCCTTCCGCATGACCACCCCCCAACTAAACCCCACTGGATTAAGGGGCGGCACCGGACTAAGGGGCAGCACCGGACTAAGGGGCAGCCCTGGACTAAGGGGCCGCACCGGGCTAAGGGACAGTACCTGACTAGCTGGCTCTGGCGGATCCTGGCTGGACGGCTCTGGCGGATCCTGGCTGGACGGCTCTGGCGGATCCTGGCTGGCGGAAGGCTCTGGCTGATCCTGTCTGGCAGAAGGCTCTGGCTGATCCTGTCTGGCAGAAGGCTCTGGCTGATCCTGTCTGGCAGAAGGCTCTGGCTGATCCTGTCTGGCGGAAGGCTCTGGCTGATCCTGTCTGGCGGAAGGCTCTGGCTGATCCTGTCTGGCGGAAGGCTCTGGCTGATCCTGTCTGGCGGAAGGCTCTGGCTGATCCTGTCTGGCGGAAGGCTCTGGCTGATCCTGTCTGGCGGAAGGCTCTGGCTGCTCCTGTCTGGCGGAGAGCTCTAGCGGCTCCGGTCTGGCGGACGGCTCTGAAGGCTCATGGCAGACGGGCGGCTTTGCAGGCTCAGTACCGACGGGCAGCTCCTGCGGCGCTTGGCAGACGGACAGTTCAGACGGCGTTGGGCAGACGGGCAGTTCAGGCGCCGTTGGGCAGACGGGCAGTTCAGACGGCGTTGGGCAGACGGACAGTTCAGGCCCCGTTGGGCAGACGGCAGACTCTGGCCGTCTGAGGCGCATCGTAGGCCTGGTGCGTGGTGCCGGAACAGGAGGTACCGGGCTGAGGACACGCATCTCAGGGCTAGTGCGGGGAGAAGCAACAGGGCATGCTTGGCCCTGGGGACGCACCGTAGGCCTGATGCGTGGTGCCGGAACTGGAGGTACCGGGCTGAGGACACGCATCTCAGGGCTAGTGCGGGAAGCAGCAACAGGGTATGCTGGACCCTGGGGACGCACATAAGGGCTAGTGCGGAGAGCCGGAACAGGGCATGCTGGACCCTGGGGACTCTCATAATGTCTAGTGCGGAGAGCAGCAACAGGGTATGCTGGACCCTGGGGACGCACATAAGGGCTAGTGCGGAGAGCCGGAACAGGGCATGCTGGACCCTGGGGACTCTCATAAGGCCTAGTGCGGGGAGCAGGAACAGGCCGGGCTGGGCTGGCGACGCGCACCGTCTCCCTGGTGCGGGTGGCCGGAACAGGCCGGGCCGGGCTGGCGAAGCGCACCGTATCCCTGATGCGTGGAGCAGGAATAGGCCGGGCTGGGCTGGCGAAGCGCACCGTATCCCTGGTGCGTGGAGCAGGAACAGGCCGAACCGGGCTGTGGAGACGGATAGGAGGCCTGGAGTGAATAGCGGCCACCACCCGTCCTGGCTGAATGCCTACCCTCACACACTCTGTGTGAGGCATCCGCACAGGACGTACAGGGCGGTGTACCCCTGGCCTGGTGGCCTCCTGAATCCGCCCCCTTTTCTCCTCCTTCAGCCCTCTGGCAGCCTCCTGCTGCCCAGTCGCCCAAGCCATGTGCCCCCCCCTAAAAAATTTCTGGGGTTGACTCACGACCCTCCGACGATGAACCTGCTGCCGCCGATGCTCCTCTCTCGCCAGGGCCTTGATCTTCCCCCAAGGTCCCTTGCCTCCGAGCATGTCCTCCCAGGACCACGCTGTGCCCACCTGGGCCATCGCCAGCCTCTCCATCTCCTTGCCCGGCGCCTCCTCCCATGTCCAGTCACCTTGCTCCTGGACACGCTGCTTGGTCTTTCTTTGGTGGGTTTTTCTGTCACGATCGTCGTAAGGAATTGACCAAGGCGCAGCGTGTTGAGCGAACATCGTAGACTTTATTTAATTAAAGATACCACGATCAAAACAACAAACCAAAATGACGAAAGTGAAGTCCAAATCTGACACTGACAAAACAGGATCAAGGAAACAAAAACCCACAAAACCAAGGTGAAACCCCACAGTATAAATATGGCTCCCAATCAGAGATAACGAGCCGACAGCTGTCACTCGTTACCTCCGATTGGGAGTCACCTGAATAAACACTAACAATCACCACACATAGAAATGAAACAACCAGAATACCCAACATAGAAATACACCCAACCAAGGAAAATGAACAACCCTGGCTCAATAATAAAGTCCATGGAGCCAGAGTGTCACAGACCGTTCCTCAGGTCCATATCCCTCCCAGTCCACGAGATATTCGATGCCCCCTCGTCTCCGTCTTGACTCCAGGATCTCGTGGACCGTATAGGTGGTGTCCTGTTCATCCTCCAAAGGTGGTGTAGTAGGTTGTTGAGCGATGGGTGGATACATCGGGCTATAATGGACAGGTTTCAACAGGGAGACGTGGAACGTAGGGTTTATCCTGTAGTGTCGAGGGAGTAACAGACGGTAGGTGACAGGGTTAATACGTCTCTGAACTTTGAAAGGACCAATGTACCTGGGTTGGAGCTTCTTGCAGCTCCGTCGGAACCGCAGGTCTCGGGTAGACAGCCACACTCGTTGCCCGGGTTGATAAGTGGGAGTAGGTCTCTGGCGTCGGTCGGCGTAGGTCTTTTGCTGTTGTGAGGCTTGACTGAGATGTTGATGGGTCGTCTCCCAGACCTGCGCACTCCGACGGAACCACTCGTCCACCGCCGGTACCATCCCTGATGCGGTATCCCACGGGAACAGGGGGGGGTTGATACCCTAGAACACACTGGAAGGGCGTTAAGCGTAGGGAGGTGTGAATGAGTGAGTTCTGAGCACACTCTACCCAAGGAAGGAATCGACTCCACTCTTGCGGCTGCCGCGAACATTGTTGCCGTAGATATTTCCCAATTTCCTGGTTGAGCCGTTCTGTCTGCCCATTGGCCTGGGGATGATATCCGGAGGTTAGGCTAACCGAGATGCCCAAGCGTTCGCAGAAGGCCTTCCATACCCGGGATACAAACTGGGGTCCCCGGTCGGAAACAATATCCTCCGGGACACCAAACTGCCGGAACACCTGGGTAAACATAGTCTCAGCCATCTGAGTGGCGTTAGGCAAACGGGTCATGGGTACTAACCGGCACATCTTGGAGAAACGATCGATGACCACGAGAATTACAGTATGGCCCTCTGATTCTGGTAGGTCGGTAACAAAGTCCATAGCAATGTGCGACCATGGTCGTTGAGGAGTTGGCAATGGCATCAGCTTACCCTCCGGTAGTGCACGAGGTACCTTGGACTGAGCACATACTGGACAGGATAAGACATAGTCTCTGACGTCATCTGTGAGGGAATCCCACCAGTATTTTCGGCTGATGAGTCGTGTAGTTCGAGTGATTCCGGGATGACCAGATCCCAGCGACGTGTGGCACCATTCCAGCAGTTGAGGTCGAAGAGAAGCTGGCACAAACACCTTAGACCCCGGGGTTTCTGGAGGGGCTGGTTCCGCTTGTAAGCTCTCCTGAATCGTGTCATCAATAGCCCACCTCACCGGACCAGCACGGTAACTCATAGGGAGAATAGGTTCTGGCTCCACAGGTCTTTCCGTGCGCTCGAACCGTTGGGAAAGCGCGTCCGCCTTACTATTCTTGGACCCGGGGATATAAGAGACAGTGAATCGGAAACGGTTGAAGAATAACGACCACCTTGCCTGTCGGGAGTTCAGTCGTTTGGCACTGTGAAGATAATCCAGGTTGCGGTGGTCCGTGAGCACTTGGAACGGATGCTCTGCTCCCTCCAACCAATGTCTCCACTCCTCCAGTGCTAACTTCACCGCCAGTAATTCCCGATTACCCACGTCATAGTTCTGCTCGGCAGAATTCAGTTTCCTGGAAAAGAAAGCACAGGGTCGTGATTTAGGCGGCTCACCTTGGCGTTGGGATAACACGGCTCCAACTCCAACCTCCGAAGCGTCCACTTCCACGATAAACGGTAAGGTAGGGTCCGGCTGACATAGAATAGGAGCGGTGGTAAAGCGTTGTTTCAACGTCTCAAACGCACGCACTGCCCCCTCCGTCCAGTTCAGACCACGACCCTTGTAGCTGGTCATCGCCGACAGGGGCGCTGCGGTTGTGCTGAAATTATGCACGAACCGTCTATAGTAATTGGCAAACCCTAAGAACCTCTGGAGCTCCTTCACCGTCTTGGGTTGAGGCCAGTCTTGTAGCGCTTGCACCTTGGATTCATCCAGTTTAACCCCGTCGGGAGTGAGTATGGCCCCAAGGAAGGAAATCGTAGTGACATGTAATTCACTATTTTCTCCCTTCACGAACAGAGAATGTTGTAGGAGCCGATCCAGAACCTGTCGTACATGGGACACATGTTCGCTCAGAGAGTTAGAATATATTAGGATGTCATCAATGTACACTATGACAAATCGATCAATCATGTCCCTGAAAATGTCATTCATGAACGCCTGGAATACTGAGGGCGCGTTGGTAAGTCCATAGGGCATGACACAATATTCGTAGTGTCCTCGATGTGTGATGAAGGCGGTCTTCCATTCATCCCCCTCTCTATAATACGCACCAGATTGTACGCACTCCTGAGGTCCAGTTTACTGTACATGGAGGCCTGTCCCACCTGTTCAAGGGCTGCTGGAATCAAAGGAAGAGGGTAACGATTTTTGATGGTAATATCGTTCAACCCTCGATAGTCTATACAAGGACGCAGTCCGCCATCCTTTTTCTTCACAAAGAAAAAACTGGATGCGGCGGGAGACGTCGATGGGCGAATGGCTCCTTGCTGTAGCGCCTCATCAATATACTGGCTCATCGCTTCTCGTTCCGGCTGTGACAACGGGTAGATTCTTCCACGAGGAGGTGTAGCTCCGGATAGCAGATCAATCGCGCAGTCCCAGGCCCGATGAGGTGGTAACACGGTAGCCCTCTCCTTGGAGAACACCTGCGCGTAATCCTGGTATTCTGTAGGGACCACAGTAGACACCGCACCCTGTGCATCCTCCACAGTAGACATTTTGCACGGTAAATTGAGGCACTCTGCCCTACATACCTCACTCCAAGCTGTGATATCGCCAGATTTCCAGGAGATGACCGGATCATGGAGGACGAGCCAGGGGTGGCCGAGAACTAGTGGCTCCCGTGGAGCGGAGATGACGAAAAAAAAAATGTTCTCCTGGTGTATGGAGCCCACTTGTAACTTGATTACCTCTGTACGGTGCGTAATGAACCCAGTGCCCATGGGCTCACCGTCTAGCGCGTTGACTCGCAGGGGAGGTTGAATTGGGATAAGTTGAACTCCCAACTCCTCAGCAAGACCCATATCCAGAAAGCTGGCCGCCGCTCCAGAATCAATAAGTCCTTTCTCTCCGACAGATAAGGTAACTGGCACATACATTTGTTTCGATGTAATGTTCAAAACTTGATTCTCACTCACCGGTTTGGCAGTTCCGAGGCGATATCCTGGTGTACGGTTAGGTCATACCGGACATTGACGAACGAAATGACCCGACTGACCACAATACAGGCATAGTCCATCTTGCCGACGTTGTTGTCTCACCGAACCTTGTAGAGGTGACCGTCCCAGTTGCATAGGTTCCTCCTCAGATTCTCTCCTCCGCTCTGTCGATTGCATAGGACCAGTGATCGAGGACTCCCGGACTGTGGATGCCTTGTGTTGCACTATAAGATTATCAATAGAGATGGCTATTTTGATAAACTCATGTAGCGCAGTGATATCTCCTCGACAAGCCAACTCAGTCTGTACGTCTTTGCGCAGCCCTCTTCGGAAAACAGTGAGCAAAGCAGTCTCGCTCCATCCGCTACCGGCTGCTATAGTACGGAACTCTAAAGCGTAGTTGGCTACTGTGCGACGGCCCTGCTGAAGTTCGCATAGTTGGTCTCCCACACTACGCCCAGATACTGGGTGGTCGAACACCTCTTGAAACAGTCTCTTGAACTGAACTTCCGCATTCAACTCGGGGACCTCAGCTGCCCAAAGCGCAGGAGCCCAATCCAGTGCTCTTCCCGTTAGCAGAGAAATCATGAAATCCACCCTGCTACGGTCATCGGAAAACATAGTACGATTATACGACATGTACAGGGACGTCTGGAGTAGAAACCCCTGACATTTGCCAGGTTCCCCGTCGTACCTTGTAGGTAGAGAAATCGGAGGTGCATGACGAGGACTGACCGTGCTCGGGGTGGTGCCTTCAGCCGCACCAGCGTTGAGTAGCTGTAGGAGTTCATCCATCCGTTTCTCCTGTATCTCCCATCGCCTCTGTAATTCCGCTGGATCCATGGTAAAGGCAAGGTATTCTGTAATGAATACTCGGACAGAGTGGTAAGATCCAATCGCAGAATAGCGATGCTTTATTAGAGTACAGACAAGGGAATAGCTTAATCGTGGTCGGGCGGGCTGGGGTCAAAACCGGGCCAGGCATAGACAGGCAGAGGTACCAATGGAGCGGACTTAGTCGTAGTCGGGGGCACAGGCACAGGATCAGAGAACGGTAATCACTGGGGTAGACAAGCAGAGGATTAAGCAATTCGGGGAGTCAAACAACAAGGCACAGGTCGGATACACGGGTAATCAAAAACAACAAACTCTCTCTCTCTCTCTCTCGGAACAAAACGCTTAGCAAGTCACAAAGGAACAATACCTCGCGCCGACTGAGCTTCTGAGCACACCTTAAATCCTACACTAATTACTGCCAGGTGTGCTCAGAACTCAGGTGAACCAGATCGAGTCTGATGACTCCCCCTCTCTGTAGATCGGGGAAGTGTCAGACTCTGTCTAGACCCTGCCAACCCCCGATCCCTTACATCACCCATGATTTATCAAATTATATTTTGAAGGAGGAAGCAAAGTACTTTAAGCATATGTTTTCGTTTCAGTCGCCTCCATCTCCTCTAACTGAAGCTAATTGTAGGGATTTTTTTCTATTGATAATGTAAAATTAACAGCCATACAGAAAGACTCATGTGAAGGTGAAATTACAGAGGAGGAACTTCTGGATGCAATTAAAGACTTAAAGTCCGGGAAAACTCCAGGGTTGGATGGCATACCAGTCGGGGTATACCAAACCTTTTTTGATATACTCAGAGGACCTTTATTAGCATGTTTTAACCACTCCTATGTAAATGGTAGATTATCAGACACTCAATAAGAAGGTCTGATCTCATTATTACTGAAACAGGATACAAGTGGGAAATATAAAGATCCAGTCCATTAAAAAAATTGGAGGCCCCTTACACTTCAGTGTTGTGATGCAAAAATTCTAGCAAAATGTATTGTCGGACATCGTTCGTTCTAATCAGACAGGTTTTTTACATGGACGATACATTGGAGATAATATAAGGCAAGTACTGGAAATATAAGGTAAGTACAGAAAAATCTGGGAAACAGGCCTGCTATTCATAGCATACTTTGAAAAGGCATTTGATAAAGTACAACTGGAGTATATATACAGTGGGGAGAACAAGTATTTGATACACTGCCGATTTTGCAGGTTTTCCTACTTACAAAGCATGTAGTGGTCTGTAATTTTTATCATAGGTACACTTCAACTGTGAGAGACAGAATCTAAAACAAAAATCAAGAAAATCACATTGTATGATTTTTAAATAATTAATTTGCATTTTATTGCATGACATAAGTATTTGATCACCTACCAATCAGTAAGAAATCCGGCTCTCACAGACCTGTTAGTGTTTCTTTAAGAAGCCCTCCTGTTCTCCACTCATTACCTGTGTTAATTGCACCTGTTTGAACTCGTTACCTGTATAAAAGACACCTGTCCACACACTCAATCAAACAGACTCCAACCTCTCCACAATGGCCAAGACCAGAGAGCTGAGTAAGGACATCAGGGATAAAATTGTAGACCTGCACAAGGCTGGGATGGGCTACAGGACAATAGGCAAGCAGCTTGGTGAGAAGGCAACAACTGTTGGCGCAATTATTAGAAAATGGAAGAAGTTCAAGATGACGGTCAATCACCCTCGGTCTGGGGCTCCATGCAAGATCTCACCTTGTGGGGCATCAATGATCATGAGGAAGGTGAGGGATCAGCCCAGAACTACACGGCAGGACCTGGTCAATGACCTGAAGAGAGCTGGGACCACAGTCTCAAAGAAAACCATTAGTAACACACTACGCCGTCATGGATTAAAATCCTGCAGCGCACGCAAGGTCCCCCTGCTCAAGCCAGCGCATGTCCAGGCTCATCTGAAGTTTGCCAATGACCATCTGGATGATCCAGAGGAGGAATGGGAGGAGGTCATGTGGTCTGATGAGACAAAAATAGAGCTTTTTGGTCTAAACTCCACTCGCCGTGTTTGGAGGAAGAAGAAGGATGAGTACATCCCCAAGAACACCATCCCAACCGTGAAGAATGGAGGTGGAAACATCATTCTTTGGGGATGCTTTTCTGCAAAAGGGACAGGACGACTGCACCGTATTGAGGGGAGGATGGATGGGGTCATGTATCGCGAGATCTTGGCCCTCAGTAAGAGCATTGAATATGGGTCTTGGCTGGGTCTTCCAGCATGACAATGACCCGAAACACACAGCCAGGGCAACTAAGGAGTGGCTCCGTAAGAAGCATCTCAAGGTCCTGGAGTGGCCTAGCCAGTCTCCAGACCTGAACCCAATAGAAAATCTTTGGAGGGAGCTGAATGTCCGTATTGCCCAGCAACAGCCCCGAAACCTGAAGGATCTGGAGAAGGTCTGTATGGAGGATTGGGCCAAAATCCCTGCTGCAGTGTGTGCAAACCTGGTCAAGAACTACAGGAAACGTATGATCTCTGTAATTGCAAACAAAGGTTTCTGTACCAAATATTAAGTTCTGCTGATGTATCAAATACTTATGTCATGCAATAAAATGCAAATTAATTACTCAAAAATCATACAATGTGATTTTCTGGATTTTTGTTTTAGATTCCGTCTCCCACAGTTGAAGTGTACCTATGATAAAAATTACAGACCTCTACATGCTTTGTAAGTAGGAAAACCTGCAAAATCAGCAGTGTATCAAATACTTGTTCTCCCCACTGTATATGAATGCCTGGAGCATTTCAATTTTGGAGAATCTCTTATAAAATGGGTTAAAATCATGTATAGTAACCCTAGGTGTAAAATAGTAAATAATGGATATTTCTCAAAAGGTTTTAAACTGTCAAGAGGAGTAAAATAAGGTTGTCCACTTTCAGCATATCTATTTATTATGGCGATTGAAATGTTAGCTATTAAAATCAGATCCAAAAATAATATCAAGGGATTCGAAATCCAGGGCTTAAAAACAAAGGTGTCATTGTACACTGATGATTCATGTTTTCTTTTAAATCCACAACATGAATCCCTCCACAGCCTCATAGAGGATCTAGATACATTTTCTAACCTCTTTGGATTACAACCAAATTATGATAAATGTACTATATCACGTATTGGATCACTAAAAAATATAATTTTTACATTACCATGTAGTTTACTCGGAATACATATCCCAAATGAAATAATTGATCTCACTCCAACACAGTTTAACAGAAAGTTAGCAACAATAGATAAGATATTGCTACCATGGAAAGGTAAATACCTGTCTATTTGTGGAAAAATCACCCTGATTAACTTTTTAGTATTATCCCAGTTTACCTATTTGCTTATAATAATATAATAATATGCCATTTAGCAGACGCTTTTATCCAAAGCGACTTACAGTCATGCGTGCATACATTTTAGTGTATGGGTGGTCCCGGGGATCGAACCCACTACCTTGGCGTTACAAGCGCCGTGCTCTACCAGCTGAGCTACAGAGGACCACTTATGGTCTTGCCTACGCCTAGCGAACAGTTTTTTAAATTATATGAGAAACGGCAAGCCAGACAAAATTAAACGGGCCTATTTATATAATGAATATGAATTCGGAGGATAGAAATGGTTAAATATTAAAGCATTAGACCTATCACTAAAACCTTCAGTCATACAAAAGTTATACTACGAACTGGTTCTCTAGCAAATTAGTAAGATTGTCTCACCCCATGTTCGAGAATGGCCTTTTTCCCATTATTCAGATTACAACCTCTCACTTTCAGTTATTTGAAAAGGAAATGATCTCCAAAATATCACAATTTCTAAAACAAGCCATAGAAAGTTGTTTGCAATTTCAATTTAATCTTCCAGAAACGACAGAACAAATAATGCAAGAAATATTGTGTTTAAACTCAAATATACTCATTGAAAAAGATTTGAAAAAATGTTTTAAAAAGGTATAATCTTCGTAAATGATATCATAGGTAGGACTGGTGGAGTTATGTCGCACATGCAGCTAACAAAAACATATGGAAATGTCTGCTCTACCCCAAATTATAACCAAATAATTGCATCATTACCGTAAAGATGGAAGAGGAAAGTGGAAGGGGGAAAAAGTAAGGAACTTGTCTGTCGGCCCTGCATTAAAGAACATAATTGGTTAAAGAAAATTGTGATAAATAAAAAAGTATACCAGATTCATTTCAGGACCAAAGGATTGACAGCGTCCCATATAGATTGCAAAATAGTTGTAAAGAGATGTTTGACGTACCGACTCCATGGCATAGTGTTTATGAACTGACACGCAAAACGACACTGGATTCAAAACGTATAATTTTTCAATTTAAATTATTATACAAAATTCTTGCTACCAATAGAATGTTATTTATATGCAGGATTTTGCTGCGAAGATACAGAATCATTAGATCATTTGTTTAGGTACTGTCCATTTGTAGCTTGTTTTTGGTCACAGGTCAAGGAATGGCTGAAGGATTGCAATATTTACCTGGAGCTAACCTTGCAGATAGCACTACTGGGTGATCTGAAAAGTCATAGTCAATCAATCAATAATATAATAATACTTTTAGCAAAAATGTTTATTTTCAATTTACAATCTGTAGAAACAATGAGAATAGAAGGTTTCAGAACATTTGTAAAACATCACAGTACAGTTGAAAAATGTATGGCAAATAGAAATCCAAAATGGATGGTGTTAAGAGATATATGGGAGGTGTTGAATGGAGCTGAAGGATGGGACTAATAACAACTAACAACAACTAATAACAACAATATATCTAATGTAAAGCATACTGTGTCCATAATAAGTATGTAGTTTATAGGTTGAGAGCTTTTGTGAAAGAGCACAGTTAGAAAGATATGGCATATAGAAGCAAACCGTATGGACATCATGAAAATGATTGGAGAGGTTGAGGGTAGAGGAAGTTCAGGAGTAAAAACGAACAAAATAGAATTATTGTCAAATTGACTGTGTTCAGGAAACAAGGCGTATGTCACGCATCACTACTTCACAGATGAGGCATTTGAACATAAACATTTGTTTTTTTATCAAAATGCGAGGTTTTTTGGCAGAAATGCCTTCTGCAAAATGTGAACTTTCATGTGCCTTAATAACAAACTTGTATGCCATCTGTAAATATGAATAAAATTGTTAAATTACGAGCCTAGTTGGTTTAGCCACGGAAAAAGACAGGAGCCTTCCTGCTAGCCATGATTGGCTGAGATAATGTATTGGCTGGACATGCCAAGAGATGAGTTCGGATTGGTCTGCCATGTAGCACGCTTCTGTCTATAACATGAGCTGGTCAGTATGTGTAGGTTATCCTTTCTAACGCAGCTTTTTTAAAAGATATCATGTAGTAGAACTGCAAAAGTGTTGTCTCCACTTTCTGGAGGACCGAGTTTTGAAATCAGTGGAATGCCCGGTGGAAACAGAGTATGGTAGCTAAGGAGATGGAGAAAATTCTGGCGTTAGATTGTAAATATGCAGAGGGAGTCAAAAAGACACAGAAGGCTGTTGTATAAAACACCTGTCTCCGGATTACATCTTAATACTAAGAGCAACGATGGCATCTGTGACAGAGAGGTTGAAGCATTCATCCATGTATGCAGCTAAGAAAGTCTAGCAAGATACATTTTCAGTTATTATACGTTTCTAATTTTGTATGAAAGTCGTTTTCATTGCGAGTTAAAGCGTACTGTTAGCTAGCTAGTTACTGTTAGCTGGCTGGTTTGCTAGCTAACATTACATGTACAGTGAGGGAAAAAAAGTATTTGATCCCCTGCTGATTTTGTATGTTTGCCCACTGACAAAGAAATGATCAGTCTATAATTTTAATGGTAGGTTTATTTGAACAGTGAGAGACAGAATAACAACAAAAAAATGCAGAAAAACGCTTGTCAAAAATGTTATAAATTGATTTGCATTTTAATGAGGGAAATAAGTATTTGACCCCTCTGCAAAACATGACTTAGTACTTGGTGGCAAAACCCTTGTTGGCAATCACAGAGGTCAGACGTTTCTTGTAGTTGGCCACCAGGTTTGCACACATCTCAGGAGGGATTTTCTCCCACTCCTCTTTGCAGACATTAAGGTTTCGAGGCTGACGTTTGGCAACTCAAACCTTCAGCTCCCTCCACAGATTTTCTATGGGATTAAGGTCTGGAGATTGGCTAGGCCACTCCAGGACCTTAATATGCTTCTTCTTGAGCCACTCCTTTGTTGCCTTGGCTGTGTGTTTTGGGTCATTGTCATGCTGGGATACCCATCCACGACCCATTTTCAATGCCCTGGCTGAGGGAAGGAGGTTCTCACCCAAGATTTGATGGTACATGGCCCCGTCCATCGTCCCTTTGATGCGGTGAAGTTGTCCTGTCCCCTTAGCAGAAAAACACCCCCAAAGCATAATGTTTCCACCTCCATGTTTGACGGTGGGGATGGTGTTCTTGGGGTTATAGGCAGCATTCCTCCTCCTCCAAACACGGCGAGTTGAGTTGATGCCAAAGAGTAATAATGAATATAAATCCTGTAATAATTAATATAAATGAGCTAAAGTGAAGATGTTGTCAGCTATATGATATGGTCATTATTTGATCTGGCTAGCCAGCTAACTTAACGTTAGCTAGCTAGCTAACAAGCTAGAGATTAACCAAAACATTGTTTAGAAAGTTGCTTTTATTTGCCTGGTTTGCTAGATTGACATATACTAAATTCATTTTTAAACGGGTGGGTTTATTGGTGTTGAAATACACCAGTTATGCTATTTTGGACCACCAGGCTGCTGATGTAGTTTTTGTGTTTATACTTTTTCATAACGACAACGACAATTTGATGTCGTAGTATAAACCAGCCTTTAGTCTTGAAATCTTTGGTTGTTTAGTACATGGCCTCACATGTGAATCCTTAAAGAGATGGGTGGGGCTAATGCTTAAGAGGGTGTGAACGATGCTGAATGGGTGTAGACAAAGAAGAGCTCTCCAGTAGGCGTACCAAAACATTCCAGGGCTATTTTTACAAAAGTGGGGTTACAAGTTTATCAACTTTCAAAACATAATTACTTTCCCATTGTTCCTCAACTGTAGTGTATGATATACCATTTTCAAGCTCTGAGTCTCTACTTTTATCCTATGTAAAAAACACAATTTCAAATATTGCTACATAAGACCGAATTGAGCCGGTCGGTCACATTTACTGAGCTTGAGTGATTTTGACAAAAACAACAGATATATGCCCTAAAAGTTGTACAAAATGTTTCACAGTTGTAATAGCTTCCACCAAGTATTATATCTGGGGTGTGAAGACATACGCAATCAAGACATCTTTATTTTTTATTTTTTTTATTAATTTGGAAAATGTGAAGTAGGTTGTGTAGATTGCTATGAAAAACATATAATTTAATCTCTTTTTAGATAACATTTTAACGCAGCAAAATGTGAACACTGTGCAAGGTGTGTGTAGACTTTCACTAGGCACTGTAGGAACTGAGGTCTTGTCTCACATTGTGAGGCCAAGGAGTCTTGATTCCATTTTGAAATTACTACGTCTACATGTATGAATGATAGTTCATTTTGTTCTGGACAGTTGGCAATGCATCTGAATTATCAATTAAGATACTATCTTCTGTTTCATCAATCTGGTCATGCTGTTATTGCCTGTAATAAAGTGATGAATGAAACCGGGACATCAGCTTGAGGGAAAGTCATGGTCCCTCTATCTGCATTTCTCTGTAGGAGAGCAGATGAGCAGCACCAAATGAAAAATCATTCCAATATTTGTCTGTGTTCTGTGAATGCTTTTGGTCCATTCATTGTGTGCAATCGTTTGAGAGATTATTATGTTTATTATCATCATTATTCATTGTGCTACAGAAATTGATAAGGCACATTATAGACCAGTTTATTTTCTGCACGTTATGTATAAATTAATTTTCATGATGAGAGTAAAACAAACCACTCAGGAGCTAGTCAGCCCCCACTACACTGTGAACAACAACGGAATTTCACACAATAATGGTGGACTTTTCTAAAGACGGCAATAAAATAAAATACATTCCTCTGCAGTACTGAGTAAAAAATGATGTTGAACCGGGAGGCGACGTTGCACATTCTAAAATCCACTCCCACTTTAGTCTGGGATCATAAACACATCCCTTCACAGGCACATTTCTTCCCCAAATGCATATTATATGCTGATAAAATAGAGAAGAAAACCTGATCAATTGTATATTACAGCATCCATGTGCCATTGCACAGAACAAATGAAAGCAGCTGCAGGTGATTTATCCACAGCTGGGCTTCCTTCTCTGACTGTGTCCCAAATGTTACCCTATTCCCTATATAGTGCACTACTTTTGACCATAGCCATATGGGCCCTGGTCAAAACTAGTGCAGCACGTAGAGAATAGGGTGCCATTTGGGACACAACCTCTGGGATTAATATTGGATCAGGAAAAAAAGACCTGCGCTCACATTCCTGCTCTGCTCTACCAGGCTATACACTAAATGATGGATTGCCCCTGATTTCAATACGAGGTGCCATAGATTAACATTTGGGCTGTCTTTAAAAACACGTTTCGTTATTTCCATAAATGTAATCATACCAGGAACCATGGAACTGCTTGTTCACCAGGTTGCTACAGTCAGCATCTCTGTGCGTCTATTTCCTGCACCTTGACTAGGCCCTTTTCTATAAGTGTCCCATCTGGCAAATTTTCAGTGCCGACCTTAATGGAGAATCTCTTTAACAAACTGTTGTCATGTTTGTCTGTTGTCTCGTCATCTGGAGAGAAACAGGAGTGAATGTGTGAGCTGGGAAGTGTCAATGTCTTACTGCTGGGGAGAAATATGTCATTCACACATCATGCACACTGTTCTAAGAATGCTCCCAAGGTTCTTCAGGTTATTGTTAACTGTATGTGCTTATGTGTCAAACATACACTTACAGCATATGCAAATCATTTCTGAAAGTAAAACAACTCTAGGGAGATCTCTAGGGAGACAAGCTGATTGTAGCAGGTGGGTTTTGATGAGGAAGGAGTCACATGCTCGTGAAGATATATATGACATTCCTGTAAACGGAGAGTATAGTTTCTCTGGAAGGCCTCCTCTCCTCATCTCCATCTGTTAACATATTACTGCTGTAATTTGCAGAACGTGTCCCTCTTTGGGTGATTAAACCCATCGACTCTGGCCTCAGTCGGTGGGGGGAGGAGTGGGGGATGGAGGGTGGATGGGCACTCAGGACTGTTCAGACCCTGGGAGGGGGGGGGGGGGGGGGGGCTGGGGGGTTGTTCCTTTTGTGCAGAGACCTAGTGACATTATCAAATGGATTGACTTTTCCAATATTTGCTGTGCTCAGCAGCTCTTAATCCAGCCTAGGTGAACGATGGGCCTTCCCCTCACCACAGCCCAGCTAGCCATGTGTGTCCATTTAATCACCAGCGCAGATATGAGATCCAACAGCCACTGCTCCCCAGACCTTTAAATATGCAGCGTACTGTAGAAGAGAAGAGCCAGGGAGATACAACAATGAAAAAAACAGCAACAACAACAACAAACAACAGCAACAAGGAGAACAACAACACATAATACCATTTAAAAAACAGGTACTTTCCCTACCAACTTTGTTCCCTGCATACCAAAGCTCCTTTATACGGTAAGCTCCGGGAGAAAGGTTAGGAACCAAAGATTTTAAAGAGAGCATACCACTAAATGTTTAATTTGGGTCAAACTCAGTAAGAACAGACACTATCCATGTGGCCTATTTAACCCTTTTAGTAGCCGCAGCGAATACTTCTCACGTACGGCTGAACATAAATGACTTGTCTGATGAGACAGTGTTTGGGAGTGTTACTAATCCACACGTGGTTGAAATTAGGTTGCAGGGCTACGTCAGCAAAGCCTATTGCATATTTCACTTCTTAAAGCTGGTGTGAAGGTGAAGCGCTGTCAGACATACTTTTGCAAATAAAGTACAGTGAAACTAATCTTGCCAAAATAGATTAGGCACTGTGAGTGAACATGGCCCAATTTACCATCTGCTTGCCCGCAAGTGTAGAGATGTTGGCGGACCAGAGAAACAAAAATGGGTGATATACCATCAATGACAAGAAAGCAGACATACTTCGGAATCCAAATTGCCCTTAAACTTGGAACACAGATTGGGACCAGGACCAATGACTGTTGTGACTCCAATGATATATAGTGTTTCTTCTAATGAACTCATTACCCCCATAGTGACAACTAGGACTGAACTGTTTATGGTACGACATTAAAAAAAAAGTGTAATAATAACGAAACGCTTTTGGTCATTGTCACAATTAAGCATTTTAATTACTAAGATGTCACAACAGTGTCATAACCACTTTGTGTCACTAGCAGAGCTGGCCCTAGATGGTCCTATGCAGGCCCTCTGGGAGCTAGTTGCACAACACTTCCTGGTCCACTCTCATTTACGTTGGACAATGAGAGGGTTGTCCTTGCAGAGAGGGTTAGGGTTGAGGTTAGGGTTAGGCTTGAACCAGGATGTTTATTTATTTATTTATTTCACCTTTATTTAACCAGGTAAGCCAGTTGAGAACAAGTTCTAATTTACAACTGCGACCTGGCCAAGATAAAGCAAAGCAGTGCGATAAAAACAACACCACAGAGTTACATATGGGGTAAAAAAACATAAAGTCAAAACATACAACAGAAAATATATATACAGTGTGTGCAAATGTAGCAAGTTATGGAGGTAAGGCAATAAATAGGCCATAGTGCAAAATAGTTACAATTTCGTGTTAACACTGGAATGATAGATGTGCAAAAGATGATGTGTAAATAGAGATACTGGGGTATAAATTAGCAAAATAAATAACAATATGGGGATGAGGTAGTTGGGTGGGCTAATTTCAGAATGGATGTGTACAGGTGCAGTGATCGGTAAGCTGCTCTGATAACTGACGCTTAAAGTTAGTGAGGGAGATAAGAGTCTCCAGCTTCAGAGATTTTTGAAGTTCGTTCCAGTCATTGGCAGCAGAGAACTGGAAGGAATGGTGGCCAAAGGAGGTGCTGGCTTTGGGGATGACCAGTGAGATATACCTGCTGGAGCACAGACTACGGGTGGGTGTTGCTATGGTGACCAGTGAGCTAAGGTAAGATGGGGATTTGCCTAGCAGGGATTTATAGATTGTGACCTGGAGCCAGTGGGTTTGGCGACGAATATGTAGAGAGGGCCAGCCAACAAGAGCGTACAGGTCACAATGGTGGGTAGTATATGGGGCTTTGGTGACAAAACGGATGGCACTGTGATAGACTACATCCAATTTGCTGAGTAGAGTGTTGGAGGCTATTTTGTAAATGACATCGCCGAAGTCAAGGATCGGTAGGATAGTCAGTTTTACGAGGGCATGTTTGGCAGCATGAGTGAAGGAGGCTTTGTTGCAAAATAGGAAGCCAATTCTAGATCTAACATTTGATTGGAGATGCTTAATGTGAGTCTGGAAGGAGAGTTTACAGTCTAACCAGACACCTAGGTATTTGTAGTTGTCCACATACTCTAGGTCAGACCCGTCGAGAGTAGTGATTCTAGTCGGGTGGACGTGTGCAAGCAGCGTTCGGTTGAAGAGCATGCATTTAGTTTTACTAGTGTTTAAGAGCAGTTGGAGGCTACGGAAGGAGTGTTGTATGGCGTTGAAGCTCGTTTGGAGGTTTGTTAACACAGTGTCCAATGAAGGGCCAGATGTATACAAAATGGTGTCGTCCTTATAGAGGTGGATCCGAGCTTCAACAGCAGCAAGAGCGACATCATTGATATACACAGAGAATAGAGTCGGCCTGAGAATTGAACCCTGTGGCACCCCCATAGAGACGGCCAGAGGTCCAGACAACAGGCCCTCCGATTTGACACATTGAACTCTATCTGAGAAGTAGTTGGTGAACCAGGCGAGGCAGTCATTAGAGAAACCAAGGCTATTTAGTCTGCCAATAAGAATGCAGTTGTTGACAGAGTCGAAAGCCTTGGCCAGGTCAATGAAGACAGCTGCGCAGTACTGTCTTTTATCGATCGCGGTTATAATATCGTTTAGGACCTTGAGCGTGGCTGAGGTGCACTCATGACCAGCTCAGAAACTGGATTGCATAGCGGAGAAGGTACAGTGGGATTTGAAATGCTCAGCGATCTGTTTGTTAATTTGTCTTTCAAATACTTTCGAAAGGCAGGATGGATGGACATGAAGCTAGGGTTGTGGTTAGGTTTGAACCAGGATGGGGACACTAAGCTAGGGTTAGGGTTTAGTATTAGGGTTGAACCAGGAAGTGGACAGGAAGCTAGGATTGTGGTTGAGGGTAGGTGTAACATGCGGGATATGAACCCGGGTCTCCAACAGGAGCAACCAACATTTTAGACCATTAGACCATTGGGAAATTCCTTCTTGGGCCGAGGGCTGACACTGGTTTTGAATTTCGTAGGTGGGGCAACCTCATCACCATGACCATGACCTCTACATAGGGTTAGGCTTGAACCGGGATGTGGACATGAAATAAGGGTTAGGGTTAGGGTTGTGGATGAGGGTTAGGGTTGCACCGGGATGTGGACATGAGGTTAGGGTTAGGGTTAGCGTTAGCAGGAATATGAGCATAGAGAAGGCGACAGTCAGAATCCTTCCAATGCGCCTGTTATTTCTACGCTTTATTAC
Source organism: Coregonus lavaretus (assembly GCF_964263955.1). Lineage (NCBI taxonomy): Eukaryota > Metazoa > Chordata > Actinopteri > Salmoniformes > Salmonidae > Coregonus > Coregonus lavaretus. The sequence continues at coordinate 27,190,085 of NC_140018.1, forward strand.
AGCTAAGAGAGAGGGCCTACTTCACGTCAGGCATGTGGGCTTTCCATTTCCTATTTCCCTGGCTCTTCCATTCGATGACACACAGACTTTGTTTGGGTAAGGCCAACCTGGTAGTTGATTTAATGAAACCTGGAAGCCATGATGGACTGGATTGTGGTGTGGTCTGCAAGCGATGGACTCCGAGCCTCCGGAGAGGAGAAACTAACAGCACTCAAATCAGCAGGAGAGTGACTCACTCACACATTACACCACTACGTTCCAATGAATAAACTAGAAAAGGAAATTTCCTGAAGAAAATGTGGTGTGCTTGCTCCTCTTTAAGTGTTTTCATGGTAATTAAAGAAGTTGAAGTGGTAGAGGTAGTGGCAGTGAAGGTAATAGTATAAGTAGTAATGGTAGTTATATGGTTTCCATAGGCTATAGTTATAGTGACCTATTTGGGGGTAGTTTGTAGGTGTAGAGTTATTATAGTGGGTTATAGCTAGTAGTAATGGTAGTGGTAGTAATGGGGACTGTGGCAGTAGTAGTAGTAGTAGTAGTAGTAGTAGTAGTAGTAGTAGTAGTAGTAGTAGTAGTAGTAGTAGTAGTAGTAGTAGTAGTAGTAGTAGTAGTAGTAGTAGTGGTGGTAGTTACTGCAATAGTAGTGGTATTAGTAGTGACTGTGGTAAATTCTAGCAGAAAGCTTTATTGAAACAATCAACAACAAAAAATGTGTCAGAGCTTGTTAATGCGGACCAAAACTAGACCAGTGCTAGCTACGCCCTGGACCAGAGCTAGAGCGGACCAGAGCTAGCTATCTAGCTACTAGCTGCTCCTTGGACCAGAGCTAGTTAGTGCGGACCAGAGCTATATCAATGCTAGTGTGAACCAGAGCTAGCTTCTAGCTATATCCTGGACCAGAGCTGGCCCAGAGATAGTTAGTGCGAACCAGAGCTAGACCACAGCTTTTGCAGAAAAAAGTTAGCTAGCTACTCTCTACACCCTGGACCAGAGCTAGTTAGTGGAGACCAGAGCTAGACCAGAGCTAGTGCGAACTAGAGCTAGCTAGCTACTAGCTACGTCCAGGACCAGAGCAAGTGCAGACCAGAGCAGTAGTTGTGGTCAGTAGTTGTGTGGTCAGTCGTTGTGTGGTCAAAAGTTGTGTGGTCAGTAGTTGTGTGGTTGTGGTCAGTAGTTGTGTGGTTCAGTAGGGCGGCAGGTAGCTTAGTGGTTAAGAGCTTTGTGCCAGTAACCAAAAGGTTGCTGGTTCTAATCCCCGAGCCGACTAGATGAAAAACCTTGAGCAAGGCACTTAACCCTAATTGCTCATGTAAGTCGCTCTGGATAAGAGCGTCTGCTAAATGACTAAAGTAGTTTTGGTCAGTAATTGTGTGGTTCAGTAGTTGTGGTCAGTAGTTGTGTGGTTGTGGTCAGTAGTTGTGTGGTCAATAGTTGCGTTCAGTAGTTGTTTGGTTGTGGTCAGTAGTTGTGTGGTTGTTGTATGGTTGTGGTCAGTATTTGTGTGGTCTGTAGTTGTGGTTGTGGTCAGTAGTTGTGTGGTTGTGGTCAGTAGTTGTGTGGTTGTGGTCAGTATTTGTGTGGTTCAGTAGTTTTGGTCAGTATTTGTGTGGTTCAGCAGTTTTGGTCAGTAGTTGTATGGTTGTGGTCAGTATTTGTGTGGTCAGTAGTTGTGGTTGTGGTCAGTAGTTGTGTAGTTGTGGTCAGTAGTTGTGGTCAGTAGTTGTGTGGTTGTGGTCAGTAGTTGTGGTCAGTAGTTGTGTGGGTGTGGTCAGTATTTGTGTGGTTCAGTCGTTTTGGTCAGTAGTTGTATGGTTCAGTAGTTGTGTGGTTGTGGTCAGTATTTGTGTGGTTCAGTAGTTGTGTGGTCAGTAGTTCTGTGGTTGTGGTCAGTAGTTGTGGTCTGTAGTTGTAGTTAAGTAGTTGTGTGGTCTAGTTGTGTGGTCTGTAGTTGAGTGGCCAGTAGTTGTGTGGTTCTAATTAGTATACAAGCACACCATTCCAGACCGGTCTGCACATTTTATAGCTTGAATGGCAATTCTAGCAGAAACGGTTGAAGATTAGTAGAGACCTGAATTTTTCCCATTCAAGTCTATAGCACCTGAAATGCATTGGGATTTATGCAAATAGGTTGTAGTGTGAAAAGTATACGTAGTATTTTCGAGCAACAGTACCAGTGCTAGTCTGCATGTTTTAAAGTTGGTTTATCAATTGATTGATTTATAGGATAGGATAGCCTGAACATGTGAAAGTTGGTTTGGTGTCTCTAGCTTGAACAGTTCAATAGTTACTGTTGTGGGTATATTTTATGCAAAGGTATATAATGATAGTTATAAAGAATTTGAAGTTATCATAGCCTTAACGTGTTAAAGTAGTTTTTTATAGCTTAATTGGCCAAGGACAAGGACCATTTTGAATTGCAACCACTGTATTCCTATGGTTCTCATTTAAACCCATGTTAATTTATGCAAATTCTTAAAGTATGCGTAGTATAAAAAATCCTTTGACAAGCAATCTAAGTATGATCAGTCTGAACATCTGAACATTGGTTTTGTTTTGAGAGCTTAAACGATGAGAGGAGATGTGTTTACAATTTTAGATTTCAAGTCAATGTCTATTGAAAAGCATTGAGTTTTATGCAAATGTGCGAATAGTACAAAAAGTATAAATAGTATCAAACATATTTTCTCAAGCAACCTGCTGATGGGCATTCTGCACGTTTTAAAGTTGGTTTTGTGTTGATAGCTTAAAAGATTTAAGCGCTAGAGCCTAGCGGAAGAATAATAAGACATCTAGAGCGTTCATGCCTTCAGCAAACACACTAATCAAGACATGCCCCCCCCAAAATGCATTAATCACCACAGAGTAGAGTATGAGGGGGGGGGGATGGATGGGTCCAAATTAGTGCCTCAAAGCAGCATCTACTCCCTGGTACCATCCACAACGTCTAATGCTGCTGCACAATTTACGTGATAATGTGAAGTTAAACATCAGTTCCGTGGCCCTTTGACCAACCTTATGTGGACATTGTTTAATGACTAATGTAGAAATTCGCACCTTGCTTTTCCAACAAGGCCCAGAGGTATAATGGTTGATTGGAGATTAGTCTTCACAGCAGGCAAACTCTGCAGGGCCACCTTGGGTCAAGTGAAGCTCATCGTTAAACGCATCCTTTCCGGTAGTTTCTCAAATGCCCTGCATTGTCAATTTAAATGGTCCTAATGGAAGACATACAGAGAGTGACAACGTTATCTCTTATTCCAGAGACTATTGGCGTCCCATTGTTAAGAAGGCTATTGCCTACCATGAGAAAAATCCATCAAGTCAGCAATCGCCCTCAGGGCAGGCGTCAGCGGCTGTGATAAACAATTCAAATACTGCAAGGCTCTACACACGATTTATTTAGTAAATAAATGAGCCGTGGAAAGCAACACCTGAAAACGATTACAGCTAAAGCATGGTGTGTGTAGCTTGTGATATCCGTTCCACATTGACGGGGATGTGTCTGTCTCACCCTTTTCCCGGCGGCTACTACTGTTTATTTATCCATTTCCCCTCCTTTATTTCATTAATTTGGGATCTTATAAAACATGATTAATATATCAGCGAACACTACAAAGCTGAGAAAGCTGAAAGCTGCTGCTTCACTCTATTTTCTTAATCTCCATGAAAAGGGAGGGATCAGCAGTATTTTTTTTCAGTACAGAAGTAGAGAGATTCATATAGTCATCTGACTCCCCCCATTTGCATGTTGAGTGAGAGGCGGACAATTTGAGCTCATTGATGGTAAAAAAAAAAAAAAGGCATTATTCTGTCGACTAAATCAAGGATTTGTCCTCCACTGAGACTTTAAGCGCCGGCCATTGAATCTCTCCATGTGGCCACCGGTCTAATCATTGAGACCAAATTTACAGGGCATAAAATCAAATGTTTATGGCTTTTTGCTGCAGGCAGCACTAATAGAAACTGGGACGCACAGTACTGGGGGAGTGGAGCCGGGTCGATTAAGGACAGAAGATGCACTCTCAAACTTTTGTATAATTTCAGCCGGTAGTTTTGAAAGTGGTGCTCACGAGCCAAAAGTGGTCCCCGTTTGTTGGGTACTACATGTACGTCATCAAATTATGTACTACGTTATCCATTTCGTATGCTATCACATCAAACTGATTTCACAGGTGGACCCAACACACAAAGTTACCAATCTCCTGAAAGTGAAAGTAATTTGCGATAACAGTAACATGGCAATAACCCTAAATTCAAGCTCAAGGACTGAAGTACCCTAAGGATTAGGCGCACACACACCCCTCTAATCATAGTGTGGGTGTGGGTCCAGCAGGCAGATCCTCAGACACCCATCCGTTAGCTGAGTCAGCACTGCAGTGGACAGGAGGACAGCGGCCTGGCAGATTTGCTGGTTGATCTACTGTAAGTGATGAGGGGACTGGAGACAAAGTGGGAGATTGTGTCCCTTTCGTGATTAAAGACGGGAGTGAGTGACATGCATGATAGCCTCATGACTCCTCTGACCCCAGTGGAATAAATATAAAGTGACGACTGGAGCTCCTACACTGCATTCCTCTCAGCTACCGGTGAATTAAAATGAAACATTTACAAGTTCCTGCCAACCCAAAGCATACTGATGTTTTTGGCCCAGGTGAAAGGGCGTGTTATTCATCAATATATTGATGAACTGATTCACTGACTATCAACATACAGTCGTGGGATCACCATGGACAGACTATCTAAACAATTAACAGACACAGTGGCCAACTCAATAACGTGGGAATAAATGCAGATAGCATCCTGAATACAGACCTACAGTCAATTTCCCACAACAAAAACATAATGGACATGCAAAATATCTCAAAGTAGTGATATTTCTGTGCTGATGAGGGAACATGACTGAAGAGGCACTAAAAACAATGTCCGTGTATTGAGTATTAGCACATTGAATAGGCCATTAGAATCACTATGTGGATACACTAAATATTTACTCGCTGAAATCAATAAAGCTAAGAGGCTTACTCTGGGCCTACTAATGCATTATACATAGCTGTCAATGCTTGTCATAAATTCAGATGTGGTTTGGGAAATTAACGGCACTGTAAATGTTGATCAACAGTGACAGCCATTGTCTCAGGAATACGGTCAACAAAGAGTTTTCATCCTCAGTTGTGCTGATCAGCCCAGTAATCAGACCCACTTTTTTTTAAGGCTCCTCTTGGCACAATCAGGCCCTGTCAGGGATATACATTTACATAATTTCAGCATCTAACAGGGCTAGACCAATCATGATCATGGTCAGAAGAGATACATATTTACATAATTTCAGCATCTAAGTGGGGCTAGGCCAATCATGGTCATTTTAGGATAGTAATTGAATGACATTAATTGCTCAACAGGCTGTCAACATGATGATTTGATCCGATTTAATGAGATTATTGGGAGATTTTCATCAAATGCTCATCATAGCAGCACTAGAAGAGACTGTGTGTGTGGGTGATGACATTTGTACCTGTCACAAAGACAGATTCCTTACAAAACAGAGAACACACTCAACGCACATTTAAATGCATGAAGAAAAAAAAGCTTCCCAAAGCTTCCCAGAGTCAATACATCAGCTCTATTTCTTTATGGAATACTTATGATGGTAATCGTCTTGGCAACCCAAGGGGGACGCTGAAATGATGGAATAATTCATTATGCCTTAGAGGGGATGGAAGACTGGACAGCTCTGCATGGACTGACAACATAGATGTATGGAGACCTTATGGGAGAGTGGGAATAGAATCCAGATAAGAGTCAAGGATGCTTATGACAGAACCCCACTGACTTAGCCACCCTATAGCACAATCTGAGCTGTATTGTGTGTGTATACCCACACACCCTTTCAATACAACCGTGGCCCATCCATTCCCAGGGGATCAAGGTTGAGCTCAAGGAAATGCATCACATCTGTGTTGTTTGCTCATTAGAGAAGGGGGATTGTTCAGCAGGACGTTAACAACAACATCATCCAGGCCCTGTGTTTTTCTAAAGCGTTGTTTATGCAGCAGACATTTATTTGGGTGGCCGAGTCAGGGAGGACGATCCATCACGAGGCTGCAGTTAATAAAATTACAGCTCACTACCGACCGACCAGCTCTGCTCTCACACATCCCCCTGATTCATCACCTGCCGCCAGCCAACTCCTGCCACATCGCATCAGTCTGAGAAAGAGAACCAGACTTTGGGGAAATCAAAGGGAAACCCGTAATGGGATTTTGATTAGCAAACGCTTTGCTGTGGCGAAGCTTGTCCAGCGGACCTGTTTTGACAGTACTAAATGAACGTCCGTCTCTGGCCTAGGGCATTGTGGGCTGGTGGTGCCACTGACTGACCGGGGGGCTGCTGCTGCACTTGCTGCTTGGCTTCGGCTGCAGTGCTGGAAGAGGAGGAGGAGGAGGAGGAGGAGGAGGAGCGCGGCAGGCAGAGAGGCAGGCAGGCAGGCAGGGAGACAGACAGAGAGGCAGGCATGGAGAGAGGCGGGGAGACTGAGCAGCAGGCATGACAGAGAGGCAGGCAGGGACAGAGAGGCAGTCAGGCAGGCAGAGAGGCAGCAAGAGAGGCAGGCAGGGACAGAGAGACAGGCAGGCAGGCAGAGAAGCAGGCAGGCAGAGAGGCAGGCAGAGAAGCAGGCAGGCAGAGAGACAGGCAGGCAGGCAGAGAAGCAGGCAGGCAGAGAGGCAGGCAGGCAGGCAGAGAAGCAGGCAGGCAGAGAGGCAGGCAGGTAGGCAGAGAGGCAGGCAGGCAGGCAGAGAGGCAGGCAGGCAGGCAGAGAGGCAGGCAGGCAGGCAGAGAGGCAGTCAGAGAGGCAGGGAAAGAGAACCAGGCAGCTGCTGCAGCCTGAAGGTGACCTACAGTAGAGGAGAAGAACATCTGTAATGGCTGACAGGCCAATAAGGGCCAACACACTATTATCATCAGCAGCAAGGGGATGCATCACCGCAAACTCACGTTGAATTAGGTCTCATCTGACTGAACCAGCAGGATAACGGCCCTAAACAATATTTGGGCTCTCAGCCTCAGGAATGTGCCCAAACCTCTTTTTACCATACTGTAGACAGACACTCAATGTCCTTTGAAGTGATCCCTTTCTTCAGCTCTGATGCTGACAGTTATCATTGAAATCAACAGCAAAACGTACAATGCTTTAATACAAAGTGTCAAGAAAATATACAACCTATAAAATGTTATTGCTTTAGGGTTACTCAGCCTCCCCAGATAGTGATAAGACATAATTTATATAACAGTTTAATTATCATAGCCGAGGGGGAGCGAAGGAAAGTAATGAGCATCACCATTTGTTGGGGTAAATGGCAGTAATTGTCTTGAAATTAGATATCTGCATTTGGGACAAGGAATAAACAATAAAACAGTGGAGGGTGTCAAATTAACATATCTGGTTAATTCCCAACATAATATATGTTAATTTCAAACACATTTAGGTTGATTCATGTACTTAGTTTAGCTCTACACGCTTAGAAAAAAAGGTGCTATCTAGAACCAAAAATTGTTCCTCGGCTGTCCCCATAGTGGAACAAGCTCCCTCACGACGCCAGGACAGCGGAGTCACTCACCACCTTCCGGAGACATTTGAAACCCCACCTCTTTAAGGAATACCTGGGATAGGATAACGTAATCCTTCTACCCCCCCCTTACCCCACCCCACCCCCCCCCCCCAAAAAAAAAAAAAAAAAACATTGTAAAGTGGTTATCCCACTGGCTATAAGGTGAATGCACCAATTTGTAAGTCGCTCTGGATAAGAGTGTCTGCTAAATGACGTAAATGTAAATGTAATAACCCTTTGAAGAACCCTTTTGTGTTCCATGTAGAACCCTTGGGTTCCACATGGAACACAAAAGGGTTCTACCTGGAACCATAAAGGATTCTACTTGGAACCAAAAAGGGTTCTCTTATGGGGACATTCAAAGAACCCTTTTGGAACCCTTTTTCTAAGTCTAGAGGTGCTAAGTATCCTGTCATTCAGCCATATTGAATATTCTTATGACATGGTACCAATTTTTTTAAGTTTTATGCAAAATATACTACATAGACTACTTTTGTAGTGTCTTAATACATTGACAAAGCTGATACTCTCACCTGAGGTCTTTTGGACTATACTTTCAATCTCTAAGAGATGTCCATATCTCATGTTTTCAATTCCCTGGTATATGTTATTACCGGCCCTACAGTTGGACTCAAAGGCCCCATATTGGGTTTTCTTTGTTGTTCCTCTATCGATGCGCCTCGCCACCTTCTCACACATAAACAAAAACCTTATTGTGTGCCAGCATCTAACAGCCTGATCCCATAAAAAAACGGCATTCAATTATTGCATTGCTCTGGGCTTAGGAAGGTTTCCACTCTCCTCTGTTGTTTAATGTCACACTAGGAAAAAGGAATTGGCCAAGCAGCGAGACTGTGTGAGCGAGAGGAAGAGGAGAAGGAGGAGGAATAGACGGACAGTGTCATTACTGGGAGTGTGTCTGTGTTGCAGCACTCATAGGGATGGATGGAAATTACTCCTCGTTTTATGATATGTTGATGTGGCGGAATAATATTGCTGTGCTCTCACTGAGTGTGATGTTATGCGTATTGCATCACAGACCACCTCAGTGTCCTCTGTTTGTGGGACCTACAGTATTGTGAGATTTACGAACCATTCCAGAACCTGGATAGGATACCTTTGGTTCTAGCGATCAGTAACCTTAATCCATGATGGGAGAGGGAGTCGGAAGAGGGGCAGCCACAACAAATCAATACCAGAAAAAGGGAATGAATAGATTTCCAATCCCAGCATTCCTCCAGTAGCTCTGGTAATGACCAAAGGGGTGTAATTCAAGGTGTCGAACATGAGAATGCACTCTCAGAGGTAAATCCCAGTTATAATTTAATCATATCCCCGATGTCCCCTCTCTCGCTCTCTCTCTACCTCTCTTCCTCACATTCTTTAGGAACACTTTAAAGGGACATTAATCTTCGTCCTGAAGACTGTCATATCGTTCATCCCAATAGATTTGCCATTTTACTATAACGACCGTATTTCATGGCACCATGGCCTCTGCATACGTTCAGGATTTACTTCCAAATAAATGTTATTTACACTGGGCAGAGGGCAGGACACTGCACTGAAATGTGAGGGATTCTGTGAAACATAGACATAGAAAGCTTTTCGTGTTGCATTTGTGAACAGCCCCTTCGTAATAATCTCCTTTAGCCCACTAAGTTCCAATATCATTTGTGACACACATTTGTTTTCGAGACGGTAATGAAAATAGAAACAGAACTAATGGATTCTCCTCGTTGCTAAGCCTTCTATTCTATTCAGCCCAGTGAATGATATAATACGTTGCATGAAGCAGGTATTGAGGACATTCGCAGGATGGCTTTCAGCATTTTCTTAACCTAAATCCCTCCCTCCCTCCCTCCCTCCCTCCCTCCCTCCCTCCCTCCCTCCCTCCCTCCCTCCCTTCCTTCCTTCCTTCCTTCCTTCCTTCCTTCCTTCCTTCCTTCCTTCCTTCCTTCCTTCCTTCCTTCCTTCCTTCATTCCTTCCTTCCTCCCTCCCTCCCTCCCTCCCTCCCTCCCTCCCTCCCTCCCTCCCTCCCTCCCATCTCTTCAGTATCCTCTTGGCCTGCTGTGAGTGTCTGTACTCTAGTTGACTGTCCTGTCTGCTGATCCATCGTCTCTGCTCCAGATCCTGGGGTAATGGAGAGCAGACGGATGCTAATTAGCTCAAGGTGCTTACCCTCTGGGTGCCAGTTCATCAGCTACAGACAGACATAGCACATTAGTGTTTGGTGTGTACTGGGGATTTATAGTCAATTAATGAGTGGGCCTCAGCTTCATTTAAACACATGGGAGGAGAATGAATGTTTGAATCCTAGAGGACTAAGTAAGTTCTTGAACACTGACAGAATTTTGTACAGATGTATCTTTTTATAGGCTACAATACTTGCTTTTGTAATGTTATCGTTTGATATTATATAATGACGTATCTGAAAATGTGCACTATCATGATTTGTTTAGGTGGAATGCTCATCTGAGAGCTTGTCAAAGTGTCAGACTGAAGTACACTACTATGGTAATTATAATAAGATAATCATGTTTATCCTGCAGTGAAAAGTCTTCTCCATTAGAAGGTGAAAACTATAAGTAAGTCAAAAGCTAATAAGGATTTTAAACGTCTCATTGTGAAACCTAGCATGAAGAATCAATTACGCATTGTAGTGAAACCACAGGAGGTTGGTGGCACCTTAATTGAGGAGGACGTGCTCGTGGTAATGGCTGGAGCGGAATGAGTGGAATGGTATCAAATACATCAAACACATGGTTTGATGGCATTCCATTTGCTCCGTTCCAGGAATTATTATGAGCCGTTCTCCCCTCAGTAGCCTCCACTGAGTGAAACAATGTTTTGATTAAAACCAATTAAGTCAAGTATCTGCTTTAGTTATAATTTGTTAAGTTATTTAAGTTGATAAATATTTGTGTGGCTAGCAGTATGGAACTGAAGCATGTGACTTACTTCCTATGGGGGTCCAGAGATGTCACAGAATGTAATTAGAAAAGGAGGGAAATGTATCTTGTGTCTGGAGTAGGTGTCCCGACAAGGACTGGAGAAGCAGGGGACCAATGATACTCACATACCCTCAGTCCATCTCTCTACCTCTCCATAGGGATGAGCAGAAGAAAGGCCCAGCTACTCCCACAGACCTGTCATGATGAGGGAAGCCTGCTCATGCTGTGGGCGGTGTCAGGACAGTAATACTGAACACACTGGTAGATTCAGAAGCAGAAAAGGACACTACCTTCCAAACATGGGAATTGGCATTAAGCATTTATGGTCTTATCTGGAGTGACATAATATAACAGCCTATGTGAGATGTTGAAGGTGACAAAGTGGGTAGCTACAGCATATAATATAATAATATAATATGCCATTTAGCAGATGCTTTTATCCAAAGCGACTTACAGTCATGTGTGCATACATTTTTACGTATGGGTGGTCCCAGGGATCAAACCCACTACCCAGGCGTTACAAGCGCCCTGCTCTACCAATTGAGCTACAGAGGACCATGTCTCAGGAAGGAAAGCAAAGGGTTATTTTAGCACTATGTTGTGTGTGACATTTATGTTTATTATAGAACATAATCATTGCTTGCCAAGAAACAATCCCATGTATATTATTAAATTGGCCCTAGGTAACATGTCACATGTGTTTCCTCTCTGATTGCAATGCCTGTCACAGGTAGGGCTATTTAGGAGATGATTTAGGAGTGTCCGGAGTCACTTGTCTGTGACAGTGTAGCGTTTTGGCATTCCCTTTGAGTGCCTGAAATGCCCCGTCACTAAAGGACGAGCACAATGAACCCAAGCATTTGGCAAAAACGGTTGGACTTCCAGGGCGATTTGTAGCTGACAGACACATGCATGTCAGAGCAACCTTGACCTTTTCTGTGACACATTCTAATATGGTCTGAAAGATAATTGGAGAGATGATGGATGTCTTGCTCTTTTTATTACGTTGATTCATCCATTGAATCTCCAACTGTCTGTCAAGGTATCTTTCTATAATGCGTCATCACCAGGTTTGAATGGTTAACAATCCTCCTAAATGGCTTTAATCAATGCTTAGAGGGGAAATAAATTGAGAGAAAAGCTATTGAGGTCAAATTGTTAGTGGGATCACTCTGTTCCTCCCTGCATATCACCACCATGTGAAAGTTAGACTGCCCCAGGAGTGTGGCTATATGACTCTCAATCAACTATACCCTTGCAGGAGTTCAAGTTCACTGGCGCCATTGAAACAACACGCAACAATGAAAATAGATCAATGGTCTCTCGGTTGATAATAGCATACCTCTAGCTATGACTCACTAGTCATTCTCAAATGATGAACATAATTATATATGACTAAAAGCACTGCACTCAATTTCCCATATAACCTGGTGATAGCTCTACTCTGCAGCCTGTAGTGGTGATCTGACCCATGAATCCAATAACCGATGAAGGTGTCCTGTTTCCAGTAGTGTGGAAAATGAAGGCTGCCGGTGGAAGTGAGAAAAATAAGATGGCCATCCCCTGAGCGAGGCAAGCTGCATGGGAGGATGTCACTGTCGTTGCCTGATAGCCGCGACACCATTAGCATAGTGTCAAGTTCCGCTGTGGGTCTGTCACACAGTCACGGTCTGTCCATCCGTCTGTCCGTCTGCTGAGAGGGCAAGTGTGCGGCCCTCCAAGGTTGGGGCAGACAGACAGGAGACCTAGGAGGCTGGAGGAGATGGAGGAGCTCTGACAGACATGACCCTCTATCAGGACACTCTGGGGGCAAAGCGTATCCCATCCGGGGGCCTGGAGAATTCAGAGAGGGCCGGGAAATGTCGGCGAGACACATTGCTCCTGCCAGCACTCCTGATGAAGAGCGGCAGGCGGCTCGGCAGTTCAGGTGGCCGCGACGTGCATCTCCCTGTGCAAATCAGCCAAATTCATTTTTTCACCCGACAAAGACGGATGCGCCGCATTGAAAGATGGACAGATGGGCGACCTCCCGCAAAAACTCTCCAAAGTGAAGAGCGCACAATGTCAGTGAAGGTCAAAGCCACTCCTCCATCTTATGTCTAGCACTTCTAAAATTATTAAAATCCCACATTTTCTTATTCATGACTTGCCTGGACAATGCAAAGAGGTAAACTATCTGTCCTTCCTTCATATAAGAAAAGCCTTACTCTCTCTCTCTTTAAGGGCTATGTGACTTGGCTGTAACACCTGTATAATGGCATCCATGGACATCCATTCGAGCTGCATGGGTAACACAGATGAACTCTTCCTCTCTGTGTTCCTCCCTCACTGACATTAAACTCGTCTACATGTAGACCAAATGGAGCTGGCAGATCGAGGAGTTTAATTGTGCATGCAGAATCCCCATCATTATGAAAGCATGGCTGATTAGACTGCTGCTATAGTCAGCATGGACGACATAAAGGGAAAACCCCAGAGTCATCTTGACTGCTTTGTCACGTCTGGGCTGTTTAATAATCAGTGAACAGCTGGAGACAAACAGTCATCCTCTCAACCCGGTGATCCACTCCCCTCACATCTGGCTATGTTTCCTGTAGGCATGGAACAGTGCAGCACTACCCCCACTGACACGATCCCATGAGTTGATCCAATTTAAATTTGAAGGTAAGAAACACTGCGTTGTACCTCGTTTGTTCTCCCAGATAATTAAAGGAACTTTATTAACATATGGCCATTTCCGGAGGCTTCTCCCAAGACTTAATCCATATGCATTCATTAACTGTTTTCTCTTGCACCAACCTCACTTTCTCATCTTTATGCAGATTTTCTGAGCGCCGAGAGTATTTTCTGCCACAGATGAGAAACACCATCTTGTTTGGGCTGCCTCAGAGAATCTGGCTGAGCGAATCTCATGCTTATCCTGTGCTGAGAGCTAAAGGCACAAGCAGAGGAGGAGTGGATGGCTGTTTTCCCAGTTGTTCACGGCAGGTTGTCTTGCCACCCCCCAGTATTTGGCCACCATGTGGGAACATCTCTCTGATTCAGTTTGTTCCTTGTTGTGCCTTTGGGAGGAGATGGAGAGACTTAGAGTTGGTAACAGCAAGAACATCTTGTCGCAGCCCATACCATGCCTTCTGTTACAATGTCATCAGGTGCAAGGTACAGTATATTTGTACAGTATATATATGTGTATACATACAAATAGTATGTTCTAATAAAACTTGATTTCACCTTTATGGTCAGTGGATAAAAACAACACTTTTTAGTATTTTTTAGCAACAGAAGAACGGCCTTTGATCACATTGCTCTTTAAATCTTAGGTTAGAAATTAACTCACATTCCTCTTGAGGGTATTTTGACAAACAACAGGTGTTCAAATCAAATCAATCAAATCAAATTGTATTTGTCACATGCGCCGAATACAACAGGTGTAGACCTGAAATGCTTACTTACAAGCCCTTAACCAACAATGCAGTTCAAGAAATAGAGTTAAGAAAATATTGACTAAATAAACTAAAGTAAAAATAAAAGTAACACAATATATTTACATAACAATAACGAGGCTATATACAGGGGGTACCGGTACCGAGTCAATGTGCGGGGGTACAGGTTAGTCGAGGTAATTTGTAGGTAGGGGGTATAGTGACTATGCATAGATAATAAAGAATGTAAATAGTCTGGGTGGCCATTTGATTAATGTGTTGATGTGAAACTGAGTGCAAATGTTTGAGCTAATAACTAGGATAATTTAACAGGTCACTAAATGATGCTACTGCAAGCACCTTAAATGACAACGGACATTCAAATTGAAACATTCAGATTGGCATTGCATTCAATTGTGTCCTTTAGAATATATTATCAATGCTGTACGGTCAATTATTGAAATCGTACCAACTTTGCTTCATCATTCAAGTTTGGTTTATAATGTAGACACACCTAATAATAATAATAATATGCCATTTAGCAGACGCTTTTATCCAAAGCGACTTACAGTCATGCGTGCATAATTTTTTTTGTGTATGGGTGGTCCCGGGGATCGAACCCACTACCTTGGCGTTACAAGCGCCGTGCTCTACCAGCTGAGCTACAGAGGACCACCTGCTATTCTTTCTCAAAATTATATATGTCCGAAATAATTTCAGTCTTAATGCCAGTCTAGTAACTTTTTGTAGCATATAAAAAAGTTCTCTCAGCATTTACATTAGATTATGAATAAGTGAATTCAGCACACCTGTGCCAAATGGACCATCAGGAGCTGTGCTGGGCTTTCGGACACCCTGCCCGCTCGTGTCCACACAAGCTTCCTGTCATAAATATTGCACACCTCAGCTGGCAGGCTGATGAGAGAGCAGAGCAGAGCACTCTCACTAACACAGCTGGAACCACAGAGGTGCCTGGCAGGCCTCGGGCAGGGAGAGCTCTTCATTAAAGGCTACATATTAACCTCTCTCTAGCCAAAGGCAGTTTCCAGTTCCCTCTGTGCACTGTGATCCTGCAGCCAACTGTCTTCCTGAGAGGCCAAATGTCTGCCTGACAGGCCTCCCTGCCCGACCTCCTGCTGTTCCACAAGGATACACCACACATCACAGACCACAACATTCAGGCTGGGGTTGTGATGTGTTGAGCCCCTCCTATCTCTCTCTCCAGCCTGATTCAGGGTCAGTGCCAAGGTGCTAGTCCCCTCAAGCCAGTGGCACTTCAGGCTGGTGCCTGCCTCCCTGGTGCCACTCAGCCAATCACATTCCTCAGGCACCTCATCAACACTTGACCAGATGGACTGGAATAATGGCCGCTTTGTCCATCACTTAAATTGGATGCATAATCGTCCATGGCAGCAAAGTTGCATCTAGCGACAAGTTGCTTGTCACCTTGAAGTGACATTTTAACTTAATTATTTATTTGCGTTTGCCATATGAATGACAGAATGTAATATGATATTGTCGACTCGATTTTGATACATTGAGACTAGGTTACAGAGACTATAGGTGTATTGCATTTCGAGGGAACAGCTTGTGTGGCGGTTGTAACCATTTGTCTTATTGACATGAAAAAAGACACAAGGCTGAGAGGCTGATGGGATCTCGCTTAGCAACATGCTGTGTTGCGCTAGAATTGGAGAAATAAAAATACCTTGCGGTCCACCATCCACATTTTTCCATCTGTAATGAATAATGTCCTGGAAGACTCTCTTTATTGTCAATAGCCTCTGAAATATGACTACTGGGTTTGGGACACTTATTTATTCCAGCCGTATTGTCAGTGTCCCCCACCCCCTCTCCTGATCTCTGGCTGAATGGTGCTTGTAAGAAAAGCTTCTTCAAGCAGAACAAAGCTGTGCATTAATCATTCAGAAAGCGCCTGGGCTCT
Organism: Coregonus lavaretus; assembly: GCF_964263955.1. Taxonomy (NCBI): domain Eukaryota; kingdom Metazoa; phylum Chordata; class Actinopteri; order Salmoniformes; family Salmonidae; genus Coregonus; species Coregonus lavaretus. The sequence goes on from NC_140018.1 coordinate 27,206,011, forward strand.
CCTCCGGGATTCTACAGGACTCAATACAAAATCTGTTAAAGAAATAGTTTTGGAGACTCTTACCAAAGGTCAAGCAGATGTATCAAGTGATAAAAGTCGTTTGAGATAGAAGTCTACGAGACAAAGCGATAGAACGCCTGTCTTTCTCTGACCTTTCAGAATCCCCTCGTGTGGGCTAGTGGCCAATTGAGGACAATGCACGGTGACCCTACCAGAAATGGTCACTTTGTATTGGTTCAGCCTGTTACACCCGGACCATCCCGGCCTTCCATGCCTAACTGAGTATTCTCCGTGGGTCAGGTGATCAGACTTTCTATCCTGTGTGGGTGTTAGCCCGCTGTGTTCAGGAGTAATATCAGAGGCTCTGCCAAATCCTCTAAAGCCCCACTCCAACGTAAGGAGCTCTACAAGGGACCACAGGGGTACAGTTGAGGGCATAGACTAGTGCTCTGGACTTCCCAGGGTTCCCCCCTCATTCTTTTAACGAGGGCCCTTAAACGCCACCCTTCATCAAGGGCACGCAATACAAGGGTTCCTGTAGAGCAGGTAATTAATGCTTCATTTCCTGGCAATGGAAAATTTCTGGTTGAAGTGGTTCATCGCGCTCCAATGCATTAAACCAAATGCTCAGTGTGTTCTCAAAGGGTATGGCAAATTGTCAGCCCTTTATTTTTACTGAGGAGATACCGCTAATAGCCCTCCAGATACTTTAGGATACATTAGGAGCTTTGCCATATTCTGAGGAGGACCAACGCTAAATTAGAAAGACTAAGGTAAGACTATCGCAAGGTCTGGTATGCTAAATGTTAAATGTAATAATAATAATGTGTTTTCTTCTATTCCCAGAAATATCATCTGTGAGGATCATGGTGTTTCGGGATGGAAGATCACAGCAGAGATCCTTTACAGTAAATCTCTGTCTTCCATATTTAAATTACAGCATCTATTCAGAATGTGGGCATTGACTGTGTTTTGATTAATATTTCTGTACGGAATTTTAATATGATTTCTCGATCCTCATTATTATCACTGTCTCACATCCTACTACGGACGCCACCTAGGTTCAGTTGTTGTCTTGGGCACCATGAACATACCTCAGTTATTCATTATTATGGACTTCCCAAAAACATGTCTGCACAACTTCAGTCAAGTGTTGCACATGGATTTCCTACGCATGGTGGAGATAGAGCTTAAGAGTTGCGCATGCTGAGAACTACACTGAGTCAACAAAACATTAGGAACACCTTCCTAAAATTGAGTTGCACCCCCTCCCCCCTTTTTCCCTCAGAACAGCTGAGATTGCCTGTATGATTATTATACTGATGTATTATCAAGATAGCTCCTGTCACATTAACAGAACCACTGACACTATGAACATAAGTCTCCAAATATTGTTATGTGATATACACTGAGTGTATTTTGTCCTCAGAACAGCCACAATTCATCAGGGCATGGACTCTACAAGGTGTCGAAAGCGTTCCACGGGGATGCTGGCCATGTTGACTCCAATGCTTCCCACAGTTGTGTCAAGTTGGCTGGATGTCCTTTTGGTGGTGGACCATTCTTGATACACACGGGAAACTATTGAGCATGAAAAACCCAGCAGCGTTGCAATTTTTGACACAAACCGGTGAGCCTGGCACCTACTACCATACCCTGTTCAAAGGTACTTAAGTCTTCTGTCTTGCCCATTCACCCTCTGAATGGCACACATACACTATCCATGTCTCAATTGTCTCAAGGCTTAAAAATCCTTATTTAACCTGTCTCCTCCCCTTCATCTACACTGATTGAAGTGGATTTAACAAGTGACATGAATAAGGTATCATAGTTTTCACCTAGATTCACCTGGTCAGTCTATGTCATGGAAAGAGCAGGTGTCCTTGAACATTCAGTGTATGTCTGCATGATGTCTAAGAGGGCTTTTTGGCTGAATACTTTACAGTTGAGAAGTGTTTGTAAGCCACAGCCATACTGTATGCAGAGGAAACACAAAGAATCCCTTATGCATGGAATGCTTTCAAACTGTGTTTTAGTCTACATTTATTAAAATATATTTCCGTGAGTTTATACAGTATCTTCCTCTTTCTCTCCTGTCTCTCAATCTTTAACATCATAGCCATGATTTTAGTTCTACACAGCACTGTGTGTGTGTGTGTGTTAGTGTGTGTGTGTGTGTGCGTGCGAGCATTAGCGTGTGTGAGCGTTAGCGTGTATGTTCAATCCCTCAGTGTACTCCCCATTTCCCACTCATGTCTGCTAATGAACATCGATGGTACTCTAATGGAATTAGCTACATTTTAACTATGTTTGCTGATTTTATGACAGCAATTAATTTGATCAGTGTAATCTTATACTCCCCAAATCTTCCCACATGAACAGCATAAACACCGAGCAGTGCCGTTGGTTGCCCCTTCAGCAAATAATAAACACCAGGAATGGTGTACTCTCTCTCAACTAGTCCTGGCTAATGCCTCTCCCCAAAATGAAGGAAACAGACACGTGGGCATGAATGCCCATTTACTAAATATTCAGTGGACTGGCATACTTAATGCCCGATATGAAAATGTTATTTAACCATCCTCTCCTTTACGAGCAGAGGTTTACAGGCTAAGATACGTTGGATGTTTACAGCAAGTGTTCCATTATCATGTGAATCTCTTCAAGCAGCCATATCCTTGAAATCTATAGAACTCTACAGTGCCTTCAGAAAGTATTCACACCCCCTAATTTTATTTTGAAAAATGTTGTGTTACAAAGTGGGATTAAAATGGATTTAATTGTTATTTTTTTTCAATGATCTACACAAATACTCTGTAATGTCAAAGTCGAAGAAAGATTCTAACATTTGTATTAAAAAAAGAATACTGTATACAGTGAACTCGGAAAGTATTCAGACCCCTTCACTTTTTCCACATTTTGTTACGTTACAGCCTAATTCTAAAATGGATTAAAAAATAAATAATCCCTCATCAATCTACACACAATATCCCATAATGACAAAGCAAAAACAAGTTGTTGTTTTGTGTGTGCAAATTTATAAAAATTAAAATAAAACACTGAAATATATTAGAGTCCTTTAGGTGCCTTTTGGCAAACTCCAAGTGGGCTGTCATGTGCCTTTTACTGAGGAGTGGCTTCCATCTGGCCACTCTACCATAAAGGCCTGATTGGTGGAGTGCTGCAGAGATGGTTGTCCTTCTGAAAGGTTCTCCCATCTCCACAGAGGAACTCTGGAGCTCTGTCAGAGTGACCATCGGGTTCTTGGTCACCTCCCTGACCAAGGCCATTCTACCCAAATTGCTCAGTTTGGCCGGGCGACCAGCTCTAGGAGGAGTCTTGGTGGTTCCAAACTTCTTCCATTTAAGAATGATGGAGGCCACTGTGTTCTTGGGGACCTTCAATGCTGCTGAAATATTTTGGTACCTTTTCCCAGATCTGCGCCTTGACACAATCCTGTCTCGGAGTTCTACGGATAATTCCTTCGACATCATGGCTTGGTTTTTGCTCTGACATGAACTGTCAACTGTGGGAACTTATGTAGACAGGTGTGTGCCTTTCCAAATGATGTCTAATCAATTGTATTTACCACAGGTGATCTCCAATCAAGTTGTAGAAACATCTCAAGGATGATCAATGGAAACAGGATGCACCTGAGCTCAATTTCAAGTCTCATAGCAAAGGGTCTGAATACTTATGCAAATGCTGATTTTATGATGGTCATTAATTACCATCGTGACGGCAAGACGGAGCTGCTCTTCCTCCCGGGGAAGGACTGCCCGCTCCATGATCTCGCCATCACGGTTGACAACTCCGTTGTGTCCTTCTCCCAGAGTGCAAAGAACCTTGGCGTGACCCTGGACAACACCCTGTTGTTCTCCGCTAACATCAAAGCAGTAACCCGATCCTGTAGGTTCATGCTCTACAACATTCGCAGAGTACGACCCTACCTTACACAGGAAGCGGCACAGGTCCTAATCCAGGCACTTGTCATCTCCCGTCTGGATTACTGCAACTCGCTGTTGGCTGGGCTCCCTGCCTGTGCCATTAAACCCCTACAACTCATCCAGAACGCTGCAGCCCATATGGTGTTCAACCTTCCCAAGTTCTCTCACGTCACCCCGCTCCTCCGCATACTCCACTGGCTTCCAGTTGAAGCCCGCATCTGCTACAAGACCATGGTGCTTGCCTACGGAGCTGTGATGGGAAGGCACCTCCGTACCTTCAGGCTCTGATCAGTTCCTACACCCAAACGAGGGCATTGCGTTCATCCACCTCTGGCCTGCTGGCCCCCCTACCTCTGCGGAAGCACAGTTCCCGCTCAGCCCAGTCAAAACTGTTCGCTGCTCTGGCACCCCAATGGTGGAACAAGCTCCCTTATGACGCCAGGACAGCGGAGTCACTCACCACCTTCCAGAGACACTTGAAACCCCACCTCTTTAAAGAATACCTGGGATAGGATAAAAGTAATCCTTCTACACTCCCCCTACCCCACCCCACAAAAAAAAATATATATAATAATAATTAGATATATTGTAAAGTGGTTGTCCCACTGGCTATCATAAGGTGAATGCACCAATTTGTAAGTCGCTCTGGATAAGAGCGTCTGCTAAATGACAAAAATGTAAATGTGAATGTAAAAATGCAAATAAGGTATTTCTGTTTTAATTTTTTACATATTTGCAAAAAATCAAAAAAACTGTTTTCGCTTTGTCATTATGGGGTATTGTGTGTAGATTGGTGAGGAAAAAATATTTAATCCATTTTAGAATAAGGCTGTAACGTAACAAAAAAAGTCAAGGGGTCTGATATTTTCCGAATGCACTGCATGAAAAATAAAACACTAATATATCTTGATTAGATAAGTATTCAACCCCCTGAGTGAATACATGTTAGAATCACCTTTGGCAGCGATTACAGCTGTGAGTCTGTCTGGGTAAATCTCTAAGAGCTTTGCACACCTGGATTGTACAACATTTGCACGTTATTCTTTTAAAAATTCTTCAAGCGCTGTCCAGTTGGTTGTTGATCATTGCTAGACAGCCATTTTCATGTCTTGCCATATATTTTCAAGCTGATTTAAGTAAAAACTGTAACTAGGAACATTTAATGTGTATTTGGCCTTGTGTTTTAGGTTATTGTCCTTATAAAAGGTGAATTTGTCCCCCAGTGTCTGTTGGAAAGCAGACTGAACAAGGTTTTCCTCTAGGATTTTGCTTGTGCTTAGCTCTATTTCGTTTCTTTTTATCCTAAAAAAACTCCCTGTGTTGTGTTGGATTTACCCCAAACATAACACTTTGTATTCATTTCTTTGCAAATGTTTTTGTAGTTTTACTTTAGTGCCTTATTGAAAACAGGATGCATGTTTTGGAATATTTATTGTGTACAGGCTTCCTTCTTTTCACTCTGTCAATTAGGTTAGTATTGTGGATTAACTGCAATGTTGTTGATCCATCCTCAGTTTTCTCCTATCACAGCCATTAAACTCTGTAACTGTTTTAAAGTTACCATTGGCCTCATGGTGAAATCCCTGAGCGGTTTCCTTCCTCTCCGGCAACTAAGTTGGGAAGGATGTCTGTATTTTTGTAGTGACTGGGTGTATACAGTTGAAGTCGGAAGTTTACATACACCTTAGCCAAATACATTTAAACTCAGTTTTTCCTGACATTTAATCCTAGTAAAAATTCCTTGTCTTAGGTCAGTTAGGATCACCACTTTATTTTTAGAAGGTGAAATGTCAGAATAATAGTAGAGAGAATTATTTATTTCAGCTTTTATTTATTTCATCATATTCCCAGTGGGTCAGAAGTTTACATACACTCAATTAGTATTTGGTAGCATTGCCTTTAAATTGTTTAACTTGGGTCAAATGTTTTGGGTAGCCTTCCACAAGCTTCCCACAATAAGTTGGGTGAATATTGGCCCATTCCTCCTGACAGAGCTGGTGCAACTGAGTCAGGTTTGTAGGCCTCCTTGCTCGCACACGCTTTTTCAGTTCTGCCCACAAATGTTCTATAGGATTGAGGTCAGGGCTTTGTGATGGCCACTCCAATACCTTGACTTTGTTGTCCTTAAGGCATTTTGCCACAACTTTGGAAGTATACTTGGGGTCATTGTCCATTTGGAAGACCCATTTGCAACCAAGCTATAACTTCCTGACTGATGTCTTGAGATGTTGCTTCAATATATCCACATAATTTTCCTTACGCATGATGCCAGCTATTTGTGAAGTGCACCAGTCCCTCTTGCAGCAAAGCACCCCCACAGCATGATGCTGCCTCCCCCGTTCTTCACGGTTGGGATGGTGTTCTTCGGCTTGCAAGCAGCCCCCTTTTTCCTGCAAACATAACGATGGTCATTATGGCCAAACAGTTCTATTTTCGTTTCATCAGACCAGAGGACATTTCTCCAAAAAGTATGATCTTTGTCCCCATGTGCAGTTACAAACCGTAGTCTGGCTTTTTTATGGCGGTTTTGGAGCAGTGGCTTCTTCCTTCCTGAGCGGCCTTTCAGGTTATGTAGCTATAGGACTGTTTTTACTGTGGATATACAGTGGGGAAAAAAAGTATTTAGTCAGCCACCAATTGTGCAAGTTCTCCCACTTAAAAAGATGAGAGAGGCCTGTAATTTTCATCATAGGTACACGTCAACTATGACAGACAAAATGAGAAAAAAAAATCCAGAAAATCACATTGTAGGATTTTTAATGAATTTATTGGCAAATGATGGTGGAAAATAAGTATTTGGTCAATAACAAAAGTTTCTCAATACTTTGTTATATACCCTTTGTTGGCAATGACACAGGTCAAACGTTTTCTGTAAGTCTTCACAAGGTTTTCACACACTGTTGCTTGTATTTTGGCCCATTCCTCCATGCAGATCTCCTCTAGAGCAGTGATGTTTTGGGGCTGTCGCTGGGCAACACAGACTTTCAACTCCCTCCAAAGATTTTCTATGGGGTTGAGATCTGGAGACTGGCTAGGCCACTCCAGGACCTTGAAATGATTCTTACGAAGCCACTCCTTCGTTGCCCGGGCGGTGTGTTTGGGATCATTGTCATGCTGAAAGACCAAGCCACGTTTCATCTTCAATGCCCTTGCTGATGGAAGGAGGTTTTCACTCAAAATCTCACGATACATGGCCCCATTCATTCTTTCCTTTACACGGATCAGTCGTCCTGGTCCCTTTGCAGAAAAACAGCCCAAAAGCATGATGTTTCCACCCCCATGCTTCACAGTAGGTATGGTGTTCTTTGGATGCAACTCAGCATTCTTTGTCCTCCAAACATGACGAGTTGAGTTTTTACCAAAAAGTTATATTTTGGTTTATAATAATAATAATAATAATATAATATGCCATTTAGCAGACGCTTTTATCCAAAGCGACTTACAGTCATGCGTGCATACATTTTTTTTTTGTGTATGGGTGGTCCCGGGGATCGAACCCACTACCTTGGCGTTACAAGCGCCGTGCTCTACCAGCTGAGCTACAGAGGACCACAAAGTGGTTTCATCTGACCATATGACATCCTCCCAATCCTCTTCTGGATCATCCAAATGCACTTCAGACGGGCCTGGACATGTACTGGCTTAAGCAGGGGGACACGTCTCGCACTGCAGGATTTGAGTCCCTGGCGGCGTAGTGTGTTACTGATGGTAGGCTTTGTTACTTTGGTCCCAGCTCTCTGCAGGTCATTCACTAGGTCCCCCCGTGTGGTTCTGGGATTTTTGCTCACCGTTCTTGTGATCATTTTGACCCCACGGGGTGAGATCTTGCGTGGAGCCCCAGATTGAGGGAGATTATCAGTGGTCTTGTATGTCTTCCATTTCCTAATAATTGCTCCCACAGTTGATTTCTTCAAACCAAGCTGCTTACCTATTGCAGATTCAGTCTTCCCAGCCTGGTGCAAGTCTACAATTTTGTTTCTGGTGTCCTTTGACAGCTCTTTGGTCTTGGCCATTGTGGAGTTTGGAGTGTGACTGTTTGAGGTTGTGGACAGGTGTCTTTTATACTGATAACAAGTTCAAACAGGTGCCATTAATACAGGTAATGAGTGGAGGACAGAGGAGCCTCTTAAAGAAGAAGTTACAGGTCTGTGAGAGCCAGAAATCTTGCTTGTTTGTAGGTGACCAAATACTTATTTTCCACCATAATTTGCAAATAAATTCATTAAAAATCCTACAATGGGATTTTCTGGATTTTTTTTCTCTCAATTTGTCTGTCATAGTTGACGTGTACCTATGATGAAAATTACAGGCCTCTCTCATCTTTTTAAGTGGGAGAACTTGCACAATTGGTGGCTGACTAAATACTTTTTTTCCCCACTGTATATACTTTTGTACCTTTTCCTCCAGCATCTTCACAAGGTCCTTTGCTGTTGTTCTGGGATTGATTTGCACTTTTCGCACCAAAGTACGTTCATCTCTAGGAGACAGAACGCGTCTCCTTCCTGTGCGGTATGATGGCTGCGTGGTCCCATGGTGTTTATACTTGCGTACTATTGTTTGTACAGATGAACGTGGTACCTTCAGGCGTTTGGAAATTGCTCCCAAGGATGAACCAGACTTGTGCAGGTCTACAATTTTTTTTCAGAGGTCTTGTCTGATTTCTTTTGATTTTACCATGATGTCAAGCAAAGAGGCACTGAGTTTGAAGGTAGGCCTTGAAATACATCCACAGGTACACCTCCAATTGACTCAAATGATGTCAATTAGCCTATCAAAAGCTTCTAAAGCCTTGACATAAGTTTCTGGAATTTTCCAAGCTGTTTAAAGGCACATTCAACTTAGTGTATGTGAACTTCTGACCCACTGGAATTGTGATACAGTGAATTATAAGTGAAATAATCTGTCTGTAAACAATTGTTGGGAAAATTACTTGTGTCATGCACAAAGTAGATGTCCTAACCGACTTGCCAAAACTATAGTTTGTTAACAAGAAATTTGTGGAGTGGTTGAAAAAACAAGTTTTAATGACTCCAACCTAAGTGTATGTAAACATCCGACTTCAACTGTACACCATCCAAAGTGTAATTAATAACTTCAGCATGCTCAAAGGGATATTCAATGTCTGCTTTTTTGTATTTTTCCCAATCTACCAATAGGTGCCTTTCTTTGCGAGGCATTGGAAAACCTCCCTGGTCTTTGTGGTTGAATCTGTGTTTGACATTCACTGTCCTTCTGAAGGACCTTCCAGATACAGTGAGCTGCAAAAGTATTGGGACAGTGAGACATTTTTTGTTGCTTTGGCTCTGTACTCGGGCACTTTGGAACTTTCTCGTCTGTAACTTTCTCACCAATCAATATTCACGATTAATTTAAGACTATCCGTAATCATGGTAGCATCCAGATTAATGTAGAACTGTCTAGAAACATATTATATTCTTATTTACAATAAAGGTGACTCCAAAATGACACAATACATTATTTGCCATTCATTTCTATTGGGCACAATATAATAATCTGAAACACAACCAAAGCAAACAACAAATGCATCCAACAAGTTTGTAGAGTCACAAGCTTGGTGTAATCATTGCGTACTAGGAATATGGGACCAAATACTAATCTTTTGACTAAACTGTTCCCTGATTCAAAGGGGTTGGGTTAAATGTGGAAGACACATTTCAGTTGAATACATTCAGTTGTACAACTGACTAGGTATCCCCCTTTCCCTTTCCTTTCCTTTAATACATATATAAGTGAATTTGTCCCCATGCTTTTGGTCCCCTAAAATGTGGGTACTTAGTTCAAGAAGTGCTGTAATTTCTAAATGGTTCCCCCAATATGGATGAAAATACCTTCAAAGCTGACAGTCTGCACTTTAACCTCATAGTCATTGTATCGTTTCCAATGTGCTGGAGTACAGAGCCAAAACAGCAAAACTTTTGTCACTTCCCCAATTTTTTTGAGGTCACTGTAATTGTATGTGTGGGGTACCAAGATGAGGTAGTCATTCAAAAATCATAAGGATCGGACCCTTCAATTTCCATTTTCGCCTAAAATGACATACCCAAATCTTACTGCCTGTAGCTCAGGACCTGAAGCAAGGATACACATATTCTTGATACCATTTGAAATGAAACACTTTGAAGTTTGTGGAAATGTGAAATTAATGTAGGAGAATATAACACATTATATCTGGTAAAAGATAATAGAAACAAAAAAACTGGGTTTAAAATGCAAGAGAAAGGCCACAATATAATATTGCAGTTTATGCGCAATTTAGATTTTGGCCACTAGGTGGCAGCATTGTGTGTGCAAAGTTTCAGATTGATCCAGTGAAGCATTGCAATACTGGACTATTTTGTATCAAGTCTGCCCAAATGTGCCGAATTGATCAATTGATACATTTTCAAGTACATAACTATAGAGAACATACAACAATGATATGGTGATACAAAATGTAAGTTTACACACTCCCAGGAATGTCATACATGATGGATCATTAGCTTATACACTAACTTTCACACGTCTAGATGGCCGGGCAGGGTGGGTGTGGAGCCAGAGACAGCAGGGGTTCAAACTGTAGAACCCAGTTCCTACATTTGAATATAAACATAACTATGCTACATTTTATCTCTGGGACCCTTAGGATGACAAATCAGAGCAAGATTACTGACTGTAAGTTCCTTTATTTACCTTCAGAGGTGAATGTATCAAACCAGTTGCCGTGATACGTTTTTTGTTGTTGTGCACTCTCCTCATACAATAGCATGGTATTTTTTCACTGTTACTGTAAATTGGACAGTGCAGTTAGAATAACAATAATTTAAGCTTTCTGCCCATATAAGACATGTCCATGTCCTGGAAGTTTGCTGTTACTTATAATAATAATAATAATAATAATAATAATATTACTTACAACAGTCATGCTAATCACATTAGCACACATTAGCTCAACCGTCCCGTATAAGGGACACTGATCCCGTAGAGGTTAAACACTATTATTGCACACAGAGTGAGTCCATGCAACTTATTATGTGACTTGTTAACCACATTTTTACTCCTGGATTTATTTAGGCTTGCCATAACAAAGGGGTTGAATACTTATTGACTCAAGACATTTCAGCTTTTCATTTTTTATGAATTTGTTAACATTTCTAAAAACATAATTCCACTTCAACATTATGGGGTATTGTGTGTAGGCCAGCGACAAAATCTAAATGTAATATATTTAAAATTCAGCCTGTAACACAACATAATGTGGAAAAAGTCAAGGGGTGTGAATAGTTTCTGAAGGCACTGTATGTGGACACTTAAAGCTTCCAGAGCTGGGGGAGGATACTAATGTTGAACTTCCAGGGGCTTACATAGAAACTGTTATCTATTAGCCATATGAGGCTGGTTCATGCTTAGTGCTACAAGCTCACATACTGGTACGCATACACTTTGAAGATGTATACAGTAAGTATAACACAGTCCAGCAATGCATATGCAATACAGTTCCTCAACGTGATAGTATACATTACCAGTCAAAGGTTTGGACACACCTACTCATTCAAGGGTTTTTCTTTATTTTTTTTTACTATTTTCTACATTGTACAATAATAGTGAAGACATCAAAACTATGAAGTAACACATATGGTATCATGTAGTAACCAAAAAAGTGTTAAACAAATCAAAATATATTTTAGATTTTAGATTCTTCAAAGTAGCCACCCTTTGCCTTGATGACAGCTTTGCACACTCTTGGCATTCTCTTTCCACGACATAGGCTGACCAGGTGAAAGCTATGATCCCTTATTGATGTCACTTGTTAAATCCACATTCAGTGTAGATGAAGGGGAGGAGACAGGTTAAAGAAGGATTTTTAAGTCTTGAGACAATTGAGACATGGATTGTGTATGTGCCATTCAGAGGGTGAATGGACAAGACAAAAGATGTAAGTGCCTTTGAACTGGGTATGGTAGTAGGTGCCAGGCGCACCGGTTTGAGTGTGTCAAGAACTGCAACGCTGCCAGTGTGTATCAAGAATGTCCCATCACCCAAAGGACATCCAGCCAACTTGAAACAACTGTGGGAAGTATTGCAGTCAACATGGGCCAGTATCCCTGTGGAATGCTTTCGACACCTTGTACATTCCATGCCCCAACAAAATGGAACTTTTCTCAGGGCAAAAGGGGGTGCAACTCAATATTAAGGTGTTCCTAATGTTTTGTACACTCTGTATGTATGTATGTATGCATGTGTGTGTGTATATATATATAAAAATATATACAGTGGGGAGAACAAGTATTTGATACACTGGCGATTTTGCAGGTTTTCCTACTTACAAAGCATGTAGAGGTCTGTAATTTTTATCATAGGTACACTTCAACTGTGAGAGACGGAATCTAAAACAAAAATTCAGAAAATCACATTGTATGATTTTTAAGTAATTAATTTGCATTTTATTGCATGACAAAAGTATTTGATACATCAGAAAAGCAAAACGTAATATTTGGTACAGAAACCTTTGTTTGCAATTACAGAGATCATACGTTTCCTGTAGGTCTTGACCAGGTTTGCACACACTGCTGCAGGGATTTTGGCCCACTCCTCCATACAGACCTTCTCCAGATCCTTCAGGTTTCGGGGCTGTCGCTGGGCAATACGGACTTTCAGCTCCCTCCAAAGATTTTCTATTGGGTTCAGGTCTGGAGACTGGCTAGGCCACTCCAGGACCTTGAGATGCTTCTTACGGAGCCACTCCTTAGTTGCCCTGGCTGTGTGTTTCGGGTCGTTGTCATGCTGGAAGACCCAGCCACGACCCCTCTTCAATGCTCTTACTGAGGGAAGGAGGTTGTTGGCCAAGATCTCGCGATACATGGCCCCATCCATCCTCCCCTCAATACGGTGCAGTCGTCCTGTCCCCTTTGCAGAAAAGCATCCCAAAAGAATGATGTTTTCACCTCCATGCTTCACGGTTGGGATGGTGTTCTTGGGGTTGTACTCAACCTTCTTCTTCCTCCAAACACGGCAGAGTGGAGTTTAGACCAAAAAGCTATTTTTTTGTCTCATCAGACCACATGACCTTCTCCCATTCCACCTCTGGATCATCCAGATGGTCATTGGCAAACTTCAGACGGGCCTGGACATGCGCTGGCTTGAGCAGGGGGACCTTGCGTGCGCTGCAGGATTTTAATCCATGACGGCGTAGTGTGTAACTAATGGTTTTCTTTGAGACTGTGGTCCCAGCTCTCTTCAGGTCATTGACCAGGTCCTGCCGTGTAGTTCTGGGCTAATCCCTCACCTTCCTCATGATCATTGATGCCCCACGAGGTGAGATCTTGCATGGAGCCCCAGACCGAGGTTGATTGACCGTCATCTTGAACTTCTTCCATTTTCTAATAATTGCGCCAACAGTCGTTGCCTTCTCACCAAGCTGCTTGCCTATTGTCCTGTAGCCCATCCCAGCCTTGTGCAGGTCTACAATTGTATCCCTGATGTCTTTACACAGCTCTCTGATCTTGGCTATTGTGGAGAGGTTGGAGTCTGTTTGATTGAGTGTGTGGACAGGTGTCTTTTATACAGGTAACGAGTTCAAACAGGTGCAGTTAATACAGGTAATGAGTGGAGAACGGGAGGGCTTCTTAAAGAAAAACGAACAGGTCTGTGAGAGCCGGAATTCTTAATGGTTGGTAGGTGATCAAATACTTATGTCATGCAATAAAATGCGAATTAATTACTTAAAAATCATACAATGTGATTTTCTGGATTTTTGTTTTAGATTCCGTCTCTCATAGTTGAAGTGTACCTATGATAAAAATTACAGACCTCTACATGCTTTGTAAGTAGGAAAACCTGCAAAATCGCCAGTGTATCAAATACTTGTTCTCCCCACTGTATGTATATATACACAAGCATAGATTGCATTTGTATTACTGATACAGTGTTATTTGGGTTGTTAATTTAATTTGTTCTGACATTCTTGATTTCTTGTTTCTAGTTTTTGATTATTTATTAGTGTACTTGTTTGACGTTTTACTACACTGTTAGGAGCTAGTGACACAAGCATTTTGCGGCATCCGCTATAACATCTGCTAAACTGTGTACGCAACCAATAAACACTGATTTGATAACATACTTGGTTTTGATATGATCCTCAACAGATACCATCTAATACAGTAAGAATATATATATATATATATATATATATATATATATATATATATATGCATATTGATTCATGGACCCTCTTGTTTTCAATTTACATTTACAATGCTGCCGTCAAGTGGATGGTCACCCCTGAAAGTGAAATATTTGCCCTGGCTTGTGCTCTAATAATTGACATTCCGCACGCTGTGCCAAGGCAACTGGAAACAAATATTGCAAATTAGTCAGTCACATGGTGAAAACGACCTTGCTTTATGACTTAAGTGCTTCCCGCCCTTTCCTCGTCTAATCTGCCAATTCCATCTATCACTCTAATGATGTGGCAGAGAGCCAGCCAAATTAAGCTCAATTACTTGTCGTCTCATTAGTGACTGACAACATTACAGCGATGTCTCAGCTAATAGTGGCTGCATTTAGTCAGGCAGCCCAATTCTGATCTTTTTTTCACTAATTAGTCTTTTGACGAATCAGATCAGCTCTGACAAATTGCTGCTGTGAAAGGATCTAATGGGATTGGTCAAAAGACCAATTAGTGTAGAAAAGATCAGAATGTGGCTGCCTGTCTAAACGCAGCCAGTGTTACTTGGTAGAAACATTGAAGCATTTCTCATTTATAATTCAAAGGATGTAGGCTACAGCAGAATTGTTGGTTATTTTCCAAATCTCAGCACTAAACAATCAATAGTAAAGAGTTATTGTCATTGTGCGTCTTGATCTTTCTATAAATTAACAAGCTCAGAACTTGATTGTATTTCATGGAGTGATAAAGATCAAATGACAGGGAAGAACCAGAGTAAATTAATCAATGAGCTTGATTAGTTGAGTCAGCATCTCCAGAGGACTCCAGTCACAGAGAAGCAGAAACGGGTCAAAGCGATGAAAACGCAAGTCAATGGCTCTACACGAATCCATTTCAGATTCCAAAGCCAATTAATTACAGTAAGTGAGAAAATATGATTGGGGTTTTGGGGGACTTCAATCCCATAAACATGACAGGACATTAATAAATCTGTGTTTTTAGAAGGAAACATTATGCAGCCCCGTGTCTCGGGTGTTGTTTCGGCCTCCTGCCCAAAACCTCCAGTTTTCATAATGCTTTGTTTTTCCATTCAGCCAATTGCCCCTCTAAACAGGCTGAGGCACTGAGCGGAGCGGGAGGGGCAGAGGGATGAGACAGTAAATGTTTTGATTGGCCTCTGAGCCCAGGGGATGGATGGGGCACAACCTGGCCCTCCACAGATGGTGCCCCCTGTTAGCCTTCATCGCCCATCTGCCCTGGGCAGCCTTGCCTTGCCATGCCATGCTCTGCTAGTGGGCACAAGCTCTGCTCGGCCTCTCCCTCCCTCCCCCCCTCAGCCTCAGCACACCCACACACTAGCAGACCCCTCAGTCAGGCAAGAGGGGGAGGCCACATGGGAACACAGGGCTCATCTCTCCTCCTCTCCCCGCTACTCTCCTCCCTCTCTCCACTTGGACCAGAGCTTCATTTGCTTTCAGTGACCCTCCTAATTTGTGTGTTGGCTGTCAAACACTGATAGCAGACAGAAGCCTCAGGTCCCTATCAGCCAGCCAGAAGATTAGGCCCACGTTGCATGTGGATAATGATTTATACATGCAGTGGGGACTATTAAATAGCCCAGTTTAATATGAGGCCAACACATTCACAGTTGCAGAATGGCTTCCTGTCTGTCCACATTGAGACTACACTGTGTAGCAATAGAAGTATTTGAATTATGACTTAATCGGTCACAGAGCAATATGAGTCTGTAACAGTAGGTACATATACTGCAAACTGTGTCCGTATCATCAAAGACACATGACCGAGTGCGAACCAAAGCCTTAGCGTTCTGCCATATTTCTGGAGGATATCATGCATCTTGTTGCCTAAGCCCCGACTCTACTCTTTATTTACTTAGAAAAGCATCGGGCCAAGCAAGGTCTCTGCATTGGGAAGAAAAACTGTTGAAATGTTAAAGTGCTTGTAACTAAAATAAATGAATTTCATTAAAAATGGAAATCTTGCAGAGGATTAGTAGGGGAGGGCTGGAAGGCGCCTCCCTGCCTGCATGGATTCTCTGTGTGATGCGAGCTCAGGCAGAACACACAAAATGGTGTCAGTGCTGTTAATTGCGTCCATGTCCCTGTTCAACACCGTGGCTCTCTGTAGCCTCTCTGCTCCTCTGGACTAATCTGCACACAGTGTTAATCAATGCCGCTGGGATTTCTATAAAAAGGCAAACTACACGATGAGAGTGTGTGTGTGATTTAACATTCACTGTGGTGTCGATTTAATACATTGTGCAAAGTCTAGTGACATGATGTATTTTGTGCTTTAGACTTGGAACTCATTCTTCTTGGAGATGAAATAGTTGAGCATAGAAAAGGGAAAGTGTGGGCCACAAGAGCATGGACTTTTGTAAAATGGGCTAATCCTGCAAGCACACAGAAATATTCCTTTCCCATTTTAATGATATTCTGTGCCTTTCTCTCTTTTTCTCCTCTCCTCTCCTCTCCTCTCCGCTCTCTCTCGCTCTCTCCCGCACACACACAACCTGAATTTTACCAAACTGCTTTTTTCCCTAGACACATCACTGTATCAATAGAAGTATGTGATTTCAAATGAGTTCTGTTTTTTCCCCTTTGGGAGCCATTTCCTCACTTTCTCGTGGTCACTCTGAAATTACTCCGCCGGCCCGGGAGGTTAGGATATCATCATGTGCTAAGTGCTAACTAATGTGGGCCAAGGAAAACAGATGTGCGTGTCACCACCCGGTTGAAAACACATGACGAGGACACTTGTCTGAGAGGGAACAAGTGCAATTCAAGTCAAATGATTCATCTCAGGCAGGCAAGCCATTTGTCTGTGTCAGAGTTTATGCGATGCTCCCAAACACTTTGCCTAGCTCCCCCAACTTCCCTGTCTCCCGGCCTATAAAGCCGAATCAATCAAGCTTCCCCATGCAGGAAAGTGCCGAAATAAAGTGACAATGAAGTGGAATGAGGAAAAGCAGGATTGATAGCATTAGATGGATTTGGGAAAGGTTGTGAAGAATCTCATGTGCACCAGCTTTGTGGAGAAATAGACACTTCAGGCAACAATGCTGAATAAGAACTATGCAGAGAAGTGGAGTAAAAAATGATTGTATTCCATATTCAGTGTTTATGGAATGATTGAGTTTATTGATCTGCTGAATGATTGTCCATCTTTCTTTTACTGTGTTACAAACATCTGCACTGCAAGCTAGGCCTCTAGTCTCATTCTCTTCAAAATTAAGGCTAGAGGGTTCAGAAACTTCAGGGTCACACATAAGGAGAGTAGAATGATTTGATTAATTCTCCCAAAGCTATGTGAATCAGCCTTTGTCATTAACCTTGCTTGTCCAACCCGTTTACAGGCTGATGGTAAACATCCAAGAGATTGCTTCCGTCAGTATGCGTTCATCTTGGCCTTACACTCTCCTAAATAAGACCTAGCATTGTCTGACATGAGGAAACAATGTGTAGCTACAGTAGCTATAGTCAAGCTAAGCTAGCATGTTTCATCACCATCAATCTCTACCAAATAACCATGTAAATATATCAAAGTTCACCAAAATAACCATCCACAACATCAGGAAAGACGTTAGAGAATGTCTTACGTACTAAAAATACTATCAAGGCATAATACTCTTGCAGATTGATGGAGATTACAAAGGTACTGTATGTAGAATCAAACATAGTTTTTCCATACAGTATGAAATAAGGGCCACAGACCAGTGGAAGCAAAAAAGTCAAAGATGCACCACCATTTTTTTACCGTAGGTATGAGGTACTTTCGATGCCGAAAACCCATCACTGCGTGGCCAAAGAGCTCTATTTTCATGTCATCATGTCATGTGCGCAATGATCTGCCAAATCTTGATTTAGTGCATTATTATGGGTTACATTTTAGAATACACTGCCTCAATATTTCCAACCATATGAATATGAGCTGATCCGTTGTCATTATTTCTGAATAATTTTACTGTTAAGGTAAGATTTGAATGGAAAAAGCTGATCCGAGAGCAGCGCTGCCTTTCATTCGATACTATCAGTATCAACACATGCCTCATCAAGGCACTTAACCAATGTTCTCTCTGAGTGGTGTTTTGGGAAATGCATGTTACATATTCGTCCATTTTAGGAAAGCTGCATCGTTAAAACACTCGTAAGCCTAACTTCCATCGCTATCGGGAAACCGGGCCGAGGTCATTTTAGCCAAAAACCTGGTTGGCTCTGTCAGGAGGCTGACACGTGGCCACAAGTGGATCTTCCAGCAAGACAATAACCCCAAGCACTAATCAAAATACACAAAGAAATGGTTAATTGGCCACAAAATCAACATTTTGCAATGGCCATCTGTCTCCGGACTTAAACCCTGTTGAAAACCTGTGATTTGAATTGAATAGGGCAGTCCATCTGAGCAGAAGAAGGATATCAAGGATCTGGAAAGATCATGTATGAAGAAATGGTCTAAGATCCCTCCCAATGTGTTCTCCAATCTCATATTAAACAAAAAAAATTTTTTAAATAAAGTCTCAGTGTTGTTATCATTTTAGGCATTTAGCAGACGCTCTTATCCAGAGCGACTTACAGTTAGTGCATACATTACTTTTCTTTTTTTTCTTTTTTTATTATACCCCCCGTGGGAAACGAACCCACAAACCTGGCGTTGCAAACGCCATGCTCTACGAACTGAGCTACATCCCCTGCCGGCCATTCCCTCCCCTACCCTAGACGACGCTGGGCCAATTGTGCGCCGCCCCATGGGTCTCCCGGTCATGGCCGGCTACGACAGAGCCTGGATTTGAACCAGGATCTCTAGTGGCACAGCTAGCACTGCGATGCAGTGCCTTAGACCACTGCGCCACTCGGGAGTAAGGCTCACAAGGGGAGGGTGCTAGGGTATTGAAAACAGGGGTGCCAATCATTTTTACCCCTATCTTTTTTAGATTATTTTTAATTACTTGCTAAACTAAATATATTTCTCTGAGCAACTGTATTAGTATAAAATAATATAATTTTTAAAAAAATTCAGCGTACAATATAGCTCAATATTTGTATTTATTTTATCCAGTCTTTTTTGCTGATCTTTATCAAGGGTGCCATTAATTACGGACCAGACTGTATATTAAAATGTTTACGTGTTTCTAGCATGTATTTGCATATTTCCATTAAGGAATGCCTACTCTGTGAAGTGTGCGTGTGTAATAACTCAATTCGCCCTTGCACTCCTTCTAAATAACGCAATTTTTTAAAACTTTGGCAAAGTGTAAAATATACAAAACTTTGTCCACTCTGTTCGTAACAGATTATAATTTTGGGAACAGAAAACTGTATTAAGATCAAATGTTTCATTGATGAGTAAATGTGCATAATGTCGGCCAAAATCCATCTCGCTCCATCTTCTCCCACTGCCGGCCACTGGGGTTCCTCTCATCACCATATTTGGTAGTGAGTGGAAATGCCAACCGGATGCTTCACACTTATACATCCGTTGAAATATATGTCTTATTGTTCTATCTGTGCATGAACTACAACTCCCACCAGTTGTACAGTTGAAGTCGGAAGTTACACCTTAGCCAAATACATTTAAATTCAGTTTTCACAATTCCTGACATTTCATCCTAGTAAAAATTCCCTGTCTTAGGTCAGTTAGGATCACCACTTTATTTTAAGAATGTGAAATGTCAGAATAATAGTAGAGAGTGATTTATTTCAGCGTTTATTTATTTCATCGCATTCCCGTGGGTCAGAAGTTTACATACACTCAATTAGTATTTGGTAGCATTGCCTTGCTCGTACACGCTTTTTCAGTTCTGCCAACACATTTTCTATAGGATTGAGGTCAGGGCTTTGTGATGGCCACTCCAATACCTTGACTTTGTTGTCCTTAAGCCATTTTGCCACAACTTTGGGAGTATGCTTGGGGTCATTGTCCATTTGGAAGGCTCATTTGCAACCAAGCTATAACTTCCTGATTGATGTCTTGAGATGTTGCTTCAATATATCCACATAATTTTCCGTCCTCATGATGCCATCTATTTTGTGAAGTGCACCAGTCCCTCCTGCAGCGAAGCACCCCCACAGCATGATGCTGCCACCCCCGTGCTTCACGGTTGGGATGGTGTTGTTCGGCTTGCAAGCAGCACCCTTTTTACTTCAAACATAACGATGGTCATTATGGCCAAACAGCTCTATTTTTGTTCATCAGACCAGAGGACTTTTTTCCAAAAGGTACGATCTTTGTCACCATGTGCAGTTGCAAACCGTAGTCTGGCTTTTTTATGGCGGTTTTGGAGCAGTGGCTTCTTCCTTGCTGAGCGGCCTTTCAGGTTATGTTGATATAGGACTCGTTTTACTGTGGATATAGATACCTTTGTATCTGTTTCCTCCAGCATCTTCACAAGGTCCTTTGCTGTTGTTCTGGGATTGATTTGCACTTTTTGCACCAAAGTACGTTAATCTTTAGGAGACAGAACGTGTCTCCTTCCTAAACGGTATGACGGCTGCGTGATCCCATGGTGTTTATACATGCGTACTATTATTTCTACAGATGAACGTGGTACCTTCAGGCATTTGGAAATTGCTCCCAAGGATGAACCAGACTTGTGGAGGTCTACAATTCTTTTTCTGAGGTCTTGGCTGATTTCTTTTGATTTTCCCATGATGTCAAGCAAAGAAGCACCGAGTTGGAAGGTATGCCTTGAAATACATACACAGATACACCTCCAGTTGACTCAAATGATGTCAATTAGCCTATCAGAAGCTTCTAAAGCCATGACATCATTTTCTGGAATTTTCCAAGCTGTTTAAAGGCACAGTCAACTTAGTGTATGTAAACTTCTGACCCACTGGAATTGTGATACAGTGAATTATAAGTGAAATAATCTGTCTGTAAACAATTGTTGGAAAAATTATGTGTGTCATGCACAAAGTAGATGTCCTACCCGACTTGCCAAAACTATAGTTTGTTAACAAGAAATTTGTGGAGTGGTTGAAAAACTAGTTTTAATGACTCCAACCAAAGTGTATGTAAACTTCCGACTTCAACTGTATATGTCTCACTTTTGACAGCTTTTACAACAGACAAAACATTTTGCAACAGAATCGGTGTAATGAATACACCCCAGGGACATGAACACGGAAGTATGACGTAGGAACGCTTCACTTGCAGAGGGTATTAGCAGAGATACTGTATATAATGACAAGATGGTCTCCACCCTAACAATGGGAGTCGTTGTCCCAAAGGCAGGAAGGCAGGCGATCTGCTTATTGTTTTGCTTATCTATGTATTCCCGCAAGGACAAATTTTGACTGGAGTGGACCCTCTCGCTTCGCCTCTTCCTGGCATTAGAGAAACAAACTTCCTGTTTACTAAGTTCACATGACAGTTAAGGTCAAGGTCATAAAAGTAAGAATACTGCTTATAGAAAACTGCCAGCAGGGGGAGTCCAGTGGGTTATTCCATGGTTTTTGACTGTGTCAAATCCAACACCCTTCTATCAAATGAAAAATAAGAGGACATCCAAGTCGAAGGGCATTATCCTTTTTATTCAAAGTGAGAACATTTCCTTGTGGTCAGATTAGAATATGCGAGTGCTTTCTTGGCCAGCTTTGTCAATGATCATGGCAGTCCTTGAACACCATTTGATAGACTTGGACATCTGTGTCAATGTCAGAGAGTACTTGGCAAAGCTGATACTTTATTGTCCAGGGCTGGAGAGGGACATTTCTGGCTTTAGTTCAGGTCTCTCATTTCTGGAAGAAACACTTACTGTTGATCAACATCTGTTGTCAAGTTCATTTGTCAAATGGAGAAGTTGATTACAGGTTTATGGACTCCTACATTGCGTTGTCATGGTCAGAATGGCCAGACCATTTTAAATGATTCAAGGGAGTCTAAAATTATCATGACAGGTTGCATACTTCCACTGTTTTCATTACTCCACCAGAAAGTAGATTTTAAAAAACAGTACTTTGAACTAGATGACATGCCATGACAAAAATTGAATTTTTCCAAGTCAGTATCCTAGGGAAGTAGTGTGATGTGTTCAACATGTAAACCTTTACTCCAGTCTGATAGTCTCTCGCTCCCTGCTAATGGACCTCTTTCCGCGAGACTCTTCCTCCTTTGATCTCATCCAGTTAGCAGCAGACTTCTCCTTAATGTGAGCCTCTGACAAAATGGATCAACCATATGGTCACACAGCAGGATTCTGGGTATTTTCACCCCCTTTGCTGCCACTGCTCGGCATGAAAACGAAGCCTGGCTACGAGGAGCAGAGAAACTGTGTTCTTCCGGAGTTCACATTTTTGTCCTATAAACAGTTAGTAATCAAACATCATGCCCCTCACACCACAGTCTAACAACATCTGTACATTTATGAAAATGTATTGGAGGGGCTTGTTTTTTCAGCCATTTTCTGTTTGTAGGCCTACAGCAGCACATTCTCATATCTTATGAAGGTTGCTATGATTGTTAATATTCAAACAGTAGCTATAATGGTGGACTCCTTAGGGGTAATTTCCACCTTTTTTTCGATGGTTCGGGACAAGTAGCCTGATAATGTATTGTGTTATCATTGAGGTGTGTCTCCTTTAGCCATGGCTCTCTGTAAGGGGTCCGCTGGGGTCTGGTGGCCGATGGATGGAGCAGGTGGCCATGGTCACACACAGAGCTAACAGCTTGATACGCTAAGAGCAGGACCTGGGTAGGTGTAACTGGGATTTTGGACAAATGACACTTTTCTACTGCTTAACCAACCCCAATGTCATCTGCCCCATTCAACCAAATGTCACCAGGAAACAATTTTTCTTTAAGATGAGACTTTTAAAAAAAATCCTGAATAAAAAATGTATGACATGAACTGTTAAATGGCCTAATATAATTCCAATTAACATGCATAGATATTTGATCTTTAATTGGGAAAGTGAGTGATTGGAGTGGATGTTCTGAATGTTTAAACAGAGAGAGATAGGGATCTCTGAGAGGTCAGAGGCCTCATTTATCAATATTGTGTAGAAACTATTCTAAAATACTACACTGAACACCAAAATATAAATGCAACATGCAACAATTTAAAATATTTTTACTGAGTTACAGTTCATATAAGGAAAAATGTCAATTGAAATAAATTAATTAGGCCCTTATCTATTGATTTCACATGACTGGGAATACAGATATGCATCTGTTGGTCACAGATACCATAACATAAAGGTAGGGGCGTGGCTCAGAAAACCAGTCAGTATCTGGTGTGACCACTATTTGCCTCATGCAGCGCGACATGTTTCCTTTGCATAGAGATGATCAGGCTGTTGATTGTGGCCTGTGGAATGTTGTCCCACTCGTCTTCAATGGCTGTGCGAAGTTGCTGGATATTGGTGGGAACTGGAACACACTGTTGTACACGTTGATCCAGAGCATCCCAAACATGCTCAAATGGGTGACATGTCTGGTGAGTATGCAGTATGGAAGAACTGGGACATCATGCTGAAACATGAGGTGATGGTAGCAGATGAATGGCAGAA
The DNA here is from genome assembly GCF_964263955.1 of Coregonus lavaretus. Taxonomy (NCBI): domain Eukaryota; kingdom Metazoa; phylum Chordata; class Actinopteri; order Salmoniformes; family Salmonidae; genus Coregonus; species Coregonus lavaretus. The sequence continues at coordinate 27,229,653 of NC_140018.1, forward strand.
CAATGGGCCTCAGGATCTCGTCCCGGTATCCCTGTGCATTCAAACTGCCATCGATTAAATGCAATTGTGTTCGTTATCCGTAGATTATGCCTGCCCATACTATAACCCCACCGCCACCATGGGGCACTCTGTTCACAACGTTGCCATCAGCAAACCACTCGCCCACACGACATCATGTGCCATCTGCCCGGTACACTTGAAACTGGGATTCACCCGTGAAGAGCACACTTCTCCAACATGCCAGTGGCCATCGAAGGTGAGCATTTGCCCACTGAAGTCGGTTAAGTCGACAAACTACATTCAGGTCAAGACCCTGGTGAGGACGATGAGCACGCAGATGAGCTTCCCTGAGATGGTTTCTGACAGTTTGTGCAGAAAGTCTTCGGTTGTGCAAACCCACAGTTTAATCAGCTGTCAGGGTGGCTGGTCTCAGACGATCCCGCAGGTGAAGAAGCCGGATTTGGAGGGGGTCTGCGGTTGTGAGGCCGGTTGGACGTACTGCCAAATTCTCTAAAACAAAGTTGGAGGTGGCTTAGGGTAGAGAAATGAACTTCCAATTCTCTGGGAACAGCTCTGGTGAATGCCAATTGCACGCTCTCTCAACACATCTGTGGCATAGTGTTTTGTGACAAAACTGCATGTTTTAGAGTGGCCTTTTATTGTCCCCAGCACAAGGTGCACCTGTGTAATGATCATGCTGTTTAATCAGCTTCTTGATATGCCACACCTGTCAGGTGGATGGATTATCTTGGCTAAGGTGAAATGCTCACTAACAGGGATTTAAACAAATTTGTGCACAACATTTGAGAGAAATAAGCTTTTTGTGCATATGGAAACATTTTGGGATCTTTTATTTCAGCTCATGAAACATGGGACCAACACTTTACATGTTGCGTTTATATTTTTGTTTTGTGAACATAATTTAGAATGTACATATGCATAGAAAAAGTGTGATTTATCAAATAATCGTACTAGTGTCATAACCATTTATAAATACCAATTGTTCTCAATCTCAGGGCTGGTGCACGGCCTTGTCTATTTGCTTTTCAAAACGCCCCTAATTAAACATAAATGGTCAAAATCATCCCTTTAAAGCCTGCGGGGAATATACAACGCCGTACCATAAAATACAAACGTCGCAACCCAAAAAAGCTACGGAAAAAAATAGAGGTGTAGCGTCAGAGGTTGAGTACAACTAAAACGTTTTATTTGGCTCACTCAGTTGTGGCTTGACCAGTAAAAAATTAAAAGATAGTTACAAAGAGAGGACCATTAGTTGCTTTAGCAATGACAAATATTATTCAAATGAGTAGGGAACACTCACCAATAAGCCATTCATCCTCAACAGCTCCCTCCTGTAGGCATTTAGGCCAACATTGCTGTTCTGCAGAATGAACGAGTCGTGCGTTCCACCTGGCCACCACATACAGCAGCATATTTTGCGCATCACATAACCTATCATCTGCACATAAAGAGTGGAAGCCTTTTCTGTTCCCGTAGTTGAACTCGTTTTGGGATGGTGCTTTTACGGTGATGTGGGTGCCGTCTATTGCTCCGTTCGTATTTCGGAACCAATTGATGGCAAAGGAAACCCTCTTGACTTCAACCTGTTGTGCGATGGTGTATGGAAATTGTATGTAACTGTTCGTTTTGCTGGTGATTGCAACCAAAAAAATCGTCTCATCAAGGGTGGATACACTGTAAAACCTTTCTTTAATTTCAACAGTAACACACTGTTTGTTTTCATCCCTACATTGCCCCATTCTTCCAAGAGCTCACTGAGTTTGAATGAAGACCTCTAGTGAGGTAAGTACACGCACACACATAAACACACACGACACCAGCTTGATTATGTCCCTTGTCTCCTGTCTTTTTACCCACAGAGTAACAGCCATGGTGCTCTCTGTCTCTCATTCTATTCTTTCTTTTTTATGCTTGTCCAAGGAGTGAGAAGAGCTGACAAATCAGAACTGATGAGGATTGTTACAAAGACCCACGAGGAACACTTTATGCTGTGCTGACTCTCCTGCCCAAACTGTCCCGTTATGTGTTTCACCGCCTCTGAACCCCCTTACCCCGAATAGAGTTGCCCCTGATCATAGATCTAGGATTGTACCCAATCCCAATTTTAACTCTATCACCCTCTCTCTCTTTGTCTGTCTCTCTCACACACACACACAGGCATACAATATCATTATTACATTAGTGTTGTCATGATGCTCTTATTTGGTTACATATGTGTCCCCAGTCCACCTGGTCGTGCTGCTGCTCCAGTTTCCACTCTTCTGCCTGCAGCTATGGAACCCTGACCTGTTCACCGGACGTGTTACCTTGTCCCAGACCTGCTGTTTTCAACTCTCTCTCTCTACCGCACCTGCTATTTCAACCTCTAAATGCCCGGCTATGAAAAGCCAAGTGACATTTACTCCTGATGTACTGACCTGTTGCAACCTCTATAACCACTGTGATTATTATTTGACCCTGCTGGTCATCTATGAACGTTTGAACGTCTTGGAGAAAAATCTGGCCTTAATGGCCATGTACTGTTATAATATCGGATACTAAGCTAACATTTGGAATTGTTTTAAGATGATCATACCATAGATAATTTAACTATTTGATTTAGAATTTTAGGACCCCTTTAGGTATCCCCCCCAAAATTATCTTAGTGACAGAACTCAGGTCATCGTGATTGATGGGGTTAAGTCTGAATTACTTGAAGTGCATAAATGTGTACCACAGGGGTCAGTTTTTAGACCTGTTCTCTTCACTATTTACACTGCTCAAAAAAATAAAGGGAACACTAAAATAACACATCCTAGATCTGAATGAATGAAATAATCTTATTAAATACTTTTTTCTTTACATAGTTGAATGTGCTGACAACAAAATCACACAAAAATTATCAATGGAAATCAAATGTATCAACCCATGGAGGTCTGGATTTGGAGTCACCCTCAAAATTAAAGTGGAAAACCACACTACAGGCTGATCCAACTTTGATGTAATGTCCTTAAAACAAGTCAAAATGAGGCTCAGTAGTGTGTGTGGCCTCCACGTGCCTGTATGACCTCCCTACAACGCCTGGGCATGCTCCTGATGAGGTGGCGGATGGTCTCCTGAGGGATCTCCTCCCAGACCTGGACTAAAGCATCCGCCAACTCCTGGACAGTCTGTGGTGCAATGTGGCGTTGGTGGATGGAGCGAGACATGATGTCCCAGATGTGCTCAATTGGATTCAGGTCTGGGGAACGGGCGGGCCAGTCCATAGCATCAATGCCTTCCTCTTGCAGGAACTGCTGACACACTCCAGCCACATGAGGTCTAGCATTGTCTTGTTGCAGGAACCCAGGGCCAACCGCACCAGCATATGGTCTCACAAGGGGTCTGAGGATCTCATCTCGGTACCTAATGGCAGTCAGGCTACCTCTGGCGAGCACATGGAGGGCTGTGCGGCCCCCCAAAGAAATGCCACCCCACACCATGACTGACCCACCGCCAAACCGGTCATGCTGGAGGATGTTGCAGGCAGCAGAACGTTCTCCACGACGTCTCCAGACTCTGTCACGTTTGTCACATGTGCTCAGTGTGAACCTGCTTTCATCTGTGAAGAGCACAGGGCGCCAGTGGCGAATTTGCCAATCTTGGTATTCTCTGGCAAATGCCAAACGTCCTGCACGGTGTTGGGCTGTAAGCACAACCCCCACCTGTGGTTGTCGGGCCCTCATACCACCCTCATGGAGTCTGTTTCTGACCGTTTGAGCAGACACATGCACATTTGTGGCCTGCTGGAGGTCATTTTGCAGGGCTCTGACAGTGCTCCTCCTGCTCCTCCTTGCACAAAGGCGGAGGTAGCAGTCCTGCTGCTGGGTTGTTGCCCTCCTACGGCCTCCTCCACGTCTCCTGATGTACTGGCCTGTCTCCTGGTAGCGCCTCCATGCTCTGGACACTACGCTGACAGACACAGCAAACCTTCTTGCCACAGCTCGCATTGATGTGCCATCCTGGATGAGCTGCACTACCTGAGCCACTTGTGTGGGTTGTAGACTCCGTCTCATGCTACCACTAGAGTGAAAGCACCGCCAGCATTCAAAAGTGACCAAAACATCAGCCAGGAAGCATAGGAACTGAGAAGTGGTCTGTGGTCACCACCTGCAAAACCAGTCCTTTATTGGGGGTGTCTTGCTAATTGCCTATAATTTCCACCTGTTGTCTATTCCATTTGCACAACAGCATGTGAAATGTATTGTCAATCAGTGTTGCTTCCTAAGTGGACAGTTTGATTTCACAGAAGTGTGATTGACTTGGACTTACATTGTGTTGTTTAAGTGTTCCCTTTTATTTTTTTGAGCAGTGTATATAAACACCATTGGTCAAACTGTTAAAAATGGTCAACTTCATCTATATGCGGATTATACTATTATGCATGCTATTGCCCCAACTGTTGATCTGGCTGTATCAAAACTACAGTCAGATTTTATAGCTATGTAGGAATCCCTTGCTGATTTAAAACTTGTGCTTAATACTGGCAAAATGAAATACAAGTTGTTTTTAAACTCTCGTAAGAATGTTGCAGATGAACTACATGTTCACTCATTAGATGGTTCTCCAATTGCATTGAACGTGATCCCGCCTATAAATGCTTATTAATTTGAATTTATATGGATTTGACGTTTAAAAAACATATAGATGAGCTGGTTAAGAAGCTAAGATTTAAAGTTGGCTTTTTCTACAGAAACATATCGTGCCCTTCTCTAAGCAGTAGGAAGCAGATTATTCAGTCAACCTAGGTCTCAATATGTCTTCCCTGGTAAAAACAAACACAGATCTGACAAACACTGCTGTAGCTTGGCCACCTTCCACCGCAGATGCGAAAGACAGACCAGCCCATCAGCAGCCCATGCAAAAAACCTGATATCTCTAGCTTAAACTGACGGATTTTGATGGTGATTTTTTTTATTATGTTACTTAGATTGACGCACAGGTGCAACAATAGACTCTTAAGGGTAATGTTATTACCAATTGGAACAAATGCACTTTATGTACAAATGTATTGTTTTTCTTAGATTTAGATTTCAGCAAGAATTTTACCAAATCTACAGCATTATCCCGGCACCAGAGTTGCCAGCTTAATACTAATTGTGCTTTACAACAGAGATACTGTATATATTTCACAGTACTATTTTCCTTACTGTAAAACATTACACTATCCCTGTAAATGTACAGCGAGGATGCTGTAATATAGCTTAACAGTAAGGAGAATAGTACTGTAAAATATATTACATCATCTATGCTGTAAAAGAAAACTACAGTATTAAGCTGGCAACTCTGCTGCCAGTATAATGCTGTACATTTACAGGGAAAAGTTTTTCAGTGTAGCACTTGATGTGCACCGGAATGGCATGTGTTTCCCTTTCTAAAGTAGGTCTTAAATCCTCGCAAAAATCCTATAAGATTGGTTTTGGGAAACAATATCTGATGAGCCAATAAAAAGAAACACCTGTCTCTAAAAATGTACTCTACTCAAATCTTCGAACAGAGCAAAATCAACCATCTCTCATTTGATTTCCAATGTAATAGTATTTCAACAATGGTTTCACTTTCACATGTGCCTCTAATTTAAGAAATGACTGTACTTTATATGGATTTTTATCGTAACATATGCACTGATGTGGTCAAATTATATGATATAGCCTGTCAAGATATGTTGCACGAATTCACAATGGAAATACAATGAAATTGATTTTTTAAAACAATTATTACTCTCACAATTTCAGACATTTTCTAAATTGTACCCATTCACTAGGCTACGCTTGACAAGCAGTTCCCTTATTCCACCACTTGTGCGTACTCATGGTCATGGCTGTGCGTAAATTTACACACACTCTCAAGCATTTCCACGCATGGTTTATGCACAGATTTGTGCCTATGCATGAGTGATAAATGAGGCCCCAGGATTCTAATAGGGCTTACTTAGTTTGAACCTTGCGTTTATTAAAAGCAGTATGCCATGCTGTATCTATTGTGGCGTACCGCTGACAAGCCACCAGGGGGAGACTCGTCGAGGCCTGGTGACAGACGGAGTCTACATCACGCGACGGCTCCTCCGCCCAGGACTAATTGGGGTTGATTGAGGCTGGTGAGTAATCAAGGGGCTGATAGCTCACCAGCCGTACTGGGCCCATAAAGCTGCCAGGAGGGCAGCAAACAGGAGGGTTGGGGGGTAGTGAGAGGTTGCTACCGGACTGACGTCCTCACGGTCTGATAGAACCGAGGGGCTTGGTGTTCTACCCCAGAGGAGATAGCATTCCCCGGAGCCCAAAAGGCGGTAACCTGGAAGAGGTTTCCTGGAGGAGACCTGTTTATTTTCTTTTTCTTTATTTTTTTAAATAAACACCCTTGAAACGGAGGTATCACACGTGTGTCTGATCTGGGTAAACGTCTTGATGAAATCCCCTGGTCTGCCGCACTATCAATATCTTCATATTAATCTTCAACTATTTTTGTAAAAGCATAATGTTAAATAGCATTGCTGATTGGTTTAGTAGTCTAGAACTGGTGCCTGAAAGTACAGTATATTTGGGGTATGTGTTATGTTGTGTCAATCAAATAATAAATAAGATCAATCTTCATTTACATCCTTAGATCATATTGCCGGTTCTCCTGAGTGCAGATTTTATGTGGTTCCAGATGCTCATATTACAGCCAGCGTGTCAGCTGTCACTGTCCCACACAGGCTGCATCCCAAATGTAACCCTATTCCTTTTATAGTGCACTATTTCTGACCAGCATGGTCCATAAGGCTCAGGTCAAAAATAGTGCACTATATAGGGAATAGGGTGCCATTTGGGAGGCATACACAGTCACAGGGCTGGCTTCTGTTTCACGTCAGCACTAAACCAGCTCTGTCCTGTCCTGTGTGATGATGACCTTGATCTTACAAAAGCAGAACCTGCTCTGGCTTTCTTCAGACCCAACCACAGAGAGGGAGATAATTAAATAACAGATCCCTTATGGCGCGTCAAGACCACAGTGGCCTGGCTAACAGTGCTAATGAAGGACACCGCATGGCCAGGGAGTGTCCTCTTCCCTTCTGACGGCCGCCAATCGATGCGTGATGAAGATGTGGCCCTGGTCAAAAGTAGTGCAATTAATAGGGAATAGGGTGCCATTAGGGACACGGACTGGGACTCTGGGGGATGGGGGTAGGAGGGCCATCCATTTCCACGATGAGGCTGAATGCTCTCAGTCCCATCCCTTGCCCCTCTCCCTGGGCCATTAGGGCTGGCGGGATCAATGTGACCAGGCAGGGCCAGCCAGGGAGGAGTCCATCCATCATGTCAGCCGCCACACACCCATGATGTCCCCTCTGGAGCTGGCCCCGTGAACCTGCCCTGACCCCACACCACACATGTAATTACACTCAGTCTCTCTCTGACTCCTCATCTCACACTGCATTCATTAAGGACATTCATATTTTGAAGACAACAGAGGTCACTGTTGTTGTTGTTGTAAGTTGTTGATTGTCATCTGGTAAACAAAGGAAATGTAACTGATCGAAGGTGAACTGATGAGAGGGAATTATAATCATATGCTTGCTAGAGAATTGGTGTTTCTCTGTCTTACTGTAGTTCTGTTCTGCCACATGCAGCACAGCTCATACTATATCTGTATTTAATGACTTTGATCCTCTGATGGGTAACATGGAATGGCGTACATATACAATGATTAGAGTGCTTGGTTTCCTCTCAACTCCCTACAGGCCCTTGTAAAAATCAGCAGCGTTCAGGATTAGAATCAGGCATATCTGCAGGGCTACATCAGATTAGAAATCGAGCACCACATTCACTTGCAGTGTACATAGAGTGGATCAGAGGAGGAGTGATATGATTGTGAAACATGATTGGTTGATAAGCTCCCCCCCCCCCCCCCCCCCACAGCACCTCTACACTCTTAGAAAAAAGGGTTCCAAAAGGGTTCTTTGCGGAGGGATAGGGTTCTACCAATAAATGTTTTGATCAGAAGAACAAGGGTTCTTTGTAAGGCAAACGGTTCTACTTAGAACCTTTAATATCATAAGAACATTTTTTGGAAGAAAGGGTTCTTTGATTCTTTGGAAGGAAAGAAGGATTCTTTGGAAGGCAAGAAGGGTTCTACATAGAACCATATAATATTTCCCAGCATGCTCTATTGCATGATGATTTTCTGAATTTTTTGTTTGACTGTAATATCTATGTTTTTGCATTGCTTGGTTGATTCATGCTACACAAAGAGAAATAACATACAGTTTTTTAACTAATCCAATCTGTTAGTAATTTGATTTCTTGCACCATTACTGAGATGGTTGTTCCAGTTTAGATGATTGAGCTAGGTATTCTCAGTATTCAATATTCCCTACCCTGGCAGTCATTCTGAATGCAGGTTGCAGGTGATTAACAATTCCACTTGTTGGATATCCTAACTCCTGCTGGAATCCAATAGGAACACTTTGCAAACCAGCATAATGTGACTTGCAGGCATGATGTGGCCTGTAAACCAGGAGATTCCTAACACCACTGTGTTAGGGTATAATTAGGCCCTCAAATAAAGGCGTTATGATATATGTAATGTATTGTCGTAAATTATTACATTTGAAAGGCTAATAAGGCTGGTAGAACCCTTCACAGACAGTTCTAGGAAGAACCTTTAGATGATTAAATGGTTCTTGGTAGAACCCTTCATAGAGGGTTCTAGGCAGAACCCTTCATAGAGGCTTCTAGTTAAAACCATATACAGGGGGTTCTTTGAAGAACCCTACATAGAAGGTTCTAGATAGAAACCTCTGCAAAGGGTTCTACACAGCACCAAAAAGCGTTCCCCTATGGGGACAATCTGAAGAACCCTGTATGATTGTACTTAGCACCTTTTTTTCTAAGAGTGTAATGTCACCAGCACCTCTGATCTCATCTAGATTGCTACCTGGGATTGGAAAAGATTTTGTGTAAAAAGGATGCAAGATGGACATTCATGTCCGAATCCAATTTCTATACGACACAACCTTGACCATTGCAAGCTCATTTAATCGGCAGTGTTCTTTTTTTCATCCCATCAAAAACATCCCTTTTACCAGGGCGGTAGTAGAATACAAGAAAATGCAATACATCATGTAGACTAGCTGCTTATTATTTACAAAACACTTGTCAATTTCTATCATGAAACACTCCTGGAAATACCTAAAGAATTTACTCCTTCAATTTGGCCGGCACATTAGGTGCTCTGAGAAATAGCCTTCCTGTGCCTTTTTTCCTGTGATCAGGAAATGCCACCATTTGGATGGTGACAGTGTGAGTCTGATTGTCTCTCCTCCCTGGGCAATTGCCTCAGACGCACGGTGACATTTGCAGATAAGACTTTAAATGATTGATTGATCTGCAGGAAAATGGGCAGAATGTGATTTCTGAGAATTAATCAGGGAGTTAACTAATTGGAGCAGACAAATAAACCATCCGCCAGACAAGTTTTGGCTCTTGATGCTGAGGAGGTAACTGTTGATTCCACCTGGAGGTTACACTGCATCTTTTGAATATGCTAATTCAAATAGTTTCATTTTAGAACTGGCAGAAATAATAATAATTGAGGATCAAAATAGTTTATTTTGTAAAGCTAGACCTACAGTATGTATTTAAATCCTATGAGCAAGCATCGCAACTCTGGCCTAATTTTAATCCCAATGTTTTATATTTATGTTCTTTTTAAAAGCGAACAATTAAAAAAAGATTTAGATGACCATAACAATTTCCATCTTTACACCATGAAAGGGGATTTTCACTTCAATACTGTTTTATTGTCTCTCAAATAGATTTTTTGATATGGAGGCTTTATAATGCTGACGCAAGACATGTAAGTCATAGAGCTGAATTAGACTCTGTATTGAGTTCCAAATGCTTTCCGTTTCACTCCTCTATACTGTTATTCTGTCACAGTCAATCATAGACACCTGCAGACATAGGAGAGGAGAGGAGATGCACAGGGCGAGTAACTCCGAGCTTGTCTCTATGAATAAGGGAATTAACGCCATACACATTGTGCCTTCAGGAAGTATTCATACCCCTTGACTTTTTCCACATTTTGTTGTGTTACAACCTGAATTTAAAATGGATTAAATTGAGATTTTTTTGTCACTGGCCTACACACAATACCTCACAATGTCTAAATGGGATTATATTTGTCGATTTTTTTTACAAATTAATAAAACATGAAAAGCAGAAATGTGACCGACCAGCTCGATATGGTCTTATGTAGCAAAATTTGAAATGGTGTTTTTTACATTGGATAAAAGTAGAGACTAGAGCTAGACAATGGTATATCATACACTACAGTTGAGGAACAATGGGAAAGTAATTCTGCTTTAACCTCACTTTTGAGAAAATGGCCCTTGAATGTTTTGGATCTACTGGAGAGCTCTTCTTTGTCTACACCCATTCAGCATCGTTCACACCCTTTTAAGCTTTAGCCTGTCCCATCTCTTTAAGGATTCACATGTGAGGATATGTACTAAACAACCAAAGATTTCAAGACTACAGGCTTGCTTATACAATGGGTGTGTTCGTAAATTTAATCTGGAGTGCCAGAGTGTGCTCTGGGTGTTTGTAAACTCAGAGCGTTGTCAGATTGGCCGTTCGTAAATTCAGAGCGCACACTGGACACCTTGGCCGAAAAGTAGGGTTGAGCCAAGCATTCTGATCTAACAGCAGTCAAGCACCCAAGCTAACTGGCTAACGTTGGCTAGCTAGCTAGCTACTTCCAGACACAAATGAGAGAACAGCTCACTCTGACCATTTTACTCGCCCTAGCAGAGCTGGTTAGGCTGTTTTTATGTTATCCAGAGCATTGGTGCTGCTGGCAACAATTTAATTATGCTTTTTTGCCAACGTTTACTGACACCGGCCATATTCAACTGGTGTTGAGCATTTGTAAATTTGTTAGTTATTTTGTGCTCTGGCACACTCAGACGAGAGTGCTCTGAAAATCGGAGTAGCTACATCTATCGACAGTTGTCGCAGTGACATCATAAACATTATATTGAAATAGTTACTTGTATTGTGGATTATTTTGTTTAGACATGTAGCTAGCTAGCTAAACAATGAACCACAATCCCAACTCATAATGTTACTGCCTTGCATGAATCTGCAGGTAGCTAACCAACCAGGTTCAATGTTAGCTAGCTAACATTAAGCTATAACTAGCAATGCAAATGGCTCTGAGATACGAATAATATTACTACACAGATCATACACGTAACGTTAGCTAGCTAGCCAGCCAGCTAACATTAGCTAGCTAGCTAACAGTACACTTTAACTTGAAAAGAAAACAACTTTCTGACAAAATTTGAAACTTTTAATATCTGAAAATGTAGCTTGCTAGAGTCTCTTACCCATATACATGGATGGATGCTTCTCCCTCTCTGTCACGGATGCCATGGTTGCCCTTAGTTTGAAGATGTAATCCGGAGCGTTCTGTGTGTTCTCTGTTCGACTCCGTCTGCATATTTGCAATCAAACGCCAGAATTTTCTCCATCTCCTTAGCTATCATATTCTAATTCAACTGATTTCAAAACTCGGTCCTCCAGAAAGTGGAGAGCAACACTTATGCAGTTCTACTATGTAATATCTTTCAGAAAAGTCACTTTAGAAAGGATTACCTACACATACTGACCAGGTCATATTATAGACAGAAGCGTGCTACATGGCAGACCAATCCGAACTCATCTCTCGGCATGTCCAGCCCACTCATTATCTCAGCCAATCATGGCTAGCGGGAAGGTTGCTGTCTTTTTCCATGGCTAAACCAACTAGGCTCATAATTTAACAATTGTATTCGTATTTACAGATGGCATACAAGTTATTAAGGCACATGAAAGTTCACATGTTCCAGAAGGCATTTCTGCCAGAAAACACATTTTGATAAAAAAAAAAAAGTTTATGTTCAAATGGCGCTCCTGTGAAGTAGTGACGCGCAACATACACATAGTTTCCTGAAACAAGTCACAAATGTCTTGAGTCAATAACTATTCGACCTCTTTGTTATGGCAAGCCTATATAAGTTCAGGAGTAAAAATGTGCTTAACAAGTCACATAATAAATTGCATGGACTCACTCTGTGTGCAATAGTGTTCAACACGATTTTTGAATGATTACCTAATCTCTGTACCCCACACATACAATTACCTGTAAGATCCCTCAGTAGAGCAGTGAATTTCAAACACAGATTCAACCACAAAGACCAGGGAGGATTTACAATGCCTTGCAAAGAAGGGCAACTATTGGTAGATGGGTAAACTTTTATTTTTTAAAGCAGACACTGAATATCCCTTTGAGCATGGTGAAGTTATTAATTACACTTTGGATGGTGTATCAACACACCCAGTCACTACAAAGATACAGGCATTCTTCCTATCTCCGTTCCCAGAGAGGAAGGAAACCACTCAGGGATTTCACCATGAGGGCATGGTGAGTTTAATGGCTGTGATAGGAGAAAACTGAGGATGTCTCAACAACATTGTAGTTACTCCATAATACTAACCTAAATGACAGAGTGAAAAGAAGGAAGCCTGTACAGAATACAAATATTCCAAAACATGTTTCCGGATTGTAATAAGGCACTAAAGTAAAAATGTGGCAAAGAAATTGACTTTATGTCCTGAATATAAAGCGTTATGATTGGGACAAATACAACACAACACATCACTGAGTACCACTCTTCATATTTTCAAGCATGGTGGTGGCTGCATCATGTTATGGGTATGCTTGTCATTGGCAAGCACTAGGGAGTTTTTTAGGATCAAAGAAAGTCTGAATATAGCACAGGCAAAATCGTAGAGGAAATCCTTGTTCAGTCTGCTTTCCAACAGACACTGGGAGACAAATTCACCTTTCAGCAGGATAATAACCTAAAATACTGGAGGCCAAATATACACTGGAGTTGCTTAACAAGACGACGTTGAATGTTCCTGAATGGCGTAGTTACAGTTTTTACTTAAATTGGCTTGATAATCTATGGCAAGACTTGACAATGGCTGTGTAGCAATGATCAACAACCAACTTGAAAGAGCTTGAAGAATTGTACAAATAAAAATGTGCAAATATTGTACAATCCAGGTGTGCAAAGCGCTTAGCGATTTACCCAGAATGACTCACAGCTATAATCGCTGACAAAGACGATTCTAACATTTATTGACTCAGGGGTGTGAACACTTATGTAAATGAGATATTTCTGTATTTCATTTTCAATATATTAGCAAAAAATTCTAAAAACATGTTTTTATTTTGCCATTATGGGGTATTGTGTGTAGATCGGTGAATTCAGGCTGTAACACAACAAAACGTAGAATAAGTCAAGGGGTATTGTAGAAAAGGCTATCATTTGTTTGACACTTTTGAGGTAACTGTCCCTTTAATTGCACTTTTTAGTTAACTAATAATTGCAGGCCATCGAGATGTACAGAGAGCAAAATGTATCAGTCCACAATGGCACTACCCTTGTCCTCTAACCGGGACACCTGCACCTGTATCAGCTCCTACCTTCACCCAGTGCATTTAAAATAGGCAACCTGCCTTAACAAGTGGTCCTTTGAGCCGGATATGGAGTGGGATACAGGTGTTCCCATGGATGGGGACCTCATTTCCTCCACCCTCACTGGCGAACCTCAGCCTGACTCCGCCATAGCTGGGATCGGCACATATGAGATGCAAGAAAGTGGAACCTTCACTGTCTCACAGCCAAGTTCAACAAGTGCACATCCAGCAGGAGCTAAAGAAGAGCCTGTTTTGGGTGGAAAAATCCAGAGGGGGAAACAGCCCCCAGCCCATTTGAGAGACAATGAGGTTTTCTCCCACATAACCCTATCTCAGAAGAGATGATCCACACAACCAAAGCAGCTATCTGTGGCAGCTTACCTGGCTCTATATTCTCCATCCAAGGCCTTTTCTTCAGAGCCTATGGAGGCCCTAACACAAGAATGCCTGCCATTGACCAGTCTCTGGACAACTCACAGAGGATGTACACGAGGGGATCAGAGTGACATTCTGTTGAATCTCTCAGATCCACAAAATCATCTTATTCAGTGAGAACAGAGGGTTGAATATTTTCCAGGTATTTTACAAATGTCCCATCCCGAGAATAAATCCCTCTCTCCCAGGTAACCCAGTATTTCACGTCAAAACCGGAAGTGTAATTCAAAAGCATTACAAAGCATATAAATACTGTATGTCTGGATTTGATTAGAGCTTTGATCAGCAATAAAATGCTAACCTGATGCTACCTGAGCCTGATGAGCCATATCTGAAATATATTTTATGAGCCCTACATTAACGACACTTAATGAGCCCAAGGCCAAAAACGCCCAAATGATTGTGTCGTTATCCAACACATATAGGCTATATGATATAGGCTACTGCACATTACTGTGAAGGAACATTTTATGTTTGTGCTTTTCTAATAACCAATTCGACTGGGTTCATGCAAGTGACTGATTGATCGTGTCTGGGAGGAATCCTCACAACCAGTATAAGCAATTTGGCAGTACGCCCAGAACATTGTTTTGAGAACCGAAAGGGGTGTCTCAGTTTCAAGGTCTCAGCTTGGAGAGAAGAAGCCTCGTGAGGTATTGGTCGGTCACATGCATGAACCAAACGTTAATTAATTAATTATGAATAATGATTAAGCTAAATCATGCAAATATAACTTGTCTTTGTAAGCAGTATATACAGTTGAAGTCGGAAGTTTACATAAACCTTAGCCAAATACATTCAAACTCGGTTTTTCACAATTCCTGACATTTCATCCTAGTAACAATTCCCTGTCTTAGGTCAGTTAGGATCACCACTTTATTTTAAGAATGTGAAATGTCAGAATAATAGAGAGAATGATTTATTTCAGCTTTTCTTTCTTTCATCACATTTCCAGTGGGTCAGAAGTTTACATACACTCAATTAGTATTTGGTAGCATTGCCTTTAAATTGCTTAACTTGGGTCAAACGTTTTGGGTAGCCTTCCACTAGCTTCCCACAATAAGTTGGGTGAATTTTGGCCCATTCCTCCTGACAGAGCTGGTGTAACTGAATCAGGTTTGTTGGCCTCCTTGCTCGCACACGCTTTTTCAGTTCTGCCAACACATTTTCTATAGGATTGAGGTCAGGGCTTTGTGATGGCCACTCCAATACCTTGACTTTGTTGTCCTTAAGCCATTTTGCCACAACTTTGGAAGTATGCTTGGGGTCATTGTCCATTAGGAAGACCCATTTGCGACCAAGCTTTAACTTCCTGACTGATGTCTTGAGATGTTGCTTCAATATATCCACATAATTTTCTGTCGTCATGATGCCATCTATTTAGTGAAGTGCACCAGTCCCTCCTGCAGCAAAGCACCCTCACAGCATGATGCTGCCACCCCCGTGCTTCACGGTTGGGATGGTGTTCTTCGGCTTGCAAGCATTCCCCTTTTTCCTCCAAACATAACGATGGTCATTATGGCCAAACAGTTCTATTTTTTTTCATCAGACCAGAGGACATTTCTCCAAAAAGTACGATCTTTGTCACCATGTGCAGTTGCACACCGTAGTCTGGCTTTTTTATGTCGGTTTTGGAGCAGTGGCTTCTTCCTTGCTGAGCGGCCTTTCAGGTCATGTTGATATAGGACTCGTTTTACTGTGGATATAGATACCTTTGTACCTGTTTCCTCCAGCATCTTCACAAGGTCCTTTGCTGTTGTTCTGGGATTGATTTGCACTTTTTGCACCAAAGTCTGTTCATCTTTAGGAGACAGAATGTGTCTCCTTCCTGAGCGGTATGACGGCTGTGTGGTACCATGGTGTTTATACATGCGTATTATTGTTTGTACAGATGAATGTGGTACCTTCAGGCGTTTGGAAATTGCTCCCAAGGATGAACCAGACTTGTGGAGGTCTAAAAAAAAAATCTGAGGTCTTGGCTGATTTCTTTTGATTCTCCCATGATGTCAAGCAAAGAGGCACTGAGTTTTAAGGTAGGCCTTGAAATACATCCACAGGTACACCTCCAATTGACTCAAATGATGTCAATTAGCCTATCAGAAGCTTCTAAAGCCATGATCATTTTCTGGAATTTTCCAAGCTGTTTAAAGGCACAGTCAACTAAGTGTATGTAAACTTCTGACCCACTGGAATTGTGATACAGTGAATTATAAGTGAAATAATCTGTCTGTAAACAATTGTTGGAAAAATTAGTTGTGTCATGCACAAAGTACATGTCCTAACCGACTTGCCAAAACTATAGTTTGTTAACAAGACATTTGTGGAGTGGTTGAAAAATGAGTTTTAATGACTCCAACCTAAGTGTAAACAAACTTCCGACTTCAACTGTAAGATAACTAACAGGACTGCCCCGGCGGAGCTCCTGGCAGACATATACTACTTGGTGCATTAGGTTTGTTGGAACCTCTCCAGCTTGCTGATAATAAAGAATGATTCCTTTAAGATTGACTTCAGGTGACCCTGGTGGCAATTTCCAAGACATTACGCAACACAGAAAAACATAAAAACCCATAGATGTAGCTAGCTATATGCTTTCTTGGGTAAATAAATGAAACCGGCTCCAGTAGCCTAATCTTTTTGAATGTGAACTGTATTACTGTACTGTATTGTATTATACTGTATTATATGGACTGGAATTACTCACATAGTTGAAACCATGATAAAGCAGAAGAGAACATGCGATTCTGGTGCAGCACATGAGGCCCACAAAGGTACAAGTATAGGCTAGCAAATTTGATTTTAATTTTGAAATATAATAGGGGCTATTTGTATAGGCTAATTAGTAGGCTAACACATATAAACTCAGCAAAAAAAGAAATGTCCTCTCACTGTCAACTGCGTTTTTATTTTCAGCAAACTTAACATGTGTAAATATTTGTATGAACATAACAAGATTCAACAACTGAGACATAAACTGAACAAGTTCCACAGACATGTGACTAACAGAAATTGAATAATGTGTCCCTGAACAAAGGGGGGGTCAAAATCAAAAGTAACAGTCAGTATCTGGTGTGGCCACCAGCTGCATTAAAGTACGGCAGTGCATCTCCTCCTCATGGACTGCACCAGATTTGCCAGTTCTTGCTGTGAGATGTTACCCCACTCTTCCACCAAGGCACCTGCAAGTTCCCTGACATTTCTGGGGGGAATGGCCCTAGCCCTCACCCTCCGATCCAACAGGTCCCAGACGTGCTCAATGGGATTGAGATCCGGGCTCTTCGCTGGCCATGGCAGAACACTGACATTCCTGTCTTGCAGGAAATCACGCACAGAACGAGCAGTATGGCTGGTGGCATTGTCATGCTGGAGGGTCATGTCAGGATGAGCCTGCAGGAAGGGTACCACATGAGGGAGGAGGATGTCTTCCCTGTACAGCACAGCGTTGAGATTGCCTGCAATGACAACAAGCTCAGTCCAATGATGCTGTGACACACCGCCCCAGACCATGACGGACCCTCCACCTCCAAATCGATCCCGCTCCAGAGTACAGGCCTCGGTGTAACACTCATTCCTTCGACGATAAACGCGAATCCGACCATCACCCCTGGTGAGACAAAACCGCGAGTCGTCAGTGAAGAGCACTTTTTGCCAGTCCTGTCTGGTCCAGCGACGGTGGGTTTGTGCCCATAGGCAACGTTATTGCCGGTGATGTCTGGTGAGGACCTGCCTTACAACAGGCCTACAAGCCCTCAGTCCAGCCTCTCTCAGCCTATTGCGGACAGTCTGAGCACTGATGGAGGGATTGTGCGTTCCGTGTGTAACTCGGGGAGTTGTTGTTGCCATCCTGTACCTGTCCCGCAGGTGTGATGTTCGGATGTACCGATCCTGTGCTGGTGTTGTTACACGTGGTCTGCCACTGCGAGGACGATCAGCTGTCCGTCCTGTCTCCCTGTAGCGCTGTCTTAGGTGTCTCACAGTACGAACATTGCAATTTATTGCCCTGGCCACATCTGCAGTCCTCATGCCTCCTTGCAGCACGCCTAAGGCACGTTCACGCAGATGAGCAGGGACCCTGGGCATCTTTCTTTTGGTGTTTTTCAGAGTCAGTAGAAAGGCCTCTTTAGTGTCCTAAGTTAACTGTGACCTTAATTGCCTTAACGACCGTTCCACAGGTGCATGTTCATTAATTGTTTATGGTTCATTGAACAAGCATGGGAAACAGTGTTTAAACCCTTTACAATTAAGATCTGTGAAGTTATTTGGATTTTTACGAATTATCTTTTTTTGCTGAGTTTATATACCTTTCATAATATTTCCCCTAATGTTATTAGCCTACCTCCTCTTTCTCTCTCTATTGTTGCTTAATTCCTTCCTCACTTTCAACAGTTAAATTAAATATGTTCTGTTGTCCTTATCTTAATCATTCTAATGTCATCGTTGAATAATAGGACTAGAATTAGATGCAGAAGGCTTTCCTTCACAAAGATTGAATGGTTATGGGTCTGAATAAATAACTGCTATAGCCTACCGCCATCGCTCATTTGCTCTTCTTTCAAACTACCCATTTGTTCTGTATTTAACATTAAGCAAAAAAGAGCTTGCGTCCCTCTTTGAATAGTCTATTGGTAAAAACAATTATAAAAACAGAATGTCCAGCAAGCTATTCTAGTCTAGCTTTTCCTGCATGGGACTCCAAGCATTTTCTAAGGCGAGGCCAGCGGAGCACAGTTGCTTGCATATTGCGCAAGAGACAGAGCCTGTAAGTTAGAAGCTTATTATGCATAACCCATCATTAATTCGCTAAATGTAAGGCTAATACTGCATTGAATGTATTACCAGATAAAGGCAGACTAGAACATCTATATATTGGGCTATATATCAATCTAGAACATGATTATCTGTTTTGGATGCAATTTGAATGGAGTTGATGGAGAGAGAGAAAGACTGTGAGGGAGTGCTCGCGCGTGCACTGATTTAAAACAATGACCTTGGAGGCTGTTGTAAAACTCTGCAGCTGCAATAAAAATAAAACATATTTACAATTAAAAAACAAGGTGACCCCCGAAAGCCAGATGGGTAAATTAGACGCGCATTCTGTCTTTATATTACTGTAGCATAGGCTATGCTGCAGCAAATGTAGGCCTACCAATCACCATAATGAGGTGATAGGTCTACATGCATTGTGAACTGTGCTCCATACTGAGATGGGCTGTCTGTCCCCACCCTGAGCGTTGATTCATCATGCAGAGGCTGTAGAGAAGCCAGATTTAGACATCGCATATAATTGAAAAGTTCCATTTCACGCTATGCTGTTCATATAAATAATGTATTAAAATTTACCGGTTTCTTGCAGTTATTTATCCCAGGAAAAGGGAGTGGTTTTGGGTGGTAAATCACGGTAAATCTCAGTAACCGGGTTCCCGCCATTCAACCCTAGTGGGAGTGGATGGAGTAGAGTCCCATCAGAGGACCTGAGTGACTCACAAGCTGCTGCTCTCCGGAAGCGTATGATGCGCCTTAAACTAGAGGACGTCAAACACCAAATGATAGAGGACACTCAAGCTGACAAGGAGTATAGGCGCTTGGACACCCAAACACGACAAGCCTCAGAAGCACGTGAAACCATAGTCAAACAGCTAGAAAGACAGCGATGTCTACATCAAGCTGAAACGGATCTGGAGGAGGCTCAGATGATAGCAACCTTAGAAAGGAACCAACAGAAAAGTGGTGAATCTGACCCTGAGTGACAACAACAAACGGTTGAGCCTTACCCACACCATAGAGCTCATTGCCCTCTTCAACAGCGGGAGGAGGGGCCTACAGGAGCAGGCATATCACCACAACCTGTCATGTTGTCATTCTCCTCTCAATTAATCAATCAATAAAATGTATTTATAAAGACCTTTTTACATCAGCAGATGTCACAAAGTGCTTAACAGAAACCCAGCCTAAAACCCCAGACAGCAAGCAATGCAGATGTAGAAGCACGTTTCGAATCCTCTGCCAGTGAAGAGTCAGAATGTGGAGTTGCAGGTTCAAGATTGAGATCAGGATCAGGATGAGTTGGAGGTTCAAGATCTGGATGGAGCGCAGGATCAGTCACCATCACCACAATCTCCCTCACCATCACCTTATAGGCCTCTTCCTACACTGGCCCGAAACCACCTCCTCGTCCACAGACTAGTGGGGTTCAAACCCAAACCCCACCTTCTCTTACGCCATGCCCTGCTCCAAAACCTCCTCAGCTTCCGCAGACCATTGGGGTCCAAACTCAAACCCCACCTCAGCCGGTGCTTCCAAGCAAGGTTCCGGACTCATCTCAGACTCCAATGATAACCAGTGGGGTCCAAATTGGTGACCTACCCTGCTTAGCTGGGTTCGAAACCCACATCAACCTTCTGGGCCACGCCCACCAGAAGAAGGCCAGGGGGCCCAGTCTGGCCCTAGCTCTGATCCACCAGCACAGCTATCCTCCCGGCCTTCCACTCAGCAACTGACAGAGGTGGAGCACCCTGACCCCTTTCTCTCACTATCACTGCCACAGCCAGACAATGGGGCCAACATGATGGAGCTCCTTGTTGCCTACGCTGATGGTATACCAAGACCTAAGTTGCCTTATTTCAAAAGTGGGAAAGAGAGCGATTTCATCCTCTTGAAGATGGTCCTAGACAGCCTCCTAGGTAACCATGGTCACCTCTCAGAGCAGTACAAGGTTCAAGTGCTCCTGGATCATCTGAAACTGCCAAGTGCACAGAAACTGGCGAAGTTATACATGTACAACACCAGGCCATACACCTCACCTTCTCTTACGCCATGCCCTGCTCCAAAACCTCCTCAGCATCCGCAGACCATTGGGGTCCAAACTCAAACCCCACCTCAGCCGGTGCTTCCAAGCAAGGTTCCGGACTCATCTCAGACTCCAATGATAACCAGTGGGGTCCAAATTGGTGACCTACCCTGCTTAGCTGGGTTCGAAAGCCACATCAACCTTCTGGGCCACGCCCACCAGAAGAAGGCCAGCCCACCAGAAGTGGTCCTTTGTAGCTCAACTGGTAGAGCACGGCGCTTGTAACGCCAAGGTAGTGGGTTCGATCCCCGGGACCACCCATACACAAAAATGTATGCACGCATGACTGTAAGTCGCTTTGGATAAAAGCGTCTGCTAAATGGCATATTATTATTATTATTATTACCTCAGCTCTCAATGCCCTGAATGCCAAGTATGGACAGCCCCATCAGCTCATGCAGAGTGAAATTGGCAACATCCTCAATGTGTTACATGTGAGGGTAGAAGATGACACAGCCTTCCAAGAATTCACTCTCTCCATCCAATCCTTGATAGGCATGCTGTGGACATTGGAAGGTGACCAGGGCACTGTGCTCAAGTGTGGTTCACATGTGGACAGGTTGCTGGGTAAACTGCCACCTGCATACCGTGAGGGGTTTCAGTGCCCTGGTGGGTCAGAGTACCTGCTACACCACCTCGTTGAGCAACACAGCGGCAAATGCAGACTAGTGTTCAACTGCTCTTATCAGCACAACGGTCAGATCTTGAATGAATGCCTGCTACCAGGACCAACCCTTGGCCCTTCCCTGATCAGAGTGCTCCTCAGGTTAAGGCAACACACAGTGGCTATAAGCCACGATATCAAATACATGTTTCACCAGGTTTCCCTTCTCCCCTCCGACAGGTCACTCCTCAGGTTCATTTGGAGGGTTTTCGACCGAGAAGCAGAGCCCAGCACCTATGAATGACAGATCCTACCCTTTGAAACGATGTATAGTCCCTGCTGTGCCA
Source organism: Coregonus lavaretus (assembly GCF_964263955.1). Lineage (NCBI taxonomy): Eukaryota > Metazoa > Chordata > Actinopteri > Salmoniformes > Salmonidae > Coregonus > Coregonus lavaretus. Next base: position 27,251,440 of record NC_140018.1, read on the forward strand.
TCTATGCCCTCCAGAGACATGCTCGGGACCACTACGATGGCAACACGGATGTTCAGGAGTTGGTCAAGCACGCCTTCTATGTTGACAACTGTCTTCAAAGTCTACCCAAGAAGACAGAAGCAAGGACATTGGTGGACAGGCTGCGCTGCTGCCTCTTAGCTGGGGGGTTCGAGGTCAGGTAATGGGTTAGTAACATACCCTCTGTTGTGGAACACCTTCTTCCAGAAGCGAGGTCAGAGAGCAGTGAGCTATGGCTCTCCCAGACCACCATTGATCCACAATAACCAACTCTGGGCCTGCACTGGAGCTGTCAGCCAGACACCCTTGGCTACAAACATGGACCTGTTCGGAGAGAAGAAGAACTGACCCTGAGGGTCATTTACAGAGTGCTGGCCAGCCAATATGATCCCTTAGGCTACATCCTCCCTTTCACAACCCGGGCGAAGGTTCTTGTACAGGACCTCTGGTGCATCAAGAGGGGCTGAGATGACCCCATACTGCCTGACTGCCTGATGGACAGATGGAAGACATGTGAAAGTGAGCTCTCAGACCTCTCCACCATAACCATGCCCAGATGCTATGTGCCCCAAAGGGCAGACAATCAGATGGTAGAACGTGAACTGCACAATTTCTGTAACTCATCAGAGCGAGCCTATGGGGCCTTAGCTTATCTCCGTACCCAGGACTCCCAAGGCCACATCTGTCTCCAAACAGTCATCTCACCCTCTCACCTGAGTTAAACCTGGCTCCTAGGGAAGAGGACCCTGCAAGGCCAATTTCTGTGGCGTTCAAACCAACTCCCCCTCCTCCTCAAGGGACAGAGGGGTCAGATCCTCATTGTATTGTTCCGACAGATGGCAAACCGTACCCCCTTCCTCCAACTGCAATTCAGGCACGCCGCCCTCCTCAAGAACCACCACCCATGGTGCTCCATGGGGGGGCAGTACCATTCCCCTTCATCATTTTCCTACCTGAGCAGACCCAGTCACTCCCAAATTGCTCCTCATGGGGCAGCGTGACAGCTCTCTGCCCCAAGCTATCTATGCTGACAGTGATCTTGTTGGTTGACGGCACTGGTGCCATAGCCAATCACGGCTGACAACTTCTGGGCCAACTTCAAAACTTACCTCAGACCGGGGGCCCGTCTGATTCACTTACCTGAGGTCAAGGATAACCCAAATTAAACCAGGCCACTGGGAGAGCCTTTGTGGAGCAATAGCAAAACCAGCAGAGACTGCTTTTGGTGGCAACTGTAGAAAAGGCTCTAATTTTTCAGACACTTTTTAGTTAACTGTCCCTTTAATTGCAGGCATCTCTTAGCCATAGAGATGTATAGAGAGCACACCATATCAGTCCATAATGGTGCTGGCCATGTTATACATTGCTATGCTCTGAGCGCACCTGCCACCCATTCACTTGTTAAATACCTGAGTTACTTTGTCTTTCAGTTCAGTGCCAAACAATCCAGGCAGTTGTAAATAACCTCTCCAGCATTTCTGAAGTGTCCTGTTAGGGTAAAGGAGACGGAGCTGGCAAGAATAAGAAGCTGTCCAGAATGTCTCCTATCCGGAGGTGGCGTTGAGAAGAGTGGAAGAAAGGTGTGAAGTTGAAGAAGTAATGGTAGTAGGAGTAGAAACACAAGATTATGTTCCTTGTCAACAGAGGGATCATGTTGCATGTTAATAAGGTGGACTTTGTAGCGTTTATTAATTTTGTTATCAACTGCACAGCGCAAACGGAGAGGAAATCTGAGAAAATAGGCATCATTGTGAGTGCAGCTGAGCATTTTCTGGGACTCAGGAACTTTTCTACAGAGGCATTACAAGGAATCCTGTCGATGAATGCTTTGTCCTCACAGGCACCTGAGCTTGTGTAGGGATTTGGTTCGAATGTGACCGAAGGAGTGGGTTGGTTGTTTTGATTTATTTTTGTATTATCCCAACAGGTGTAGTCTGCCATAAAACTTTAGCAAGAAGAACCTCTCCAGCATTATCCATTTTATTTCTGATATCTGTGCATCCAATACCCAAATGTAGGTAACCCACAATATTGTCTGCATTGTACTTTATTTTTCATGTTTTAATTTATGTGCATTTAGATGCACTGTTTATTAGTGGTAGAATACATGTCACTGTGTATGGGTAGTAATGTTGGATATGCCTTAATATATTTTGTAAATGCTTTGGAGAGAATTATAATTATGGTTTGGCTACTGGCTCTCTGTGTGACGAGTACTGATTATACGAAGAGGCAGGACGCAGACGCAGGAATTAACAAGGTCAAGGTTTACTTAACAATGACAAAGACAAATAACAAAGAGAGTAAACGACACAAAGCTAAACAATCACACACAACATCATCCAGAACAGTCCAGGGCTAAATAGGGGTGGTGGTGAGATGATGAGGTGCAGGTGCGTTGGAGGTGATTAGGGTGCGTCGGGTTTCCATTCCAGTGTTGACGAGGTGGTGCGCTCAGACCGGTGGCTCAGTAGACCGGCGAATCAGAGCGCCGAAGGGGAGCAACGGGAGGAGACGTGACACTGAGATTGTGTTAAAGTGTATGACAAGGAATATTATTATGTTGTAAAATATCCTAATGTATTTCTTTCTGTTTATTTGTAGCACATAAATCAATGAAATTAAGATGGATTATGTTTGATTGGAGAAAATAAATGGGACCTCAAGCCTCTCTCTCCCTATCCCTATCCTTGTCCTTTAACCAGGGCACCTGTATCATCTCCTACCTTCACCCAGTGCATTTAAAATAGGCAACCTGCCTTAACAGGTATGAATACTTTCTGAAGGCACTGCAAATATGGAGCCCAATTTTTTACAATCCTCTTTCTCCATGCAAACAAGAGCAATTCATTTGGATAACTCTCCCTAAACCTGTCTCATCCATTTGTTTTCCCTTTGAGGAGCAATCACCCCTTGTCTGCTTGTAATTTATGACCACAGTCAAATCCACCATGGTTCTACAGGGATGCTAAGGAAGACCTATACTCTGTGTTATTGTGAAGTGTTATGGTAAATGAGGAAAAATACACTTTTTAATGGGAACAGACAGGTAGTTTTCATGCTGGATTTCCATCCTTATGCCTTTTTTTGAGACACTAAAAAGATTGATTGTTGTGCGTTGCTCACTTGTGCATCCTCGATAAATCATATCCAAAATATGCAAATAGCTTATCAATCCGAACAGTTTTTAGACTGTGCATATCTACAGTTATGTTTTGTCTGGATTTCGGATGACACATTCAGCCTACAATTACCTAAGGACAGGCTGTGTTCATGTACAGTATCACTCCTGTACATTAAAGTGCATTGTCTCATCTGAACCTATATCCAAGTGGAAAAAAAGTTTTAAAATACTTCTGGGCATATTCTTCCATTAGTAATAAGCCATAACTAGTCTATATGCATTAGTGCACCTTAGTTTTAGAACCACATACAGTTGTCTGGAAAGACGAGGGTGAAACATTGTGTACCATCACAAGGAATCCTTACGCAAGGTGCCATATGATGAACACATGAGTGCTGCCCCACAAAGTAGGAGATTTTAAGATAACTTTTCTCCTCTCACAGCCTTGTCCTGTCTGACTAGGATAACTAACACCCTGTTTGGAGAATACCTAATGTTCCAAATTCTCCATGTAGAGAGTTGGACCGAGACTGCATTGGAACCATGACAGTGTTAAGGACAGGGACATTGTCGCACGTCAGATGGTGTCACTCCTTTGCGATGCTCGTCCCTCAACCGATATAAAGACAGTACCACAGAACAATGAGCCAGATATTTCCCCGGATGTAGAAGTGTGAAGCATCCAGTTGGCCTTTCCACTCACTACCAAATATGGGGATGAGAGGAAGCCCAGTGGCCGGCAGTCGGAGGAGATGGCTTTTGGCCGACATTCTACTACACTGAACAAAAATATAAACGCAACATGTAAAGTGTTGGTCCCATGTTTCATAAGCTGAAATAAAAGATCCCAGAAGTGTTCGAAACGCACAACAAGCTTATCTCAAATTTTGTGCAGAAATTTGTTTACATCCCTGTTAGTGAGCATTTCTCCTTTGCCAAGGATAATCCATCCACCTGACAGGAGTGGAATATCAAGAAGCTGATTAAACAGCATGATCATTACACAGGTGCACCTTGTGCTGGGGCCAGTAAAAGGCCACTCTAAAATGTGCAGTTTTGTCACACAACACAATGCCACAGATGTCTCAAGTTTTGAGGGAGCGTGCAATTGACATGTTGACTGCAGGAATGTCCACCAGAGCTGTTGACAGAGAATGTTATGTTCATTTCTCTACCATAAGCTCCCTCCAACGTCGTTTTAGAGAATTTGGCAGTACGTCCAATCGGCCTCACAACCGCAGACCACGTGTATGGCGTTGTGTGGGCAAGCGGTTTGCTGATGTCAATGTTGTGAACATAGTGCCCCATGGTGGGGTTATGGTATGGGCAGGCATAAGCTACGGACAACGAACACAATTGCATTTTATCTATGGCAATTTGAATGCATAGAGAAACCGGGACCAGATCCTGAGGCCCATTGTCGTGCAATTCATCCGCCGCAATCACCTCATGTTTCAGCATGATAACGCACAGCCCCATGTCGCAAGGATCTGTACACAATTCCTGGAAGCTGAAAATGTCCCAGTTCTTCCATGGCCTGCATACTCACCAGACATGTCACCCATTGAGCATGTTTGGGATACTATGGATCAACATGTACGACAGCGTGTTCCAGTTCCCGCCAATATCCAGCAACTTCGCACAGCCATTGAAGAGGAGTGGGACAACATTCCACAGGCCACAATCAACAGCCTGATCAACTCTATGTGAAATCCACAAGGAGTCGCTAGAGCGCGATGAGCCAACTAAAGCCCCCCCCGGCCAAACCCTCCCCTAACCCGGACGATACTGGGCCAATTGTGCGCCGCCCTATGGGAGTCCCAGTCACGGCCGGTTGTGACACAGCCTGGGATCGAACCCGGGTCTGTAGTGACCCCTCAAGCACTGCGATGCAGTGCCTTAGATCGTTGCGCCACTCGGGAGGCCCCCCTTACCTTTTTTTAAGGTATCTGTGACCAACCGATGCATATCTGTATTCCCAGTCATGTGAAATCCATAGATTAGGGCCTAATGAATGTATTTCCATTGACTGATTTCCTTATATGAATTGTAACTTTTATATGAATTGTAAAATCTTTCAAATTGTTGCATGTTGCATTTTTATATTTTTGTTAAGTATATATATTTTTATTATAATTTTCTCATCAATGAAACATTTGATCTCAATACAGTTTTCTGTTCCCAAAACTATACTGAATAAAAAAATAAATGCAACATGTAAAGTGTTCTTCCCATGTTTCATGAGATGAAATAAATTATCCCAGAAATTGTCCATACGCACAAAAAGCTTTTCTCTCAAATTCTGTGCACAAATCAAATTTGTTTACATCCCTGTTAGTGAACATTTCTCCTTTGCCAAGATATTCCATCCACCTGAGAGTTGTGGCATATCAAGAAGCTGATTAAACAGCATGATCATTACAGGTGCACCTTATGCTGGGGACAATAAAAGGCCACTCTAAAATGTGCAGTTTTGTCACACAACACAAAGCTACAGATGTCTCAAGTTTTGAGGGAGCATGCAATTGGCATGCTGACTGCAGGAATCTCCACTAGAGCTGTTGCCAGAGAATTTAATGTTAGTTTTGCCACAATCACATTTTATCGATGGCAATTTGAATGCACAAAAATACCGTGACGAAGTCCTGAGGCCCATCTGTGACCAACAGATGCATATCTGCATTCCCATTCATGTGAAATCCATAGATTAGGGCTTAATGAATTTATTTCAAATGACTGATTTCCTCATATAAACTGTAACACAGTAAAATCTTTGAAATTGTTGCATGTTTTATATTTTTGTTCAGTAGAATCTGTTACAAATAGATTGGGCAAAGTTTTGTAGATTTAAAAAATTGCGTTTAGAAGGAGTGCAAGGGCGAATTGAGTTATTGCACATGCGCACTTCAGAGTAGGCATTCCCTAACGGAAATATGCAAATACATGCTAGAATGCGCCAATATGATCTCACTAGCTCGTGCTTGGCTCTGCCCCCCTCCTTGCTTGTTCTGTCCACTGTTTCTCCAAAAGAAAACCCAGATCAGACTTGTAGGCGATGTCATGGCGACATTGGCTAGCTAAACTTTGACAAATGAAAACGTGTCAGTTTGTCACTTTCATGAGGTTTGAGTAATAACATGTTCAACTAAAGACATTGGCTTGAATCTAGATTGTGCCTTTAACAACTAAGAATTGTTCACTTCTCTCATTGACTTCTCAAACCCCAAACCCTGGCCTGGTCTGCTTGGTCTGTTTCGCAAGCGTTGCCTCTGGGTTTGTCTCTGGGTTTAGAAACTCTGTGACCGATCTGTCTTGTAGGACGTGGAAATAGTATTCAAATTTGCTATTGAGCATCCCCCATTCTAAAATGAATACATAGTTACCAATTTTTTATATCACTGAGCTCTCTAGTGATTTTATAGTTTGCAATTGTGAGAAAATAAAAACAAGCCATCTCCTGCACAGATTCTGTGCAAGGACGTTCTGTGCAAGGACGTTGATCAGCTGTGTAGCTAACTAGTTAGCTAGCTCTTCCGTCACTGACCTAAAAAGCTTGCTTAGCCTGTTTAAATGACCCTGAAGTTGTAGACATGCAGTTAATAAAAATATTTGGACCTACTTTCGAGCTATCCCATTACCCTTTGCGAGATGCAAGACAGATCAACGCGCTATCTGACGTAAGACAATGGGACAGGGACTCTGCTCCCCTACCTCAGGAAAGGGACTGTATTCCAATATGCAACCTTATTACACCTGCTGTAAATATAAGATACTATAACATGGTATTAATTTTAAAAGCCATATGAATTCTTAGTTTCACAAACTGCGCTCTATGGAACAGGATTTTCACAAGGAGTGACATTGAGGTCACAGGGGTCACTGTGGCAGTGACAGCGTCTGCATCCCAACAAATATCAATTTAAACTTCTATAGCACTTTTCATAATAGAAAACGCAAAGTCCTTCACAAGCAGAAACAAACAAGCAATATATCCAATAGAGGCCAAGTCTTTGAATGCCTCTGCAGATGGAGAGGGTCAGTTCATAGCTTGAGCAGAGGCAGCTGGTCAGAGGATGGTAAATTATGGTGATGGAGTCTGCTGATGATCTTCTGGGAACCAGCCTGAGTCTTATAGCCACTGGACTTCTCCTCTTCCACTCTGTGTAGCACCCACTTGGGTGATGCCTCAGCAGCTCTGGGCACCAGAATGCTATCCACACAAAGTTCCGAATAGTAGCCAGTGGTCCTCTCTACGAGCCCTCTGCCTCAGTACTGCTGGATTCCTCTATCTCCCATTCCTTTCACGCTTCAAGCAACTCCTCACATTATGTTTTCAAAAGATCAGGAACTGGCAGCCAGGTGAAATAAAAAAGAAGGAATGGGAGAAGGATTACTGTTATACTATTCCAGGTATTCCTTAAAGAGGTAGGGTTTCAAGTGTCTCCGGAAGGTGGTCAGTGACTCCGCTGTCCTGGCGTCGTGGGGGAGCTTGTTCGTCGTGGGGGAGCTTGTTTACAACAAGAAAAACCAAATGGCACCATATCCCCTATACAGTGCACTACTTTTGACCAGAGCTTGTACACTAGTACACTATATAGGGAATAAGGTGCCATTTGGAACTCATCCAGCTTGTTTGAGGCTCTCGGGCAGCCCTAATCTTTATGCAGAGAACACACCTAGGTGACAGCATTGATTAACTGAATACACACAGGCTGGGATTTCAGCAGGAACGCTGGGGAAACTATTCAACAGTTAGGACTACCTGAAACCTGTTATTATGGAGAGGTATTTAGTATTATTTAATGTCTTGGTTCAGTTATAGCTAGGTTACCCACTCACCAGATATGGAATCTTTAAAGCTGGAATCCTTAAAGCTGGAATCCTTAATGGTGAAATAGACATGTTCGTTTGCGATATTACGACAACAAACACTTTTTTTACCCTTCGGACATCAGTGCACGTGCGATAGAAGGGCACTATGTACTGCAAAAATGTTTTACCATGCTGCGCAACGCTCCTCAGCTCTGCCCGCAACAAAACAATAACAACATTGGTAGGGCGGCCAGTGTCGCTGCTGATTCCATCTTTTATTGCAACAATAACAAAGCATCTACCCACCTCTGTTTTGGTTAAAAGCTGAAGGACGGGCCTCGAGAAATGTAACCACTCTCAATTCATAGATAGGGCTATAGATGCAAGGACTGACCATCCCATGATGTAATTTCTAAAAATAGTTTTATCCATGTTTTGAGGCTATACAGTGTTTGTTTACATTTACTTTGTTTACAAACATTTGAGTAAAACAAGCTTATATTTTGGGTTCGGATGGGGTACAACAGTTAAACTAAGCTCATGAAGCATTTACAGGTTATATTCTAATGGGTATATATAATTAATTTTAGTCCAAAAATGGATGTAGCACCTAAGGATTCTAGCTTTAAACTGATTTCATGTCATAGCAAGGCAATGGCAGAGTTATGAACAGTTCTAAGTACAAAGAGAATTTTAGCACCATCATGTGGTAAGGATGGTAAGTTACACCTTGGAAGAATGAGGTTGAAATGACTTATTGCTTTGCAATATTATAACTTTAAAGAGCAACTGCCTTTAAAAACCAACTAAGCCCTTTGAAAATGGCCCGATACAAGTCAAACAGTCATTCTAGTGTCAAAATTGACTACAAATTGAAAATATGATTAATTTGGTTATAAAGTCAGTCTTCTCTAAAACGGAGTTTGGAACATCCGTGCGTCACAACAGGTAAATGAAGTTTGGGTTTTGATTTGAAGATGTGCATCCGTATGGGATGAAAAGCTGCGTTGATTGCTCTCTATCCAATAGCACAGTGAGACAGACCTGACCAGCAGGCCAACTTTGTTTACATAAGACAACACCTCATACATTTTTTTACTTAAGAAACACTGCACCAAACACCTTAGTTAGATGTAAAATTGCGCAACTAAAACATCCTTTGCAAAAATGTCAAAATGAATTAGATCTCTTGAGTTATCTTAGATTCATTCAGGGGATTTTGAGGAAGTGAAATAGTCTTCCGCTTCTAGTGTCTCATGGGGGATAAACATTAACCAAACGCGGAATCAGTCAGGAAGACTGAAATCGCATATTTTTTTTAATTGTTACTTTTTACACCTTTTTCGTGATATTGGTAGTTCCAGTCTTGTCCCATCGCTGCAACTCCCGTACGGACTCTGGAGAGGCAAAGGTCGAGAGCCATGCGTCCTCCGAAACACGACCCTGCCAAGCCGCACTGCTTCTTGACACACTGCTCTCTTAACCCGGAAGCCAGCCTCACCATACAATTGGCGACCGTGCCACAGGAGTCACTAGAGCGCGATGAGACAAGGCCATCCCGGCCGGCCTAACCCGGACGCTGGGGCAATTATGTGTCGCCTCATGGGTCTCCCGGTCGCGGCCGGCTGCGACACAGCCCGGGATCGAACCCAGATCTGTAGTGACACCTCAAGCACTTAGACCGCTGCGCCACTCGGGAGGCCCGTTGAAATCGCGTTTTTCTAATGAGCAACAGAAAAAACGTGCCAATCGGAGTGTTCAGTGGCTCTTTAAAACAATTTATTAGAAAACAGAATATATCAGAGGATTTAGTGTCTCTTGACCAAAACTGTTGGCAACATGTTATCAAATAATTCAAAATGATAATTAAAATTACTATTCAAAACAAGGGATGGCACACAATGTTACTGTATATTCATATTATGTATACTGAGTGGAGGCCCACCCACTTGGGAGCCAGGCCCAGCCAATCAGAATTAGTTTTTCCCCACAAAAGGGCTTTATTACAGACAGAAATACTCCTCAATTTCATCAGCTGTCCAGGTGGCTGGTCTCAGACGATCCCGAAGGTGAAGAAGCCGGATGTGGAGGTCCTGGTCTGGCGCGGTTACACTTGGTCTGCAGTAGTGAGGTAGGTTGGACGTACTGTCAAATTCTCTAAAACGACATTGGAGGCGGCTTATGGTAGAGAAATAAATATTCAATTATCTGGAAACAGGTCTGGTGGACATTCCTGCAGTCAGCCTGACAATTGCATACTCCCTCAAAACTTGAGACATCTGTGGCATTGTGTTGTGACAAAACTGCACATTTTAGTGGCCTTTTATTGTCCCCAGCACAAGTTGCACCTGTGTAATGACCATGCTGCTTAATCAGCTTCTTGATATGCCACACCTGTCAGGTGGATGGATCATCTTGGCAAAGGAGAAATGCTCACTAACAGGGATGTAAACAAATTTGTGCAGAAAATTTGAGAGAAGCTTTGTGTTTATGGAACATTTCTGGGATATTTTATTTCAGCTCATGAAACATGGGACCAGCACTTTACATGTTGCGTTTATATTTTTGTTCAGTGTAGATTCTCACCACAGATTAATTAAAACAAACGTATAAAAAAACATGAAATATGTATCAAACATGACATTCAATTAACCTTACAATAAACAAATTAAAGGAAATAATCTTGTTTTTGTACACTTTCATACAGGTTATGACCTACAAGTACAATCAGACATTTTTTTAAACATAAAATACACTGCTCAAAAAAATAAAGGGAACACTAAAATAACACATCCTAGATCTGAATGAATGATCTTATTAAATACCTTTTTCTTTACATAGTTGTGCTGAATGTGCTGACAACAAAATCACACAAAAATGATCAATGGAAATCAAATGTATCAACCATGGAGGTCTGGATTTGGAGTCACCCTCAAAATTAAAGTGGAAAACCACACTACAGGCTGATCCAACTTTGATGTAATGTCCTTAAAACAAGTCAAAATGAGGCTCAGTAGTGTGTGTGTCCTCCACGTGCCTGTATGACCTCCCAACAACGCCTGGGCATGCTCCTGATGAGGTGGCAGATGGTCTCCTGAGGGATCTCCTCCCAGACCTGGACTAAAGCATCCGCCAACTCCTGGACAGTCTGTGGTGCAACGTGGCGTTGGTGGATGGAGCGAGACATGATGTCCCAGATGTGCTCAATTGGATTCAGGTCTGGGGAATGGGCGGGCCAGTCCATAGCATCAATGCCTTCCTCTTGCAGGAACTGCTGACACACTCCAGCCACATCAGGTCTAGCATTGTCTTGCATTAGGAGGAACCCAGGGCCAACCGCACCAGCATATGGTCTCACAAGGGGTCTGAGGATCTCATCTCGGTACCTTAATGGCAGTCAGGCTACCTCTGGCGAGCACATGGAGGGCTGTGCGGCCCCCCAAAGAAATGCCACCCCACACCATGACTGACCCACCGCCAAACCGGTTATGCTGGAGGATGTTGCAGGCAGCAGAACGTTCTCCACGGCGTCTCCAGACTCTGTCACGTTTGTCACATGTGCTCAGTGTGAACCTGCTTTCATCTGTGAAGAGCACAGGGCGCCAGTGGCGAATTTGCCAATCTTGGTGTTCTCTGGCAAATGCCAAACGTCCTGCACGGTGTTGGGCTGTAAGCACAACCCCCACCTATGGACGTCGGGCCCTCATACCACCCTCATGGAGTCTATTTCTGACCATTTGAGCAGACACATGCACATTTGTGGCCTGCTGGAGGTCATTTTGCAGGGCTCTGGCAGTGCTCCTCCTGCTCCTCCTTGCACAAAGGCGGAGGTAGCAGTCCTGCTGCTGGGTTGTTGCCCTCCTACGGCCTCCTCCATGTCTCCTGATGTACTGGCCTGTCTCCTGGTAGCGCCTCCATGCTCTGGACACTACGCTGACAGACACAGCAAACCTTCTTGCCACAGCTCGCATTGATGTGCCATCCTGGATGAGCTGCACTACCTGAGCCACTTGTGTGGGTTGTAGACTCCGTCTCATGCTACCACTAGAGTGAAAGCACCGCCAGCATTCAAAAGTGACCAAAACATCAGCCAGGAAGCATAGGAACTGAGAAGTGGTCTGTGGTCACCACCTGCAGAACCACTTCTTTATTGGGGGTGTCTTGCTAATTGCCTATAATTTCCACCTGTTGTCTATTCCATTTGCACAACAGCATGTGAAATGTATTGTCAATCAGTGTTGCTTCCTATGTGGACAGTTTGATTTCACAGAAGTGTGATTGACTTGGAGTTACATTGTGTTGTTTAAGTGTTACCTTAATTTTTTTGAGCAGTGTATTTTACAAAGTGATTAAAACAAGTAATTATCAACAAGCACCTGTACAATTCCGGTCTCACCTAATAATTCCAGTGTCAAAACGTTTCTGTCATTGATCCATAAAAGAGGCATGTTACAGAGCGAGAAAGGAGGTGGCACATTCCAACACCTCTGATCCATCATTAAATCAATATAAGACTACTGCAGTGTGGAGAGCAAGCAGTCTGTCCGTTTATTCAATTCCAGTTCCTATTGCACAAGAACAGCATCCCCACTATGACATACATAGACATTAGGTGAATGCACAATAAGATTTACTCTCCAAATCCTCCCCCAAATCCAAGTCTGTCCAGTTGAATCATATCTTTCTGTGAAAATATTCTATCAACATTATTCTGTCATTCCTATGTATTCATGAGTGTTCAGTGATAATAGTGCCCTCTCTCACCATGCTTTAGAGTGGATAAAGTAAAACAAACAAAATACCCCTGATGAATACTTGGCAGCCAAGCAGTGGAAGAAGGCCTTCTATGCGGAGTGAATGCAGAACTAGTTCGCCAATCTAGATCCATCAGGCTTACCGGAGAACAGCTGTTGTTGTGCAAGCCCAAACGGGCCATGGACTGGGTTTGTGACTTCGTCAAGAGCATCTAGTGAGTTTAGCTGGATCTGAGATTTCAGTCTCAGTATCACCCATTTAAAAGTGCAATAAGTTGACAAACAAAAACTAGTGGGAGTCTCACAAACTACAGTTACAACAGAGGATTACCCGTCATAGTCATGTTGGACTTTCTTTAATGACAATACATGAGCAGCCAAATAAAACCTCCACAAACTTTTCTGATCAAACCGTTTATGGTCCCACATGTTCGACCACATAATATAATCCTAATAAATAGATATTCAACCATAATGTGATCAGGGAGAGGGCAGTTCAACTATGCTAAAAGCAATGCTACCGGTATGCTAGATACAAACTGTTGGGAGTATAAAATTGCATTTATCTTTGGTATTTGATTATATTACTTGTGGCAGAGTGGACATACCGTACTTTCCTCTGCTGACCCATGAGCAGAGCATAATTGATCCCTCTATATAGTACACTACTGGTAACGGTTGCCGTCATCGTAGGAGGTCACATCCAGGTCAAAGAAGTCCTCTAGCTTCCACTGTAGGGTCTCGAAGGTGGGTCTGTCCATCTCATTCTCCTTCCAGCAGTCAGACATGATCTCATACATCATCATGGGACAGCGTGGTGGGTTGGGCATCCTGTAGCCTGTGGGCAGACGCTGGACCACCTGGTAGTTGGTCATGGCTGGAACAATAACAGAGGGGATTATAGTTTTGATCTCACACAGTAACACAATCTAACCTGCTGCTGTGCGTTTAGTGTGGATAAACTATGAATGTTCCCTTGTGTGCCAGGTGTATTTTTAACTGTTGACTGTAGGGCATGCTACTCATACAATATTCCTACCCCGCCTGCTTACATTATTATACACTCAAACATTCCACGGTATTAAATAACAGGATTAACACTGACTGATTACACCAGCTTTATTTTCTATAGAGTAATACATTAAACATGCATGTAAAAGTCTTACTTGGATAGGGCATTCCGCCGAAGGTCATGATCTCATATAGCAGAATGCCGAAAGACCACACGTCAGACTTGATGGTGAACTTGCTGCTGTGGATGGCCTCCGGGGCGGTCCATTTCACAGGGAACTTAGTGCCCTCTTTAGCTTCGTACACGTTCTCATTCTCCATCTAAAACACCAGAAAACAACAGGAATCAAATCTGACTCCTCAATACTTTAAAGAGCAGAATAAATAATTTTAGTGGGCCTCTAACAGTTTGATTTCATGTCTTAGAAAGAGAAATGGAGACTGGTCTTGATAAAGGCCTTGGCGCAGAAATTTTGACAAACAGTCCCAACTATATCCTCTTTTCTTGTTTTTCTTACAAAAAGATAAAGAGATACCCACCATGAAGACTCTGGCGAGGCCAAAGTCAGCCACCTTGCAAATGTTGTTCTCTCCCACCAGAACGTTCCGGGCCGCCAGGTCTCTGTGGATGTAGTTCTGCAGCTCCAGGTAAGCCATCCCAGCAGCCACCTGGGCCGCCATCTCTAGCTGGTCTGAGATGACCAGCTCCGTACCCTTGTCCTCTGTGGAGGAGGAGAGAAATAAAGTACCATGGTGAGAGAACTGATATTTCATTCTAATGAGTGCTTAAGTAAAATGTTATAGTACAATTTTCAGAATAACAGTCTGCATGCAAAGTATGACTATGCGATTCCTTGTAAAAGTTTCTGAAGTTTAGAGTTCCCCCCCCAAAAAATTGCTAGTAATGGCTGAATGTCTGAATTTGAGCCAGTGTATAAGGGCATCTAGTGAAATATAGCGGTCTCGGGGCAACCAACATCAATTTCACATGGCCGCTCCATGAGGTGACCATCACTCTAACAGGCAATGACACTGCATATTTCACACTATGGCACAGCATCTCTCATGGGGAGTAAAACTCAAGGAGTGCTGGCAGTCACCAGGGAGTCGACAACATCAGATCATCTTAAATATACAGAGCATTCAGAAAGTATTCAGACCCCTTGACTTTTTCCACATTGTTACGTTACAGCCTTATTCTAAAATTGATTACATCGTTTTTTCCCCCCTCATCAATCTACACACAATACCCCATAATTATAAAGCAAAAACAGTTTATTTATGCAAATGTATAAAGAATAACAACAAATATCACATTTACATAAGTATTCAGACCCTTTACTTAGTACTTTGTTGAAGCAACTTTGCCAGCAATTACAGCCTTGAGTCTTCTTGGGTATGACGCTACAGGCTTGGCACACCTGTATTTGGGGAGTTTCTCCCATTCTTCTCTGCAGATCCTCTCAAGCTGTCAGGTTGGATGGGGAGCGTCGCTGCACAGCTATTTTCAGGTCTCTCCTGAAAATGTTCGATTGGGTTCATGTCCGGGCTCTGGCTGGGCCACTCAAGGACATTCAGAGACTTGTCCCAAAGCCACTCCTGCGTTGTCTTGGCTGTGTGCTTAGGGTCGTTGTCCTGTTGGAAGGTGAACCTTCGCCTCAGTCTGAGATCCTGAGCAGGTTGTCATCAAGGATCTCTCTGTACTTTGCTCCGTTCATCTTTCCCTCGATCCTGACTAGTCTCCCAGTCCCTGCCATTGAAAGACATCCCCACAGCATGATGTTGCCACCACCATGCTTCACCGTAGGGATGGTGCCAGGTTTCCTCCAGATTTGACACTTGGCATTCAGGCCAAGGAGTTCAATCTTGGTTTCATCAGACCAGCGAATCTTGTTTCTCATGGTCTGAGAGTCTTTAGGTGCCTTTTGGCAAACGCCAAGTGGGCTGTCATGTGCCTTTTACTAAGGAGTGGCTTCCGTCTGGCCACTCTACCATAAAGACCTGATTGGTGGAGTGCTGCAGAGATGGTTGTCCTTCTGGAAGGTTCTCCCATCTCCACAGAGGAACTCTGGAGCTCTTTCAGAGTGACCATCGGGTTCTTGGTCACCTCCCTGACCAAGGCCCTTCTCACCCGATTGCTCAGTTTGGCCGGGCGGCAAGCTCTAGGAAGAGTCTTGGTGGTTCCAAACTTCTTCCATTTAAGAATGATGGAGGCCACTGTGTTCTTGGGGACCTTCAATGCTGCAGACATTTGTTGGTACCCTTCCCCAGATCTGTGCATCGACACAATCCTGTCTCAGAGCTCTACGGACAATTCCTTCGACCTCATGGCGTTTTTGCTCTGACATGCACTGTCAACTGTGGGACCTTATATAGACAGGTGTGTGCCTTTCCAAATCATGTCCAATCAATTGAATTTACCACAGGTGGACTCCAATCAAGTTGTAGAAACATCTCAAGGATGATCAATGGAAACAGGATGCACCTGAACTCAATTTCAAGTCTCATAGCAAAGAGTCTGTTTTTCATTTTTTATAAATTTGCAAAAATTTCTAAATACCTGTTTTCGCTTTGTCATTATGGGGTATTGTGTGTAGATTGATGAAGATATCTATTAATTTAATCCATTTAAAAATAAGGCTGTAACATAACAAAATGTAGAAAAAGTCAAGGGGTCTGAATACTTTCTGAAAGCACTGTAGATGAAATTCAATATACTCATTTAGAGCAATGATGAAATGCACGTGATTACGTAGCAATAGTGTTGAATACCATTATAATCACAATCATGCTTAAAAAAGGTAAGCATTTTGTGGTGTAGCATAGCTAAAAAAGAAAGATGGTACAATACAGGTTGCTTGGATGATCTCCTTCCCATTTTACACGTGTTGCTAGTCCATGGCATAGCACGTCAGCCATACATGGTTCTATGGTCATTGACACATTTAATTATGTTCACACACATGCGAGCAAGCTGCGAGCGAGCACACACACACACACACACACACACACACACGTACACACACAAAATTATTCATAGGATGAGTCATATTAATCTGGTTGGCATAAAGGAAATTAAACAGTTATTCCATGATGCTGTTCTATTGCGGTCATAACAGCTCTGGGATAAAAGCCGGAGGTTGTTTGTTCCAGCCCACTCCCTAAACCACATCATCCCTCTGTACTTGAGCTGTGCAGTAAATAATTATATATATATATATATATATATTTTTTTTTTTCAGGACAGTCAGCCTGACATCAAGTACAGTGGGGGAAAAAAAGTATTTAGTCAGCCACCAATTGTGCAAGTTCTCCCACTTAAAAAGATGAGAGAGGCCTGTAATTTTCATCATAGGTACACGTCAACTATGACAGACAAAATGAGAAAGAAAAATCCAGAAAATCACATTGTAGGATTTTTAATGAATTTATTTGCAAATTATGGTGGAAAATAAGTATTTGGTCAATAACAAAAGTTTCTCAATACTTTGTTATATACCCTTTGTTGGCAATGACACAGGTCAAACGTTTTGTCTGTAAGTCTTCACAAGGTTTTCACACACTGTTGCTGGTATTTTGGCCCATTCCTCCATGCAGATCTCCTCTAGAGCAGTGATGTTTTGGGGCTGTCGCTGGGCAACACAGACTTTCAACTCCCTCCAAAGATTTTCTATGGGGTTGAGATCTGGAGACTGGCTAGGCCACTCCAGGACCTTGAAATGCTTCTTACGAAGCTACTCCTTCGTTGCCCGGGCGGTGTGTTTGGGATCATTGTCATGCTGAAAGACCCAGCCACGTTTCATCTTCAATGCCCTTGCTGATGGAAGGAGGTTTTCACTCAAAATCTCACGATACATGGCCCCATTCATTCTTTCCTTTACACGGATCAGTCGTCCTGGTCCCTTTGCAGAAAAACAGCCCCAAAGCATGATGTTTCCGCCCCCATGCTTCACAGTAGGTATGGTGTTCTTTGGATGCAACTCAGCATTCTTTGTCCTCCAAACACGACGAGTTGAGTTTTTACCAAAAAGTTATATTTTGGTTTCATCTGACCATATGACATTCTCCCAATCCTCTTCTGGATCATCCAAATGCACTCTAGCAAACTTCAGACGGGCCTGGACATGTACTGGCTTAAGCAGGGGGACACGTCTGGCACTGCAGGATTTGAGTCCCTGGCGGCGTAGTGTGTTACTGATGGTAGGCTTTGTTACTTTGGTCCCAGCTCTCTGCAGGTCATTCACTAGGTCCCCCCGTGTGGTTCTGGGATTTTTGCTCACCGTTCTTGTGATCATTTTGACCCCACGGGGTGAGATCTTGCGTGGAGCCCCAGATCGAGGGAGATTATCAGTGGTCTTGTATGTCTTCCATTTCCTAATAATTGCTCCCACAGTTGATTTCTTCAAACCAAGCTGCTTACCTATTGCAGATTCAGTCTTCCCAGCCTGGTGCAGGTCTACAATTTTGTTTCTGGTGTCCTTTGACAGCTCTTTGGTCTTGGCCATAGTGGAGTTTGGAGTGTGACTGTTTGAGGTTGTGGACAGGTGTCTTTTATACTGATAACAAGTTCAAACAGGTGCCATTAATACAGGTAACGAGTGGAGGACAGAGGAGCCTCTTAAAGAAGAAGTTACAGGTCTGTGAGAGCCAGAAATCTTGCTTGTTTGTAGGTGACCAAATACTTATTTTCCACCATAATTTGCAAATAAATTCATAAAAAATCCTACAATGTGATTTTCTGGATTTTCTTTTCTCAATTTGTCTGTCATAGTTGACGTGTACCTATGATGAAAATTACAGGCCTCTCTCATCTTTTTAAGTGGGAGAACTTGCACAATTGGTGGCTGACTAAATACTTTTTTTCCCCACTGTACATTAAGATCTCTCCTTCAGTCAGACTTTGATCCCTTCTCCCTTAAAGGAAAATTCCACCCAAAAACGTTTGCTATTTGTTTCATTAGTCCATTGTTGATATAGTCCCAAAATGTCTTGCATGTCAGCAATACATTTTTTAAGATACTGTTAGCAGTTGATGTTATTCTTCAATAACACAGACCCCAAAGAAAATCAGGGGGAGAAAAATATAATTTATTCAAAGAGAACAAATCATAGTTGTTATGCTGTGAAGTAGATGGTAGATGTTCATTCTTCCCTGTTCTCAATGTTTCTCCTCTGAACAAAGAGACAGGATGTAGTTTATAGCCTCAAGCCTAGCATGTGGCTGACCAATTAGAATTCCTTGCAATAAAATTGGGCCAATGGCCAACCCCCCAAGTATCTTGTTTCAGGCTCAATGTATAGACCATTTGGACCAATTAGAACTTGCCACATGTAGCTATGAATCAAAACAACTATTTCCATTGATCTTTAATTCCCTCTTAACCTCTAGTCCTCTGTGGTGTATATTTATCTTCTAATATTCTTACAATAAAGTGAATTCGGAAAGTATTCAGACCCCTTGAGTTTTTCCACATTTTGTTACGTTACAGCCTTATTCTTAAATTGATGAAATTGTTTTATTTTGTCATCAATCTACACAGAATACCCCATAATGACAAAGCAAAAAAAGGTTTTTAGAAAATGTAGCTAATTTATTAAAAATTGAAATATCACATTTACTTAAGTATTCAGACCCTTTACTCATTACTTTGTTGAAGCACCTTTGGCAGCGATTACAGCCTTGAGTCTTCTTGGGTATGACGCTACAAGCTAGGCACACCTGTATTTGGGGAGTTTCTCCCATTCTTTGCAGATCCTCTGAAGCTCTGTCAGGTTGGATGGGGAGCGTCACTGCACAGCTATTTTCAGGTCTCTCCAGAGATGTTTGATCGGGTTCAAGTCTGGGCTCTGACTGGACCACTCAAGGACATTCAGAGACTTGTCCCGAAGCCACTCCTGCGTTGTCTTGGCTGTGTGCTTAGGGTCGTTGACCTGTTGGAAGGTGTCTGAGGTACTGAGCGCTCTGGAGCAGGTTTTCATCAAGGATCTCTCTGTACTTTGCTCCGTTCATCTTTCCCTCGATCTGAAAAACATTCCCACAGCATGATGCTGCCACCACCATGCTTCACCGTAGGGATGGTGCCAGGTTTCCTCCAGATGTGACACTTGGCATTCAGGCCAAAGAGTTCAATCTTGGTTTCATCAGACCAGAGAATCTTGTTTCTCATGGTCTGAGAGTCCTTTAGATGTCTTTTGGCAAACTCTAAGCAGGCTGTCATGTGCCTTTTACTGAGGAGTGGCTTCAGTCTTGCCACTCTACCATAAAGGCCTGATTGGTGGAGTGCTGCAGAAATGTTTTGTGCCTCAACACAATCCTGTCTCTGAGCTCTACGGACAGTTCCTTCAACCTAATGGCTTGGTTTTTGCTCTTACATGCACTGTCAACTGTGGGACCTTATATAGACAGGTGTGTGCCTTTCCAAATAATGTCCAATCAATTTAATTTACTACAGGTGGACTCCAATCAAGTTGTAGAAATATCTCAAGGATGCACCTGAGCTCAATTTCGAGTCTTATAACAAAGAGTCTGAATACTTATTTCTGTTTTTATTTGGAATACATTTGCACAATTGTTTTGTTATTTCACTTTGTCATTATGGGGTATTGTGTGAAGATTGATGAGGACATTGTTTTATTTAATTCATTTTAGAATAAGGCTGTAACATAACAAAATGTGGAAAAAGGGAAGGGGTCTGGACACTTTCCGAATGCACTGCATGTAACTTTCAAAATACAGAAGCCTGGCACGTATGATGCATTTTGCATAGTTTGTAGAGGCAACTGTATCACACCTATACATAAAGTGAAGAGGGAGCAAAACTGTAGCTTTTTTTGGTTGTTGCCAAACTTTCACTTCACTCTGTTACATAAGTTAAAGAAACGTCTGTACTGTATTTCAACTCTTGTTACAGTTGGCACATTGTTGAGGTGGTGTTCTAATCTACACGTCCGACAACATCCAGGGTCTGGTCCATTGAGGAAAGTGCAGTGGTATTGTAAGTAGGTAGGTTATAATGCAATACACTAGTGTGTTCTTACTTTGGAGGTACTCCAACAGACTGCCGTTTTTCATGAGCTCTGTGATGATGTAGATGGGTTCCTCCACAGTACACACAGCGTAGAGCTGGATCAGTTTGGGGTGCCGCAGTTTCTTCATGATCTGGGCCTCCTGTAGGAAGTCCTTTACGTCCATGGTGCCTAGGATAACAAGATAATAACAAGAACATGTATACGTTGTATTGAACTCTAACACTATCTGGAATTCAATCCAACCTGCACTGTGACGTAGACATTTTTTAAATGTCCAGTGCAGTCAAAAACGTGATTGTGTTTTATATACTGAACAAAAATATAAACGCAACAATTTCAAAGATTATAAGGAAATCAGTCAATTGAAATAAATAAATTAGGCCCTAATCTATGGATTTCACATGACTGAGAATACAGATATGCATCTGTTGGTCACAGATACCTTTAAAAAATGTAGGGGCGGCCTCCCGAGTGGCGCAACGGTCTAAGGCACTGCATCGCAGTGCTTGAGGGGTCACTACAGACCCGGGTTCAATCCCAGGCTGTGTCACAACCGGCCGTGACTGGGACTCCCATAGTGCGGCGCACAATTGGCCCAGCGTCATCTGGATTAGGGGAGGGTTTGGCCGGGGGGGCTTTACTTGGCTCATCGTGCTCTAGCGACTCCTTGTGGCGGGCCGGGCGCCAGTTGTACTGTGTTTCCTCCAACACATTGATGCGGCTGGCTTCCGGGTTAATAATAATAATAATAATAATAATAATATGCCATTTAGCAGATGCTTTTATCCAAAGCGACTTACAGTCATGCTTGCATAAAAAAAATGTTTTAACGTATGGGTGGTCCCGGGGATCGAACCCACTACCCTGGCGTTACAAGCGCCATGCTCTACCAATTGAGCTACAGAGGACCATGTTAAGCAGGCGGGAGTTAAGAAGCGCGGTTTGACAGGTCATGTTTCGGAGGACGCATGACTCGACCTTGGCCGAGCCCATTGGGGAGTTGCAGCGATGAGACAAGATCGCAATTGGATATCACAAAATTGGGGAGAAAAAGGTAGGGTTCAGTATCTGGTGTGACCACCATTTGCCTCATGCAGCGTGACATCTCCTTCACATAGAGTTGATCATGCTGTTCATGCTGTTGATTGTGGCCTGTGGAATGTTGTCCCACTCCTCTGCAATGGCTGTGTGAAGTTGCTGGATATTGACGGGAACTGGAACATGCTATCATACACGTCGGTCCAAAGCATCCCAAACATGCTCAATGGGTGACATGTCTGGTGAGCATGCAGGCAATGGAAAAACTGGGACATTTTCTGCTTCCAGGAATTGTGTACAGATCCTTGCGACATGGGGGCGTGCATTATCATGCTGAAACATGAGGTGATGGCGGCGGATGAATGGCACGACAATGGGCCTCAGGATCTCGTCACGGTATCTCTGCATTCAAATTGTCATCGATAAAATGCTTGCCCATTCCACTCTTTTCACAACGTTGACATCAGCAAACCACTCGTCCACACGACTCCATACACGTGGTCTGCGGTTGTGAGGCCAGTTGGACGTACTGCCAAATTCTCTAAAACGACATTGGTAGAGAAATTAACATTCAATTTTCTGACAAAAGCTCAGGTGGACATTCCTGCAGTCAGCATGCCAATGGCATGCTCCCTCAAAACTTGAGACATCTGTGGCATTGTGTTGTGTGACAAAACTGCACATTTTAGAGTGCCCGTTTATTGTCCCCAGCACAAGGTGCACCTGTGTAATGATCATGCTGTTTAATCAGCTTCTTGATATGCCACACTTGTCAGGTGGATGGATTATCTTGGCAAAGGAGAAATGCTCACTAAAAAGGATGTAAACAAATTTGTGAAAAGAAAATGGAGAAATAAGCTTTTTGTGCGTATGGTAAATTTCTGTGATTTTTAATTTCAGCTCATGAAACATGGGACCAACACATTACATGTTGCGTATATTTTTTTCTCCAGTGTATATACAGTACTTAATTGTTAACCAGAAATTATTTGATATTGAGATAAAAACGGCTGCATTGGACCTTTAAGTAGATACATATAACAAAATCAAGGATTTGAAAATAAAGTGATTTTATGGGTTTGAATCCTGTGTTTGTGTGGAACAGGCTATTTACCAGGTTTGAGGGTCTTCACTGCTACTGCAGTGGTGTCGTTCCAGAGGCCTTCATAAACTTCTCCAAATTGCCCAGCGCCCAGTTTATTCAGCAGTTTCACAGACGTCCGGTCAATCTCCCAATGGTCGGCAGTGTTGTAGGACAGACCATGGGTCTGAGGCACCTCCATCTGACAGGAGAGAGATACAGCATCAGCCGAGACAGAGGAACTGGCCCAAAGTAGAACCTGACACACTGTCCTCTCTACTGTTCAGGAAAACCACATGACTGTTGTTCTATTGTCCTTTGTGAGCGGTTAATGGTGCTATACATGGTTGACATGGAACATTATCAGGCTAATGCATTAGGCCCAATATTTGAACAGGGTTTCTGTGATCTGGATAATCTTTAGCAAATTTGCCAGGCACATTTGTTCCATAAAGTGTGTGTACATGAATTCAGATCAAAAGGGCCACTAAACAAATCTGCTTTATCGCAATCACATGATAGTTAATAAAGAAAGTAAATGGAACACCATACCTTTTTACATGGTTCAAGCAGCCGCACACAGAGCCCATCCTCCAGTTTTGAGTAATGTTCCACCAACTCCCTCAGAGTTAGGAAGTTCTTCGACCTTGCCACGTAGTAGCCTCCAGTGTCCAGCTTCCTTACTTTGTAGTGCTTCACTTTGCACTGGTCCAGTACTGAAAGATACATACAAAGCATTAGGGCACAATACTAAAAAAGTGTGAATAAAGACAGTAAAATCAACCATGGCCATGAAAATGTGCGCCGAAGAGTAAAAAATGTTAAAATCTGTCATTCAGAAATTACATAAGGCCAAGTCCACGGTAACAGAAGGACACAGACTCAATGCTAAACAAAAAATATTGATTTCCAAGTTAAACAAACCATACAACTCTATGCACAAGGACTACTTTTAACAATTTTTACTGAAAAGTTAACAAAAACGTATTTACTCGAAGAACAGCGCAGATGTAAATTTTGGTAACAGAATGACAGGAAAATCTCCCTCAGTTTTTTCTACGTGACCACGTTTTCCAAAAACTCTTAAATATCTACTCCGAATTAAGATTCAAAAATGTCTGCAGAAAGAATGGGGTGTCAGTTATGACATGACACACAAAAAAAAAAAAAAAAGCTATGGGTTCTTTTTGGTTATTTAACTACAGTAAGTGAAGTGGATTAACACCCGCTAACATAATGAAATCGTGGGTCCCTGATCTGTACTAAACAGAAATGCATCATTATGAATTCTCTTCCATGGTGATGTAACCCCGAGGACACAAAGGTAGAAAAATGTAATATCCTCTTTTGCATGTTTGGGTATTATTCTAAACACTGGCTATTATTCTAATGAGCTCAAACAAGACCAAATTTGGTTGGTCTGGACCGGAACAAATCTGTACCAATCATAGACGTCTATCTTTCACAAGTTTGGACATCACAGTATAGCATAGTAGAGTACAGTAAGGTACAATAGAGTACAGTACAATAGAGTATAGTCCAGTAAAGTACAGTTCAGTAAATTATACTGTACTCTACTCTTGTACTAAACTCTACTGTACTGACCTATACTCTACTTTTCTGTACTGTGCTGCCGAAAGTTGAAAAACAGACACTTATGATTGGTTCAGATTTGGACTGACCAAATTTCAACTACTTTTCAACATCCATGGATGTCCGGTGTCGGTGTCGGTGTCCAGTGGGTGAGAAGGCTGGTTACAGAAAATGTTTTGTAAAATGGGAAGAGAGGGGGCTCATGGGTAAGTGTCAGTAAACTCAGCTGGTAGAGCACGGCGCTTGTAACGCCAGGGTAGTGGGTTCGAGCCCCGGGACCACCCATACACAAAAATGTATGCACGCATGACTGTAAGTCGCTTTGGATAAAAGCGTCTGCTAAATGGTATATTATATTATTATTATATTATAACCGTCAGGGGGGGAGGGGGGAGCGAGATACGTTTTCCAGACTGTTTTCACACTTTTGCTTTGACCACCACACCACAGAAAGAGAAAGAAAACAGTGGAAGGGAGGACAGTAGCAGGTGACCCAACTTTGGTTTGTGACTACTATGACTAATGTACTATTATAAACATGAACAATACATAGGCAGATAGCAACACCGTTGAACTTTCCTGTAATCATGTTACTATGAGATTATTGCATCTGTCGTGACTAAGTTAATCGACCACTGTAAATGTATAAGCAAGGGACTTTTTCCTTCCGACAGAAATGGCCAGCCAGAATCATGTGGCCTTAAGTGATGTTATCACAGTCTCTTTATAAGAAGAGAGGTCTCCCTATTTGTTTAATTTTATGACCTTGAACCTTCAAACATTTCAGTGCACTATGGGAGACTGTGATTTACCCAGAGCAAAGTGGGGATTGTTCAGGAATGAAGAAACAACTTGTGTTCTTTGTGCATCGAGTTCCCTCCTCATACCGGGAGCACAAGGAAATAGATTGATCGAACAATAAAACCACAAAATACAATCCTGAACAATAAAGCGAAGTCACAAAATGTGTCAAACATCACAAAGTAATTCAAAACCTGTTACCAGTAATGTGAGCATACTGTGAGAGTACATATTTGGTGGGATACAGATCTGAGCTTTAGTCTCTTGCAGATGCAACAAGTTCAAGAACATGACGCTGAGATTTACCTGAGAGTGAGAGCTCTCCTTTCTGACTCTCACAGTGTCTGATGAGGAAGGCTCCATGCTGGTTCCCCTCAGACAGAAGCAGCTTCTCAGCATCCAGTCTCTTGGTGTCCGCAAAGTACCATCTGTATAGCAGAACAGGAGGAAACAACTGTCAACACCAGCATCATCATAGATATTCACTTGCACTGCACAGTGATATTGAGTTGGTGGGTAGGTACATTAAGGTGTTTGCCTAGCTTAGGGTTTTTACCAATACATCAAACAGATCAATATGATTGATACTATACTCTACTATATCCATCCACTAATCAAGTTAAATCAGGTTATGTACACTATGAGACCGTGAAACAAGTCCTGATTACCAAGACAAAACCCTCTCAAGGTTCCCACAGACAGTGTTTTGTTAAAGGCAAAAACTAGGACTGCAGCTTAACTAAAACCAGTTTCAGGGGATGATCACCAGGACAATACTCTTGAGTCACACCCAAGATAATATTACTGACTTTGTTCAGAAGATGGACCCCTCATTACATATGAAACCCTTTACTTTTAATTGTATGTCTCAATGGCATTGAAAAAGGTGTGGTTAGTTGTTTTTCATAGGATATGATAAGATTAAATATTTCCATTATTCTTGAACAGCTCATTTATGAATGGTACCTGTTCCATTATTTCAAACCATTACCCCGACATTACTTTTGACCAAGAAACCCAGGTCTGTTTGGTTGTCAAAGTTAAGTTTTACTCTCCGTCATGTCATGCCAAGTGCAATTGCCTTGCTTAACCAGTTTCTTTCTATATATAGCCAGTGCACTTGTGTGTGTGTTGACGCTACAAAAGGTTGTCAATATGTACAGTTGAAGTCGGATGTTTACATACACCTTAGCCAAATACATTTAAACTCAGTTTTTCACAATTCCTGACATTTAATCCTAGTAAAAATTCCCCGTCTTAGGTCAGTTAGGATAACCACTTTATTTTAAGAATGTGAAATGTCAGAATAATAGTAGAGAGTGATTTATTTCAGCTTTTATTTCTTTCATCACATTTCCAGTGGGTCAGAAGTTTACATACACTCAATTAGTATTTGGTAGCATTGCCTTTAAATTGTTTAACTTGGGTCAAACGTTTTGGGTAGCCTTCCACAAGCTTCCCACAATAAGTTGGGTGAATTTTGGCCCATTCCTCCTGACAGAGTTGGTGTAACGGAGTCAGGTTTGTTGGCCTCCTTGCTTGCACACGCTTTTTCAATTCTGCCCACAAATGTTCTATAGGATGGAGGTCAGGGCTTTGTGATGGCCACTCCAATACCTTGACTTTGTTGTCCTTAAGCCATTTTGCCACGACTTTGGAAGTATGCTTGGGGTCATTGTCCATTTGGAAGACCCATTTGCGACCAAGCTTTAACTTCCTGACTGATGTCTTGAGATGTTGCTTCAATATATCCACATAATTTTCCTTCCTCATGATGCCATCTATTTTCTGAAGTGCACCAGTCCCTCCTGCAGCAAAGCACCCCCACAGCATGATTCTGCCACCCCCGTGCTTCACGGTTGGGATGGTGTTCTTCGGCTTGCAAGCAGCCCCCTTTTTCCTCCAAACATAACGATGGTCATCATGGCCAAACAGTTCTGTTTTTGTTTCATCAGACCAGAGAACATTTCTCCAAAAAGTAAGATATTTGTCCCCATGTGCAGTTGCAAACCGTAGTCTGGCTTTTTTATGGCGGTTTTGGAGCAGTGGCTTCTTCCTTGCTGAGTGGCCTTTCAGGTTATGTCGATATAGGACTCGTTTTACTGTGGATATAGATACTTTTGTACCCGTTTCCTCCAGCATCTTCACAAGGTCCTTTGCTGTTGTTCTGGGATTGATTTGCACTTTTCGCACCAAAGTACGTTCATCTCTAGGAGACAGAACGTGTCTCCTTCCTGAGCAGTATGACGGCTGCGTGGTCCCATGGTGTTTATACTTACGTACTATTGTTTGTACAGATGAACGTGGTACCTTCAGGCATTTGGAAATTGCTCCCAAGGATGAACCAGACTTGTGGAGGTCTACACATTTTTTTCTGAGGTCTTGGCTGATTTCTTTTGATTTTCCCATGATGTCAAGCAAAGCGGCATTGAGTTTGTGAAGGTAGGCCTTGAAATACATCCACAGGTACACCTCCAATTGACTCAAATGATGTCAATTAGCCTATCAGAAGCTTCTAAAGCCATGACATCATTTTCTGGAATTTTCCAAGCTGTTTAAAGGCACAGTCAACTTAGTGTATGTAAACTTCTGACCCACTGGAATTGTGATACAGTGAATTATAAGTGAAATAATCTGTCTGTAAACAATTGTTGTAAAAATGACTTGTGTCATGCACAAAGTAGATGTCCTAACCGACTTGCCAAAACCATAGTTTGTTAACAAGACATTTCTGGAGTGGTTGAAAAACTAGTTTTAATGACTCCAACCTAAGTGTATGTAAACTTCCGACTTCAACTGTAAATACAGCTACTGTAAAACAAAACAAAAAATTTACATGTACATTGAATCTCTTTAGGGTTGAACCACTTGGTTTTTACAGATATATTTTCCTCTGATCTGGATAATTATTAACTAATCCATTGTGCTTCCTCATCATTGACAATCATTAACTAGTTTGACCAACCACTTAGGTAGTGTGGCATTTACCTATTGACTAAATCTGTTCACAATATCCAAAGTTGGCATGCATTAAACTAAACAAAATAATGACATTACTGTAGCCTATGTCAACTGTTGGTTAGTCGTGTGTCATGTGTTTGTTAGAGAGCAGTCACTCAAATCTGAGGCCACATCAAGGACTAGGTTATGAGGAAGTGCAGGGAATAAATAAAGCACTTACAGTATTGTGACTCATCATATTCCACAACACTGAGTCAATGTGCAACTCTGAATTTAGCTAATCTTTCGATTGGCACAATAAACATTACACAACAGAATGCACCAAGGCTATATAGAGCATGCTCATTCTCATAAACTGTGAATGTATACAAATATTTGCCAGATCTTCTTGGAATGGTCCAGTGGTGTAGGGATACCAACAGGTCAGTTATGATGGTTAATCATAACTGCACAACAGAAGAGTGTCAGATAGCTAGTGTCCCATTCTAAAATGATGGTTAGGTGATCAGTGGGATCAGGGGTAAAGCAGCTCTGGAACATGCCTCAAGTGTGTGTGAGTCTTTAATGCTTTACTCTGGCCTCAAGTAGCCCAAGAATAAGTAAAGGTTTTAAGGGATGTAGACTGAATTTTAATAGGCTACCCTATAAATGGAAGATTTATTAAATAAGTAATTTTCTGTAGCCCATTCTGTTCTTCACCTCATTGAATGATGCCACAGAAACATTATTCAAACCTGACCTGGTGCTGTTCTAGTCTATACAGTAGCCTATGTCAACTACTTCAATAGAATAATTCATCCAGCACTTAATTTTGAATTGATATAAATGGTGAAGGTAGGCTACTTACGGTTCCGCATCCAGGCTCTCCACAGGTGCCACATAATTGGCTGGAATGTAACCCTTCTTGTCAGCTGAAATTCCAGTGAGTGCATTTGCATACCACCAATCGCCAGCACTTTTGTCTAGAGCGTCTAACTTGTCCCCAGCATTGAAACTCAAGTCCTCCACGGTTCGGGCGGTATAATCGTAGAGAGCGATGTAAACGTATCCCGGTTTCTCAAGGGGTATTGGTGGCAAAGCCCTGTTGGTGCGCTCCTCCGCATGAATGTTTTTGATCACCACGATTTCTCGCTTCTCCTTCCCCGGATCTGAATCTGACGGCGGTTTATTAAAACATGGGAAAACAGTCTGACAACACCACAAGCACTTACCTCGAATTTCCATTGTGAATACTCCCAGGTTTATCACACTAAACCATTTTGTGATAAAAAATAAAATGTAAGCGGTCTCTTTTGGCGTTTATTTTCCACTTCGGTTAGAACGAATTTCACATCATGGATTGGATCCTAGAAAGTTTCACTCATTCCCGAAACGTCTTGTCAAACCTGGTCTTTGGACTGGAATAGCACAAAAACACCCTGACCAGCAGTAAAATAAAGTGATGTATTGCCCGATGCCAACTGTCACCATGTTTCCTGGTTAGCCTACTTTAAATGATCGTTCATTTGCTGCTGGGGAGACCTGTGTGCACTTTGAGCGCTACCCAGGGCTGTTTACTTTATTGTACCGCCTGCAGGGCAATAATAGCATACCTGTATCATTCCTACCCCATTCATAGACGACAACTACCTTTTGGGTCTATATTGCCGAAGGTATCTTCTTCCCGGGGACTTTTGTTAAGAGCTCCGGAGCTCGGTCTGAACACAAACACGCGCTTGCGGTACGGTTTGGAATCATAAGGAATGTGGGCTACCTTTCATATCGGCGATAAATAATTTTCAAAAAACGTAAGGTTAAAATACTACACGCCTTTAGTTAGTGTTCCCACATGGCCATACCTACATGTTACAACCAGTGGCGTGTATTCATGGATTCCAAGGGAAGCCAGGCTTCCCCACAAAATTGACCAAGAAAAAATATATATAAACATAAAATGATGCATCTATCGTCTCTAATTTTCCATCAATTTGCAAGAATGTATCTCACACGAGAAAGCATCCGAGCAAGCGAAACAGCGCCCTCTGTCTCTCTACGTGTAGGCCATCTATCTGATGCTGTCTGGTCCAAACGAGTATGACATTGTTGCCGCCAGTAGCATTGAAGGCAAGGTAAGCCAGCGAGCGTTGCCTCCCTTGACAAAAAAAGCTTTGAGCTAAACTGAGCGAGCTCAACTGTGAATGGTCCTGGTGCACCAAAAAAAAAAGTGTCAAGGGATGCCAGCTTGGATTTGGCATCACTCCTATCAAATCGTATTGAGAGCATAAATCATTGACTGAAAAACTTGAATTGTTGCATCTTGTGTTGTTTTCCTCTGGTGGCTAATATAGTTGTCACTGTATTAAACTAAGCAGAGGTGATTTGATGATGTTGAAGTTGAAAGCATCCTGTCGGGCTGTATCACCGCCTGGTACGGCAACTGAACTGCCCGCAACCGCAGGGCTCTCCAGAGGGTGGTGCGGTCTGCCGAACGCATTACCGGGGCAAACTACCTGCCCTCCAAGACACCTACAGCACCCGATGTCACAGGAAGGCAAAACGATCATCAAGGACATCAACCACCCGAGCCACTGCCTGTTCACCCAGCTATCATCCAGAAGGCGAGGTCAGTACAGGTGCATCAAAGCTGGGACCGAGAGAATGAAAAACAGCTTCTATCTCAAGGCCATCAGACTGTTAAATAGCCACCACTAGCACATTAGAGGCTGCTGCTGCCTATTGAAATCACTGGCCACTTAAAGAAATGGAACACTAGTCATTTTAATAATGTTTACATATCTTGCACTACTCATCTCATATGTATTCTATAATATTCTACTGTATCTTAGTCCATGCCACTCTGTCATTGCTTGTCCATATTTGTATTCTTAAATTCCATTCCTTACTAGATTTGTGTGTATTGGGTATTTGTTGTGAAATTGTTAGATATTACTTGTTAGATATTACTGCACTGTCGGAGCTAGAAGCACAAGCATTTCACTACACCCTCAATAACATCTGCTAAACATGTATATGTGACAAATAAAATGTGATTTGATTTGATTTGAAATGGTGCTGGAATAGTGGAGGCAGCTGCTATTTTCTTTTGGACTTGCGGTAACTATCTGTGGTTCTAAATCACTAGTTGTTTAGTGGTCCGAAAATGTCGGAAACATTAACTTGCTTGACCATGCTTTAGGTCATGTAACTGTCTTATTGTACATGCAATATGCTTTGTGGATTTCACTGGACAGAGGTTGCCCAGTGATTTTACCCAAGCACCGCTAATGGTTACAGCACGTGTTACCTTGTGCTAATAGCTATCAAGCATGCTCCTAACACCTGTGTCTGAAGAAGGCCGCTAGAAACGTGTTGTAGGGTGAATTCAGAAAGAGTGGGACGTCATATAAGCTGGGATAGCTTCATCCTGACACGTTTATTTATTGGTCTGAAAGGAGAAAATCAAAACTATTGTTGTTAAACCACATTATCAAAATCAAATAACTTAATTGGCGTGACAATGCCATGGAACCGCAAATCATTTTCTTCTTCTTTGAGATTGGGTTGGCAGATCGCATCCAACTTTTAAGGTGCACTCACCGCCACCTACTGTACTGGAGTGTGAAGCCAGTCATGGCCTACCTCACTAAATTATCTTTATTAGTCCTGTTCCTCTAAGAAAGTGAAATAGAGCCCTAGACACCACTTCCCTCCCCCTCACTACACCACCCAAACCCCGTCCAGCCTCTAACCCTTTCACACAATCTCTCCCTATCTACGTAATACAGTACACAAAATATCAATACATGCTCCACCGTTTCCTCCACTAAACACTCATCACACAGAACTGTTTCATGTCTGCCTATCATCCACAACGTGACATTCAAACCTGTGTACCCAAACCGTAGTCTACTCCACACAACTTCCTCTCTCCTACATCCTACGCACTCTTAGCCACCACATCAGCCTTCTCATTACCCTCCACACCCGTATGGGTGGGAACCCAACAAATGCTTACCACCACTCCCATCCTCCCAAGCCATTTGCCACACATAAGCCCTGCCATTATTCACTTTGAACTGGACTGTGTGTTTACAGGCAGTAGCAACAGCGTGACTTTAGATCATTAGAACGCATCGCCAAAAGCCACAAAATAGACCTGAATGGATTTCTGCAAATATGTAAATACCACAGGAGTCCTCTTACATTTGGGAACTTCACCGTCTTATTGCTCAAACAACCATGAAAAGGTAGTCTCTCTCCCTCAGTTGCCTATGCACATCAACAACAAGATCAACTACTAATGCTAGCCAGAGCGAGGAGTTGAGCTAAAATCTAACGAGGGAACACTAGATAAACCCTCAAACTTTTACAACTAATTGGCCGTCAAAATTGCACTGATAAACGATGGGGAATAGTAGCCTGCTCGTCCTTCTGCAGCTTGCCTGCCAATGCATGCTTGTCCCAACCCACGTTTTGACAACTGAATGGGAACTTGCCTGCCTGCCAAATACATTTGACAACTAAGAGATATGCTAACTGTGTATAACAGTCGTTTAATTTCAGCATAGCTAGCTAACCTGCTGCATCTCTAGCTGTAGCCACTGAAAAACGATATGTCAGTGACTCACCCACTCCTCCAATGACATGACATTCTCACAGCAGCTAGCTAATGTTAAGTTGCGTCAATTCAAATCTGGTATAGGAACAAAAAGAGGTCAATACACGTCTTCTAAGATAGACTAGTATTTTAATTAATGCAAACACTTGAATGGTAAATATGATGTTCGTATATATGGGCCCACTGAAAAACCACGCAGGGCAGTCAGAGAACTGAGCCATTGTGTCAGTGTTGGTGTGGGTGCGTGGAGAGGAGTCAGACGCAGGACGCATAAGCTAAGTCGAACAGGACTTTACTAGATGCACAACCAGTACAAAATAAAGTGCCTCTAACGAGGAGGCAAAAACGACAACGCAACACAGTGCGTAATACTAACAATGCCGGAGTACTGCACAGGATACCACCAACAGACAGGAACTAAAATAACACACAAATAACGAACACAACCACAGGAAACTTATAAGGCACATAATCAAGACCAAACGGACACAGGTGTAACAGACAGACCAAACCAAACGAACATCGAAACATTCAACGGTGGCAGCTAGTACTCCGGGGACGACGAACGCCGAAGCCTGCCCGAACAAGGAGGAGGAGCAGCCTCGGCAGATTCCGTGACAGTACCCCCCCCTTGACGTGCGGCTCCAGCCGTGCGCCGACCCTGGCCTCGGGGACGGCCAGGAGGACGCGGACCCGGGCGCGTGGGATGACCACGGTGGAACTCAGTCAGGAGGGATGGATCTAGGATGTCCCTCCTAGGCACCCAGCACCGTTCCTCCGGACCGTACCCCTCCCACTCCACGAGATACTGGAGACCACTCATCCGGCGTCTCGAGTCCAAGATGGTCCGGACCCTGTACGCCGGAGCCCCCTCGATGTCCAATGGGGGCGGAGGGGTCTCTCCTATCTCATCTTCTTGGAGTGGACCAGCTACCACCGGCCTGAGAAGAGACACATGGAACGAGGGGTTAATATTCTTATAATCAATAGGCAGTTGTAACCTGTAACACACCTCGTTCAATCTTCTCAGGACTTTAAAGGGCCCCACAAACCGCCGACCCAGCTTCCGGCAGGGCAGGCGGAGGGGCAGGTTTCGAGTCGAGAGCCAGACTCGATCTCCCGGTGCGTATACCGGTCCCTCACTGCGGTGGCGATCGGCGCTCGCCTTCTGTCGACGGATGGCCCGCTGCAGATGGACATGTGCAGCGTCCCACGTCTCCTCCGAGCGCCGAATCCACTCATCCACCGCAGGAGCCTCGATCTGGCTCTCGTGCCATGGTGCCAGAACCGGCTGATACCCTAAAACACACTGGAAAGGTGTTAGATTGGTGGAGGAGTGGCGGAGAGAGTTCTGGGCCATCTCTGCCCAGGGGATATACCTTGACCACTCCTCCGGCCGGCCCTGGCAATAGGACCTCAGAAACCTACCCACATCCTGGTTGACTCTTTCAACCTGTCCATTGCTCTCTGGGTGGTACCCCGAGGTAAGACTCACCGAGACCCCCAAGCGTTCCATGAAAGCCCCCCAGACTCTGGAGGTGAACTGGGGACCTCGGTCAGACACTATATCCTCGGGGACCCCATAGTGCCGGAAAACATGGGTAAATAGGGCCTCAGCGGTCTGTAGGGCAGTAGGGAGACCCGGCATTGGGAGGAGATGACAGGCCTTGGAAAACCGATCCACAACGACCAAAATGGTGGTATTCCCCTGGGAGGGGGGAAGGTCAGTCACAAAATCCACCGAGAGGTGGGACCATGGTCGTTGCGGAACGGGCAGGGGATGTAACTTTCCCCTGGGCAGGTGTCTAGGCGCCTTACACTGGGCGCACACCGAGCAGGAGGAGACATAAACTCTCACATCCCTAGCTAACGTTGGCCACCAGTATTTCCCGCTAAGGCAGTGCACTGTCCGGCCAATACCTGGATGTCCAGAGGAGGGTGATGTATGAGCCCAATAAATAAGTCGGTCACGAACCTCGAGCGGAACGTACGTCCGCCCCACAGGACACTCGGGGGGAGTAGGGTCGGCACGTAACGCCCTTTCGATCTCCGTATCGACCTCCCACACTACCGGAGCCACCAGACAAGACTCCGGCAGTATGGGAGTAGGCTCAATGGACCTCTCCTCTGTGTCATACCGCCGGGACAGGGCGTCTGCCTTACCGTTCTGGGACCCTGGGATGTACGTGATCTTAAAAACGAACCGGGTTAGGAACATGTTCCACCTAGCCTGACAAGGGTTTAGTCTCCTAGCTGCCCGGATGTACTCCAGGTTACGGTGGTCAGTCAGAATGAGGAAAGGGTGTTGAGCCCCCTCAAGCCAATGCCTCCACACCTTTAGGGCCTGAACCACAGCTAACAACTCCCTGTCCCCTACGTCATAATTACGCTCCGCCGGGCTGAGCTTCTTGGAATAGAACGCACAGGGGCGGAGTTTAGGTGGCGTGCCGGACCGTTGCGACAGAACCGCCCCAATACCGGCTTCTGAAGCGTCCACCTCCACCTGGAACGGTAAAGCGGGATCCGGATGCGCCAGCACCGGAGCCGAAGTGAACAGGTTCTTCAGTTTAACGAATGCCCTGTCCGCTTCAGCTGACCACTGCAAACGCACCGGACCCCCCTTTAGCAGGGACGTAATGGGAGCTGCCACCTGTCCAAAACCCCGGATAAACCTCCGGTAGTAATTAGCAAAACCCAAAAACTGCTGCACCTCTTTTACAGTGGTTGGAGTTTGCCAATTACGCACGGCCGACACGCGGTCAACCTCTATCTTCACACCAGATGCGGACAATCGATAACCCAAGAAGGAGATGGACTCCTGGAAAAACAAGCATTTCTCTGCCTTGACATACAAGTCATGCTCCAACAGCCTCTTCAACACTCTGCGTACCAGGGCTACATGCTCGGCTCGTGTAGAAGAGTACACTAGGATGTCGTCGATGTACACTACCACACCCTGCCCATGCATGTCCCTGAAAATCTCGTCCACAAAGGATTGAAAGACTGAAGGAGCATTCATTAACCCGTATGGCATGAAGAGATATTCGTAATGACCCGAGGTGGTGCTGAATGCTGTTTTCCATTCACCTCCCTCCCTAATGCGCACCAGATTGTACGCGCTCCTGAGATCCAACTTTGTGAAGAACCGTGCTCCGCGTAATGATTCTGTCATAGTCGCAATCAGAGGAAGAGGATAACTGTACTTAACCGTGATCTGATTGATACTACGATAATCAATACACGGGCGCAAACCCCCGTCCTTCTTCTTCACAAAGAAGAAACTCGAGGAAACCGGGGAAGTGAAGGACCGTATGTATCCCTGTTCCAAGGACTCGGCTATGTAAGTCTCCATAGCCGCGGTCTCCTCTTGAGACAGGGGATACACACGGCTCCGCGGAAGTGCCGCTCCTGTTTGGAGATTTATCGCACAATCCCCCTGTCTATGAGGTGGCAACCGTGTTGCCCTAGTTTTGCTGAAAACCAGTGCTAAATCATCATATTCAGGGGGAATGTGCATTGCGGACACCTGGTTCGGACTCTCCACCGATGTTGCCCCTATGGAAACACCTAGACATCTCCCTACACACTGGGCAGACCATTCCATAAGAGCCCTCTGTTGCCACGCAATGGTAGGATCATGGGTGCTTAACCAGGGAAGCCCCAGCACCACGGGATACGCAGGAGAGTCGATCAGATAAAACTGAATGATCTCCTCATGACCCTCCTGCGTAATCATCTTCAGTGGCGCTGTGACTTCTCTAATCAACCCCGACCCCAGCGGCCGGCTGTCTAGAGCATGAACTGGGAAAGGGGGTTCCACCGGCCGAAGGGGAATTCCTACCCTGGAACAAAATACACGATCAATAAAATTCCCAGCTGCGCCTGAATCTACTAGCGCCTTATGCTGGGAATGAGGTGCCACCTGTGGAAATCTCACAGGTATACACAGGTGTCCAACAGAGAGCTCTGGGTAAGTGGGGCATCTACTCACCTGAAATGGCTCCCCAGTGCGTGACCTGTTGTCCCCTCTCCCAGGAGACCCTCCCCAAAACCTAGCCGCAGTGTGCCCTCCACGGCCACAGTTGGTGCAGGGGACGGCCCCCCTCGGGTTCTCTCTCCTCCTCTCCCTAGCGCCTGCACCCCCGAGCTCCATGGGAATCGGCTCGGCGGTGCTGGAGGATGGAATGGACGACCCCCATTCGGGACGTCCGCGTGTAGCCAGCAGGGTGTCGAGACGGATGGACATGTTCACCAACTGGTCGAAGGTGAGGTTTGTGTCCCTGCAGGCCAGCTCACGACGAACGTCCTCTCGTAGGCTGCATCGATAATGGTCGATGAATGCCCTCTCATTCCATCCCGCATCTGCCGCTAGCGTCCGGAACTCCAGGGCGAACTCCTGGGCACTCCTCTTCCCCTGTCGGAGGTGGAACAGACGCTCCCCCGCCGCCTTCCCCTCAGGTGGATGATCGAACACTGCCCTGAAGCGGCGGGAGAACTCCGCGTAGGTGATGGTAGCGGCGTCTATTCCCCTCCATTCGGCGTTAGCCCACTCCAACGCCTTGCCGGAGAGACAGGAGATGAGGGCGGAGACGCTCTCGTATCCCGAGGGCGCCGGGTGTATGGTGGCCAGGTAGAGTTAAACCTGCAGGAGGAATCCCTGACATCCGGCTGCGGTACCATCATATGCCCTCGGTAGCGAGAGCCGAATGCCGCTGGGTTCCGGTACTGGGAGAGGAGGACTGGCCGATGGTGATGGTAAGGTGTGCGAAGATGTGGGCACCTCGCCCGTAACCAAACGGCGCAGCGTGTTGGACAACTCGTTCATGGCGACCCCAAGTTGCTGGATCATGGTGTCTTGATTGCTGATCCTTTCCTCGAGGGACTTGGGTGCCGCCGTTGCTCCTGCTGACTCCATGATGGTGTGTTATTCTGTCAGTGTTGGTGTGGGTGCGTGGAGAGGAGTCAGACGCAGGACGCATAAGCTAAGTCGAACAGGACTTTACTAGATGCACAACCAGTACAAAATAAAGTGCCTCTAACGAGGAGGCAAAAACGACAACGCAACACAGTGCGTAATACTAACAATGCCAGAGTACTGCAAAGGATACCACCAACAGACAGGAACTAAAATAACACACAAATAACGAACACAACCACAGGAAACTTATAAGGCACATAATCAAGACCAAACGGACACAGGTGTAACAGACAGACCAAACCAAACGAACATCGAAACATTCAACGGTGGCAGCTAGTACTCCGGGGACGACGAACGCCGAAGTCAAAAATACAACAGAAAATATATATACAGTGTGTGCAAATGTAGAAAGTTATGGAGGTAAGGCAATAAATAGGCCATAGTGCAAAATAATTACAATTTAGTATTAACACTGGAATGATAGATGTGCAAGAGATGATGTGCAAATAGAGATACTGGGGTGCAAATGAGCAAAATAAATAACAATATGGGGATGAGGTAGTTGGGTGGGCTAATTTCAGATGGGCTGTGTACAGGTGCAGTGATCGGTAAGGTGCTCTGACAACTGATGCTTAAAGTTAGTGAGGGAGATAAGAGTCTCCAGCTTCAGAGATTTTTGCAGTTCGTTCCAGTCATTGGCAGCAGAGAACTGGAAGGAATGGCGGCCAAAGGAGGTGTTGGCTTTGGGGATGACCAGTGAGATATACCTGCTGGAGCGCATACTACGGGTGGGTGTTGCTATGGTGACCAATGAGCTAAGATAAGGCAGGGATTTACCTAGCAGTGATTTATAGATGACCTGGAGCCAGTGGGTTTGGCGACGAATATGGAGTGAGGACCAGCCAACAAGAGCGTACAGGTCACAGTGGTGGGTAGTACAGTGAGGGGAAAAAATTATTTGATCCCCTGCTGATTTTGTACGTTTGCCCACTGACAAAGACATGATCAGTCTATAATTTTAATGGTAGGTTTATTTGAACAGTGAGGGACAGAATAACAACAACAAAAATCCAGAAAAACGCATGTCAAAAATGTTATAAATTGATTTGCATTTTAATGAGGGAAATAAGTATTTGACCCCTCTGCAAAACATGACTTAGTACTTGGTGGCAAAACCCTTGTTGGGAATCAGAGATCAGATGTTTCTTGTAGTTGGCCACCAGGTTTGCACACATCTCAGGAGGGATTTTGTCCCACTCCCGTCCATCGTCCCTTTGATGCGGTGAAGTTGTCCTGTCCCCTTAGCAGAAAAACACCCCCAAAGCATAATGTTTCCACCTCCATGTTTGACGGTGGGGATGGTGTTCTTGGGGTCATAGGCAGCATTCCTCCTCCTCCAAACACGGCGAGTTGAGTTGATGCCAAAGATCTCGATTTTGGTCTCATCTGACCACAACACTTTCACCCAGTTCTCCTCTGAATCATTCAGATGTTCATTGGCAAACTTCAGACGGGCCTGTATATGTGCTTTCTTAAGCAGGGGGATCTTGCGGGCGCTGCAGGATTTCAGTCCTTCACGGCGTAGTGTGTTACCAATTGTTTTATTGGTGACTATGGTCCCAGCTGCCTTGAGATCATTGACAAGATCCTCTCGTGTAGTTCTGGGCTGATTCCTCACCGTTCTCATGATCATTGCAACTCCACGAGGTGAGATCTTGCAGGAGCCCCAGGCCGAGGGAGATTGACAGTTATTTTGTGTTTCTTCCATTTGCGAATAATCGCACCAACTGTCGTCACCTTCTCACCAAGCTGCTTGGCGATGGTCTTGTAGCCCATTCCAGCCTTGTGTAAGTCTATAATCTTGTCCCTGACATCCTTGGAGAGCTCTTTGGTCTTGGCCATGGTGGAGAGTTTGGAATCTGATTGATTGATTGCTTCTGTGGACAGGTGTCTTTTATACAGGTAACAAACTGAGATTAGGAGCACTCCCTTTAAGAGTGTGCTCCTAATCTCAGCTCGTTACCTGTATAAAAGACACCTGGGAGCCAGAAATCTTTCTGATTGAGAGGGGGTCAAATACTTATTTCCCTCATTAAAATGCAAATCAATTTATAACATTTTTGACATGCGTTTTTCTGGATTTTTTTGTTGTTATTCTGTCTCTCACTGTTCAAATAAACCTACCATTAAAATTATAGACTGATAATTTATTTGTCAGTGGGCAAACGTACAAAATCAGCAGGGGATCAAATACTTTTTTCCCTCACTGTACAGTGGGGGAAAAAGTATTTAGTCAGCCACCAATTGTGCAAGTTCTCCCACTTAAAAAGATGAGAGAGGCCTGTAATTTTCATCATAGGTACACGTCAACTATGACAGACAAATTGAGAAAAAAAATCCAGAAAATCACATTGTAGGATTTTTCATGAATTTATTTGCAAATTATGGTGGAAAATAAGTATTTGGTCACCTACAAACAAGCACGATTTCTGGCTCTCACAGACCTGTAACTTCTTCTTTAAGAGGCTCCTCTGTCCTCCACTCGTTACCTGTATTAATGGCACCTGTTTGAACTTGTTATCAGTATAAAAGACACCTGTCCACAACCTCAAACAGTCACACTCCAAACTCCACTATGGCCAAGACCAAAGAGCTGTCAAAGGACACCAGAAACAAAATTGTAGACCTGCACCAGGCTGGGAAGACTGAATCTGCAATAGGTAAGCAGCTTGGTTTGAAGAAATCAACTGTGGGAGCAATTATTAGGAAATGGAAGACATACAAGACCACTGATAATCTCCCTTGATCTGGGGCTCCACGCAAGATCTCACCCCGTGGGGTCAAAATGATCACAAGAACGGTGAGCAAAAATCCCAGAACCACACGGGGGGACCTAGTGAATGACCTGCAGAAAGCTGGGACCAAAGTAACAAAGCCTACCATCAGTAACACACTACGCCGCCAGGGACTCAAATCCTGCAGTGCCAGACGTGTCCCCCTGCTTAAGCCAGTACATGTCCAGGCCCGTCTGAAGTTTGCTAGAGTGCATTTGGATGATCCAGAAGAGGATTGGGAGAATGTCATATGGTCAGATGAAACCAAAATATAACTTTTTGGTAAAAACTCAACTAGAAGAACACCAAAGAACACCATACCTACTGTGAAGCATGGGGGTGGAAACATCATGCTTTGGGGCTGTTTTTCTGCAAAGGGACCAGGACAACTGATCTGTGTAAAGGAAAGAATGAATGGGGCCATGTATCGTGAGATTTTGAGTGAAAACCTCCTTCCATCAGCAAGGGTATTGAAGATGAAACGTGGCTGGGTCTTTCAGCATGACAATGATCCCAAACACACCGCCCGGGCAACGAAGGAGTGGCTTCGTTAGAAGCATTTCAAGGTCCTGGAGTGGCCTAGCCAGTCTCCAGATCTCAACCCCATAGAACATCTTTGGAGGGAGTTGAAAGTCCGTGTTGCCCAGCGACAGCCCCAAAACATCACTGCTCTAGAGGAGATCTGCATGGAGGAATGGGCCAAAATACCAGCAACAGTGTGTGAAAACCTTGTGAAGACTTACAGAAAACGTTTGACCTGTGTCATTGCCAACAAAGGGTATATAACAAAGTATTGAGAAACTTTTGTTATTGACCAAATACGTATTTTCCACCATAATTTGCAAATAAATTCATTAAAAATCCTACAATGTGATTTTCTGGAGAAAAAAAAATCTCATTTTGGCTGTCATAGTTGACGTGTACCTATGATGAAAATTACAGGCCTCTCTCATCTTTTTAAGTGGGAGAACTTGCACAATTGGTGGCTGACTAAATACTTTTTTCCCCCACTGTATATGGGGCTTTGGTGACAAAATGGATGGCACTGTGATAGACTACATCCAATTTGCTGAGTAGAGTGTTGGAGGCTATTTTGTAAATGACATCGCCGAAGTCAAGGATCGGTAGGATAGTTAGTTTAACGAGAGCATGTTTGGCAGCATGAGTGAAGGAGGCTTTGTTTTGTGAAATAGGAAGCCGATTCTAGATTTAACTTTGGATTGGAGATGCTTAAAGTGAGTCTGGAAGGATAGTTTACAGTCTGACCAGACACCTAGGTATTTGTAGTTGTCCACATACTCTAGGTCAGACCCGCCGAGAGTAGTGATTCTAGTCGGGTGGGCGGGTGCCAGCAGCGTTCGATTGAAGAGCATGCATTTAGTTTTACTAGTGTTTAAGAGCAGTTGGAGGCTACGGAAGGAGTGTTGTATGGCATTGAAGCTCGTTTGGAGGTTTGTTAACACAGTGTCCAATGAAGGGCCAGATGTATACAAAATGGTGTCGTCTCCGTAGAGGTGGATCTGAGAGGCACCAGCAGCAAGAGCGACATCATTGATATACACAGAGAAAAGAGTCGGCCCGAGAATTGAACCCTGTGTCACCCCCATAGAGACTGCCATAGGTCCAGACAACAGGCCCTCCGATTTGACACATTGAACTCTATCTGAGAAGTAGTTGGTGAACCAGGCGAGGCAGTCATTTGAGAAACCAAGGCTATTTAGTCTGCCAATAAGAATGCAGTGGTTGACAGAGTCGAAAGCCTTGGCCAGGTCGATGAAGACGGCTGCACAGTACTGTCTATTATCGATCGCGGTTATAATATCGTTTAGGACCTTGAGCATGGCTGAGGAGCACCCATGACCAGCTCGGAAACCGGATTGCATAGCAGAGAAGGTACGGTGGGATTCGAAATGGTCGGTGATCTGTTTGTTAACTTGGCTTTCAAAAACTTTCGAAAGGCAGGGCAGGATGGATTTAAAGGTCTGTAACAGTTTGGATCTAGAGTGTCAACCACTTTGAA
Organism: Coregonus lavaretus; assembly: GCF_964263955.1. NCBI lineage: Eukaryota > Metazoa > Chordata > Actinopteri > Salmoniformes > Salmonidae > Coregonus > Coregonus lavaretus. The sequence goes on from NC_140018.1 coordinate 27,294,031, forward strand.
GAGGGGGATGACCGCGGCAGCTTTCCAATCTCTGGGGATCTCAGACGTTACGAAAGAGAGGTTGAACTGGTTAGTAATACGGGTTGCGACAATTTCGGCTGCTAATTTTAGAAAGAAAGGGTCCAGATTGTCTAGCCCAGATGATTTGTAGGGGTCCAGATTTTGCAGCTCTTTCAGAACATCAGCTGTCTGAATTTGTGTGAAGGAGAAGCGGGGGGGGGGGGGGGGGAGTTGCAGCGGAGGGTGCAGAGCTGGTGGCCGGGGTAGTGGTAGCTAGGTGGAAAGCATGGCCAGCCGTAGAAAATGCTTGTTGAAATTCTCGATTATTGTAGATTTATCGGTGGTGATAGTGTTTCCTAGCCTCAGTGCAGTGGGCAGCTGGGAGGAGGTGCTCTTATTCTCCATGGACTTTACAATGTCCCAAAACTTTTTGGAGTTAGTGCTACAGGATGCAAATTTCTGTTTGAAAAAGCTAGCCTTTGCTTTCCTAACTGCTTGTGTATATTGGTTCCTAACTTCCCTGAAAAGTTGCATATCGTGGGGGCTATTCGATGCTAATGCAGTACGCCACAGGATGTTTTTGTGCTGGTCAAGGGCAGTCAAGTCTGAGGAGAACCAGGGGCTATATCTGTTCTTAGTTCTGAATTTTTTGAATGGGGCATGCTTAATTAAGATTGGATGAAAAGCACTTTGAAAGAACAACCAGGCATCCTCTACTGACGGAATGAGATCGATATCCATCCAGGATACCTGGGCCAGGTCAATTAGGAAGGTCTGCTCGCTAAAGTGTTTTAGGGAGCGTTTGACAGCGGACCCGTTACGGACGCAGGCAATAAGGCAGTGATCGCTGAGATCCTGGTTGAAGACAGCGGAGGTGTATTTAGATGGTAAGTTAGTCAGGATGATATCTATGAGGGTGCCCATGTTTACGGATTTAGAGTTGTACCTGGTAGGTTCCTTGATAATTTGTGTGAGATTGAGGGCATCTAGTTTGGATTGTAGGATGGCCGGGGTGTTAAGCATATCCTAGTTTAGGTCACCAAGCAGTACGAACTCTGAGGATAGATGGGGGGCAATCAATTCACATATGGTGTCCAGGGCACAGCTGGGGGCTGAGGGGGGTCTGTAGCAAGCGGCAACAGTGAGAGACTTATTTCTGGAAAGGTGGATTTTTTGAAGTAGGAGCTTAAACTGTTTGGGCACAGACCTGGATAGTATGATAGAGCTCTGCAGGCTATCTCTACAGTAGATTGCAACTCCACCCCCTTTGGCAATTCTATCTAGATGGAAAATGTTGTAGTTGGGGATGGACATTTCTGAATTTTTGGTGGCCTTCCTAAACCAGGATTCAGACACTGCTAGAACATCAGGATTGGCGGAGTGTGCTAACGCAGTGAATAACTCAAACTTAGGAAGGAGGCTTCTGATGTTAACATTCAAAAAGCCAAGGCTTTTACGGTTACAGAAGTCAACAAATGATAGCGCCTGGGGAGTAGGAGTGATACTGGGGGCTGCAGGGCCTGGGATAACCTCTACATCACCAGAGGAACAGAGGAGGACTAGAATAAGGATACGGCTAAAGGCTTTAAGAACTGGTCTTCTAGTGCGTTGGGTACAAAGAATAAAAGGGGCAGATTTCCGGGCGTTGTAGAATAGATTCAGGGCATTATGTACAGACAAGGATATGGAAGGATATGAGTACAGTGGAGGTAAACCTAAGCGTTGGGTAACAATGAAAGAGCTAGCATCACTGGAGGCACCGATTGAGCTGGTCTCCGTGTGTATGGGGGTGGAACAAAGGAGCTATTTGAGGCAGTTTGAGAGGGACTTGGGGCTCTACAGTGAAATTGTATAATAAGAACTAACTGGAACAGCAATAGGCAAGGCATAATGACATGGGAGAGAGGCATAAAGCAATCACAGGTGTTATTCGAGAGAGCTAAGACAACAACTGGTAATGGCGATGAAAGTTTGGGCTGAGGCTAAACAGATAAAACAGGACAGGGTACCATGTAAAGGAACAGTCCAGCAGGCATCAGCTGTGCAGCTGAGTGATCATAAGGTCCAGTGAACAGCAATGTGAGTCCGAGAGCAGGTCGAATTGGTGCTACAGCACAGGCGATCAGGAAGAACGGCTGTTGAATTGCGTGTGCTAGCGGGCCGGGGCTAGCAGATGGATCTTCGTGGTCGTCGCAACGGGAAGCCTGTTGAAACCACAGACGATTACGTCGGCAGACCAGTCGTGATGGATCAGCGGGGCTCCGTGTCGACACTAGGAGTACCGTCCGGTTGACAGAGAGGTAGATAGCCGGGAGATGGGCCTGACTCGAGGCTAGCTCAAGGCTGATTAGCCAACCACAACATCCATTCGGTTGCAGCTAGCTAGTTGCGATGATCCGGTGTTAAAGGTCCAGTGATTCCGGCAGAGAATCTGATATGTTCTGGGTCGATAACGCACTGTGCAGACTGGCCGATAATAGTCCAGGCTAGAGCTGGCTGGTAGGTAGTGCAGGCCACGGACAATGGTGAAAAAACCGCTAACGGTGGCTAATAGCAAGTAGCTAGTTAGCTGGCTACTCCCGTCCGGTAGACAGAGAGGTAGATAGCCGGGATATGGGCCTGGCTCGAGGCTAGCTCAAGGCTAACTGGTGCTTGCTTCGGGGGCAGTGGTGATTAGCCAACAGCAACATCCATTCGGTTGCGGCTAGCTGGTTGCGATCCGGTGTTAAGGTCCAGTGATTCAGTTATTCCGTCAGAAAATCTGATGTTCTGGGTGAAAACCGCTAACGGTGCCTAATAGCAAGTAGCTAGTTAGCTGGCTAGCTAGTTTCAACTGGAGATTCTAGATAAAAGGTAAGTAAATAATAGAATCCGTTCCACATTGAGTGAGGTGGGTTGCAGGAAAGTATATTTAGTAGAAGGATGAAAATAGGGAAATATATACAACAAAAGACAAAAAGAAGAAAAACAGGCTATTTACATGGACACACAACAGAGTACACAACCGCACTGCTACGCCATCTTGGATAAGATGGCCAATCAGGCCTTTATGGTAGAGTAGCCAGACGGGAGCCACTCCTCAGTAAAAGGCACAAGACAGCCCACTTGGAGTTTGTCAAATGGCACCTAAAGGACTCTCAGACCATGAGAAACAAGATTCTCTGGTCTGATGAAACCAAGATTGAACTCTTTGGCCTGAATGCCAAGCATCACGTCTGGAGGAAACCTGGCACCATCCCTACGGTGAAGCATGGTGGTGGCAGCATCATGTTGTGGGGATGTTTTTCAGCGGCAGGGACTGGGAAACTAGTCAGGATCAAGGGAAAGATGAACGGAGCAAAGTACATAGAGATCCTTGATGAAAACCTGCTCCAGAGCGCTCAGGACCTCAGACTGGGGCAAAGGTTCACCTTCCAACAGGACAACAACCCGAAGCGCACAGCCAAGACAACACAGGAGTGGCTTCGGGACAAGTCTCTGAAGGTCCTTGAGAGGCCCAGCCAGAGCCCGCACTTGAACCCGATCGAACATCTCTGGAGAGACCTGAAAATAGCTGTGCAGCGACGCTCCCCATCCAACCTGACAGAGCTTCAGAGGATCTGCAAAGAATGGGAGAAACTCCCCAAATACAGGTGTGCCAAGCTTGTAGCGTCAAACCCAGGAAGACTAAGTACTGAGTAAAGGGTCTGAATACGTACTGTATGTAAATGCAATATTTCAGTTCTTTATTTTAGTAGTTAATTATTTTAATACATTTGCTAACATTTCTAAAAACATATTTTCGTTTTGTCATTATGGGGTACTGTGTGTAGATTGATGAGGAGATGTTATTTTAGAATAAGGCTGTAATGTAACAAAGTGGAAAAAGTAAAGGGGTCTGAATACTTTCCGAATGCACTGTATCCAACATATTAGCCCAACACATTTATAGATTTCTGAAATCCTCAGATGTTTCCTAATCACACAACATTGAATTGTCATTGGAATAAAATTAGGACTATAAGAATCAGGGGCACAACTTTGTTTTTTTAATCCAGTCTGATAAACACACCAAACAGCCTACCCAACCGCTCGGAGGCGTCTGCATGGTCCTAAATCACACTGTTTCCTCATCTTGTATCACATTCCAATTATAAAACTGTGGGGGGACAAAATGCAATTTCAGAATGTGCCACCCCAGAATGTGCCACCCCCAGAATGATGATTTCAGAAATGTATCATGTGTTGGGCTAATATGTCGAAAGAGGTTTCAGCAGATGGAAATGCAAAAAGTTTCCCACCCTAACTGAAAAATACTGTCGGCTGCAACTGTGATAAAGCCTGTTAAAACAGTGTACTGTAAGTGTATATTTTCCGTTTGTGAAATTATTTTGCCGTGATATGAAATTAAAGGGCTTTATGTTTCTAGAACGGTATAGCAACTAAGAATCAATTCACGTTTAGATGGAGTAGTGTTTGGCTGTTTTTGCTGCCAGAGCCAGTCTACCTCTGAAAATAACATGTAAGGTCCTTATAGGTCCATATAAGGCTCTACTACACTCCTTAAAGCTAGAATCCAAAATTAAAACAACTGTTTTCTTTACCTGTAGGCTGTACAGTTTAGCTAGACTTCAAATTTACTATGCCAAAATGGATAATTAGTCTAGTTAACAGTAGGCTATAAATCACTTCTAGGCAATTTAAATCTTTGGTAGCTTTTCGCATACATGTTGTCACTATGCCCTGGTGTCGTGCATGTGTGGACCCTATCAGAAAAGCCCCCCTCTTCGAATACTGATGCACATTTATTTGATATACTACGGTACACCCTGACCGGAAGCCTCGGGCACAAACATTTGTGCACACTGCACATTCTGCGCACCTCCACCCTATATCGCTATTGCGGTTGATAAGGAATGTCAAACAATTAATAAACAATTCGTAGACTTGATTTACTAAATGTGTACGATAGTGCCTGGTTATTGGAGACATTCTGTGAAGCATCCCCTTCCCCTTGTAACAGCAACCCTCGTGTTGCCGTAGAAACAAATATATTGGAGGTTGCAGACTCGACATTGACAGATACAGTGTGCATGCTTGTGTAGCCAACAGTGCAACATCCTTGGTTTCTATTGTTTCTAGCACCCTCGTTAAAATGAGCGAATATTTTTCCCTTTCAGATTGTGATGTCATTGGTTTTGATTTGGACCACACTCTCTGTCGCTACCATTTGAAGGAGACCTCTAGGGTGAGTTTATTTGTAGCTCAGGAGCTACAAAACGTTGCGGGCTGTTGTGATTTCTGACAATATGATACTGTTACAGCCGGCTGGCTAGCTACTAAGTATATTAACGCTTGCATGCAACATAATCCATCCTTTCCAGCTGGCAGTGCAAAGTCAGTCGTTCATGGCTCGCTGCATTTTATCAATAGCTAATACTCACAATGTATGATGGAACGAATGGAATAGAATACATACATCCTAGCTACATGGTGTTAATGTGGTAAACGTTGCAGTTGCGATGAACCCCCCCCCCCGCCCAAAACGACATTGTTGTAATGCAACATCTAGCTACCTACCTAACAACACTGTATAGTATGCCGCTATACTGCATGCATAAATTAGATTTATAAGCAATATGCTTGCAACAACAAATTAGCCAGCATGCTCTGGTGAGTCACAGCTGAGTCTGTGTGACATCTGACTGTCAGCCGCAGAAACCCAATGGCATCCTCTCTGTCAGGAACACATAAATTACATTGAAGCCGTGACTTTATAAATAGGTTTACAATGCATACCAGCTCCATCACAGTAGTTGTCAATACAGCACAGTATGTATTTATGTATTGTACAGACATAAAGGTTCAGTGTCACTGAATGTTCACCCCAGCTGTGGATAGAATATATTTTTGTGCTTCTTTGCAGTTGATCTATGAGAGCTTTACCAGGTATCTGGTAGAGCATAAAGACTATGACAAGGACCTTCTTATATTGACCCCTGCTTCCTGGGATTTCTGGTGAGTCATAAGCAGCAGCAGCAGCAGCAGCAGAATGACTGAAGAAAATAAATACTTTTTCTATAAGCTGTAATCATTAATGACTGTGGTGTGCCATTGTAAATTCAGTCTACCTGCATGCATCACTCCACTACTGTGAATGACTACCCCATTTTTCAGGTTAGATAAAGGGCACTTTTTGAAAACGAAAGGCATTGGATGAATGCATGGTGCTCTGGTGAATATCGCTTACAGATTCGTATTGTTATTGCTTAGCATAGGACATTGATCAACACGCTTGTTCTTTGCCAATGACCACTATGAAATGTGTATTCTGTATGTCCAGTTTCAAAGGCTTAGTGGTAGACCTTGAGGATGGAAACTTGGTTAAATTGGCTGAAGATGGAACTGTTTTACGGTAGGGTTACAGTAAATGATACAGTTAAATGCATGCTCAGATATTGGGTTCCTTTTATATTTATATAGGAAAATGCCTGTTTTGAAGTGTATCAATGTACAATATTTGGGCATGCCTTTTTGTTACTTATTTTTCCACCCAAAATGAATAAAAACCCTGATTTTAAACCTGTTTGTTTTGATCAGAGCAACCCATGGGACCAATAACCTCAGCACAGAAGAGCTCATTAAACATTACGGTTCTAAAAGGGAATGGAAGCACTTTAATAGCCTTAATACCTCATTTACGAAATCTAGTAAGTCTGTCATCTTGAATCTCTGTGTCCCATCCAAACGTTGCGAAAGCTGTTTTTTTTTCTTTCTTTCTTTTTGTAAGGCAGTTTATTTTTCATGATTATACAATCTTCTGAAAAAAATCTAATTTTATTTCCAAAGTAAAGAGTGATGATTGATTGGATTGTTTCTTACAATACATATATTCTGTTTTATTCTCCTCAGCAAAGTACTATTTTTATGACAACTATTTTGATCTACCTGGGGCTCTTCTCTGTGGAAGGGTTGTGGATATGTTGCGTAAGGTAAAATATACATATTTTTAAGTGAATTATGATTATGAATAGATAATATGTTTACATGCTTTTTACAAAAATTTTATCTGCTTTCAAGAACATTATTTTGTTTTTGTCAACAGCGTGGGAATGAGGTGAATTCAGACTTTTGGAAAGACATTGTTGCTGCCATTGACCACAATTACAACACATCTGCGTTTAAAGGTATGCTTATTACTTCTTTTACAATCAATCACTTTCGGTTGTTGAAACAGTGCACCATATCGGAATCGCTCATTTAATTGGCCATATCAGTGGGCTGAAATAGTCAAAATCAAAACAATATTTTCAGTTTTGTACTGTAGACGGACACTCAACAACAAAAAAAGACAAAAGCATCAGTTTCAGAAATAACTTTATTCTTTACTTTGATCAGTAAGTTGAACATAGCATAATGCATCCTCAGGCATATAGTTGTTGTTGACATAATACTTTTTTTATGACTGTTTTTCATCCTGTGTGTTGCAATATCACACTGCTGGTTTGTTAAAGGTGTTGCGAACTGACTTAAAACATTGCTTAAAAAACAAGCATGATTTCCTTTGCATGTATATTACAAGACATGTATTAAAGACTTTGAAAACAAAAAAAATCTGCTGTAAATGTTACAGGCAGTCAAAGAGCACCATTTTGCGTATTATTCAAACTGTTTTGTATTCCTTGATCATTGTTTGCTGAATACTTGTGCATATACTGGGAAAGGGAATAGTGATAACAAACAATTGAATTCCAAAATTATATTCTTCCTCTCGTTTAATTTAAATGCCTCCATGAACTGAATGCCCTTCTTAATAGAATACTTGAGAGAATTGCTGCTCTTGCCTTTTCAGCCTTTTCAAAGACAAATTAACTTGTAGAATATTACATCAATCTTTTATTCTACAATGACAACTCAATCTCAATGGAAGTTGTGAATTGAACTATTTCTTTAAGTAGTTTCTTTAAGGTTTCAAGATTTTATTAGTGATTGTATCACGTTGAGGCAATCAGGAACCCAGAGAAAGAGCAGTGAACATTGTCGGCAGCAAAGACACCATTGGTCTCCTCATCAGGGACCTGAATGTAGACTTGGTCATGGGCATTCAGCATAAGGACAGTGCTGCCAGACAACTGATCCAAGAAGCCCTTGTTGTACTCATCGTATGAGAACATGATTGGCTCACCATTTTTGTACAGTGCCACCAATGCATTAGCACCATTAACATGCATATGGTAGGAGAAGTAATATAGACCTGGTACCTGGCAGGAGAAGATGCCAGTCTGGGGGTCATAGTGCTGCTCCCCATTGTAAATTATCTGGTTGAATGGAACGGGTGAACCCGCAGATGGGTAAGCCATAGTCAAAACAGCGCTGAAGGCAGACATAGGGGCCTTCATCATCTCATGATGAGGCATCATAATCTCATGGGACTTGATGGGCATGCTCTTCTCGTGATGGTAAACCATCTCACCAGGGGGACCAGGTGGGCCAGGAGGTCCCATAGCACCTGGGTTACCATCATGACCTCTGGAACCAGGAGCTCCAGGTGGACCCATAGGACCAGAAATTCCCTTGGCCGTCTGGCCAGCTGGGCCAGGTGCGCCGGGAAGACCTGCGTGACCCTTAAGACCTGGTTGACCTGTTGGACCTGAAGGCCCCACTGGTCCTCTTGGCCCTGAGACGCCGTTTTCGCCTGGTTTCCCTGGACCTCCAGGTGTGCCTGGGTGTCCCTTTGCTCCTGCAAGCCCATTTGAACCTGGCTGACCAGGAGCGCCAGTATGGCCCTGAGCTCCCTTGTTACCCTGATGTCCTGTAGCGCCTGTTGCTCCAGGAGGGCCTGCTGCCCCGGGGATACCTGACTTCCCTGCGTAACCCTGATGTCCCTGATCCCCCTTGGTTCCCTTTGCCCCTGGAGCTCCCACCATGCCAACCTCTCCTTTAGGTCCCTGTCCACCTGGTTCTCCCTGGAATCCTCTAGCACCCTGTGGCCCAGCTGGACCCATAAGGCCAGTAGCACCTGTTGCCCCAGTGTAACCTGTTGGCCCTGGCTCTCCTTTCTGACCAGTGGTTCCTGATGTACCTGGTGATCCTCTGTCACCTGGCATGCCATTAGCTCCTGGTTTACCAACTCCTGGTATGCCAGGTGCACCTGGTTGTCCAGCATGTCCCTGGGGACCTTTAGATCCCATATTTCCAGGCATACCTGGACTGCCATTCTCACCTGGCTTTCCTGGTGCTCCTACCCCAGGGTTTCCATTGTGGCCCTTTGGCCCTGGCTGACCCATAGCTCCTGGAGCTCCATCCCTACCTGGAGTACCTGACTTCCCAGGCTCCCCAGGGTATCCAGGGGCACCAGACTTACCAACTCCGGGTTGCCCTGGCATACCAGATGGTCCCATTGGGCCCACTTGACCGTTTGCACCTGGTGCCCCAGGAATACCAACTCCCCTCTCTCCCTTTTGTCCTGGCAGACCAGGGATACCTGGATGTCCTTTAAGTCCGGGCTCACCCCTTTGCCCCATGCCTCCGGGCAGACCGTGTGGGCCAGGTTTGCCAGCAGAAGAGTGTCCAGCAGGTCCTGGGCTTCCAGGGGAACCGGGTGATCCTCTTGGACCCATGGCTCCAGGTGCGCCAGTATGGCCCTTCTCACCGGGCATTCCATTACTACCTGGTTTCCCAGGACCACCTGGATTGCCAGGCTTGCCAGCTGTGGAGTAGCCAGCGGGTCCGGGGGGCCCGGGTGGGCCCTGTTGTCCAGGATGTCCCATGCCGCTCTTGCCGGGAGGCCCAGGGGGGCCCATTGGTCCTGGCTCACCAGGGGATCCTGGAATACCTGGCTCCCCTGCAACAGCTGTGGAAATGGATAAGTGTAATTACCTAAGATGCAGGTAACAACTACAGTAAACTGTAATTGGTTTAGATTTAGGATATCATTTTTTCATCTCATTAAGTTTGTCAGAGTTTTGTTTTTCCAGAGTAGGTTATTAGATTTCAGTCAAGGTGAATTTAGCCAGTCCATTATCTGCTATCAAAGTATTCATGTAGTCCTGTTTTATTCTTAGTGCATCTGAAACATTTGTCTATTTCATTTTAAATTTAATGGAAAGATATATTTATGTATTCTCAGTGATGCCCCAAATGGATCTTAGATGTTTTGAAAAGCTGATGACTCTGATATCTGTGCCCTATTTGTATGGGTATTTATGAACAACTCTGCCATGCACCAGTTGTTACACCAATTGATCCAGTCATGTTTGTTGTGTCCTATTGAGTCCTGTTGCAAACATATAGCGTCGGGGGGTTTCCCTGACCTGACTAAACTACCATCTCTCAGATGTCCATCCTGTGCAAAATAGGATTCATAAAGCAAAGCATGAAATTAGATTATCTTGATTTTCAGTTGGAATATTTAGTCATTTTGCCTCTGCCTGTCTTTGCTCCATATTTTTATTGACATTGTTTAGTCACATCCATTTATTTCTCTCTTAGACCACTTGCATGTCAATTGGTTCCTTTGATCCTTGAATAACCTCTGCTTTGGTATTCCACTCAAACACCACAATGTGATTTAAACAACAGAGGTGATGTAGGCTCTGTGATCATGGAGGGAGGTTGTGGGAACTGACTGCTTTTCCCAGGGTCATTTTGACAGCACCAGTGGTCTGAGGAGATGTCCATATAAACACTGGGGTCCTTGGACAGTGCTCAGCATGTTGAGACTACATTAGACTACTGTAGCCATTTTCTTTTAGTTTAATTTGGCCACACTATGTTGAACCCTTTTATTTTCACAAGTTGTCTGTAGTGCATGTTTATGGTTAGTGGTCCTCCAGTTGTTGATGTATGTGCGTCACCTTGAACCCTTTATTCCTCTTAATGTGGCCTTTGTGAGGCAGTAGAGAGTAGGTCATATGACGGGAAAAATACACGTCATATTGGGATATGATAGTTGTTGAAATGTGTGGCACCTGGCCTAGGTCCTGAAATGCTGAAGGGATATTTTTATCCCTGTGTCTTTGAGAGGTTAGCCCACAATACTTGACACCTTTACCTATACCAATAACTTTCCTGAAGCCATGTTGTTTGTTGCATATTATGTCAAAATTGCATATTATGCCTAACATTTTGTATAACCATTAGTATAATAGTTCAGATATCAGAATTCAGTCCATAGTGGTCAGTATTTGCCTTATACTGTAGCTTGCCTGCATCTCTGAGAAGTTATGACCCCCCCCCCCCCCCCCCCCCCCCCCCACCCCCACTTTTGACTGACGTTAATAAAGGGAAACTGAGTTTCCTGTTAGATATAAAACTTCAAGGCACTAGCAGTTATTAACAGTTTTTATTAATTAATTGTATTATTAAAAGTGATTTTATAATTTACTGGCAAGGCCGTTGCTCCTCAAGTAATGTGTGGTGTGGTATTGCCATGGTGTAAGGTACTGATACAGAAGTCAATAGGAAACATTTTTCTACAGTGACTGAAGTGGATTTGATGCATGATTTGAAGAAAAGCACTTTTCCTGCTTTGGAATAGCACTTTGATAACAAAATGGCCAGACAGGGCTGTAATTTGAAAGCCACTGAGGAGTAGGTTTGAAACCCCAGCAAAGCAGAATGTGCCAAAACTGGACAGTTTAGCAGCCAAGTCAAACCTCAGAAACTGGAAGGTGATAATACTGTGGCATAGCCAGCTGTTCAACCTTGACTTGTCTAGTTAGGCCTAGATCCTATGTCTATTGCCAGCCTCAAACCATACATAGTTCTATATGTAGGCTATGCCATGGCTCTCACATTATACATCCTGAGGGTGTATATCAGACTTACTATTTTATTTATTTAAGTTTATTTGCATTTTTGTCTACTCTACTTTGGGGTGTTTGTTTTGAGAAGTGTCTGGGACAATTTAAGCACTACAAAGTGGTTTGATTGGGTGTGCCCAATGCAACGTGGTAACATCTGTTTTGGAGATTTTTCCTAAATCTAAGCTTTCATTGTTGACTTGTGGAAAAGTTTTGTATTTATGTCAGAGGACACCGGCCATAAAAAAATGCATCGAAACATCTTAAACAAAGCTACTGAGTGCCGTAGTCTGGTTGAGCGACAACACTCATCTCTGGACCATATTCTTGACAGAATGGTCCCATCTCTGCCATTTTGTCAAGCCCCACTGTCTTACCCTCTATACTTTCCCCGCTGTCTTCTGAGCTTTCTCCTAAAGATAGGATAGTAGGATATTTAGTAGGATATTTAGTAGGATATTTCAATTTTTCAAGAGTGACATGGAATCTTGAAAGCAGTGTTATGTGGAAGCTAGCAACATTTAACTGGTGCATTGGTGCTCTTTTTATGAGGCGTACATAAGTGATAATTGCCCCTGGCTATCACTTCTACAGAACCTCTGTGGTCTGACTGTCAGCATTGTTGCAGGAGAATGGTTATTATCTTAACTACTGTAATCATATTTTTATTATCCACTTTCTGTTGATGAATGACTGTGTCCTGTCTTGGGAGCTGTGGAAGGATGCATGGGCCCACGGTTTCCTATTGCTTAACAACTATGGTCAGGTGAAAACCCTCAACAAATTTGACTGAGACATTGCCTCAGGTTGCATCAATAAGTCAGTTTAAGTTACTTGTTCCCCTGTAAAGGATAATGTGCTATCAATCCTGTTTCATAAGATAAGTATGTAGAGATTTAATACTCTACATTTGTGAGTGTTCTAGTAGCAATTAACTTCCGCAGTAATGACAGTTTAAATGTAAATTGATGCTGTATATTCTGCAATTTTACATTGATTAATTAGCTGAAGTAACTTTTTATTTTGATATGTTTATTTGTTCATATCCCCAAAACTTTTTTTTACCATGCTGTGCTTAGTTCCATTTGTTAAAGCTATATGGAGTTCAAAACAGCCATGTTTCTTCCAGTTTGACATTTGGGGTCTGCTTGCACCCAGTATTTTCCTTTTGGCACTGACAGCTATTAGGTGGCCAAGAAAAACTCCTGACCCTAATGACAAACCTCCAGTACAGTCTAGAATTGGAATGAATGAAACCTTCCATAAACCTTCCAAGAGAATGTACCATAAAGCTGATACAGAATTATCTTCAGAACATTAACATGCTGATAGACATGAATATATTGAGACTTACTTTGGACATGGCTCTTAGCAGGATAATGCTGCTGCTTGGCTACTTTCTGTACATGGTAGTGTCTCTCTGGTGTTGCCACGGCCAAGGCCACCAGGAGGAGGAGAACGCTTGTCACTCTGAGGTCCATCTTGTGAAGCTAAACCTGCAAGAAAGAAATGTAGAACAAAATGTTGAAATGTGAATGGTCTTCAACATACAGAGACACTACACTGGCGTCTACTGTATTTCTCTTACAGTAGATTTGCTATTGCCACTACAGCAGGACCTGCAACAACAAACTAACATTTCTGTGTCAGAATGACAAGAAACAAGCACAGTAAGGAACATTACGGACCCCAAATCTTTAGACAGACTTCCAGAGCTACCTCAGATTCAGACTCCCATGTATGGGTCATCCCTTTCATCGCCAAGTGAACCATCTCATCACAATGATAGTTAAGACACATGCTATGAGGACAACTTGAGGCCAGATGACACCAGTACCTACTGCCCCAACCTGTTCCTCAACCATGCCCCAAACTGCCTCCCCCAAGACCCCAACTGCCTCCCCAATGGCCCCCTGCGCACTATATACCTCACAGCACCAGGCACAGAGGGCCACACTCACATACACCCAGAGAGCAGACTAGAGAGTGTGGGCAGGGTACACCTACCAGCAGGCTTAGGCTCCAAAAGATCAGTGGGGGTCGGGAGGCTGCTGTCCCGGCACGGTGCTGTATAGTCCTTAGTCTGGCTGCTGCTACCCAGGCCACTGGGCTCAGGGTATTTATACCAAATCTGTCTCCAGCATCACCCAGAATCTACCTAGTATAAAAGCACCGCCCTGTTGTGATGTCAGCTTTAATGAGGGGTGCCATATCCTCAGAGAGAGAAGGCATGTCACTTCAGGATAATAATCCTCTCATAGCATTTAAAATAACCCACAGCTCCTCCCTCACCCATCCATCCTCAATGGAGCGGGACAGAAAGAGATTTAATTCAGTTAAAGATAAATTGTTATATTTTTGTCTCTGAACTCTTTGACATTTGTGGGTATATGTGGTTGTATGTTCAAGTCGTAATAATGCACAGAGCTATATGGGTATTTACTTTGATTATTTGATGTCTTTGACATCTTAATTGCTGTGTTTTTAGATTAATTAGAAAAACAACATAAGTGTTCCCTTCTTCTACCCAGTTATACATATTTTCGACTGCTCAAATACAGGTGCTGGGGAACATTCATTGTCTCCAAAATAATTTTTTTGACAGAGTGAGCATTTTACTCTGGAAAATTAAAGACTGTCTGTACTTGTGCTTTTTCCTCCTGTCACCCCATGCGGTCCCTCTCTGTAAAAGTAAATAACACGGTGGATGGCCCAGACCATTGAGTCCTTATGGAGGGAACTTCCAGGCAACAGTGAAGTTTCAGCCTTGTACACTTGTCAGTACGCAAACAAATATGTTGCTCTCTTAACAGGATTTTTATGTCAGATTGTGTATGAATTGTGGTAGCAAAATCAATACAGTATATCAGCTTAATGGACTCTGGTAAACATGAGTTATATGTATTTACTGGAGAGCTAAATTGTTTCAACTGTATGTGGTGTAGAGTGCACACAGCGGTACTGTGCCTCCACTGAGCCACAATGCAAGATGGGTACACCAGAGGGCAGAGTTTAGTTTCTGTCCTCAGACCTCTGGTGGTCTGGTTTTCTCAAAGGTCCACCATTGTCTCCTCCTTCAAATTATTTAATGAAAGTCTACCCTGCACATTTGTCACATTTTGCTGCCTTAAAATGTAATCTTAAAATGTATCTACACAACCTGCTCCACATTTTCAAAGTGAAAGAAAAAGTATAGAACATTTTTCACATTAAAAAAATAAAAAATAAATGCAGATGTCTTGTATTTTCAAGTAATGTGGTGGCAGCATCATGTTATGGGCATGCTTATCACAGGCAGGGAATGGAGAGTTTGCCAGAATCAAAATAAATATGAAAGGACCAACACCCAGGTAAAAAGTTATAGGAGACCCTCTCTCAGTCTTCTGAATACCTAACCCTGGGATAGAGTTTTATTTTTCAGTGGGACAATTACACAAATGTTAATGCCAAAGACACACCAGAATGGCTTTCCAAGAGGTGTTGAGTGTTCCTGAGTGGTATAGTCTCAGTCCTGATTTAAATCTGTTTGAAATTCAGAGACAAGTTTTTGATATTGCTGTCCATCAATGATTCTTAACCAAATTTACTGAGCTTGAGCAATTTTGACAAAAACAATGGATATGTTGCCGCAATAGTTGTGCAGAGTTATTCAAAATAATTCACAGCTGTAATCACTGCCAAAGGTGCTTCCACCAAGTATTAACTCTGGGGTGTGAAGACATACGCAATCAATACGTTTTTTATTTTATTTTTATTTAGAAAATGCTTTATACTATTTCTTTCTCTTTGAAAATGTGGAGCAGGTTATGTAGATCTGTAGGAAAAAAATCTAATGTAATCCCTTTTTAGATTTAATTTTAAGGTGACAATGTGAGAACAGCGCAAAGGGCTTGTTGACTTTTACTAGGCACTGTATCTACTCTTATCTATTTTTATGTGCAGTACCTAGCAACTGTGCTTTGTGACGTCACCACGGGCTAGTAGGAAATGCCTACTCCCCAAATAATTACATTGTTATTACATACAATGTCAAGATAGCCTTAGATTTTGTATACAGAAGCTGTGCCTCAAATTGCTCCTTTTGTATATTTTGTTTCTGTCGATCTCCTTATCTGCAGTATTGATCTATGTTCTTCTTTGAGTGGTTTTGCACCTGTTAATCCTTGCCAGCTCAAGACTGAAATGGGCTCGAGGATGTGTTTTAGGTTTCTAAAAATCTAAATAGTGTGTGCTTTTTTTCGACATATCATTTCCAACTTTAATTTTTACAGGCCGCAGAAGAAAGCCAATCGAGCCACCGGGCATCCTTGGTAAACCCCTTTAGTTAAATGACAGAGTTGAAAGAGGTGGAGTCGACACTTAAAAATGTTGCAGGCTCCAGTCCCTCCATCACACTTTCCCCATGAAAGCAGTGTGGACCGCACAGTGGCAATGTGTTTATTTTGTATTTTGGGTCCACGATTTTTTGGTGTGTCAGGATTCATTCCTCCCTATCTAAAAGCATACTGTGTAATTTAATGCAAATGATTGCCTAGACTAGAGGCACCTGAATAGAAGTGCACTGGAAATACCTTGTGGAGAATGAAAGGAGAAGGACTAGGTCTTACAGATAGTTTTTGTGCATGAGGATAGAAGATAAACACCTTCAGGATCACTCTATTGTACTAGTCATCAGTTTTGCATTGTGACACTGGGGCCTGTTGCGAAATGCATAAGCATTGGCCTTTTTACAATAATCATTGGTCACATCATATACATCGCCTCGTAGAACACTGTCACTGATTACTGCCGAGGTGTGGTGGTCTCTCAGGTGCTTATAGCTGCCGAAGCATCACCCAGGTGGGTGCTACACTTTCGGTGGTGGATGTTCCAGCCTACCTACCTACAGAGGAGGAGTAGCCGTGAACTTCAGAGAAAGAGGTGCCTGATGAAAAGTTCCAGACCTGGCTGCCTGTTTAACTGATGTTTCTCCCTCCCTGGCTTTACCATCGACGCCACCTCCACTCAAGCCAGTTACTCCTTTACTGAACTGCATCATCATCTGGCTGTGGAAGACCATCTCCCATGAACTGCCAGCTCCCTGAATCGTTTTTTTAATTCAATTTTTTAGAAGCGACTTTGACATTCTGTATGAAAAGCGCTATATCAAATAAATCTATTATTATTATTATTATAGCACACCTGAACCACTTAATGATGTGGTGGTATTCCGAGTCAATGAAAGCCTCTGGATCTCCATTTGTTGCGTAGTGCTGAGGTTGAAACTGTAGAAGAATATGCAGCTTCTCTCTCCAGACGTGACTAATTCCCTTTCATTAGTTTTAATTACTATGATAATGACTGGAATTCTCACACAACATAGAAAATGGGGCCAACCGTTTACCCCATTATCTTAGTATGTGATACAGGCATACTGTAGATCAAATCTGCACTCTGCTATTATTTCTTTCACATTAGTAAGCACTAGGCAGATGTCTTAAATCTAGGCTAATTGATAGCTGAATCTTTTTCTATTCGTTTGAAATGGTCTTTTGCATTCATGTTTTATGTCTGGTGTGCAAAATACCTACTGCTTTTTGTAGTCTATTTATTCTCATGGGTAAAGTTGGTAGACTGGTGGCTGGGACTACAAATAAAGTTAAGGCATTTAAAATCCTATGATGGGCAGTTCAGACAAAACCCAATGATTTATAGCATTGTGTGTTAGATTTATGAAATGTATGATTTTGCTAAATTGCCATACAAATGTTGTCATCATAATTGCCATCATAATTGTCATAAAATCATCATTAATTTTCCCTGGGCTTGTCTTTGCTGCCCAGGTTCTTTGAATCATTGATGTTGGGGTTGCTTCAGTTTCAGAGTGCTGGGGAAGGCACAGTCTGGGTGAGACAGATCCATTTAGTCTCTGTTAAGAATCTCTCTCCTCTGTTTGTTCCCAGTGATTTGAGGATGCCACGCTGCCTGAGAGAAAGAAGGAAATAATTGCAGGTTGATGAAATGACTAAGCTAGCTAGAGGAGTGGAAAGTGGGAGTCTAAAGATGGCATGTTTTAGCTGGGAAGTGGCTGGGATACAGATTTAACATTTTAATAAACCCAATATGCCACTAAGAGGCGGTTGCAGCTTTATGAATGGAAGGATGATGTTGGCGCTCCAGGCTGAGTGTGGGTGCAATTATAGAGACCCGAAAGACAAACGTCTCGAAATCACGGTCAGAAGCAGAACCGACCAACCTGAGGAGGCTGAGGTTGTTTCAAAATAGGAACCCGAAACCCAAAATGCATCCCTCCTGACTTTTTTGTAGTCATTTTAAGACGTAAGTATTTAAATAGAGAAATTACTGAAAAGCTGGTAATCTGAGAAAGAGGGGGAAATGTAGGCCAAAAGTGTTCAATGTTTTATTTTTCTTGCTGAAGCCTGAGAATGTTTCAAATCAGATTTGGTTCCAATTTTAGGCTCTCATTGAGGACCAGGTAATGGGTGGGGATTGTTAGAAGTCAATTATATTCATAGAGGCAGGACACAACACAGAAGCAGAGCCTTAATGACTAGTGCCTTTAAGTTTAACTATGCCTTCCAGAGCCCTTTAAGTGGAACAAACAGCTCACATGGATGCTTGAGCCAATCCCATGGCTTTTGGCTGGTGTTGAAACACCATCACTGTTGCTCAATCTTCTTCAAAATATGTTTTAACTCTGATCAAGACAAAGTAAGATGGAACATGTTGTCCAAAGCGCAACATTTTTGAGTCTGACTGAATTTTGTAATTTGCAGAATATTTTCTACTATGGATCTAAAAGTATGCTGACCATGAAGTCTGCCTCTTGGATTGAAATCGGCAGACTATATATCTTTGTTTGACTCTGAACTAAGCTAAACGTTGTATTGTATGAAGCGCATTTATCTTAGGTTGATGTCTTTTGCCAGCTTATCAGATTTAGCTGTTTTTGTAGGATTATTATAGTTATTTTATAGTGAGATGTGACATGCCATTAAAAATAGTAACTGGGGAAAGCTAGTATCCTATTTGGTTGGCTTGAGTTCCTGAAGAGGCCAAGGCTGCCATGTGTGCACTGACTGCGTGTCTAATTTACATTATGTTAAACCTTTGATTAATGGTCACAATAAAGCTGGAGGAATCTGCTTATATGGTTATATGCCTATATGGTTATATTCACCAAAAGCATATACTCTTACAGTCCTTTGAAAGACTGGGATGTTTCCCATGTTTTTTTTCCCATTATCCCTCACTCTCTGCTTCCCATGCACTTCTGTGTTGTTAATCAGATAGCTCCTGTCTAGTTCGGCATGTCCACCCAGCCCCAGAGTCCAGCCGCTGAGCCTGGGGGCTTACAGGGCTATGCCCTAGGCTGGGCTGGCCTGTCTTGACTGTCTGGAGGTGGCTACCATCATGAACAGCCATGGTCCTTTTTTTGTCTTTGCTTCACTGGAAGGAGCTCCTGTGTTTACCAAATTACGACACTCTCCAAAATAATCATGGTCGGATGAAAACGCAGAATAAGCCATGCAAGCACTATGGAAAATCCAAGCCATTGCATGTTGGTAAACAACCCATAGCTATATTTTAGGGCTATCTTAGTATGCTGTGATTTCACTTTGGTCTTTAGACAAGGATATGGTTGAAAACCTGCACTGCAGAGTGCCAAACCACCACTGGCATTCAAGTGTGAAAAACCCACACTGATGCAGTAGGTTCACTTTTTAAGTTACCTACCACCCTTACATGGATATAATGCCAATCTTCATACCTACAGTATGTTTTACACAGTGCCATTACACTTGAATCCCAATGTCTGCACACACAATTTGTTAATGGTGCTTCTGAAGCTGTGGCCGATCATCCTTGGTGGCCTGTAGCACTAAAACTTCTGGATATCCCCTTTCTGGGTCAGGTCTGTTTTTGTTTTTCTTGGTTAGATCTTTATTTTAGGTGTGTGGGTTTGGAAGAATCCCTGAACACCACTCTCAGTACGTTGGGAAGAATGTTTGGTTTTAAGTTTAAGAGGTAGGCTAGCTACTTATTTTTTCAACAGAAATCCTGAATAACACTTTTCTCTTGAATACCATGGAAAAGCTCACTTTCCTTTTTTATTGGAATTTAAATGAAATTTCTCTTATTAGACTGGCTAAAAAAGTACTAGATTGTCTGGAAAACAGTTTTTCTCTTATATTTTTAGTACTCGTGTTAGAACAATTTAAATGTCTGGATCTTTGTAGTTCAACATCATATTTGTTCCCACATTTTATACAATTGTTGTTGGCCATGTACACTGAGTGTACAAAACATTAAGAACACTTTCCTAATATTGACTTGTGCAACACCCCCCCCCCACCCCCCCCCCACCCCCACATTGAGCATGAAAAACCCAGCAGCGTTGCAGTTCTTGACACACTCAAACCTACTATAATACACCGTTCAAAGGCACTTACATCTTTTGCCTTGCCCATTCACCCTCTGAATGGCACACACATTGTCCATGTCTCAATTGTCTCAAGGCTTAAAAATAATTATTTAACCTGTCTCCTACCCTTCATCTACACTGATTTGAAGTAGATTTAACAAGTGACATCAATAAGGGATCATAGCTTTCACCTGTATTCACCTGATCAGTCTATGTCATGGAAAGAGAAAGTGTTCATAATGTTTTGTACACTGTGTATAATTCAACAAATTAAACTGTAGTGTATATATACATACAGTGGGGTCCAAAATTATTGACACCCTTGATAAAGATGAGCAAAAATTACTGTATGCGTGTAACTATCATCAGCTTAGCTCTTTCGAAATCCATACATTAAAGCCTGTTGAAACATGTTGTTGTTTAGGTGTGTTTGAGAAGAGAAAGAGTGGGAGGAGAATTACACGTACTTTCTGGCATGGAGCAGGAAGTACAGAACATTTAAAGATAGTGTTGGGTTCTCCTCTCTTCCCAAAATGGGTGCTTCATGTGTCCAATAGGCTTTGTGTGGAATCAAGCTTTTTCCCATTTTCTCCATGTCTTTGGCCTCCTGCAGTCGCAGGAGATGAATGAAATAGATATGTACAACACTGAACTCAAAAGCACTTTCAAAGCACTTTCCTACCAGGAAAGAAATTATAACATATAACCTGTTTGAAAGGTATTTTGTCTCTGTGATCATTTTGTTTCAAATGCAGACCTGCCAACCTGCACACATTTTGCATACCATGCACACAATTTGAGGTCAAAGTACGCTGGTACGAAAAACTACCTGAAAATATGCAAAAACAGGCTTCTAGTTGGCACATTGTGGTTTTTGACTGAACCGTCTGAAGTTGAAGCTGAGCCAATCAGACGACTTGGAGAGGAGAAAAAATCTCTAGCTCTCCACTCTGGCCCACCCCCCGTAGTTCAAGCATCTCTCCACTTTGTCGGTTGCTCACACGGTTGACACGTGTGAGGAAATTTGCCAAATACATTTTCGAAAACTGTATGTGTTAGTCAAGCACATTACAACTACTATTTTGTAGTTAGCTCCTTAGCTAAGACGTCATTATGATGAAGGTAGTTAGCTACAGCGTTTAGTCAACTAAGCGAGAACACTTTCTAGTTAGCTACTAAAGAGTAGCCAATTACCAAGTTCCCATAAATCTATAGCCTACCATTCCTATTGAGGCAGTCTTCTGCTAACAACATTATTAGGCTAAAAAAGGTGCATTTGCTGTGATTTGAGCAGTGTGGGTGTCGCACGCGAGCCTTCGTGGGGTTCGCGGGGCGGGTCTGCAAATGGCATCATGCACCAGACACTACTAGTGATGTGGCAGTCTGACAAAAGCAATGACGTGGAGTCCCAGATTGTTTAGATAAGCTACAGTAAGTGGCAGTGTTGAAAAACTTTCACTCAGCTGAGGTGAATGTCATGAAGTCAACTTCCCACACTTCAAAAGGCTCAAGTTGTTACTCCACAAATCATAAACCAATAGTTGGTGAGGCGAAGGGAGCATGTGAGATATGAGTCAGGTTTAACTGCGTCGGGCTCTATAACTGTACTATAATGACCACTGGTGAGGGCTCGTTAAGCATGTCCCCCACTTAATCACTATGAAGACATCAAAGTCAGGTTCGCTCAGTAGCAGTATTTTTGACTTAGCAAAGTGATGAATAGAACCCTCAATTTTCTTGATGTTTCCAGCAATTAAGTCAGAATTGATTAAATATAGCCTGCCATCATCAGCAAAAATGGTTGTACTAAGCCTGCTTATTTTGAAGTATTTTGGTGCCAAGGAAAAAGTGACTTTTTGCTTTAGGGTCATGATTTGCTGATTTGGTAAATACCAGAGCTTACATTTGCTTTTCAAGATACTGGTGATGACAATGAGGAATGGGCACTAAATGAGAGAATGAAAATGGTCATCAAACAACTGTACTTGTCATCAAATAAAAGTGTATTAGCCTAGTCCACATGTTGTTAAAAGTGGATTAAAGCTGCAAAGATGTGTGTTACTGGCAAAAAATAAACATAACAACTATACTTGTCTTTTACTGCACATTGGGGACAACAGCACATGCAGCCTACTCCACCACTTTGCCTGAGTTTTACTGAGTGACTGGGAGGAGCACACATGAGAATATACATGTTTAATTGTGCCAGTAAACTGGGGTATGGCAACACTGAAATGTGCTTGGTTGCCCTGGCAATCCTGCAGATCTAAATAAGAACTAGTTTGTCAGCTAATGCTTGTCAAAGGTAGTATTTAAAGGCAGAAAATATCAAACTGCTCTCATCAAATTAACCATGTCCTTGACCACTCATTGCCCTCAGTGTGTTCCATATATAGATTTGCCAAACTTGTTTTTCTACCCTTAGTTTGACCATTCTTTATTGTTCATATTTCTTGGGTCAGTTTCCCAGGCACAGATTAAGCCTACGGCAGGACTAAAAAGCATTCTCAATGGAGATTATCCATATTGTTTTAGTCCTTGTCTAGGCTTAATCTGTGTCTGTGAAACCGCCCCTATACTCTGTTCCTTTACAAAAAATGTATAGCACCCTTCAAATGTAATAAACATCAGAGCAGAACTGCACCAAAGTATTTCTGAGCTGTGACCCATCTAAAGCGTTTTAGATTTTTTTTTATATACTTATTCAACCAAACTAATGTTATAAGTCACAAGAAAAGTCTTTAGCCATGGCCCATAGGTGCAATCTGTCAAGATTCAAACTGCTCTGGCCAACGGGGTAGAACAAATAAAGTTTATGGCATAGACTTGGCATATACAAAAGCTGAAGAACTTATGCACATCCAGGTACTTTTTTTTTGCAGATGCTGGAGTTATAGGTGAATTCCTGAAAAATAAAAAAGGAAAACACTGCACACTGCTGTTCATGTTCCAAGGTGAGTTTATTGTTACAACATTTTTACCCTTAGGTCTTCATGGATGCCTGGTGAAGACCTAAGGGTCGAAAACGTTGTAACAATAAAATCACCTGGGAGCATGAACAGCAGTGTGCAGTGTTTTCCTTTTTTATTTTTCATAGACTTGGCATATGCCTTCAAATTCAATCGAATTAAAGTTTTCCTCACTACAGTACACCGCAGCCGTGATGAGTGAGCCACGTCGTTTACCAACCTTTATCTCCTGAAATTGTATTTATTTTCTGAGTAACCACATGGTCTAACATAAGGGCCCCAACTGAGTGAAAGGACACTTGCTACCGAAGGGTATATTTTTCTCACCTCAGCTTATCTAAAGCTGTCTGTGTGGCTCCAAGTCATCACTGTCTACTTGGGGTCCTCAAGTGGATTTTTGAAATGCTTGGTGGTCATCCATATTTCATCCCTCTGTATCCATTGGGACTCTGGACTAAAAGTGGTAATGGATCTGGTTGGGACTGCTCTTGTTCAGGACAGTCACCAGACTTTGGTGTACTGACAAACTTTACTTTGGTGTAATTGTGAAATTTGAATGAGCAAAATTTATTTTTCTTCTGTGACCTTTGGTTTTAATCTTTTAAGCACGCATGGGCAATGGTTTAATCTTGCAACCTACTTGTCATGAATTGGGCATGTACATGCAGCATGTGTTGACATAGCAACTGTATCCATGTTTTTACAGCTTTGTAAAGCTACATGTTAAACTTGGTACCATGAAGTCATCCATGTCGTCACACACTTTATGTCTCAATTGATACGACAGTGGAAAACTAGGCAGAAAGGTAATTTGGCTGTCTGTGTTTACATTTACAGTGCACCCATAACCACTGTGAAATGAGTGGGCTAATGCTAATTTGCAGAAATATGAAAGGAGTGAATCATTGAGGCATTGTACTATAGTAGAAGATCCCAGGCTCTCTGGTCTTTTATTTCTAGCAGTCATTGTGGCCTGACTGCTACAGTACTCTCTGAGTGCTCAGTGTTGTATCCACTATCCTTAACTCTTGGTTTATTTCAGTGGTATGGCCATAGTTATCACAATTTTCTGATTTTATGTTTTTAAGGTTACAGGGGTAAGGTTGTCTTTGAAATGGGGCAGAAGCTTTTTTCAGGGTTGTGTCCATATACAGGAAGGGCACAATTTACCTCAGCTTGTCTCTGAGGAGTGTGTATCTCTAGGAGATACAGCCTCTTTTACCAATTAACATAAAAACTCCATATTGTTAACTTTCAGGTTTTGGTTTTTGAATATTTTAATATATTGTATGGTTTAATTAATATTTTTGTTTGATAATGGCTAGTAGGGTAGGGTGCAAGTATGGTGACCAGTGTCGCGTAATAAATGTACGTCTGTTTTCATACGACTTCTGGTAAGGCATCATTCTTCAAAGGGTGGGAATGTACACTGTTATGTCTGACACTCCAAATTATGTCCTAGTTTTGTTTGTTCTTTGATCTGTGTTAGATTAGTTAGATAAGACAAACTTCTGTTTTGCATGCAACAATAACAGCAGAAGTACAGGTGTAGGATCTTAATTTGACCTATGTTGTCACAGCAAAAGAATCCTGCAGCAACAGGATTTGAACGTTTAGTCCATAATGTTGCTTGATCAGTGGTTAGGCTTAGTATTTTATTAGGATCCCCATTAGCTGTTGCCAAGGCAGCAGCTACTCTTCCTGGGGTCCTATTAGCTGGCCAAAAGTAAGCTACATGAAAGTGCAATACTGTTAATGTAACTGTGTGTTAGTGTTGGTTTTCAGTGAATTTATGTAAATCACGAAGCTCATCTGCATTTGCAGGAAATTTCTCAGCAACAAAAGATTGATGAAATTAAGATCCCACATCTGTACAAAACCAAAGACCAGAAAGTAATTGCAGACTTAGGCAGCCATACTTCTAACATCTTGGCAGATTTGTTTCCTGAGGGTGGGAGGGTGGCACGTTTATTTGATCAGAAACATTAGTTCACCATGTTTATATTCATCAAGAGTCAATGTTTCACTGACATGCAACCATTATGTGGCCTCTTTAGGGGTGTTAAATGTCAGTGTTGTCATTCAGCACTATTTTAATAATAATAATAATAATATGCCATTTAGCAGACGCTTTTATCCAAAGCGACTTACAGTCATGTGAAAAGTATTCAGACCCCTTCACTTTTTCTACATTTTGTTACGTTACAGCCTTATTCTAAAATGGATACAAATATTTTACAAATCCTCATCAATCTACACATAATACCCCATAATGACAAAGCAAAAACGGAAATGTCACATTTACATAAGTATTCAGACCCTTTACTTGAAGGCAGCGAAGCACCTTTGGCAGTGATTACAGCCTTGAGTCTTCTTGGGTATGATGATACAAGCTTGGCACACCTGTATTTGGGGAGTTTCCTGCATTCTTCTCTGCAGATCCTCTCAAGCTACTCAAGGACATTCAGAGACTTGTCCCGAAGCTACTCCTGCGTTGTCTTGGCTGTGTGCTTAGGGTCATTGTCCTGTGGAAAGGTGAACCTTCGCCCCAGTCTGAGGTCCTGAGCGCTCTGATGCTGCCACCACCATGCTTCACCGTAGGGATTGTGCCAGGTTTCTTCCAAACGTGACACTTGGCATTCAGGCCAAAGAGTTCAGTCTTGGTTTCATCAGACCAGAGAATCTTGTTTCTCATGGTCTGAGAGGCCTTTAGGTGCCTTTGGCAAACTCCAAGTGGGCTGTCATGTGCTTTTTACTGAGGAGTGGCTTCCGTCTGGCCACTCTACCATAAAGGCCTGATTGGTGGAGTGCTGCAGAGATGGTTGTCCTTCTGGAAGGTTCTCCCATCTCCACAGAGGAACTCTGGAGCTCTGTCAGAGTGACCATCGGGTTCTTGGTCACCTCCCTGACCAAGGCCCTTCTCCCCCGATTGCTCAGTTTGGCCCGGCGGCCAGCTCTAGGAAGAGTCTTGGTGGTTCCAAACTTCTTCCATTTAAGAATGATGGAGGCAACTGTGTTCTTGGGGACCTTCAATGCTGCAGAATTTTTTGGTACCCTTCCCCAGATCTGTGCCTCGACACAATCGTGTCTCAGAGCTCAACGGACAATTCCTTCGACCTCATGGCTTGGTTTTTGCTTTGACATGCACTGTCAACTGTGGGACCTTATATAGACAGATGTGTGCCTTTCCAAATCATGTCCAATCAATTGAATTTACCACAGGTGGACTCCAATCAAGTTGTAGAAACATCTCAAGGATGATCAATGGAAACAGGATGCACCTGAGCTCAATTCCGAGTCTCATAGCACAGGGTCTGAATACTTATGTAAATAAGATATTTCTGTTTTTTATTTTTAAAAAATGTGCTAAAATGTCTAAAAACGTATTTTCATTTTGTCAGAATGGGGTATTGTGTGTAGATTGATGAGGGAAATGTTTATTTAATCAATTTTAGAATAAGGCTGTAACATAACACATTTTGGAAAAAGGGAAGGGGTCTGAATGCTTTCCGAATGCACTGTTTATTTGGTTGTTTTCGCTGCATAATATTTAGAAGTTGTCCCTTTTCAGGTTTAGAAAAAGTGACTTCTAAATGCTAACTCCCATTCGTATAAGCTGGTAGCATAGCTAGCATACAGAAATCGGTGGTGGTAGTCAGTCTTTTTTAACTGTAATGCAGTTGATTAGTGATAATTATCAAGCATTATACTCCAATATTTACCTCAACATAGTGTGAAATTCACATATAAAGAATAGCCTAAATGTATGCTAATTTTGCTAGTGGGGCAATAAGGGCTCTTTCCCCCATGGCCTTTTCCGCCACGCGTTTCCATGGCAATTTCATTGTTTTGGTCAAGGTCGATTGACCTCTTTACCACATCTATAGAATGTATTTTATGTCATGTCAGTTGAATCAACAAATCACAGCACATATTTTAGCATATATTTTACTTCCTGCTTTGCACCTATAGGTATACTCGCAATGGCCGCCAATCCACCCATTATGCCAAAATTGACTTGAATGGAGACACCCTATGTCTGTGGTCCTCTGTAGCTCAGCTGGTAGAGCACGGCGCTTGTAACGCCAAGGTAGTGGGTTCGATCCCCGGGACCACCCATACACAAAAATGTATGCACGCACGACTGTAAGTCGCTTTGGATAAAAGCGTCTGCTAAATGGCATATTATTATTATTATTATTATTATTATTATTATTATTATCATTCTATTTCTATGGCAGCACATACAGTCAGGAACAGAGGAGAGGAGAAAATGTGCAGTTTTTTTTGCTACGGTGACCACGATCATTTGGCTAGCCAATTACCGTCATCCAAAATTCAATGAACGTCAGAGCCCTACACATGAATCCCACTTACGGTGTCTCTACCACTACCTATAAATAACTAGCTGTCTCTTTTGGGGCTAGGGACATGCCCAGTGGCAGATCTGAAAGCATTGTTTATGGAGATTGTACCTTTAGACAGGGGGGATCGTTAATCTCTATAAGTGGCATAATCCTCTGTCATTAAAACACAACCTGGCTGGACTTGCTGCTTGCTGGGACTTTTCACTTTCTGTTTCAGTCCTTTTTCCTCCTTTTTACCCCCTCCATGACTCAGCAGTTTTGTGACCAGTGGCTTCCACCTGGGAGGAGCACTTAAAGGAAAATCCTACCCAAAAACTATCTTTTGGTATTTGTTTCATTAGTCCATTATTGATATAGTCCCAAAATGTTTTGCATGTCAGCAATCAAGGTTTAAATATATATCTTTCAAAATACAGAAATATAGCAAAGATGGTGCATTTTGCGTCATATGATGCTGTGTTTTTGCATCATATGATGCAAAATGCATCATACCGGCTGTATTTTATGAAAAATGTATGCACTCACTAACTGTAAGTCGCTCTGGATAGGAGCGTCTGCTAAATGACTAAAATGTAAATGTATTTCTGTATTTTAAAAGTTATAAATCTTGAAAAATTGATTGCTAACATGCAAAACATTTTAGGACTATATCCGAGGCCTAAAATTAACACCCGCCAATGGCCCAATGTGGGAAGATTTAGGTCTAATGGCCCAATGTGGGAAGATTTAGGTCTAATTTACTTGAAAGGAAAGTCTACTGAAGTGAAACTTTGTCCTTGTGTTTCTTGCCGATTTACATTTTTTTTTTCACAAGCTAGGTTGTTTTTCAATGTTTGAGTTTCAACTGTTAGGGAAGAGAAGACAACGTGGCTACTAGTCAGACTCAATCTCACAGGCACGAACATGACTCGAGTCGCAAAGGGGCAGGTGAATATTTTAGTTAAAAGACACGGGTCACAAAAAATGAAATTAAACAATATATCACATTACTTCTTACTAGTAATACATTTTTTGGGTTTTAGAAACATTACCAGCCGTTTTTTGTGTTTTGTTGGGGTAATTGTAGCTAAAAATAATAATATTTGATACTGAGTGGCTGGTAGATTTTTAGATCTACCTGCCACATTGGCGGGTGGACCAAAGGGTTAATTATAAACTATATCAACAATGGACAAACAATTTTTATAAAAGTTTTTGTGTGGAATTTCCTTTAAAAGACCACTTGTCAACTGAAAGATTATGCCCACAACTTACCCATGATGTTGCACAACGATTTAAGTCAATAAGTCATCGTTTTAGTCAAAGTATGATACAGTGCGTTCGGAAAGTATTCAGACCCCTTCCCTTTTTCCACATTTTATTATTCTAAAATTGATTAAATTATTTTTTTCCCTCATCATTCTACACACTATACCTCAAAATGACAAAGCGAAAACAGGTTTTTCTATGTTTTTGCAACTGTAAAAATAAGAAACAAACACCTTATTTACAAGTATTCAGACCCTTTGCTATGTGACTCGAAATTGAGCTCAGGTGCATCCTGTTTCCATTGATCATCCTTGAGATGTTTCTACAAATTGATTGGAGTCCACCTGTGGTATATTCAATTGATTGGACATGATTTGGAAAGGCACACACCTGTCTATATATGGTCCCACAGTTGACAGTGCTTGTCAGAGCAAAAACCAAGCCATGAGGTCGAAGGAATTGTCCGTAGAGCTCCGAGACAGCATTGTGTCGAGGCACAGATCTGGGGAAGGGTACCAAAAAATGTCTGCAGCATTGAAGGTCTTCAAGAACACAGTGGCTTCCATCTTTCTTAAATGGAAGACGTTTGGAACCACCAAGACTCTTCCTAGAGCTGGCTGCCCAGCCAAACTGAGCAATCAGGGGAGAAGGGCCTTGGTCAGGGAAGTGACCAAGAACCCGATGGTCACTCTGACAGAGCTCCAGAGTTCCTCTGTGGAGATGGGAGAACCTTCCAGAAGGACAACCATCTCTGCAGCACTCTACCAATCAGGCCTTTATGGTAGAGTGGCCAGACGGAAGCCACTCCTCAGTAAAAGGCACATGACAGCCCGCTTGGAGTTTGCCAAAAGGTACCTAAAGGACTCGGACCATGAGAAACAAGATTATCTGGTCTGATGAAACCAAGATTGAACTCTTTGGCCTGAATGCCAGCATCACATCTGGAGGAAACCTGGCACCATGTTTTTCAGCGGCAGGGACTGGGAGACTAGTTAGGATCGAGGGAAAGAAGAACGGAGCAAAATACAGAGAGATCCTTGATGAAAACCTGCTCCAGAGCGCTCAGGACCTCAGACTTGGGCGAAGTTTCACCTTCCAATAGGACAACGACCCTACGCACACAGCCAAGACAATGCAGGAGTGGCTTCGGGACAAGTCTCTGAATGTCCTTGAGTGGCCCAGCCAGATCCCTGACTTGAACCCGATCGAACATCTCTGGAGAGACCTGAAAATAGCTGTGCAGCGACGCTCCCCATCCAACCTGACAGAGCTTGAGAGGATCTGCAGAGAAGAATGGGAGAAACTCCCCAAACACAGGTGTGCCAAGCTTGTAGTGTCATACCCAAGAAGACTCGAGGCTGTAATCGCTGTCAAAGGTGCTTCAACAAAGTAATGAGTAATGGGTCTGAATACTTATGTAAATGTAATATTTCTGTTTTTTATTTGTAATACATTTGCAAAATTTTAAAAACCTGTTTTTGCTTTGTCATTATGGGGTATTGTGTGTAGATTGATGAGGGGGGGGAAACAATGTAATCAATTTTAGAATAAGGCTGTAACGTAACGAGGGGTCTGAATACTTTCTGAATGCGCTGTATATTTGGGCTTGATGTGGGAAATCTGAAGTGGGACATTTGTGTAAATCCATGTCAATGCCATGTGTTTCCTCATGAGATGACATGCAAATACTTTTCAGACTACTTTTCATTTCAGAGCTGGGTTTTATTTGAATGATGACACCCACCAGCGTGGCATTGTTTGTTAATTAGAAACAGCTGCAAAGTTCTTCCTCTTTGCAACTTAGCTGTGCCAAACAGCTGGGCGTCCACTTGGCCGACCTGAGCCATGGAGCAAATTTAAAATAGGGGGTGCAAACTTATGTTGGATAATAAGAACATTTTCATTGATATTTTAGCTAGTAAAATACAGTGGGGGAAAAAAGTATTTAGTCAGCCACCAATTGTGCAAGTTCTCCCACTTAAAAAGATGAGAGAGGCCTATAATTTTCATCATAGGTACACGTCAACTATGACAGACAAATTGAGGGAAAAAATTCCAGAAAATCACATTGTAGGATTTTTTATGAATTTATTTGCAAATTATGGTGGAAAATAAGTATTTGGTCACCTACAAACAAGCAAGATTTCTGGCTCTCACAGACCTGTAACTTCTTCTTTAAGAGGGTCCTCTGTCCTCCACTCGTTACCTGTATTAATGGCACCTGTTTGAACTTATCAGTATAAAAGACACCTATCCACAACCTCAAACAGTCACACTCCAAACTCCACTATGGCCAAGACCAAAGAGCTGTCAAAGGACACCAGAAACAAAATTGTAGACCTGCACCAGGCTGGGAAGACTAAATCTGCAATAGGTAAGCAGCTTGGTTTGAAGAAATCAACTGTGGGAGCAATTATTAGGAAATGGAAGACATACAAGACCACTGATAATCTCCCTCGATCTGAGGCTCCACGCAAGATCTCACCCCGTGGGGTCAAAATGATCACAAGAACGGTGAGCAAAAATCCCAGAACCACACGGGGGGACCTAGTGAATGACCTGCAGAGAGCTGGGACCAAAGTAACAAAGCCTACCATCAGTAACACACTACGCCGCCAGGGACTCAAATCCTGCAGTGCCAGACGTGTCCCCCTGCTTAAGCCAGTACATGTCCAGGCCCATCTGAAGTTTGCTAGAGTGCATTTGGATGATCCAGAAGAGGATTGGGAGAATGTCATATGGTCAGAAGAAACCAAAATATAACTTTTTGGTAAAAACTCAACTCTTCGTGTTTGGAGGACAAAGAATGCTGAGTTGCATCCAAAGAACACCATACCTACTGTGAAGCATGGGGGTGGAAACATCATGCTTTGGGGCTGTTTTTCTGCAAAGGGACCAGGATGACTGATCTGTGTAAAGGAAAGAATGAATGGGGCCATGTATCGTGAGATTTTGAGTGAAAATCTCCTTCCATCAGCAAGGGCATTGAAGATGAAATGTGGCTGGGTCTTTCAGCATGACATGGATCCCAAACACACCGCCCGGGCAACGAAGGAGTGGCTTCGTAAGAAGCATTTCAAGGTCCTGGTGTGGCCTAGCCAGTCTCCAGATCTCAACCCCATAGAAAATCTTTGGAGGGAGTTGAAAGTCTGTGTTTCCCAGCGACAGCCCCAAAACATCACTGCTCTAGAGGAGATCTGCATGGAGGAATGGGCCAAAATACCAGCAACAGTGTGTGAAAACCTTGTGAAGACTTACAGAAAACGTTTGACCTGTGTCATTGCCAACAAAGGGTATATAACAAAGTATTGAGAAACTTTTGTTATTGACCAAATACTTATTTTCCACCATAATTTGCAAATAAATTCATAAAAAATCCTACAATGTGATTTTCTGGATTATTTTTTCTCATTTTGTCTGTCATAGTTGACGTGTACCTATGATGAAAATTACAGGCCTCTCTCATCTTTTTAAGTGGGAGAACTTGCACAATTGGTGGCTGACTAAATATTTTTTTCCCCACTGTATGAATTTTTTTTTAATGGTATAATAGCGTGATATGATTGCATTTTGCAACCCCGCTCCCTCTGTTGCCCCAAGATGAATGGTTTTGACCACTAACATTTTGCTCTACTACACGCTTCACTGCTTTGAATGGTGCAGCTAGAAACCACAAGTGTCTGTGTTATAGTGAAAGGCACCCGTGAAAGAAAGTTCAAGGAACTTGTTTATCTATTTTGTTGTGCTTTTGTTACATTTGTATTGGTGTTTCAGGTCCAACGTGCTCGGGGTGTTGCTACATGTAATTTGTGGCGTGCATCATGAGCAAAGTCAATGTAGCCTATCATTTTACTTCCCCTGTGAGAACCATGAGCACGGGCTGACTTGGCTTTGCTGTACCGTAGCCGAAGCCTGCTAGCAGCCTACCTACCAAAGGTTGCGTGTCTATTACAATGTAGAAAAATGCATGTCTCTAAACCTTGCAATAGTTATCCATATTTCCGGAGCTTCATCTTTTATGGACATTTTTGGAAAATGCCAAAACACGATAACAAAAGATGGCAAAGTTAAAGATACTGGTTTCCATCTGTGGCAAAGTTTTCCCTAAATGCTTAGGACAAATTCAGCTCCAGAACCAGCCATAGCCTAGCCAGCTGGCTAATCTTTTGAATATGGTGTGGTAAAAAAATTAATAAAATGCAACAGCAGCTAACATTAGCTACTGTAGCTAGATAAGGTTAGCAAGGTTAGCATGCCAGCTAGATACACTTTCAGCTGTCAGTGCCCTATTTGTTGATGTTTCTCCACTCCATGTGGAAATCACCTTGACATTCCATCCCACCCCCAATTTGTGAATATGTATAAGTAGCCTGAGTCATTCTTCGGAGGTGGAACCTAAACAAGCATTTCCGCTCTAGAACAGGAATTACGTTGAAATAGGGGCGGCATTGCCCTCTTGTGAGGTCCTTTAGCGTAACAGACACGTGCATCTCATTGGCATTCGACTGTGGTGCCTGAAATGGACATCTTGTAATCGGAGTCTTCCCACTAGATAATATTAGAGGGCTAGTGTTAGGCATGGGTATTAGGGTTATCTTTTGCAATACTAGGCCATGCCATGATACTTGCAGCAAATAATGCAGGTTTTTCACCCTGATGTGTATGGGGAGTTTAAGATGAGATGAGGCTTCACTTCACTGAAGATCAGATCCTGAAATACAGCTCCACCCAACTCTTATTTTTCTAAGATGTCCATGCTAAATATAGTCTAGGTTTTATATAATGACAGATTGCAATGTCCACACATTTGCCTTTGGGGGAGAGTGACTATGCAACTGGCATCAGTTTCCCCAAGCTAACTGCACATTGGTGTCCCAAAACCACTGTCCATTCATCTGAATTGCCATCCATTTTTCTTTGTGTATGACTTTTCTGTCTCTTTTTTTTTTTTAAATACACTGAACAAAAGATATTTTACAGAGTTACAGTTCATATACAGTGAGGGAAAAAAGTATTTGATCCCCTGCTGATTTTGTACGTTTGCCCACTGACAAAGACAGGATCAGTCTATAATTTTAATGGTAGGTTTATTTGAACAGTGAGAGACAGAATAAATTAAAAAATCCAGAAAAACGCATGTCAAAAATGTTATAAATTGATTTGCATTTTAATGAGGGAAATAAGTATTTGACCCCTCTGCAAAACATGACTTAGTACTTGGTGGCAAAACCGTTGTTGGCAATCACAGAGGTCAGACGTTTCTTGTAGTTGGCCACCAGGTTTGCACACATCTCAGGAGGGATTTTGTCTCACTCCTCTTTGCAGATCTTCTCCAAGTCATTAAGGTTTCGAGCCTGACGTTTGACAACTCGAACCTTCAGCTCCCTCTTTCTATGGGATTAAGGTCTGGAGACTGGCTAGGCCACTCCAGGACCTTAATGTGCTTCTTCTTGAGCCACTCCTTTGTTGCCTTGGCCATGTGTTTTGGGTCATTGTCATGCTGGAATACCCATCCACGACCCATTTTCAATGCCCTGGCTGAGGGAAGGAGGTTCTCACCCAAGATTTGACGGTACATGGCCCCGTCCATCGTCCCTTTATATAATATAATATATAATATAATATGCCATTTAGCAGACGCTTTTATCCAAAGCGACTTACAGTCATGCGTGCATGCATTTTTACGTATGGGTGGTCCCGGGGATCGAACCCACTACCCTGCCGTTACAAGCGCCATGCTCTACCAATTGAGCTACAGAGGACCAAGGTACCATGCAGACCTTTGATGCGGTGAAGTTGTCCTGACGCCTTAGCTGAAAAACACCCCCAAAGCATAATGTTTCCACCTCCATGTTTGATGGAGGGGATGGTGTTCTTGGGGTCATAGGCAGCATTCCTCCTCCTCCAAACACGGCGAGTTGAGTTGATGCCAAAGAGCTGGATTTTGGTCTCATCTGACCACAACACTTTCACCCAGTTCTCCTCTGAATCATTCAGATGTTCATTGGCAAACTTCAGACGACCCTGTATATATGCTTTCTTGAGCAGGGGGACCTTACGGGCGCTGCAGGATTTCAGTCCTTCACGGCGTAGTGTGTTACCAATTGTTTTCTTGGTGACTATGGTCCCAGCTGCCTTGAGATCATTGACAAGATCCTCCCGTGTAGTTCTGGGCTGATTCCTCACCGTTCTCATGATCATTGCAACTCCACGAGGTGAGATCTTGCATGGAGCCCCAGGCCGAGGGAGATTGACAGTTATTTTGTGTTTCTTCCATTTGCGAATAATCGCACCAACTGTTGTCACCTTCTCACCAAGCTGCTTGGCGATGGTCTTGTAGCCCATTCCAGCCTTGTGTAGGTCTACAATCTTGTCCCTGACATCCTTGGAGAGCTGTTTGGTCTTGGCCATGGTGGAGAGTTTGGAATCTGATTGATTGATTGCTTCTGTGGACAGGTGTCTTTTATACAGGTAACAAGCTGAGATTAGGGGCACTCCATTAAGAGTGTGCTCCTAATCTCAGCTCGTTACCTGTATAAAAGACACCTGGGAGCCAGAAATCTTTCTGATTGAGAGGGGGTCAAATACTTATTTCCCTCATTAAAATGTAAATCAATTTATAACATTTTTGACATGCGTTTTTCTGGAATTTTTTGTTGTTATTCTGTCTCTCACTGTTCAAATAAACCTACCATTAAAATTATAGACTGATCATTTCTTTGTCAGTGGGCAAACGTACAAAATCAGCAGGGGATCAAATACTTTTTCCCCTCACTGTAAGGAAATCAGTCAATTGAAATAAATTCATTAGGCCCTAATCTATGGGAATACATTTATGCATATGTTAGTCACAGATACCTTAAAAAGTAGGGGAGTTGGTCAGAAAACCAGTCAGTATCTGGTGTGACCACCATTTGCCTCATGCAGCGCGTCACATCTCCTTCGCATAGAGTTGATCATGCTGTTGATTGTGGCCTGTGGAATGTTGTCCCACTCCTCTTCAATGGCTGTGCGAAGTTGCTGGATATTGGCGGGAACTGGAACACGCTGTCGTACACGTCGGTCCAGAGCATCCCAAACATGCTCAATGGGTGACATGTCTGGTGAGTATGCAGGCCATGGAAAAACTGTGACATTTTCAGCTTCCTGGAATTGTGTACAGATCCTCGCGACATGGGCCGAGTATTATCATGCTGAAACATGAGGTGATGGCGGTGATGAATGGCACGACAATGGGCCTCAGGATCTCTTCACGGTATCTCTGTGCATTCAAATAGCCATCGATAAAATGCAATTGTGTTCGTTGTCCATAGGTTATGCCTGCCCATACCATAGCCCCACAGCCACAATGGGGCACTCTGTTCTCAACATTGACATCAGCAAACCACTCGCCCACACAACACCATACATGCTGTCTGCCATCTGCCCGGTACAGTTGAAACCGGGATTCAGCAGTGAAGAGCATTTGCCCACTGAAGTCGGTTACGACGCCAAACTGCAGTCAGGTCAAGACCCTGGTGAGGATGACGAGCATGCAGATGAGCTTCCCTGAGACTGTTTCTGACAGTTTGTGCAGAAATTCTTCAGTTGTGCAAACCCACAGTTTCATCAGCTGTCTGGGTGGCTGGTCTCAGACAATCCCGCTGGTGAAGAAGCCGGATGTGGCGGTCCTGGGCTGGTGTGGCTACACGTGGTCTGCAGTTAGAATGGCGCCGGAGAAGATGGCTGCCGTTTTACAGCCCTCTAACCAATTGTACTATTATGTGTGTTTTTCCGCGTTATTTGTAATTTATTTTGTACATAATGTTTCTGCCATCGTCTCTTATAACCAAAAAGAGCTTCTGGATATCAGGACAGCGATTACTCACCTCGTATTGGACGAATAATTTTTCTTCAACGAGGCGGCCGCGAAGGATATCCTACAGACACCCGACAAGGCCCAAATCCCCGTCATTCGCATGAGGAAGAGACAGAGATATCGTGGACGTAGGTCGGGGTGCCTTGTAAGGATCCAACGGCGAGCGAGTAAACTGCCGCTCCCATCAATCCTATTAGCCAATCTTCAATCATTGGAAAATAAATTGGATGACCTAAGATTACGGTTATCCTACCAACGGGACATTAAAAACTGTAATATCTTATGTTTCACCGAGTTGTGGCTGAACGACGACATGGATAACATACAGCTAGCGGGCTATACGCTACATCGGCAGGATAGAACGGCTGACTCCGGTAAGACAAGGGGTGGCGGTCTGTGTATATTTGTAAACAACAGCTGGTGCACAAAATCAAATACTAAGGAAGTCTCGAGGTTTTGCTCGCCTGAGGTAGAGTATCTTATGATAAGCTTTAGACCACACTATTTACCAAGAGAGTTTTCATCTATATTTTTCATAGCTGTCTATTTACCACCACAAATCAATGCTGGCATTAAGATTGCACTGAATGAGCTGTATAAGGCCATAAGTCAACAGGAAAACGCTCATCCAGAGGCAGCTCTCCTAGTGGCCGGGGACTTTAATGCAGGGAAACTGTTAAATGTGCAACCAGAGGAAAAAAAACTCTAGACCACCTTTACTCCACACACAGAGACGCATACAAAGCTCTCCCTCGCCCTCCATTTGGCAAATCTGACCATAACTCTATCCTCCTGATTCCTGTTTATAAGCAAAAACTAAAGCAGGAAGCACCAGTGACTCGGTTAATAAAAAAGTGGTCAGATGACGCAGATGCTAAGCTACAGGACTGTTTTGCTAGCACAGACTGGAACATGTTCCGGGATTCTTCAGATAGCATTGAGGAGTACACCACATCAGTCACTGGCTTCATCAATAAGTGCATCGATGATGTCGTCCCCACAGTGACCATACGTACATACCCCAACCAGAAGCCATGGATTACAGGAAACATCCGCACTGAGCTAAAGGGTAGAGCTGCCGTTTTCAAGAAGCTTATAAGAAATCCCGCTATGCCCTCCGACGAACCATCAAATAGGCAAAGAGACAATAAAGGACTAAGATTGAATCGTACTACACTGGCTCTGACGCTCGTCGGATGTGGCAGGGCTTGAAAACTATTACAGACTACAAAGGGAAGCACAGCCGCGAGCTTCCCAGTGACACAAGCCTACCAGACGAGCTAAACCACTTCTCACTTCGAGGCAAGCAAAACTGAAGCATGCATGAGAGCACCAGCTGTTCCGGATGACTATGTGATCACGCTTTCCATAGCTGATGTGAGTAAGACTTTTAAGCAGGTCAACATTCACAAGGCCGCAGGGCCAGATGGATTACCAGGACGTGTACTCCGAGCATGTGCTGACAAACTGGCAAGTGTCTTCACTGACATTTTCAACATGTCCCTGACTGAGTCTGCAATACCAACATGTTTCAAGCAGACCACCATAGTCCCTGTGCCCAAGGATACTAAGATAACCTGCCTAAATGACTACCGACCCGTAGCACTGACGTCTGTAGCCATGAAGTGCTTTGAAAGGCTGGTCATGGCTCACATCAACACCATTATCCCAGAAACCCTAGACCCACTCCAATTTGCATACCGCCCCAACAGATCCACAGATGATGCAATCTCTATTGCTCTCCACACTGCCCTTTCCCACCTGGACAAGAGGAACACCTACGTGAGAATGCTATTCATTGACTACAGCTCAGCATTCAACACCATAGTGCCCTCAAAGCTCATCACTAAGCTAAGGATCCTGGGACTAAACACCTCCCTCTGCAACTGGATCCTGGACTTCCTGACGGGCCGCCCCCAGGTGGTAAGGGTAGGTAACAACACATCTGCCACACTGATCCTCAACACGGGGGCCCCTCAGGAGTGCGTGCTCAGTCTCCTCCTGTACTCCCTGTTCACCCATGACTGCATGGCCAGGCACGACTCCAACACCATCATTAAAGGTTTGCCGACGACACAACAGTGGTAGGCCTGATCACCGACAACGATGAGACAGCCTATAGGGAGGAGGTCAGAGACCTGGCCGTGTGGTGCCAGGATAACAACCTCTCCCTCAATGTGACCAAGACAAAGGAGATGATTGTGGACTACAGGATAAAAAAGAGGACTGAGCACGCCCCCATTCTCATCGACGGGGCTGTAGTGGAACAGGTTGAGAGCTTCAAGTTCCTTGGTGTCCACATCACCAACAAACTATCATGGTCCAAACACACCAAGACAGTCGTGAAGAGGGAACGACAAAGTCTATTCCCCCTCAGGAGACTGAAAAGATTCGGCATGGGTCCTCAGATCCTCAAAAAATTCTACAGCTGCACCATCGAGAGCATCCTGACTGGTTGCATCACCGCCTGGTATGGCAACTGCTTGGCCTCCGACCGCAAGGCACTACAGAGGGTAGTGCGTACGGCCCAGTACATCACTGGGGCCAAGCTTCCTGCCATCCAGGACCTCTATACCAGGCGGTGTCAGAGGAAGGCCCTCAAAATTG
This sequence comes from Coregonus lavaretus, assembly GCF_964263955.1. Lineage (NCBI taxonomy): Eukaryota > Metazoa > Chordata > Actinopteri > Salmoniformes > Salmonidae > Coregonus > Coregonus lavaretus. The sequence continues at coordinate 27,333,288 of NC_140018.1, forward strand.
TCAAAGACTCCAGCCACCCTAGTCATAGACTGTTCTCTCTGCTACCGCACGGCAAGCGGTACCGGAGTGCCAAGTCTAGGTCCAAAAGACTTCTCAACAGCTTCTACCCCCAAGCCATAAGACTCCTGAACAGCTAATCATGGCTACCTGGACTATTTGCACTGCCCCCCCCCACCCCATCTTTTTACGCTGCTGCTACTCTGTTAATTATTTATGCATAGTCACTTTAACTCTACCCACGTGTACATATTACTTCAACTACCTCAACTAGCCGGTGCCCCCGCACATTGACTCTGCACCGGTACCCCCCTGTATATATAGCCTCCCTGCTGTTATTTTATTTTACTTCTGCTCTTTTTTTCTAAACACTTTTTTGTTGTTGTTTTATTTTACTTTTTTATTAAAAATAAATGCACTGTTGGTTAAGGGCTGTAAGTAAGCATTTCACTGTAATGTCTGCTCCTGTTGTATTCGGCGCATGTGGCCAATAAAATTTGATTTGATTTGAGTTATGAGGCCAGTTGGACGTACTGCCAAATTCTCTAAAATGACGTTGGAGGTGGCTTATGGTAGAGAAATGAATATTCAATTATCTGGCAACAGCTCTGGTGGACATTCCTGAAGTCTGCATGCCAATTGCACGCTCCCTCAAAACTTTAGACATCTGTGGCATTGTGTTGTGTGACAAAATTGCACATTTGAGTGGCCTTTTATTGTCCCCAGTGCAAGGTGCACCTGTGTAATGATCATGCTGTTTAATCATCTTCTTGATATGCCACACCTGTCAGGTGGATGGATTATCTTGGCAAAGGATAAATGCTCACTAACAGGGATATTTATTTTAGCTCATGAAACATGGGACCAACACTTTACATGTTGCGTTTTATATATATTTTTCAGTATATACATTGGGGAGAACAAGTATTTGATACACTGCCGATTTTGCAGGTTTTTCTACTTACAAAGCATGTAGAGGTCTGTTATTTTTATCATAGGTACACTTCAACTGTGAGAGACGGAATCTAAAACAAAAATCCAGAAAATCACATTGTATGATTTTTAAGTAATTAATTTGCATTTTATTGTATGACATAAGTATTTGATCACCTACCAACCAGTAAGAATTCCGTCTCTCACAGACCTGTTAGTTTTTCTTGAAGAAGCCCTCCTGTTCTCCACTCATTACCTGTATTAACTGCACCTGTTTGAACTCGTTACCTGTATAAAAGACACCTGTCCACACACTCAATCAAACAGACTCCAACCTCTACACAATGGCCAAGACCAGAGAGCTGTGTAAGGACATCAGGGATAAAATTGTAGACCTGCACAAGGCTGGGATGGGCTACAGGACAATAGGCAAGCAGCTTGGTGAGAAGGCAACAACTGTTGGCGCAATTATTAGAAAATGGAAGAAGTTCAAGATGACGGTCAATCACCCTCGGTCTGGGGCTCCATGCAAGATCTCACCTCGTGGGGCATCAATGATCATGAGGAAGGTGAGGGATCAGCCCAGAACTACACGGCAGGACCTGGTCAATGACCTGAAGAGAGCTGGGACCACAGTCTCAAAGAAAACCATTAGTAACACACTACGCCGTCATGGATTAAAATCCTGCAGTGCACACAAGGTCCCCCTGCTCAAGCCAGCGCATGTCCAGGCCCGTCTGAAGTTTGCCAAGACCATCTGGATGATCCAGAGGAGGAATGGGTGAAGGTCATGTGGTCTGATGAGACAAAAATATAGCTTTTTGGTCTAAACTCCACTCGCCGTGTTTGGAGGAAGAAGAAGGATGAGTACAACCCCAAGAACACCATCCCAACCGTGAAGCATGGAGGTGGAAACATCATTCTTTGGGGATGCTTTTCTGCAAAGGGGACAGGACGACTGCACCGTATTGAGGGGAGGATGGATGGGGCCATGTATCGCGAGATCTTGGCCAACAACCTCCTTCCCTCAGTAAGAGCATTGAAGATGGGTCGTGGCTGGGTCTTCCAGCATGACAACGACCCGAAACACACAGCCAGGGCAACTAAGGAGTGGCTCCGTAAGAAGCATCTCAAGGTCCTGGAGTGGCCTAGCCAGTCTCCAGACCTGAACCCAATAGAACATCTTTGGAGGGAGCTGAAAGTCTGTATTGCCCAGCGACAGCCCCGAAACCTGAAGGATCTGGAGAAGGTCTGTATGGAGGAGTGGGCCAAAATCCCTGCTGCAGTGTGTGCAAACCTGGTCAAGACCCACAGGAAACGTATGATCTCTGTAATTGCAAACAAAGGTTTCTGTACCAAATATTAAGTTCTGCTTTTCTGATGTATCAAATACTTATGTCATGCAATAAAATGCAAATTAATTAGTTAAAAATCATACAATGTGATTTTCTGGATTTTTGTTTTAGATTCCATCGCTCACATTTGAAGTGTACCTATGATACAAATTAGAGACCTCTACATGCTTTGTAAGTAGGAAAACCTGCAAAATCGGCAGTGTATCAAATACTTGTTCTCCCCCACTGTATCAATATATCATCACGAGAGACTTGGTGAGCTGGGGTCCTTTTGAAAGGTGCTTTTCATCCCTAGCGACACAGTTCACTGGGGATTTTATCTCTGTGGCAGGACTGGCCTTCATAATGTCTGTGGTATCAGGTGCCAGGGTGGCTTAATCACATGCAAATCACCGCTTAGTATCATCTTTTTAAACTCAGACACTAAAGGATACTGGCAACTGATGACAGACGGCACCCAATCCTGAAGACACGGATATATGTTGAACCGTCTTACAAAATGTTTGTGTCCATTCGCTACAGTAGACTCAGTAGGAAAAACTCATCAAATAAGAGTCTGACTTAGGCTTTCTTGAACCATGCCATTATTGTTACCATGGGTCACAAATTAAGATTCTCCTTGTCTTTTCGCTGGCCTCAAAGAGATAGAGAAATGCGTCATAGGGGACACGATGCAGCAATTTGTGGTCAGTCTTCTAAAAATGGCCAATGCTCTGCCGCTGGTGGCAGTTGCAGCAAAAAATATCCCCATTTTAGCCTAGATTATAGCTTTCCTCTAAATTATTTATACATGGTCATATAGTTGTCATCTATTAACTTCAATTAGGACTACATAAATGCACAGAGTGTATCTTCGTTTTGATAACCTATATCTTCCTTGTTGATTCTGTAGATGATAAGGAAAATGCTTGTGTGAATCGAGCTCTTTCCCCTTCACTTGTGGTGCAGCTGTTTGTGAGTTGCTGAGCATTGCCCTAATTTGCACTGTAACTGTTGATTTGTTCATTCTGTCGTCAGTCTTTGATGTGTGTGAGAGAGAGAGCTGGTCTGTTGGACGCGGTACTGGCCTCGCAGATGCTGGGCAGGGCTCCAGTCAGCCCCCCCCCTCTTATTGTTACTGTGCACAGCCCCAGGCTTCAGAAGGATGGGAGGGAGCGTTCCCCACATATTCACTTTTAAAGCCACGTAAACACACACACAGATAGATAGATCAAAGGGTCCTCTTCTCAATGCGCCACCATACCACTATGCCCCTAAAGTACTTATTGGGCTGACTGTTTGAAGATCCATATCTGAGCTGTAAACGTGTTATGCATTGAATACAGTAGGAACAATGCATAGCCTACATAGCCTGAGTGTTTGACCTCTGTCCCAAATGGCAACCTATGCCCTATATATTGCACTACTTTTGACTAGAGACATATGGGCCCTGGTCAAAAGTAGTGCCTTACTTAGGAAATAGGGTCTTATTTGGGACGTAACCTGGGTGTCTAACTGTAGCAGGGTGACATTCCAGAGGGAGAGTAGGGTCCTGCGTCCTGCAGGGTCCCCCCAGCAGATGTTGTCAGGTAGGCCAGGCAGCCACTTTGTACGCTGGCCAGGCCGGCCTGTTCTGTTTACTTGGAGATGAAATGGAGTGTGAGAAAAACACTGGAGGAAACGACAGGGCTGGAGATCACAGCCAGATGTTTGTGAAATGATCCGAACACCTTTTTTTCATAATTTCATAAAACTACTGGAATTTAACAGGGAGGAAATAACATTAATCCGTTTGGCCCAGTGTTGATATCATTTGTGTAATCTTTCATAGGACATATTTTAATGCGACACTGAGGAGTTGGTTGTGAGAGTGATTTGTGCTGTTCTGTGTCTGTTTGTTTTGTCATCCAATGCTGCCCTCTGCTGTTAGAATGTTAGATTTAGCTTTACAAAACGTTTAACATTATAAATAAAGCTTCCACTAAAAATCAAATCAAATTGTATTTGTCACATGCGCCGAATACAACAGGTGTAGACCTTACAGTGAAATGCTTACTTACAAGCCCTTAACCAACAATGCAGTTTTAAGAAAAATAAGTGTTAAGTAAAAAACAAATAATTAAAGAGCAGCAGTAAAATAACAGTAGCGAGGCTATATACAGGGGGTACCGGTACAGAGTCCATGTGCGGGGGCACAGGTTAGTCGAGGTAATTGATGTAATATGTACATGTAGGTAGAGGTAAAGTGACTATGCATAGATAATAAACAGAGAGTAGCAGCAGCGTAAAAGAGGGGGTGGGTGGGGGAAGGGGGACAATGGAAATAGTCCGGGTAGACATTTGATTAGCTGTTCAGGAATCTTATGGCTTGGGGGTAGAAGCTGTTAAGAAGCCTTTTGGACCTAGACTTGGCGCTCCGGTACCGCTTGCCGTGCGGTAGCAGAGAGAACAGTCTATGACTAGGGTGGCTGAAGTCTTTTACAATTTTTAGGGCCTTCCTCTGACACCGCCTGGTATAGAGATCCTGGATGGCAGGAAGCTTGGCCCCAGTGATGTACTGGGCCGTACCCACTGTAGTGCCTTAAGGTCGGAGGCCGAGCACTTGCCATACCATGCAGTGATGTAGAACTTTTTGAGGATCTGAGGACCCATGCCAAATGTTTTCAGACTCCTGAGGGGGAATAGGCTTTGTCGTGCCCTCTTCACGACTGTCTTGGTGTGTTTGGACCATGATAGTTTGTTGGTGATGTGGACACGCTCAACCTGCTCCACTACAGTGCCGTCATGCCGTCATGAATGGGGGCGTACTCGGTCCTCCTTTTCTTGTAGTCCACAATAATCTCCTTTGTCTTGATCACGTTGAGGGAGAGGTTGTTATCCTGGCACCACATGGCCAGGTCTCGGACCTCCTCCCTAAAGGCTCTCATCGTTGTCGGTGATCAGGACTACCACTGTTGTGTCGTCGGCAAACTTGATGATGGTGTTGGAGTCGTGCCTGGCCATGCAGTCATGGGTGAACAGGGAGTACAGGCGGGGACTGAGCACACACCCCTGAGGGGCCCCCGTGTTGAGGATCAGCGCGGCAGAGGTGTTGTTACCTACCCTTACCACCTGGGGGTGGTCCGTCAGGAAGTCCAGGATCCAGTTGAAGAGGGAGGTGTTTAGTCCAAGGGTCCTTAACTTAGTGATGAGCTTTGAGGGCACTATGGTGTTGAACGCTGAGCTGTAGTCAATGAATAGCATTCTCACGTAGGTGTTCCTCTTGTCCAGATGGGAAAGGGCGGTGTGGAGTGCAATAGAGATTGCGTCATCTGTGGATCTGTTGGGGCGGTATGCAAATTGGAGTGGGTCTAGGGTTTCTGGGATAATGGTATTGATGTAAGTGCATCAACACCATGTTGGTATTACAGACTCAGTCAGGGACATGTTGAAAATGTCAGTGAAGACACTTGCCAGTTGGTCAGCATATGCTCGGAGTACACGTCCTGGTAATTCGTCTGGCCCTGCGGCCTTGTGAATGTTGACCTGCTTAAAAGTCTTACTCACATCGGCTACGGAGAGCGTGATCACATAGTCATCCGGAACAGCTGGTGCTCTCATGCATGCTTCAGTGTTGCTTGCCTCGAAGCGAGCATAGAAGTGATTTAGCTCGTCTGGTAGGCTTGTGTCACTGGACAGTTCGCGGCTGTGCTTCCCTTTGTAGTCTGTAATAGTTTTCAAGCCCTGCCACATTCGACGAGCGTCAGAGCCGGTGTAGTACGATTCAATCTTAGTCCTGTATTGACTCTTTGCTTCTTTGATGGTTCGTCGGAGGGCATAGCGGGATTTCTTATAAGCTTCCGGGTTAGAGTCCCGCTCCTTGAAAGTGGGAGCTTTACCCTTTAGCTCAGTGCGGATGTTGCCTGTAATCCATGGCTTCTGGCCGGGGTATGTATGTACGGTCACTGTGGGGACGACGTCATCGATGCACTTATTGATGAAGCCAGTGACTGATGTGGTGTACTCCTCAATGCTATCTGAAGAATCCCGGAACATATTCCAGTCTGTGTTAGCAAAACAGTCCTGTAGCTTAGCATCTGCGTCATCTGACCGCTTTTTTATTGACTGAGTCACTGGTGCTTCCTGCTTTAGTTTTAGCTTATAAGCAGGAATCAGGAGGATAGAGTTATGGTCAGATTTTCCAAATGGAGGGCGAGGGAGAGCTTTGTATGCGTATCTGTGTGTGGAGTAAAGGTGGTCTGGTAGAAATTAGGTAGAACGGATGTATGTTTCCCTGCATTAAAGTCCCCAGCCACTAGGAGAGCTGCCTCTGGATGAGCGTTTTCCTGTTTGCTTATGGCCTTATACAGCTCATTGAGTGCAATCTTAGTGCCAAAATCGGTTTGTGGTGGTAGATAGACAGCTACAAAAAATATAGATGAAAACTCTCTTGGTAAATAGTGTGGTCTACAGTTTATCATGAGATACTCTACCTCAGGTGAGCAAAACCTTGAGACTTCCTTCATATTAGATTTTGTGCACCAGCTGTTGTTTACAAATATACACAGACCGCCACCCCTTGTCTTACCGGAGTCAGACGTTCTATCATGCCGGTGAAGCGTATAGCCCGCTAGCTGTCGTCGTTCAGCCACGACTCGGTGAAACATAAGATATGACAGTTTTTAATGTCCCGTTGGTAGGATAACCTTAGTCTTAAGTCATCCAATTTGTTTTCAAAAGATTGAACATTGGCTAATAGGATTGATGGAAGAGGTAGTTTACATTTTCATACTGGCCCCCCGTGGGAATCGAACCCACAACCCTGGCGTTGCAAGCGCCATGCTCTACCAACTGAGCTACACGAGGCCCCCTTTGTCATGCGAATTACGGGGATTTGGGCCTTGTCGGGAGTCTGTAGAATATCCTTCGTGTCTGACTCGTTGAAGAAAAATCTTCGTCCAATACGAGGTGAGTAATCGCTGTCCTGATATCCAGAAGCTATTTTTGGTCATAAGAGACGGTGGCAGAAACATTATGTATAGAATAAATTACAAATAACGCGAAAAAACACACATAATAGTACAATTGGTTAGAGGACTGTAAAATGGCAGCCATCTTCTCCGGCGCCATCTCATTTTGCAAGGCACTGTAGGGTTTCTGGGATAATGGTGTTGATGTGAGCCATGACCAGCCTTTCAAAGCACTTCATGGCTACAGACGTGAGTGTTACGGGTCTGTAGTCATTTAGGCAGGTTACCTTAGTGTTCTTGGGCACAGGGTGGTCTGCTTGAAACATGTTGGTATTATACAAATCTGTTGTATATTTGTTTTCCTTTTTATTTGATTTGTGATACTTTGGCTTTACTAAAGATATGCTTTTCTGTGCAATGCATGCTTTGTCATATCTGAAACATTCAGAGTGTCTGATCTCGGGTATCAATCTCCACCTATATCGGAGGACTTGTACATTAGTAGGGTTAGTCTTGTTCTTGGTTAATGCAATGTTGCTTTTGTACCACATGATGGCAGCATGCTCAAATCTTTCACAGCCTGGAAGTCCTGTTTGTTTTGTGGAAAGGAGGGTCATTTTCAGTGCAGAGTGGAGCTTGACAAAATGTTTATTTTCTTTACGGCATGTGGGAGCTGTAACAGGGAAACCAACACTGGTGACCGATAGCACTGTGATACAGTATTGGTGATCCCACTAGGATTGAATACATGTAGGCCTGCCCTTTAGCGTTTCACCCGTATATGCATGTTGCATATGGAAACACAACTCCAACATAGTACGTGGATGTGAGACTGTTTTTTTTTTGGCATTTCACCTCCTACACATTGACATTGCATATGGCTAGGTACAGATCTAGGATCAGCTTCCCCTCCCCTCATCCTAACCTTAACCATAGCGGGGAAAATGCAAAACTGACCCAAGATCAGCGTTCAGGGGCAACTTCACCCTACTCCCATGCTATGCGTGATGCTCCTCTCATCTCCTCTCCTCTCTGTGCCAGGATAAACTCCTGGCCTGCCCTAGCCTGATGAATACACGCCACTCATCTGCACCCAGGATGTTTCCCTATGCCTTCTTTTCTCCTGCTCGTGAAAAAAAGCAGCACCACTTCTCACATATTGGGCGCGTTCTTCCGCTCCACGGCAAATTCAACTCTATGTCCTGTTTTAATAAGCTTGCGAATGTGTCAATGTTCATTTTCAATTTGGCCTTTGTCTCCTGTGAATACGAGTGTCTATCAAATGCATTCCTGTTAGGGTACTTCTATGCAATATGTTCCATGGTTTCCTCTTCTCAGGAAAAAGTAGTAGAAAAGCATGTGTTGCCGTGCTGTATTAAATAACTTTTTCATATTATAACGTATTCATTGCTTTTGTTGCAAGTGGGATGTTTTGACTGAGATCAGAGCAGTGTACCATATTTAGCTCTGGCCTAATATCTTGGAAGCAGCAGGGGGTCTTTGAAGAGCAAGTTGCCCGTACCGCTGTCTCTCAGTGGGGGTGGGACGTGACCCACACATTCCCCTAACCTCCTGCTGCTTCCTGTGACATGGCTCAGGGAGTGGGCGTCCCAGACAGTCCTAGTACCTTTTACGAATCAGTTTCCCCTGTCCCCTGTCCATTCTGTGTTTCATTCTACATGAGCTAGTCCTTTCCTTCATTCCAATCAGACCAGTCAGTGTCAGTGTCTCAGGACAGTGTCTCATTATCCTGGGAAGACTTATTCTAAAGTGGACTGAATTGTTTTTTTCCCTCATCAATCTACACACAATACCCCATAATGACAAAGCATTATGCAAATTTACATAAGTATTCAGACCCTTTAGTCAGTACTTTGTTGAAGCACCTTTGACAGCGATTACTGCCTTGAGTCTTCTTGGTATGAAGCTACAAGCTTGGCACACCTGTATTTGGGGAGTTTCCCGCATTCTTCTCTGCAGATCCTCTCCAGCTCTGTCAGGTTGAATGGGGAGCGTCGCTACACAGCTATTTTCAGGTCTCTCCAGAGATGTTCGATCAGGTTCAAGTCCGGGGTGGCTGGGCCACTCAAGGACATTCAGAGACTTGTCCCGAAGCCACTTCTGCATTGTCTTGGCTGTGTGCTTAGGGTCGTTGTCATGTTGGAAGGTGATCCTTCACCCCAGTCTGAGGTCCTGAGCGCTCTAGAGCAGGTTTTCATCAAGGGTCTTTCTGTACTTTGCTCTGTTCATCTTTCCCTCGAACCTGACTAGTCTCCCAGTCCCTGCCGCTGAAAAACATCCCCACAGCATGATGCTGCCACCACCATGCCTCTCCGTTGGAATGGTGCCAGGTTTCCTCCAGATATGACGCTTGGCATTCAGGCCAAAGAGTTCAATCTTGGTTTCATCAGACCAGAGAATCTTGTTTCTCATGGTCTGAGAGTCCTTTTAGGTACCTTTTGACAAACTCCAAGCGGGCTGTCATGTGCCTTTTACCTAGGAGTGGCTTCCGTCTGGCCACTACGATAATGGCCTGATTGGTGGCGTGCTGCAGAGATGGTTGTCCTTCTGGAAGGTTCTCCCATCTCCACAGAGGAACTCTGGAGCTCTGTCAGAGTGACCATCGGGTTCTTGATCACCTCCCTGACCAAGGCCCTTCTCCCCCGATTGCTCAGTTTGGCTGGGAAGCCATCTCCAGTCTTGGTGGTACCAAACTTCTTCCATTTAAGAATGATGGAGGCCACTGTGTTCTTGGGGCACTTCAATGCTGCATAAATTGTTTGGTACCCTTCCCCAGATCTGTGCCTCGACACAATCCTGTCTCGGAGCTCTAAGGACAATTCCTTCGACCTCATGGCTTGGTTTTTGCTCTGACATGCACTGTCAGCTGTGGGACCTTATATAGACAGCTATGTGCCTTTCCAAATCATGTCCAATCAATTGAATTTACCACAGTTGGACTCCAATCAAGTTGAAGAAACATCTCAAGAATTATGAATGGAAACAGGATGCACCTGAGCTCAATTTCGAGTCTCATAGCAAAGGGTCTGAATACTTATGTAAATAAGGTATTGTTACGTTCCCCAGTTTCTATGTTGTGGTTTGTGTATTTTCATGTAGGTATTTCAGGAAATGGATTCCTGAAATTCCCCAACAAGCAGCTGATTGATTTGAAAAACATTGATGATTGGAGAGCTGACACCGCGCCCTCGTCAGGACGCAGCTGTCTCCAATTTACCAACTCCTCCTGAAGCTATATAAGCCCCAGTTGCTCAGAAAAGGAGGAAAAAGGGGAACCAGAATTGCTGAGAGTTACAGCATGTTGGTTGTATGCTAAGAGTTTGGTATGTACTGTGTTGTTGTTGCTCTGAGAACCAATTGTAATGTTTTGTGTTAGTTTGTGGCTCAGAGTTTCTTTAATGTCCTGAGTTAGTTTTTTTCTCAGGTTTTGTTGTGAACCAGTTTGTGCTATTTTTGTTTCATTTGTTCCCAAGGGGGGAAGGGGAAGGCACCTATGGAGTGCTTAGGCAAGAGGCCCGCGGGCATACATTACCCGTAGAAGTTAACTGTCTATGCACACTAGGAAAGACCTGGGCGGACCATCACTTGTATTTTGGTTAGTGCACCAGGTGGTGCTAGTTAAGTAAGTAGTGGGTAGGCAGGTAAGGTATGAGAGGGGGCTTTGATATTTACTTTCTTTGCTTTGGTTCCGTCCAGCCCCTTTTCCCCAAACTTACCATGCGAAGGAATAAATACCCTGTTAACGGTATTCTCTGCCTTTTGTCATCCTTACTCACACCTACAGTCCCATACCTCTTTCACACCACGGAGAGTTGAGTTGTAGCAGGGTGTTGCGTTCCCTCTTCCGAGAGGCGTGCGTAACAGGTATTATTGTTTTTCATTTTTTGCAAAAAAATCAAAAAATCTGTTTTCACTTTTTCATTATGGGGTATTGTGTGTAGATTGATGAGGGGGAAAAAATATTTTATCAATTGTAGAATAAGGCTGTAACGTAACAAAATGTGGAAAAAGTCAAAATAAAATTAATGAAAAACCCTTGACCAGTAGTGTATGTCAATCATTATTTGAATATGTTGGTAACCCGTTGTATAAACGTGATAATGCCCTCGAAGCCAGTGTTTGGAGGATATATTGGCACGGTTTGCCGGCCCAAGACCCGTGCCATATATCCTCCAAACACCGGCTTCTATGGCATTATTGCTTAAATAATGCCCGCTCTAGAGTGCCCTTCAATCCAATCAGAAAGGAGTATTAAACAATGCCATGGTATAAGTGAAGTGAAGTCATTGTATGTGCATCTGCAGTATGGTTAGGTAAGGGTTTTTTGTTTGCCTGTCCCTCAGAGGATGCAGGATGGTACTTCCCCAGTGTAAAGAGGGACCCTGGCCGTTACCTGCAGCCCTGCTCAGAGTCCGTCAAGACCTGGCTGAGGAGCATGAAGAGTGCTGGGAAGGTCCTCCTGCTGATCACCAGCTCCCACAGCGACTATTGCAGGCTCATCTGTGACCACATCCTGGGGTGAGTTAGTAGAGGGAATCGGTCTGGAGACCAGACCAGAGACCACACACTGCACTGACTGTACCCAGCCAGGTCCCAGGGCCGAGGCCAAGACACAGCCTGCCTGCCTTTACCACCACATACCAACACTGTTTCCCAAATGGCACACTAGTCCCTATATAGTGCACTACTTTTTGATCAGGGCTTATAGGGCTTTGGTCAAAAGTAGTGTACTATTTTGGGACAGGGTGCCATTTGGTATACACCCCATAAAACACACCTCACTGGGGCCAGGCACTAGCCAAACTGGTTGAGCCTCAGTATGCGAGATGGGAGAGGAAACCAGTCGGGGCTAAAGTCCAGACTTATTTAATGGTTTTATGATGAGCCCCGACTGGTTTCAGCCCTACTGGCTCTTCTCCCCCAACCCACATTACGTACAGCTCCCACATGTCACTATCCCTCATTCCTTCAGTCACCCCCGGTTTTACATGGCTGTCTTGGGTTACAATCACCATCTCACACCCTGGCCAGCTAGCCTGCTGACCAGCACACCTTCTTACCACTGTGCACTGTCAGTTCTCATTCCCACCCAGCCCAGCAGAAATACAACAGCATATTAAACTAGTGAGCCTTCCTATAACTGAGCCTGACCATATGCAGTGGTGATGTTTGTCCTAGCTGGCTCTCCATAGACTCATTATTACTAGCCAGCTGTGGGCTGACCTAGACCAGAGGACTGGACTGTCAGGATCACTGGTGCCTCTCTCTCTCTGCAGTGTACACTATGTGGTCTAGGGTTATTATTCTAGCTTAAACCCTCTTACACACTCGGTCAGGAGGCAAGAGGACGACTCGCGGAAAGCAGACTGGTGCTGTGGCTGAATAGAATGCCTTAGTGAAGTGTCTCTGCCCATTATCTAAACAGACAGCTAACAGACACACTCCCACGTCACCAGTATTACTTCACAGTGGAGAACTTGATCATGAGTATTAATCCATCCGAGGCCATAGCCTAGCTAAAGTAACATTTGATGCCCATCTGGTAAGTAACCAACCACACAGATGATATATTCTTCTACTCCTCTCTGCTAGTATAGCTGACTGTTATGGAGAGTTAGACTCAGGAGAAAGGGATGGTGGGGCTGAAAGTCAACCGTTTGTTCTGGATGTCTGCTAGGTCTCCAGGGACCTATATGGCCCAGACTTTCCCCACAGCCATTTCCTGTCAAACAGCCTGGCCTGGCTTGGCCCAGTCTCTGTTGTTCCTCTCCCCCCGGCTCTCCTCCACTGTTTCACTGGCCGCCCCCTTCCCTCTCTGCGACCTTTAACCCTGCAACATGTGTCACCTCCCAAGGAGCCGCCACGTCAGGTGGGAGCCCAAAAGTGTGTGTGCAATATAGTGTATTCAGAGCATCAGTTTACAAGGCCTGAGGATGCCTGATTTATGTCGTGATAACTGAGGCGAGGAAATCGCACAGGCTGCGTCTTGTCCGTGTGGTAGCTCAGGGATAAGCTTTGCTTTGTTCTGCTGTACGGGCTGGCCTGCATGTAATCCTCCTGTGTGTTGTTGTCTACAGTAGCTGTTGTGGTAGGACAATTTCTGGCTTCACAGTCAACAGACTCAGACTTGTGACTCTTGCTCCTCCAACCCTGGGCAAGCTCTCTTTTTCCACTATGGACTACAGTTGAAGTCGGAGGTTTACATACACTTAGGTTGGAGTCATTCAAACTCGTTTTTCAACCACTCCATAAATTTCTTGTTAACAAACTATAGTTTTGGCAAGTCGGTTAGGACATCTACTTTGTGCATGACACAAGTAATTCTTCCAACAATTGTTTACAGACAGATTATTTCACTTAAAATTCACTGTATCACATTTCCAGTGGGTCAGAAGTTTACATACATTAAGTTGACTGTGCCTTTAAACAGCTTTGAAAATTCCAGAAAATGATGTCATGGCTTTAGAAGCTTCTGATAGGCTAATTGACATCATTTGAGTCAACTGGAGGATGTATTTCAAGGCCTACCTTCAAACTCAGTGCCTCTTTGCTTGACATCATGGGAAAATCAAAAGAAATCAGCCTAGACTTCAGAAAGAAATGGTAGACCTCCACAAGTCTGTTTCATTATTGGGAGCAATTTCCAAACGCCTGAAGGTACCACGTTCATCTGTACAAACAATAGTAGGCAAGTATAAACACAATGGGACCACGCAGCCATCATACCGCTCAGGAAGGAGACGCGTTCTGTCTCCTAGAGATGAATGTACTTTGGTGCGAAAAGTGCAAATCAATCTCAGAACAACAGCAAAGGACCTTGTGAATATGCTGGAGGAAACAGGTACAAAAGTATCTATATCCACAGTAAAACGAGTCCTATATCGACATAACCTGAAAGGTGGCTCAGCAAAGAAGAAGCCACTGCTCCAAAACCGCCATAAAAAAGCAAGACTACGGTTTGCAACTGCACATAGAGACAAAGATCTTACCTTTTGGAGAAATGTCCTCTGGTCTGATGAAACAAAAATAGAACTGTTTGGCCATAATGACCATCGTTATGTTTGGAGGAAAAAGGGGGCTGCTTGCGAGCCGAAGAACACCATCCCAACCGTGAAGCACGGGGGTGGCAGAATCATGCTGTGGGGGTGCTTTGCTGCAGGGGGGACTGGTGCACTTAACAAAATAGATGGCATCATGTGGAAGGAAAATTATGTGGATATATTGAAGCAACATCTCAAGACATCAGTCAGGAAGTTAAAGCTTGGTCGCAAATGGGTCTTCCAAATGGACAATGACCCCAAGCATACTTCCAAAGTTGTTGCAAAATGGCTTAAGGACAACAAAGTCAAGGTATTGGAGTGGCCATCACAAAGCCCTGACCTCAATCCTATAGAACATTTGTGGGCAGAACTGAAAAAGCGTGTGCGAGCAAGGAGGCCTACGAACCTGACTCAGTTACACCAGCTCTGTCAGGAGGAATGGGCCAAAATTCACCCAACTTATTGTGGGAAGCTTGGGGAAGGCTACCCGAAACGTTTGACCCAAGTTACCAAATACTAATTGAGTGTATGTAAACTTCTGACCCACTGGGAATGTGATGAAAGAAATAAAAGCTGAAATAAATCATTCTCTCTACTATTTTTCTGACATTTCACATTCTTAAAATAAAGTGGTGATCCTAACTGACCTAAGACAGCAAATTATTACTAGGATTAAATGTCAGGAATTGTGAAATTTAAATGTATTTGGCTAATATGTAAACTTCCGACTTCAACTGTATATGCATTTTAACACCTCTCTAATGCATAGGCACTCCCCAGTGAATAATGCCCTCTCACCTGATCTGACTTCTGCTTCTGTCAGGAAGAACAACTCGTTTCGCCTGCTCTCTTAAAAGCCCACGCTTCTCTCAGGAGAGCCAGAGCCCAGAGGCTTAGCTGTCTGGCTCCTGTAGCCCTGCAGGCTGTGGGCCAGGGACAGAGAGCTGTCAGAAGTCTCACAACAAGACCAGGGCTGCCAGTCAGGCCCCTACCAACCCGGACCCATGGTCTGCTCCAGGAGTATCTAGGTGACTCCTTGGCATGGCCAGCCGTTGGATACAGCAAGATGAAACCATAAGTCTACAACTTCATTTATATGTTTGCTCTGACTGATATTTTTAGACTTCCCTGCTATGCTTTTTGCTGGCTAGAAAGGGATATAGCTATAATGTTATGCTATGCCCGGAATATGTTTGACTAGCTCCTAAGGCTGTATAACTTGGATGTGTATCTCTGAGACTGATGAGGTCCTGCATGTCTAAGGCCTAGCTTTAGAATGTTGAGTTTTATATCAAATAGGCAGTGCTCTGAATGATCCTGGGCCTTGCCTCAGCTCAAGGTTGCTATCTGCCCATGTACGGCTGCAGTGAGAGGTCTCTCTCAAAGTGTAACCCCAGTCAGCCCTAGACAGGCCAGGGAACAGCAAACACCAGTCCACCCACCCACATGGCTCTGCTCTGGAGATGAGGTCCAGGTAAAGGAGACAGGATGCAACCCTGGTCTGAATGTTTGCTAGCTAGTTCTTGGAGCTGGACGCTGATGCTAACCTAGTGTTAATAATCGCCATGAGTGTATGTGTTTGTCTTTTTTGGTCTGTTGTGAGTTTATTTCTCTCTGGAAAATGTTTATATTGTTCCCTAACATTTCCCTCCGTACCCTTTTCATAAATGCACTGTTTATGGTTTGTTTATGTTTTTCATCAACTCCCTAATGTTTAGTTCAAGCAATGTTTTTTTATTTTCTTGTGCTAAACAAATCCAGTTGGATGGCATCCAAACTTTGACCTCACACTAAGCCTGTATTTGTTTGTAATAATCAGATGGGTTGTTTCTCATTGGCTATTGCAGGAAGGACTGGGAGGAGCTGTTTGACATCATCATCACCAACGCCTTGAAGCCTGGGTTCTTCTCCCTGGTGCCCCAACAGAGGCCCTTCAGGACCCTGGGTGAGTTTCTGCCTGCCTCCCTATCTGTATGTCTGCCTGTCCACACAGGATCCCACTTCCCAGTCAACCATCAGTACCCTATGTACAGTACACTCCACACCAACACTAAGCACTGTGGAACAGCCCTCTGCCTTCATCAAAAAGAGCATTGTAGGGCTGTAGGTTTTACACCCCAGTGGGATCTCATGATGGTGATTACTGAAACGTATTGTGGGGGGCATGTCTCAGGCTGGACACATTGGCAGTCAGGATTGATAGTCTCCATTGAGTGATGTTAACACACCATAATCCCATTAACCAACAGTTAGGAGATAAAGCTGCTTTTGAGTGTTCAGCGATAAAATACTAGTTATTCCGACTAGCATGGAGTTGAGTCTTCAGACGTTTAAAGATAATTAGGAGAATGAAACTAGGGTATTTGGTGCAGTTTCCTTTTTTTAGGATGATGTACTGAGAAAATCTGAATACTTGTGGAGTTGGCTTCCAGAAAAAAAAATCCATGCATCTAATAATCTCTCAAAACCCAAGCTTCAAATCTCTACTGAAACCAGTAGGATAAACTAGCATCAAGACAGGTGGTGACCATCACACTGCATATCCTTGCAGACCTAGTGGGGTTTTAAACTACAGATGTAGGATCTTAATTTGAGCCAGTTTGCTACAGCAGGAAAATAATCCTGCAGCGACAGAAAATGTTAATTATTTTGTGAATTATAATTAATGGACATTTTTGTAGGGGAAAATCAAGTCTAAAATGTCAATATGGAAATGACAGAAGCCTTTTTAAACCTCAAAATACACTACAAGTTTTAAATGTACTGCATTGCAGAAAAGTGATCCTGCAACAGGGTGATCAAATTAAGATCCGACATCTGTATGTTCATATTAGCTGTCAGTATTTCTAATATGATCTGTGATCCACACATGGTCCGAGTTTTCCTGCTCAGGCAGCTGGTATTTAATCCCGGTCGGTTCCTGAAGGTGTGCACCGGCTCTGGAATGCTCCCCCATCTGGACTGTGTTCCTGCCAGGAATAACACTGGAGGGATGCGTTATGTGTGAAACACAATGACCTACCCGCTCAAATATTCACTCCTCCTCCAGCCCTCGCCACGTTGGCAGATATAGCCTCAGTCAGTAGCTGCTTCTATTCCATACTGGAGGAATATTGGATTGTAGAGATATTGTTCTCCGGGATTTAGCATCACTGTCGTGCACGACTTATGTGCCTATATTGTAATGTTCTAAGTGTTGCTATAGTGATGCTGTTAAGTTGATCAGATAAAGCTGAGTTGACAAGGTCAGTCTAAGTTCAGGAGGAAAGGCTAGTTTACTATCAGAAGGGCGTTATCTTGTCAGCATATACAGTGGGGTCCAAAATTATTGACACCCTTGATAAAGATGAGAAAAAAGGACTGTATAAAATAAATAATTCAAATACTGAGCTTGATTGTATGCTCCAAAAAACGAGGAAACTATATTATTTTATACTAATACAATTTCCCAGAGAAATATATATTTTGTTTAACAAGTAATATTTTTTTTATCTCAAAAAGGTAGGGGTCAAAATGATTGACCTTTTAATACAGTACCTCACCTTGCGAAGATAACGGCACTGAGACTTTTTCTAAAATGTTTTATGAGATGGAGAACACATTGGAAGGGATCTTGGATCATTCCTCCATACATAATCCTTCCAGATCCTTGATATTTTTTATCTGCGCTTATGGACTGCGCTCTTCAATTCAAACCACAGGTTTTCAATGGGTTTCAAATTCGGAGACTGAGATGGCCATTGCAAAATGTTGATTTTGTGGCCAATTAACAATTTATTTGAGGATTTTGATGTGTGCTTGGGGTTATTGTCTTACTGAAAGATCCACTTGCGGCAAAGTCTTAGTGCCGTTATCCTCGCAAGGTGAGGCATTGAAAGGTATTGAAAACAGGAGTGTAAAACAAATATATATACTTTTGAGAAAAAACTATTATTTATTGTTAAACAAAATCTCTTTCTCTGAGCAATTGAATTAGTATAAAATAATAACATTTCCCAAACAACAATATAGCTCAGTATTTGAATTATTTATTTTATACAGTAATCTTTGCTCAACTTTATCAAGGGTGTCAATAATTTTGGACCCCACTGTATGTATATATACACTACAGTTTAATTTGTTGAATTATACACAGTGTACAAAACATTAGAAACACCTGCTCTTTCCATGACATAGACTGAGCAGGTGAATCCAGGTGAAAGCTATAATCCCTTATTGATGTTACTTGTTAAATCCACTTCAATCAGTGTAGATGAAGGGGAGGAGACAGGTTAAAGAAGGATTTTTAAGCCTTGAGAAAATTGAGACATGGATTGTGTATGTGTGCCATTCAGAGGGTGAATGGGCAAAACAGGGGTATGGTAGTAGGTGCCAGGTGCACCGGTTTGAGTGTGTCAAGAACTGCAACGCTACTGAGTTTTTCACGCTCAACAGTTTCCTGTGTGTATCAACGATGGTCCACCACCCAAAGGACATACAGCCAACTTGACACAACTGTGGGAAGCATTGGAGTCAACAAAGCTAGCATCCCTGTGGAATGCTTTCGACACCTTGTAGAGTCCATGCCCCGACAAATTGAGGCTATTCTGAGGGCAAAAGGGGGTGCAACTCAATATTAGGAAGGTGTTCCTAATGTGTTGTACACAGTATATGTGTGCAGTTTTATGTCCTGCAATATTCAACAAGTTATTGATTATTTTAAAGCTCACTAATTCTGGACCTACCTAAAAAAAATGTAATCTCAATTTAGATATTTTTCCAACATGAGCGTCATTTGATGGAGTGGCTCAAATACTGTATGTGTGTAATTGAATGGGTTCCTACACAGGACAGGAGTAGCTACATGATATAATTCATAAGAGCCCAGTTTCTGCCAGGTACTGTATTAGACTGAGAGTTTTTATAAATTAATCCTTTACATTGGCTGCTAGCATCAGACTCCTCCCAGCCTCTTATTAAGCATGGGGTGCGTCCCACATGGCACCCTATTCTTTATATAGTGCACTACTTTTGAACAGAACCCTATGGACCCTGGTCAAAAGTAGTGCACTATGTAGGGAGTAGGGTGCCATTTGAGACGTGGCCATGGCCGTCAGCAGCCATTTGTCCAGAGGATGCCAGATCTCTCTAAATATTTGCCTGGTTATAGTAAAAACGCCCCAGGATTTCACATCCTAATAGGTGACCGGTATTCTTTGTGCATGTGTGTGTGTGTTTCTGTGCTCCGTTTTTCTGGGGTTCCAGAGACCACATACTTCTCATTCCACTTTCTCTTAAGGTCCCTACATCCTCACAGCTGTTACTCTGTGTGTGTGTGTGTGTACGCGTGACGGAGTCGCCAAACTAAAGTCTGTGCTTTGTCTCTCTCTTCTGCCACAATATTTACAGCATATTTAACCTTAGCATGAACCTGGTGCAACCCACTCTGTCAAGGACTGTCATTTTATAAAAATAAAATAGAGGTTCTCTTGCTGCTGGTCTTAAGCGCCCATGAGTTGTCCTAAAGACTGTTTTCTTCTCCTGTCCAGAAGTGCAATCACCCACTTTATAAGTGCAGGGTTCCTAAAAGCTGGGCAGCGAAGTGTATACTGTACTATTTACTCAATGGAGATTCCAGCAGGCCTTAACCCTAGCTGTTTAACTAAACATTAGATTTGTTTTCAAGAAACTTTCTGGGGCCTCCTTCCCTGCAGTTTCTAGAGTGTGTGTAATTCTCTGGGAGTTGTGTGGTGCGGTTTAGGTTCCAGCCTCTCTGTATCTTGTTTTGGCTGTCTTCCAATGCCCCCTTGCTCAAACTGAAGCAGACGGTGGTTATTGCTAAGCAGCAGCGCAACAGCCAAGCCAAAAAACCCTCTAATCAACCAGGAATTACTTAGTGAAAAGTATTTGGCTGTTGTTGAGCATCAAGACATAAACCATGTACCTGAAGTCTGGAAAGATCCCTGAGTGTTATTTATGAACTGTAAATACTTCCATGAGGTGATTGACACACTTTCTTGTACTGTATGATGTGTGACTTCTGTGAGTGAGTGCCTGAAAAAGCATTCTTTTTTGGGGTGGGGGTGGGGGGGGAGTAGTCCTTTGGAATTGTTCCTCTTCACTGAGAAGCTGACACACTGGCTGGTGGCTGAGGGTGTTTCCTAAATGGCACCCTATTCCGTATATAGTGCACTACTTTGAACAGAGCCCTAGTCAAAAGTAGTGCACTGTACAGGGAATAGGGTGCCATTTGGGACGTACTCTGAGACAAGGCTACACTGGGCCAGACTGGGCCACTGCACCCACAGATGTATGAGAGGAGGAAGCAGGCTAGCCTTCTTGGTTGTGTCCCAAATGGCACTCTATTCTGTATATAGTGCACTACCTTTGACCAGGGCTACTTTTGACCAGGGCCACCTTATTCACTTCATTAGTGTGCTAATAAGGTGGCATTTGGGAAGCAGCCCATGACTCTGTTTTCACTCCGAGAACAGTTTTTCCCTTGCTGTGCTGATGTAATGGCTGCTATACTCTGTGTACCAGCAGCAGCAAAGCTAAGAGCAGAGCTTAGAAGGAAATCTATATCCAGACTTCAACCACATGCTGAGACCTAAATATTAACTGTTTAACATACTCATGGAAGTAGCTCCAAATAGGCTAATTTCCCCTGTGAAAAATCACCCTTTTCAATTAGGTATTTTTATCCCTCACAAGAGAACTGTATATTGAACTGTGGAAATATCCACTTTGTTAGAATCCAATTTGCCCTGTCATATTTGTTTGTTGGCCCAGCCAATGTTGAGTAATGTGACGGTGAGGTTTTTAGGTGTGGTTGTGTGTTGAGCGGTGTGGTCATGTATGTTCATGTCTTTGAGCCGTGTGGTCGAGACGTGTGGTGACACTGTGGTAAGGTTGCTATCTTTGTCTTGCAGTGAATGATGTGGAGGAAAGTGAAGGGCTGCCGTCCCTGGACAAGGCTGGCTGGTACTCTCAAGGGAACTGGCCCCACCTCCACAAGCTGCTCAAAACCATGACTGGGAAACCTGAGCCTAAGGTAAGGTTGTTTGTTTGATGGGTTAGTTGATTATTTTCTTGTCCTTCCAGAGGAAGTTATGCTCAGCTGTTGAAGTAACTAGTAAACTTTATACATGTGTCCAAATAACCATCACTTCCATACTATCCTGGGATCTGTATCTCAATGTTTATCCACAGAACAGTGTAGGTTTGCATTGAGCTTCCGTTCCTGGCAAACGCACAGAGATCAGACGTCCTATAAATCAGCTCAGGGAGATTTGCACCGGAGTGACGGAGAGGGAAACATGGCCGTCTACACCTACAGACCTTGGCATGAGTGTCGACAGGGCTGTAGTGCCAGCTAGAGAGCTGTCTGACCTGCTGTGAGGTGCTGTGATAAACAGGCGGTTACTGTAGAGAAGAGCACACAACCTATACGATCTCTGGCAGGCGGCTAGCTCGTCTGACTCTGAGACTCTGTTTGTGCTCTGTCTCAGCTCTTGAGGAAAGGCCCCGGCAAGAGCTGTGTCAAGCCCCCTCGAGTCCACCCAGGGACGCCCATCATCATCCACGTCCTCAGCCTCTCCTCGCTCTCCCGACTCCAACCATCCACCCGGCCAGGGGCGCTCAATGCCCCCTCTGTTATCGAGCCACGTGGAGAAAGCGCTCGCGGAATGCAGTGTCAACCTGCACCTATGGCAGCTTTAAGGCAGCCACTCTGATGTGACCTGAGGCAGTCGATGTTTTGGGTTCTCTTCACTTTTACCTGATAGGACTTAATGTAGGCCCGCTAGGCCGGCTGAATGGGAGGCATTCAGAGCAGATTACAGTCCCATGTAGCAGTGAGCACAGGCCTTGCTGCTACATGTAGCATCACAGCTTATACACTGAGCTTCCCAGCTCATACAGACTCAGTGAGTCAATGATTGAAATGGCACTAGTATTTTATTAAATTAAAAGAGCAGTATAAGCATGCAACAATCATTTGGTGTGATCATAAGGCGTTCGTTATACATTGGCAATTTCGCATATTCACATTGATTGAAAGATTACATTCTTTTTGTAATCCAAGTTAACCAGAAAGCCTATATCAGGATATTATAGTTCTGTTGTATCCTTACAATTTCATTATTTGCATATTAGCAGCGTTTCTGCTGTCATGATTGGATCGGGGGCTAAGTAACATGGATTATAGTCCTCATCTCCCTGGCCCTCTCATGTCATATACGTGATCTCCCCCTCCCTCCTCTCTCTGGCTGCGTCCCAAATGGCACCCTGTTCACTATATAGTGCACTACTTTTGACCCTGGTCTGTCTGTCCCAGCCAGGCCGCACACAGTGGAGCACAATGGGCTCATTAAGCTGGGCTTTCTGGGCTGCTGTGGCTCTCCAGACCTGTTTATCCAGGGGTGGCTTTACCTCTAATCGCTGCTCTGAGTGATGCATTGATAACAGTAGGGGGCACAGTGCCGGGGTGAAATGAACTTTCTTCTGGGCTGGGGGACTCTTGACTGGGGCTAGGGGAAGGGAAGGATCCACAGGTTGTAGCTAGTTACAACTTATGGAGAAAGTTGTAGTTAAAACATGAATTCTGTTGCATTATCCGTCCCAGCCTTATGAAACTGTTTAGCATCTAGCGAGCCCCATGAAAGCCTCTCTATAATGTTTTGCCACTGTGTTGGAATTCCTGGCCCTGTAAATATTTATCATACTGATCCGATGCCTCTGGCTGCAGTGGGGAGCTGAAAAATGATCGGTGCACTCCGCAGCAGTGCTCTCTCTCCATCTCTGTGGCCAGTTTCTGGGAATGCCTGGAAACCTGATGCCTGAGCCCGCCCCAGCCCCAGAGCTCCACAGGCCCAGCTCACAGCTCCATAGCCTGGGCCCCGGCTGGCCGACTGTCTGTCCTGTTTATTTATGCGTGGAACTGCAAGGCCTGGTCACAGACGCCGTAAAGGGCATGAGAAGAGGAGGGGGTTTCCGGAGCGAGGCCAGCGGCCCACATGAATTCATTAAAGACCGTCCACTCCTCCCTCACCCCCTCCTCTTTATGGATGTCTGCCTCATCTATACCCCCCTCCCAAACACACACACCCCACTCTGCATTCCACACAGAGAGCTATGTGAAGGACTCTTTAAGTGTGTGTCTTTAGTACCAAGATTTTCTCATTATCCTTATAGAACACTGACCTCAGTGGCCTGGTGTAATAACCTTTATTCTCTCCTTAAAGGGATCGCTTGAGAAGTCAAAGTTTTGTGATGTGCTGAAACTCAAGGAGCTATTTCCTCTAAAGAGCTGTTTCCATTATGGCAACATTCTTGTTTGTTTCTTCTAGTTGTTCTCTAATCCCTCTGACACTCTTCTTAACCCTTCGTTTCTACTGGATTTGCAAGGAATTCAACTATTTACATGTATTGCAATGGGTTTTGAAAGTGAGGAAATGGGTTGCCTGTTAGTTTTCGTATGCTGTTCAGCTAAGCCTGTCTTAACGTGTTTTTCTTGAGTACGAAACAGACATGATGGTCAAAGAAGACGTGATGAGTTTCGCAGCCTCATCGTGTCTGGTCTAGTTTGCCCTAAGGGGCAGTAAGACACGTCAGCTTTATTATTCGACTACCGCTGAACGCTCCCTTGAAACAAATCCAGCCAAATTGCTATTTTATTACAGCACTTTACTAATCAGATAAAGAGGTAGTTACTTTAAGATAGAAAAGTCAACGTAATTTACTGAGCAGCTGCTCAGATAATGGCCTCATTCATTGTCTATCCTGTCTCCTACCGTATACAGGTGGTGTACTTTGGGGATAGCATGCGGTCGGACATGTTCCCTGCTAGCACGTTTGGGAAGTGGGAGACGGTGATGATCGTGGAGGAAATGGAGGGAGAGGGCGTCCTGAAGTGTGATGCAGCGAAGACCAACGAGGCCCAAGCGGAGCCTCAGGAGAAGAAGGGAAAGTTTGAGGTTAGTTCACACAAGCAGCTGTTTCCGTTTAAAGCGCTCTCCCACCTTTGCCTTGCTCCCTGAAAGACAGATCCTCCCAACCCTAAGCCCCTTTGCTCAGTGACACAGTATACCCACTGTAGCGCGTGTCATGTATGTGTGTGTGTCTGAGTGTGTTTGTGTGTGCATGTGCATGTTCATGTTCATTTTGTAAGCATTATCAAAAGACTTAGTGTTGTAAGTATTCCGTGGCAGTTTCCTCTTATTACAGTTCCACATCTAATGGAAAAACCTGTAAAAACGGTCATGTTGAAACAAGTTTATGTGAGTCTGTATTTCGCTGAGGCAGCCTGGTGTCAGTACAGTAAAGTCGGCAAAGAAAATGTTTACGGCAGTTGACGTACTGCTAGGAAGGAAACTATAAACACATTCTTACAACTAGGATGTAATATCACCCAGTGCTGCTCTCTCCCTCACTGACCAGGCCATAGTCTATCAGTGCTTCCTGAGAGGGAAATAGGTGAGTCAGCATATATGTTGCCAGGAACGATGAGAGGAACCACCTGGTTTGGATAGGACACCACTAAGGGTGTGTTCGTAAATTCACTCTGGAGTGCAAGAGTGCGCTCAGAATGTGCTCTGGTGTCCTATCCAAACCTTAGTGGTGTCCAGACACAAATGAGAGAACACCTCCCTCTGACCATTTTACTCACCCTAGCAGAGCTGGTTCGGCTGTTTACATGTTATCTAGAGCGTTGTTAACTGTAACTGTGCTGCTGGCAACAATTTAATATAAACTCAGCAAAAAAAGCAACGTCCCTTTTTCAGGACCCTGTCTTTCAAACATATATAATTTGTAAAAATCCAAATAACTTCACAGATCTTCATTGTATATGGTTTAAACACTGTTTCCCATGCTTGTTCAAAGAACCAAAAAATTAATGAACATGCACCTGTGGAACGGTCGTTAAGACACTAAGAGCTTACAGACGGTAGGCAATTAAGGTCACAGTTATGAAAACTTAGGACACTAAAGAGGCCTTTCTACTGACTCTGAAAAACACTTAAAGAAAGATGCCCAGGGTCCCTGCTCATCTGCGTGAACGTGCCTTAGGCATGCTGCAATGAGGCATGAGGACTACAGATGTGGCCAGGGCAATAAATTGCAATGTCTGTACTGTGAGACGCCTAAGACAGCGCTACAGGGAGACAGGACGGACAGCTGATCGTCCTCGCAGTGGCAGACCACGTGTAACAACACCTGTCTCCCTGTACAGGTACATCTGAACATCACACCTGCGGGACAGGTACAGGATAGCAATAACAACTGCCCGAGTTACACCAAGAACGCACAATCCCCCCATCAGTGCTCAGACTGTCCGCAATAGGCTGAGAGAGGCTGGACCGAGGGCTTTTAGGCCTGTTGTAAGGCAGGTCCTCACCAGACATCACCGGCAACAATGTCACCTATGGGCACAAACCCACCGTCGCTGGACCAGACAGGACTGGCAAAAAGTGCTCTTCACTGACGAGTCACGGTTTTGTCTCACCAGGAGTGATGGCCGGATTCGCATTTATCGTCGAAGGAATGAGCGTTACACCGAGGCCTGTACTCTGGAACGGGATCGATTTGGAGGTGGAGGGTCCGTCATGGTCTGGGGCGGTGTGTCACAGCATCATCAGACTGAGCTTGTTGTCATTGCACGCAATCTCAACACTGTGCGTTACAGGGAAGACATCCTCCTCCCTCATGTGGTACCCTTCCTGCAGGCTCATCCTGACATGACCCTCCAGCATGACAATGCCACCAGCCATACTGCTCGTTCTGTGCGTGATTTCCTGCAAGACAGGAATGTCAGTGTTCTGCCATGGCCAGCGAAGAGCCCGGATCTCAATCCCATTGAGCATGTCTGGAACCTGTTGGATCGGAGGGTGAGGGCCATTCCCCCCAGAAATGTCAGGGAACTTGCAGGTGCCTTGGTGGAAGAGTGGGGTAACATCTCACAGCAAGAACTGGCAAATATGGTGCAGTCCATGAGGAGGAGATGCACTGCCGTACTTAATGCAGCTGGTGGCCACACCAGATACAGACTGTTACTTTTGATTTTGACCCCCCCTTTGTTCAGGGACACATTATTCAATTTCTGTTAGTCACATGTCTGTGGAACTTGTTCAGTTTATGTCTCAGTTGTTGAATCTTGTAATGTTCATACAAATATTTACACATGTTAAGTTTGCTGAAAATAAACGCAGTTGACAGTGAGAGGACGTTTCTTTTTTTGCTGAGTTTATATAAAAAAATGTAGCCAATGTTTACTGACACCGGTCATATTCAACGAGTGATGCGCGTTTGTAAATTCATCAGTTATTCTGCGCTCTGGCTCACTCAGACGAGAATGCTGCAGAGTATATAGCCAGAGTGTATTTACGAATGCACTCTAAGACAGATGAATCCTTCATCTAAAGGGAAATGACTGATGCCACGTTTGGAGCACAGGGCCTTGTAGATGGACAAATCGTCTCCGCCTAGACTCACAACCACTCCTCTCCTTCTCTTCCTCTTTTCTCTTCTCCCTCTCTCTCGGTCTCCCCCTCCACCCCCTCTCTCTCTGTCTCTCTCGCTTTCTCTCTCCCTCCCAGTCCCTCACCACCCCCTCTGTCCCTCTCTCTCTCTCTTTTCACTTCCCCCTTCCTTACTAAAACTTCTTTCCCCTTTTGCCTCGTTTATTAGATATGAATTATCTCCTGACTCCTGGAAGCTTCAGTAGGTCTCTCCACTGTGGTGAATCAGCTCTGAGCTGTTGCTCTGCTGCAGCCAAAGTGTATGTAACACATTAGACAGTCTCAGAAAGCTGCCTGGAACAACATGTTTCTCATCAGTTTCCCCCAGATGCCTTTTGGTTACATTTTGGCTCTCAATATCTGGTGGAAATTTCCATATGAATTGGCAATGTAATGTTGTGCATCAATTTGCCAGTTATTAATGATGTATTATGAGGTTCTGTGTAGTGTAGAAAAGATCCGAACTAGGGAAGAATGATAAGTAGTTAGCACTGTAGTTTGAGACAGAATATTTCCATGGCTCAGAGTTCGGATCTGAACTTTTATCTCCGCTTTTTTAACATGAAAGAACTTGGATTAATTTAATCTTATTAATGACTTTTAACATAAACCGTTTTTCTCAGCAAGCAACTCCGCCTCTAAGTCTGGTTGGAAGTTAAAAAGCTTCACCATTCAGAATAACATCTTTCATCACACTTTCCACCAAGAGAGGGAAAAAGTGCAACAATTTTCATTTGAAGCAATGACCTTTCTCCCAGATGAACTGAATCACATTTCAAGGAATTATCTGTACGAGTTGACTAATTTAGTATACGTTTCTTCTGCTACCTCTGTTTTGATTTTGTTATCCATCCATGCTTGTTAACCACATCATGTTATTAACATCTCAGATAGACACATGGTACTGATAAGTATGAGTGAGAAGGGTGGGGGTTTTCCATTGGCAAAGTGACTAACTCCACACTGCTTCTTATTTTATATTTTATTTTTTACCTTTATTTAACTAAGCAAGTCAGTTAAGAACAAATTCTTATTTACAATGACGGCCAACACTGGGCCAATTATGTTGAAATTCCTGTTAAGAAGTGGATCCATTATTACCAACAAGTTTCCTTCCTAGTAGGATGTCTTACATTTAAAAGTTTAGTCATTTAGCAGACACTCTTATGCAGAGCAACTTACAGGAGCAATTAGGGTTAAGTGCCTTGCTCAATGGCACATCGGCAGTTTTTCACAAAGTCGGTCGGGGATTCGAACCAACAACCTTTCTGTTACTGGCCCAACGCTCTTAACCGCTAGGATATCTGCCGCCCCATACCTCTTTCTGGTCAGAGAATCACTCCCTCTTTAACCTATGTGATGTGCTTTCAGGACCAGGGCATGAAGTCGCCCTCTGCTCCATCAAAACAGTGGGGATCCTATTTTGTGGACGCGCACAAGAGTGGTGAAGGGGATGAGGAGAGCCAGAAACTCACCTGGTGCTGCCATAGCATCCACAAATACAGCACCATGGCCATCCCCAGTGTGGAGTCTATTGCAGGTACAGGGAGGAGAGGGCTACTGGGGCTCACTGACTCTGTGTTGCGTAATGACCTACCTAACTGCTGTAGCGCCTCTTGTCTTGAGAGAGGCGTGCTCTGCTAGTTTAAAGAGGAATTTGACCCCAGATATCCTCTACTACCCGTTCCTTATTCTTGCTAAGAAGTGCTGGTCACACTTTATTTGGATAGCCAGATAGTCTACTCTACAGATGGTCATACTATCTGTTGATAAGCAACTGCTTACTAAGGTTATGGTTATTGTTAGGGTTAGGTTTAGAGTAAGGGTTAGGGTTAGGGTAAGGGGTTATGTTTAGGGTTAGGATAAGGGTAAAGGTTAGGGTTAGTAGATAGATAGATAGTTTAAATGTTACTGAGCATCTACAGATGGACTATCCAAATAGAGTGTTACCGAAGTGCTTTCTAAAACAGTTTCTATTCCTTTTTTTGAAGGTTTGGTTTGGCAGACCTTTGCATAATATCCAGAAATCAGAGAAAAAAATGGTTGAGTCATGGACCACTCCTCGCTATTATTGATGATGTGTGCAGAATGGAAACTTTGAGGATTACTGTCCTAGCTAAGCAGGCAAAACTGGTTGATATGACATAATTTTCACTAGTTTATCTCTCGTCCTCCATAGATCTCCCTCTGGACTACAAGTTCCCCAGGTTCTCTCCCAACAAACCCTGCACAACCGGCTACTACCCCAGACCCCCAGATTCCCTGCTGAAAAAGTTCCAGAGTCAGTCGTCTTAAAGCGTCCTCCTCCCAGGGTCGCCCCTCACCCTCCTCAGCCTAAAGGGGAGGAATGTGCCTCCATCTCGCCTGTAGTTCCACACCTGAACCACATCATCTATCCCTAGAGCACAGGAAATCACGCTCACATTGATAGAAACCATGTGAATGTAAAAGCACAGTATTTCTCTGTAAGTAACCTGGCTACATTTGAACGTTGTTCTGTACGTGGATTATTGTACATATGTGTGAAAAATGTGACTTGCCAATTGTATGTGTGTCAGCATACATTGCTGATTTAAAGCATATTATTCATATTGTTTTATGTGAAGACCACTATTTTGTAATGTAGCTAAATAGGTAATTGATGTTCCAGTTAAACCCCCCCATCATTCAATATAAGTTAATAACTCTTCAGAGTACTAAAACACTTTTCACGCCCTGTAAATACTGTCCTACATTTTAGTTTTTTGGTGTGTTTCCTTACCTAAAAAACCTGATCTGAGCTGAAGTGCAACGTTGCAGTCACAGCAGTGTTGTCTGTTCTCTCCAGAGAGAAATTCCTAATAATTCATTATGTCCAGTATCCTTGGTATTATGTGTGGATAATACATAATAAACAGCCATTTTGGTTTTCTGTTTCACTGTATGC
The DNA here is from genome assembly GCF_964263955.1 of Coregonus lavaretus. NCBI lineage: Eukaryota > Metazoa > Chordata > Actinopteri > Salmoniformes > Salmonidae > Coregonus > Coregonus lavaretus. The sequence goes on from NC_140018.1 coordinate 27,362,985, forward strand.
ATTTCAGTGACTGTAACTTAAAATGTCCTTGAAGGTAAAGCATTTCCCCTGTATTGATTTTGTGGAAAGTGTTTAAGAGCATTGTTCTTGAAGAAATTCCGTCCTTAGTGTTACCTTTTTTGTTGAGAGACTAGAGAATAATAAAACCAAACTCATTGAAAACGGTAATATTGGATGCTTAAAGACTAAGCTCTGTGTACTCTGTTATTTTGGTGCAACAGTAAACTATAGTGCTGTTGGAGTGACTGCTGTGTAAAAATGTGTAATGCTTCATATGCAGTACCAATTTGAAGATATGCTTTAACTGGCTTCTGAATGGTTACATGTGTTGGTTTGCTGCATATAGACTAGTTGTACTATATTGATAAGAAACAAGTCTTAATATGCTTGTAAGAGTATTTTTACAGTAAGTACTGTAGTAGTTCATAAGAGAGGACAGCAGACCTTAATTGGTCAGCCAAAGTGGATTTTTATTTCTGTTATAAATGTGTGTTGGTGTTAAATGCATTGCAGCTTCAGTGATTGTATTCCATTTACTTTTTTTTCATCTGATTTTGAAACTTTTATATGGCCATTTGCCTTATGTTCAATTCATTAGTGGTCTTGTGTTCTAGAGAAGATGCAGGGATAGTGTTCAATGTACTGTCTGTGAAATAAATAAAAAAGTTATAAAATTTTGAAACACTGCTTTTTCTGATGATTTGTGTGTTTTCTTGATAGTTAAAATAAAACATCTGAAAATGTGTCAGTCAGAGATCATTACAAAATATTACAAAATGGGATTAGACTGTTTCAAATGTATTTTAGACTGTTTGGCTACCTTCAAATCTACAAATATGTTCTCTACCTGGTTGTTTGCGTTTACAATCAGTAATTTCTGTCTCCCTCCCACTTTAGTCACTTTTCTCGACTGCCCCTCCTCATTCGCCAGAATTGATGACGTTCTTCTTTCCAAAACCTTGCGCAAAGAGGGGATACTTTGTTTCACCACTTGAAATATTCAACGTATCGATGCATGTCGCGGGGATTACATTTATAACACAGAAATGACTTGTAGTGGGAGTGTCAAATCTAGACTACAATTTTACAACAACTGGTTTTGACAGGTAGGCTAATCTTGATCAGTGTACATTCTTTCCTTACAACAAGCCTTCCCCGATCGAAAAACACTTCCGATCCATTGTGCTAGCTGAGCATATTTATATTTATATGTTAATACCGTGTGAAACGTTTTTCCAATGTGGGAATAATAATTCATTAATTTAATTTTAAAAAATGACTATTTATGTAAGTAGATGTACATATTTACACGAAACAATTAACTAAATATTTGTGTTAGTGTGACATTTGGAAACAGATGACATAAAAGTAACATACAAGGACAGTACCCAATTGATGACATTAGATACGATATGTAAAAGTGTAGGATATTGTCAGAGTTGTGTATACGTATTAAAATATGACATAATTATATTTCCTATGACCTGACGAAAACTAATAAAATAAAAAATAATACTAGCCTACTAATAGGAAATTAAACGTGACACTTTGGCAAAGTTGTCTTTTTATATGAGTATCAAGTTTTTTAGGACGCTGGCGAACTGAATGTAGACTATCCAAGGTAAGGAGATGTGTGAGCAGCCAGGTAGGAAAGATAATCTGTGGAGCTACCTAATGAGGTACTTACTGTATGTTGGTGGTTTTCACTGTAAACCTTGGAGTTTAGGGTTTGTTGTATTAGGCCTACTTTCTAGTGATGGAATAGTATAGAATATTTTTCATAAAACATTATTGTCACATTATTCTACAGTAATTTATTTGTGTAAAATAACGTTTTTCAACATGTGGTCATTTGAAATAGTCTTATCAAGTTTCAAGGGCACAGGTCTTTTACAGCTAAAAGTCTATTTGGGAATGAATTGCCCATTTTGTGCCATGAGTTTGTAATTTTTGTGTAAATTGAAAGAAAACAAAGCAGTCAAAGGTTAATCCAGCCCAGGAGAGGGACAGCTGCCCCCTCTCAGCTGGTTTCCTTTATTCCCCTAAACCAATCAGTGCTCAATCTCCATGTCCCTAAACACATAGTGGGTATAGGTTTCACTTCCACATCCAGGGTTTATGGGCTTTATGGCAGTAATGGTAGACTATCTGATGTGTCTTTAAAGGAATCATCTGCAGTTGTTACATCCATTTTTAGACTTTTAAATTAATGAAATATACCCATTGATTCTTGAAGGATAGAATTTATAGATGCCTCATGAGCTTAGTACAACTGTCATACACCATCAGAACGCAAAATATAAGGTTGTTTTACTCCTTTGTTTGTAAACAATGTAAAGGTAAACAAATATTGTATAGCCTCAAAATATGGTTAAAACTATGATTTATATATCATGGATGGTCAGTCCTTGTATCCATAGCTCTGTTCATGAGTTTGAGAGTGGTTATATTTCTCCAGCCCCATCCCTCAGCTGTTTACCAAATCAGTGGTGGGGTCACCCCTTTGTTATTGTTCAAACTACAGATTTCCCCTTTAAACTGGAATGTGCCAGTTTATGAGGTCAGGTGTCATGTCTAGCTAGTTGGTCAAGTGAAGCAAAATAATGGACATTTATCTCCCTTGTCCCCATTGGTGTCATTTTTAATAGGTAATACTAAATTGTGTATTAAAATACACAAAAGAAAACTCATGCTAATAGAACTGACCAGAGTCTAGACTCTCTAGACTACCTTCAAATCACCACCAAATGATTTTGGCTTAGGCAAGTGCCAAGAGTAATGCAATGAAATGGACGTCCATGTTTCTGAGAAGTGATGACTTGCACTACCATAGTGTCAAATTTGCCATGTGATGTTAGTCATTGGGTAAGCCAAACCAATACGACTGATGAATAGAACACCACAGAGGCCTTTATGACCTTTAGAGTGTTGAGGACAATGTGTCTGACTATGTGGGTGTACATGGCTAAACTCACCTGAGACACTGCCAAAAAATTAAAGTATTAACTACCCCTCTGGATTGATAGTGATGAAAACACCTCTCACCAATAGCTGGATACAGTATCAATCTGAGGTATGATAGCACACTTTACACATTACTGCTACCTCTTCTCAAGATACACATGGGGGTGGTTGATGGGGAGGAGGGGTGGGATTCTATTTTGATTATTCATAAAGATAAGTTGCATTTTTACAACATAGATCTGAGCTTTCCTTTCAGTTGTCACAGTCTACAGTCTACTTGTAGCGTTTTAAAACTTGTCAGAACAGTAGGGGAAAGCCAGAATGATCAGGAATACAGCTGTATCCAATTATTCAAGGAATGTAGCCCTTGTATGAAAAAGCTGGGGAGAGTTGAGAGAGAGAATATGGCTGGCTGGCTTTCTTAAAGTATTTTCTTCTCCCTTTCCTTTCCTTCTCAGCTGAGCTCCGTTGGAAATGCCACGGCGCCCTCTCTGATGTGAGGATGAGGACCTACACTCGAGGGGCCCCCACAGTGTTCTTCATAAGTCTACTGTGGCCTCTGGTGGCCCCGGTGGTGGGGGTGGCGGAGGAGACGGTAGACCCCAGCGGAGGGATACCCTTCATGGGAGGGAACTACGATGGACACCCCATGCTGTACTTCGGCCAGGGCGAGGTGGAGGAGCTGCAGTCGGCGGCGGCTGGGACTCATCGGGAGATGGCTGCGAGGATCCGCGAGGCGGGGGAGGCCATGCTGGAGCATCCTGAGGAGTACCTGCCCCCCTGGAGCCCAGCCGAGTTCAGCGCCCGCTGGAACGAGGTGTATGGAAACAACCTGGGAGTGCTGTCTATGTTCTGTCTGCTCTACCCACACAGGGCTGGGGCCCTCGACCTGGCCAAGGATTACATGGAGAGGATGGCAGCTCAGCCTAGTTGGTATATTTTCTATCTTTGTTTTCCCCTTATTTTTGTGTGAATTTTCTTATCCCAGGTATTGCAATCAATTGTCTGTGAACAGCATCCCTAACCTATAGGGACAAGAAATAAGAGATACAATCAGATATGCCCCTGTGGAAATAGTTACTGTGTAGTTACTCAAATTCAACCCATGAGTGAATTGCTCGCTTCTTATTTGCAGAAAATCGCTATTGTTTTATGTTAGCCTACCCTTAACGGTAAGAAAATGTCCCACATGTATTTCTCATTACGGTGAACAATACTGGTCTATTTGGAGAAGGTACAGAAGCAGCCTGCTATCTGTATTTCTCTTCCCCATCAACATGTGACCACTGGGGATAAATGCCAAAACCTCCTCCTCTTCAGAAGACCTTTGACTGATTCAATCCCCATCCATAGTATCACTGTTCAGTTTTCACTGTGGCCGGCCAGACCTGATGAAGAGATGCCCTGTGGTCCAGGAAATATGTTTAGCAGCTGTATGAATTTAGTGCTTAACATGCCCCCGTTTTGAAGGAAATGAAATGTTCAGATGTTGAGCTGAATGGCCTAGTGCAGTGGGATGGGAGGACTAGGGCTCAGGCCACTACAGCTCAGGCCTGGTGGTGAGAGGCTAAGACACTCATTTGACCTGGGTTCTCAGAGGGGTTACATGGGAAATCTCATCTGCATCTCACGTTGTTCATCCCCAACCTAAGGGATGGGCTAGTGACTCTCCCAGTCTATAGACTCAGAGGGGACTAGCTTAGGTAGTCTGGATGATGTTATATTTGCATTCAAAGTATTTAATATTAATTGTACAGTACTAGGCTGTACTGTACTATCTTGCAGACGTGTTCACCGACTTTTGCATAAGAATAATAAGCTAAGAAGAGGCCAGCTATGAGACTGCATGTTGTTGCTGTGTATTTAGCCAACCCTTCCAGTACTGTACTTCAGAAGACCCCTGACCGCCTGTGTTGGGTTGTGAAACTTCAGTGGTTTAAGATTTGCACTTACAGTACAGTTAGGAAGTGTATTATAGCAAGGTTTCTCTGCACGTCCTAAGCCAAGGAATTCAGTGTTAAGGAGGGGTCTCTGATATATGGGGCAAGGAGTTTCACTGTCGCAGCCAATTTAGTCATGGCGCCTGCGTTCTGAGGACGTCTGGTCTCTGCTATCAGCCTCATGGTCATAGGGCTTCCCTTTTCAAGTTTCACCTTCTTTCTTTCATTACTTTTCAGAAATAAGCATTACCTCAGCTCCATTGTTTTTAATCCTCTACTTAGCCGTCAGCTGCCGTGTCTAGCCAACCTAGTTCAGAGAAAAGGGTTTTCTTTAGGGTCAGTGTCAAGCGTTAATCATTAGTTCAAATTTGTGAAACTTCTCACAAATTGTATGTCTGCGCCACAAGTTGAAATGAAAATCCACCGAGCACGTTTTCACATTTTAACAACACACAATGTGAGTTTTCTCCTCAGCCGCACGTTTACTATGGTTTCTGAATCTCTCAGGGATCCTTAAAAGTGGCTCCAGGAATCAGTCAACTGTGGTATCCATGACCTTCAATTACGTCTCCAACAACTTGTTGAGGAGAACCATATTCCATATTCCAACTCCAGCTTGTGGCGCACTGGTTCCCTGGTTCATTTTTAAGGCAGTTCATGTGTAAACACACAGAAGAGACGTCTTGTGTGCTTTGGCGTAATGTAATATACAGTACAGTAGTGACATAGAATCACTCTTCACTCATTCAAACTACTTATACAGTGCATTAAACTTGGTTGGTGAACCAAAGGCTGTAATAAAACATTATTTAAACTCCTTTTTTAATGAATAAAGTTGAAATCAAGGGCCCCTTTTTATTCAATTTAATTTAAACCCATGTAGAAGGAAAATGTATTTCCAATGAATTTCCACAGGTCGTTGACAGATGGAAATAATGTATTAGCTAAATCAAATGGAAGAAATGCTGCCAGAGGGTAGCGGCATATCTTTGGTATTTGTGAATATTAGAGTCACATTTGAAAGAAAAGCAGGCAGCTGCTTTGATATTTGGCACATAGTAAAGTTTATGGGTCCATGTGATGAGTGGAACGGATTTCAACCTATGTCTTTTAGATGTTCTGAGAGGAAAGATTGTCAAGATGGAGCTGAAAATGTAATTACATGGCATGCACTTTAATAGTAACTGCTCAAAATACAGGTTGCTTTTTGGATTCACATTTTATTGCCACATCTGAAGTCAATTTTACTATAATTACACAGAAAGAGCTTTTAAAGAACACCTCTTAGCAGGTGTTATATGACATTAATGCATGGGCATGGACTATTTTGTCAATTTAACAATTAGTAGCTCTTAGAAATAGAAGTCAGTCAGCATTCTGAGGTGCCAGCTACTTTAGAAATAGCACATAGTGCACTTTAAACAGCACTTTAAAAGGCAGGATATGTTGGAGTTGGACTTTAAAGCATGTGTGAAAACGCTGTTTTGCATGTTTTTTTGTAAAGAGAACAAAAAGCTATTTAGTAGCTGATTACAAGCTTGGAGAAATTATGCAAATAGCCTGAGAAGGATTAGTTTAACTCTACACTTTTGATGACATTTCACTTTCCAAAATATGTACTACCCTTTCTGTTTTTTGCAGCCTTGCTTGGGCTAGTCTGAAACAGGAATTTCAATCAATTCAAGACTATTTGTAAAGATACTACATCGTGGTCCTCTGTAGCTCAATTGTTAGAGCATGGCGCTTGTAACGCCAGGGTAGTGGGTTCGATCCCCGGGACCACCCATACGTAAAAATGTATGCACGCATGACTGTAAGTCACTTTGGATAAAAGCGTCTGCTAAATGGCATTTTATTATTATTATTTATTATTATTATTATTTTATTATTATTATTACTGTTTTATTGTGTATTAACCCTGTGAGACCCAAGCATAGATCCAAATGAGGAAAACAATGTATTACCCTTCAGACATACTTTTAACAGGCCTCTGATTATAAAAATAATCACTTTCTTTTATTTCAAGTTTGTAGAACAATTATATGGAAACGTTGCAAAAATACACCATTGAGCTTCAATGGTAGGAACATTTTGTTGTAAGAAAATTGCGAAATTCTATAAGAATCACATACAAATTTATCAAAAGCATTGATGGGATGGAAAATATTGTCTTATGGTATATAAACTATATTTACAAAAGTATGTGGATTCCCCTTCAAATTAGTGGATTTGGCTATTTCAGCCACACCCATTGCTGACAGGTGTATAAAATTGAGCACACAGCCATGCAATCTCCATAGACATATATTGGCAGTAGAATGGCCTTACTGAAGAGCTCAGTGATTTTCAACATGGCACCATCATAGGATGCCACCTTTCCAACAAGTCAGTTTGTCAAATGTATGCCCTGCTAGAGCTGCCCCGGTCAACTGTAAGTGCTGTTATTGTGAAGTGGAAACGTCTAGGAGCAACAACGTCTCAGCCGCGAACTAGTAGGCCACACAAGCTCACAGAATGGGACCGTTGAGTGCTGAAGTGCGTACCGCGTAGAAATCGTCTGTCCTCAGTTGCAGAATTCACTACCGAGTTCCAAACTGCCTCTGAAAGCAACATCTGCTGCAGCACAAGAACTGTTCATCGGGAGCATCACGAAATGGGTTTCCATGGCCGAGCAGCCGCACACAAGCCTAAGATCACCATGCGCAATGTGAAGCATCGGCTGGAATGGTGTAAAGCTTGCCGCCATTGGACTCTGGAGCAGTGGAAACGTATTCTCTGGAGTGATGAATCACGCTTCACCATCTGGCAGTCCGACGGACAAATCTGGGTTTGGCAGATGCCAGGAGAACGCTACCTTCCTGAATGCATTGTGCCAACTGTAAAGTTTGGTGGAGGAGGAATAATGGTCTGGGCTGTTTTTCATGGTTCAGGCTAGGCCCCTTAGTTCCAGTGAAGGGACATTTTAACGCAGCAGCATACAATTACATTATAGACGATGCTGTGCTTCCAACTTTGTGGCAACAGTTTGGGGAAGGCCCTTTCCTATTTCAGCATGACAATGCCCCCATGCACAAAGCGAGGTCCATATAGAAATGGTTTGTCGAGATCGGTGTGGAAGAACTTGACTGGCCTGCATAGAGCACTGACCTCAACCCCATCGAACACCTTTGGGATTAATTGGAACGCCGACTGCGAGCCAGGCCTAATCGCCCACCATCAGTGCTGACCTAACTAATGCTCGTGGCTGAATGGAAGCAAGTCCCCGCAGCAATGTTCCAACATCTAGTAGAAAGCCTTCCCAGAAAAGGAGACCAACTCCATATTAATGCCCATGATTTTGGAATGAGATGTTCAACGAGCAGGTGTCCACATACTTTTGGTTATGTAGTGTACATCTGAAATTGTCATATTTTGCCTGAAGTAGCTAAATTGATCAATTTTATCTATACAAAGTTTAGTATTTTGCTATCATAAACATATGTATTTGAAAGGATCGTCTATTTTGTGGGTTTTCTATGTATGCAGACCATCTAACTTACTTTTAGTAATATGTAGTTGTCCTTTCTGGATTAATTTGGAGATAACCTTATACCTTACTTCTCTACGTTAAAATTGATGGTCGTAAATGGCAGTATTGTGACCTCATAAACCACACATAAAACTATATATATACTGAACTAAAATATAAACGCAACATGCAACAATTTCAACAATGTTACTGAGTTACAGTTCATATAAGGAAATCATTCAATTGAAATTAATAAATTAGGCCCTAATCTATGGATTTCACCTGACTGGGCAGGGGTGCAGCCATGGGTGGGCCTGGGAGGGCATAGGCCCACCCAATTGGGAGCCAGGCCCACCCACTGGGGAGCCAGGCTCAGCCAATCAGAATTTCCCCACAATTATTACAGAAGTACTCCTCAGTTTCATCAGCTGTCCGGGTGGCTGGTCTCAGACAATCTCACAGGTGAAGAAGCCGGATGTGGAGGTCCTGGGCTGGCGTGGTTACGCGTGGTCTGCGGTTGTGAGGCTGGTTGGACGTACTGCCAAATTCTCTAAAATGATGTTGGAGGCGGCTTATGGTAGAGAAATTAACATTCAATTCTCTGGCAACATATCTGGTGGACATTCCTGCAGTCAGCATGCCAATTGCACGCACCCTCAAAACTTGATATATCTGTGGCATTGTGTTGTGTGACAAAAGTCCCCAGCCCAAGTTGCACCTGTGTAATGATCATGCTGTTTAATCAGCTTCTTGATATACCACACCTGTCAGGTGGATGGACTATCTTGGCAAAGAAGAAATGTTCACTAACAGGGATGTAAACAAATTTGTGCACAACATTTGAGAGAAATAAGCGTTTTATGCGTATGGAAAAATTCTGGAAATTTTTATTTCAGCTCATGAAACATTGAGCCAACACTTTACATGTTGCGTTTATATTTTATTCACTATATATAAATTGGTTGTCCTTACTGTCACGGTTTCGGCCGAGGCTGCCTCTCTCCCTTGTTCGGGCAGGCTTCGGCGTTCGTTGTCTCCGGAATACTAGCTGCCACCGTTGTATGTTTCATGTTCGTTTGCTTTTGTCTGTTTGTAGTGACACCTGTTCTCGTTTAGCCTAATTAGTGTCCTATAAGTTTCTCGTTGTGTTTGTCTAGTGTTGTGTGTTATTGATTTTGGTCTGTCGTGTGTTGGGCTTATTTTCGCCCTTTCGCTCGGTTGAGCTTTCCTCCACTGCGTTGGAGTGTTACGCACCTGTTAGTGCGCTTTTTGTTTATTCGCCTTCGTGCGTAATTTTTGCCTTCGGGCAAGTGTTGTCATATTTTCCTGTTTGGAGATCGACTAAAGTCTGTTGGACTATCCTTCGGTGTTCTGCGTTTGATTCCACCACTACACCCACCTACAGCACGCGTGACAGAATAACACACCTTTAATGGAATCAGCAGGAGCCGCAGCAGCCCAGACGACGCTGGAGGACCAGGTCCGGGAACAACGGGACCAGATCCTGCAGATGGGGACCGCACTGCAGGAGGTGATCACCACCATCCGAGGCTGGGGAACGCCTCCACCGCCACCCTCCCTGCCAGCACCATCGGCCAGTCCGCCCATTCCCGCACCGGAACCCCGAGGAGTCCGACTCTCGCTCCCGAGGGCCTACGATGGGACCGCGGCCGGGTGTCAGGGATTCCTTCTCCAGGTGGAGCTGTACCTGGCCACCGTGCACCCGGCGCCCTCGGGACATGAGAGCGTGTCCGCCCTGATCTCCTGCCTTTCCGGGAAGGCATTGGAATGGGCCAACGCGGAGTGGAGGAGGATCGACGCGGACACCATCACGTACGACGAGTTCTCCCGCCGCTTCAGGGCGGTGTTTGACCATCCCCCGGAGGGGAAAGCGGCGGGGGAGCGTCTGGTCTTCCTCCGGCAGGGGAGGAGGAGTGCCCAGGAGTTCGCCCTCGAATTCCGTACTCTAGCGGCAGATGCAGGGTGGAATGATCGGGCTCTCGTCGATCACTACAGATGTAGTCTACGAGAGGACGTCCGTCGGGAGCTGGCCTGTAGGGACACCAGCCTCTCGTTCGACCAGTTGGTCGACATGTCCATCAGGCTGGATAACCTGCTAGCTACCCGCGGACGTCCCGAGGGGGGTCCGTCCATTTCACCCTCCAGCGCCTCCGAGCCGTGCCCCATGGAGCTCGGGGGCGCTGGCGCTAGAGAGAGGAGGGGTCGGCTTACTAGGGGGTCCATCCCCTGCACCAACTGTGGTCGGGGAGGACACACCGCGGCTAGGTGCTGGGGATGGCCTCCTAGGGGAGAGGACAACAGGTCCCGCACTGGGGATTCCTTCCAGGTGAGTAGGCGCCCCACTCACCCAGAGCTCTCTGTTGCACATTTCTGTATACCTGTGAGTTTTCCACAGGTAGCACCTCATTCCCAGCATAAGGCGCTGGTAGATTCAGGCGCGGCTGGGAATTTTGTTGATAAGAAGTTTTGTTTAGCCTTAGGGATTCCCCTTCTTCCTGTTGATGTCCCTTTCCCCGTTCATGCCCTAGATAGCCGTCCGTTGGGTGCGGGCTTGATCAGGGAGGTCACTGCGCCACTTAGGATGTGTGCGCAGGGGGGTCATCAGGAGATGATTCAGCTATTTCTGATTGACTCGCCTGCGTATCCGGTGGTGCTGGGCATGCCCTGGTTGAGTACCCATAACCCATTTATTTCGTGGCAGGAGAGGGCTCTGATGGAGTGGTCTGCCCAGTGTGTGGGTCGATGTTTGGGCGTTTCCGTAGGGGCTACCTCGGTGGAGAGTCCAAACCAGGTGCCCGCATTGCACGTTCCCCCTGAGTATGGGGATTTGGCCATCGCGTTTAGTAAGTCGAGGGCGACGCGGTTGCCACCCCATAGGCAGGGAGATTGTGCGATAGACCTCCAGGCAGGAGCTGCGCTCCCACGGAGCCATGTGTATCCTCTGTCTCAGGAGGAGAAGAAAGCTATGGAGACTTACATAGACGAATCTCTGAGACAAGGATACATACGGCCTTCCACTTCCCCTGCGTCCTCGAGTTTCTTTTTTGTGAAGAAGAAGGATGGGGGTTTACGCCCGTGCATCGATTACCGTGGTCTCAATCAGATCACGGTGAAGTACAGTTATCCACTCCCGCTGATTGCGACCATGACTGAGTCCTTGCATGGGGCGCGTTTCTTCACTAAATTAGATCTTAGGAGCGCGTACAACTTGGTGCGCATCAGGGAGGGCGATGAATGGAAGACAGCCTTTAGTACCACCTCGGGCCATTACGAGTATCTTGTCATGCCATACGGGTTGATGAACGCTCCGTCAGTTTTCCAATCATTCGTGGATGAGATCTTCAGGGACATGCAGGGGCAGGGGGTCGTTGTGTACATAGATGACATTCTCGTGTACTCGCCTACCCGTGTTGAGCATGTGGCCCTGGTGCGCAGAGTGTTGCGGAGGCTGGTGGAGCACGACCTGTATGTTAAGGCAGAGAAGTGTCTGTTTTTCCAGGAGTCGGTCTCCTTTTTGGGGTATCAGTTGTCTGCGTCAGGGGTGAAGATGGAGGTAGACCGGGTGTCAGCCGTGCGTAATTGGCAAACACCAACCACTGTGAAGGAGGTGCAGCAGTTTTTGGGGTTTGCGAATTACTACCGGAGGTTTATCCGGGGTTTTGGACAGGTGGCAGCTCCCATCACGTCTCTCTTGAAGGGGGGTCCGGTGCGTCTGCAGTGGTCTGCCGAGGCGGACAGGGCGTTTGGGAGGCTGAAGGACCTGTTTACCTCGGCTCCAGTGCTGGCACATCCGGATCCCTCTTTACCATTTCAGGTAGAGGTGGACGCGTCTGAGGCCGGTATAGGAGCCGTGCTTTCACCACGGTCAGGCGCGCCACCTAAACTCCGCCCCTGTGCCTTTTATTCCAAGAAGCTCAGTCCGGCGGAGCGAAACTATGACGTAGGGGACAGGGAGCTGTTAGCCGTGGTACAGGCCCTAAAGGTGTGGAGGCACTGGCTTGAGGGGGCTCAACACCCTTTCCTCATTTTGACGGACCACCGTAACCTGGAGTACATCCGGGCAGCGAGGAGGCTAAACCCTCGGCAGGCTAGATGGAATATGTTTTTGACCCGGTTTACATTTAAGATCACGTACATCCCTGGGTCACAGAACGGTAAGGCAGATGCGCTGTCTCGGCGGTATGACACGGAGGAGAGGTCCGTGGAGCCCACTCCCATACTGCCGGAGTCGTGTCTGGTGGCACCGGTAGTGTGGGAGGTCGATGCTGAGCTCGAGCGGGCGTTACGCACCGACCCTAGTCCACCACAATGCCCGGAGGGTCGGAGGTACGTTCCGCTCGAGGTTCGGGATCGATTGATCTATTGGGCTCACACGTCACCCTCCTCTGGACACCCGGGTATCGGCCGGACAGTGCACTGTCTTAGTGCCAAGTACTGGTGGCCCACGTTGGCAAGGGATGTGAGGGTTTATGTTTCCTCCTGCTCGGTGTGCGCCCAGTGTAAGGCGCCTAGACATCTGCCTAGGGGTAAGTTACTACCCCTGCCCGTTCCACAACGACCATGGTCCCACCTCTAGGTGGATTTCCTTACTGACCTTCCTCCTTCACAGGGGAATACCACTATACTGGTCGTTGTGGACCGGTTTTCTAAGGCCTGTCGTTTGCTCCCCATGCCGGGCCTTCCTACCGCCCTGCAAACTGCCGAAGCCCTATTCACCCATGTGTTCCGGCACTACGGGGTACCCGAGGATATTGTGTCTGATCGAGGTCCCCAATTTACCTCCAGAGTCTGGAGAGCCTTTATGGAGCGGTTGGGGGTCTCGGTGAGCCTCACCTCGGGTTACCACCCGGAGAGTAATGGGCAGGTGGAACGTGTGAACCAGGATGTGGGTAGGTTTCTTAGAACATACTGCCAGGACCGGCCGGAGGAGTGGGCAAGGTACGTTCCCTGGGCCGAAATGGCCCAGAATTCCCTACGCCATTCCTCCACTAACCTAACCCCTTTCCAATGTGTGTTGGGTTACCAGCCGGTTCTGGCACCTTGGCAGCAGAGCCAGATCGAGGCTCCTGCGGTGGATGAGTGGGCGCGGCGCTCGGAGGAGACATGGAACGCTGCACACGTCCACCTGCAGCGGGCCCTCCGACGTCATAAGGCGAGCGCCGATCTCCACCGCAGTGAGGGACCGGTGTACGCACCTGGTGATCGAGTCTGGCTCTCTACCAGAAACCTGCCCCTCCGCCTGCCCTGTCGGAAACTGGGTCGGCGGTTTGTAGGGCCATTTAAAGTCCTGGGAAGGTTGAACGAGTTGTGTTACAAATTACAACTACCTGTTGAATATAAAAGTATTAACCCCTCGTTCCATGTGTCCCTTCTCAGGCCGGTGGTAGCTGGCCCACTCCAAGAAAGTGAGATCAGGGAGACTCCTCCGCCCCCATTGGACATCGAGGGGGCACCGGCGTACTCCGTGAGGTCCATCTTGGATTCGAGACGTCGGATGGGGGGTCTCCAATATCTAGTGGAGTGGGAGGGGTACGGTCCGGAGGAGCGGTGCTGGGTGCTGAGGAGAGACATTTTGGACCCGTCTCTCCTGACGGAATTCCATCGTGGGCACCCGACGCACCCTGCTCCGCGTCCTCCGGGTCGGCCCCGAGGCCGGAGTCGGCGCACGTCTGGAGCCGCGCGTCAAGGGGGGGGGTACTGTCACGGTTTCGGCCGAGGCTGCCTCTCTCCCTTGTTCGGGCAGGCTTCGGCGTTCGTTGTCTCCGGAATACTAGCTGCCACCGTTGTATGTTTCATGTTCGTTTGCTTTTGTCTGTTTGTAGTGACACCTGTTCTCGTTTAGCCTAATTAGTGTCCTATAAGTTTCTCGTTGTGTTTGTCTAGTGTTGTGTGTTATTGATTTTGGTCTGTCGTGTGTTGGGCTTATTTTCGCCCTTTCGCTCGGTTGAGCTTTCCTCCACTGCGTTGGAGTGTTACGCACCTGTTAGTGCGCTTTTTGTTTATTCGCCTTCGTGCGTAATTTTTGCCTTCGGGCAAGTGTTGTCATATTTTCCTGTTTGGAGATCGACTAAAGTCTGTTGGACTATCCTTCGGTGTTCTGCGTTTGATTCCACCACTACACCCACCTACAGCACGCTTGACACTTACTTGCATTACTTTGAAGCTAAACAATTTCTCTTACTTGTCTATCAACAGATGAATGTGGCTCTATGTCTCAGTTTGGCAACCCTTTAAGAACAATTATACGTTTTTGAAACACTTACAAATGACCTCCAGCTCTGGCTCAGAATGTTAGTTTCTAAAATGTTTTATACATAACCACTACATCTTAGAGAAGACAGGAAAAAATATTTCAAATCATGTACTTACATGGATGGCCTACAACATATGCTTGTGTAGGGGACCAGTGTGGTGTCAGACGAGAGGACAGGTTTCTAATATTTCAGAGACTATTGATGCCACTATAATCATACTAACACACAACAAATATTACTATGAGATACATTTGGGTTTAAGGAGATCAGGGCCTTTTCTAGTATTTTGGGGGCCAACATTTCTACACATTTTGCCAAAGGGCGTAGAGAAAATGTTGTTGTTTTAAAGTCAATTTTCTGCAATTCTACAAATGTTTCTATGGAGATGAGAGAACATTAATTTTTGCAGTTTGAAAGTTGATTTCATGCGATAATACACATTTTCCTATGATTTCCTATGATATCTGAGAGCAACTAACTAAATCAATGGGGGCCCTGTGGAGGTCAGGGCCCCTGGGCACATGCCTTGCGTGCCTGGTCAGTAATCCGGCCATGATTACTGAAAGGTTTAGATAGCTGGCTAGACTAACGTACCTAGCAATCTATAAAATGTTAGCTGACATGGGCTTATTGAGTGACTGTCAGTGACTGACATAACAAGAGGAAAACTGCTGATGCACAACCAAATTTTGAAATTGCACCTTGTGTATTCTACTACTACTCCATATAACAGTAAGTTGAGACCCTGCCTGACCCCCCCCACCCCCCATCAAAAAATATATATCATTTTTTTTGGGGGGGGGCCCTAGCAGCTGCAGGGCCCTAAGCGGCCGCTAATGTCACGTATGCCTAGAAATAGCACTGAACGAGATATTTGACATTCTTTTTTAGTTTAGGACCTGTACAGGATGCAATTTAGGCAGTGTTGCATTTTTGCAACCGTGTGTCTCATAGGGTTAAGTCTTGAACACGTATTTCTTACAGATGACTATACTTATCTATCCGTTTCTCTGTGTCTTGCAGGTTGGTAAAGGATGCTCCCTGGGATGAGGTTCCTCTAGCCCACTCTCTGGTAGGCTTTGCCACAGCGTATGACTTCCTGTATGAGTACCTGAGCAAGGTGCAGCAGGAGCGCTTCCTGCAGGTGATCGGCAACGCTACGCGCTACATGTATGAGAAGTCCTACATCCGCGGCTGGGGCTTCCAGTACCTGCACAACCACCAGCCCACCAACTGTGTGGCTCTCCTCACCGGCAGCCTGGTCTACATGACCCAGGGTGAGTACCTCTGATCCATGCACTGTGTGTGTGTGTGTGTATGTATGTGTGTGTGCGTGTCTGTGCAGATAAACACAGAGAAACACAATGATTACTGCATTATCAGCTTTCAGAGGGTTCCTATATTATTTACTCTGTAGACTAGATATATATAGGAACAGTAGATTGGTAGTTTTCTATTCAGCCTATTCATGTTCCTCTTTGGAATACTGTGGCCTCTTCTTGGCAACTTAATTCCTCCTCAGTCACATCCCTCCTGTGTTACTTTAAATCACATTCGCCTTAAATGGATGGCAGCAATCCAGCTCCATATGACTTGAGTGAGATTGGTTCCTCCAGGGGAGGCTTGCCAGGCAGTCCCCTCTGCCCCTGAGGAGAGAAGCATTCTGGGCTGGAATTTCAGTTCAGTCAGCCCTGGGTATTCTCCATAGCTGCACTTAATCCAGCGGAGACTCCATACGATTCTATAACATTCTGGATGGACCTTTTCCCATTGTTTTTCTTAGTAGATTCAGTGTGAAATGAAGGAATGTATGACAAAAAAAGGGCCTAGTTATTTCCTGCACATTTCAAAAATGTTCCTTCTATTGTTTTAGTTTACATTTCCTGGTTGTATTTTATTGGATGTTTAAGTCAGAGGCAGAGAGGCCAAAGGAAGGTGAAGTTGTTCTTGTTGCTCCCAGCAGTGCAATACAGCTTGTTTCTGGTACAAAAATAATGAGAGTCGACGTAAACTAAATTACAGCAGGCTTATGGAGATAACTGTGGTCACCGTGGTTTTTCTTTGAGGCTGGTTTATGATAGTGAGCAGGGGGGTGAAATGAGAGAGGAGTGGGGGGAGGCAGGGGGCAGGAGGTGCAGACTCTGGAGAATTATAGCACCCCCTCTTTGTTTTGTATCAGATTGCTTGTTTCAAGTTGAGGAAAAACAGTGTGGTCCAGCAGCATTGGTTGTTAACTCTTCTGTTACCTTGGAAAAAAACGTCATTTGGTCATAACGGGGTCTTTGTGCTGACTGTATAAATGTTTAAAGCTGACTTTGCACTTGGACGTTTTAGTTTGGAAATTGTTAAAAGGTAGTTAATTAGAAGGTAGCTAAACTAACATACAGTATTTGCTTTGAGTACGACAGATTGAGGAAACGTGCAAACTGTTAGCTTTCTCATTCTTGGACCAGTTCATTTAAGGGCCTAACTCCGGCAAAATTATTTTACTGTGTGCTGTGCAGATGATCATATTCACTTCCTGCATTCCTTTGTCACGGATTTATCATTCATATCCTGTGCAAAAGTATGACATTACATGCAAATATTATTCTATTAAGAACTCAGTGAATAAATGGAACTTTGCCTGTAAGGTACTGCCAGAAGAAATCAAGAGCAAACATTGGCCTCATGTCACATTTCTTTCAGAGCTATTGTATTGCACAGGTCTATATTACTGAGATTTATGGAAGAATACAGCACCTCTCTTTATGTGTATTATTTTATAGGGGGAGACAAAAAGCCATTTGAAGCATTTATTCATAAGAAAGGGATAGGCTCCATCTGTTGAAAATAAAGGAAGGCATATCTTTCCAAAGCATAAAACCTCTTAAGACCTAAATTATATGGGAAAGTTAAGCTCAGCATGTTGGTACTGTATGTATACTATATTCTTCTTATCATTTCAAATCTTGATTGTGAGTCAGAAGGGATATTGTATGTGCTCTGTCCAAAAGGAGAGCCACAGGGAGAGAGTGGGTCAGATGACTAGATCACAGGACAGTAGCTTATAGGGGATCAGTGCATTCCTGATGCAGGTGTCTGTATGTTGGTGCTTGGCAGCTGCCTAGCTCCGCTCCTAATTGGACAGCCATATGTGGCATAGTTTACCCTGAGTTCATCTGTAGTTAAGCATCAGGAGTTAACCCTAAGACCTCAATCACCCACCTCTCTGCTACGGCCACCCAGGTGCTTGAGTTTTGTTATCTAGTGTAGAATGCTGGGACTCTGGGAGCCATTCAAAGTCATAGCCACAGTCACACTAGATTGTGTTGGTTCCTTAAACTAAAGCTGTTATACATGAACACTTAATTCATTTGTGGAAAAGTGTCTATTTTACACAAAATGGGTTGAGTCAACGTAGTTCCCTTGTTATTTCAATGTAATTGACCTTATATTCAACCACAAACAGGGTTTATAGGTTTGGTTTAAGATAATTGACAACTTAATCAAATGTCAAGCAAAATGGAATGTTTATTTAATGTCTTTGCCCGTTGGGTACAATGTGGAAAATTATATTACCATTCCTCTCAAGTGGATGCAGGTTTAAGCAATTGTCTAGACTTTTTTATTCTCCCAACTAGTATTACCTAGGCCTATATGATTGTCATGTCAATAAATGAAGCATAAATTCTTGGCAGACCACTATCATTTCATTGATCCTACGTAACATTTGAAGTTATTCCATTCTTGGGAAATCATTCTTTGTTCATTCCTGGAAATTAACTAAGAGGAACCAGAAATGTCTCTCTCAATCTAATCATAATTAGTGAAGAACCTCAAAGTAGTAGAAGGCAAGTCAAATGGCACCATCCCTTGACCTCACACATTCCTGCAGACCTCAGTGTCATGGTGCTGGGGAGTTAACAGACCAGACCTTCCCCAGGCAGCGGCTCTCAATGTGTGGATGACTAATGTGTACTGATGGGGGGCTCCAGAGCTCCAGAGCCAGTAACATCACTAACAGTATGGCTGAAGAAAAGCCCCTGATTTGATTGAATTATATGTACTTTTTCCATTTGATTCTAATTATATCAACTTTTTTTTGTTTATTAATTCCTATATACATGATGCCTATATCTAATAATGAAAAATGCAGAACAGTCCAAACACTGTGTGGACATGGAGTGTGGAGCTGGGGTGTGAGCGTGAGCGTAGTGAGATGCTGTTTGTGTAAATGTGGTCTTTGTGTGCCAGCAGTTCCTGTTTGATGGTAAATACCTGCTCTGTGTAGGCCACTGGTCTCCCAGCCCAAACCAAACACTGTGGTGGACGCCGGGTCTGGGGCTGGGCTGTGGGCTCTGGGTGGATGGGTGGATTCAGTCCACTGGGTAGCTGCCAGACACCCGTGATGGACTGGGATTCCTCAATGAAATGTGGCTGGAGTGTTTATATGGTCACTTCTTCTCAGAGAGAGAGAGAGAGAGAGAGAGAGAGAGAGAGAGAGAGAGAGAGAGACTATACATTAGTCTGGTATGGTAGTTTCATACTTTCCATGCATAACGGGAGGTTCCAGTGTGAAGTTCCTGGAAAGAAAAAGGAAGAAATATGGGAATGTGACTGACTGAGTAGCTTACTGTAACTACATTTATGACCTTCCTCACTTGAGACCGCACTTTACACCTAGCTTAATTGGGGTATGTCTCAAGAAAACAAACACTTTAGCTGGGTGACAGCAGTACAGTACAAATGTTTGGGAACCACTGCTCTAGAGTCATTGACGGACATGACTTTCCTCTGAAACCCAATAAGCTGACCCTGGTTTCTCCTCTGTTCTGTTCCAGGTTACCTGCAGGAGGCCTACCTGTGGACCAAGCAGGTCCTGGCCATCATGGAGAAGTCAATGGTGCTGCTGCAGGACGTGACGGACGGCTCGCTGTATGAGGGCGTGGCCTACGGGACATACACCACCCGCTCCCTTTTCCAGTACATGTTCCTGGTGCAGAGACACTTCTCCATCAGCCACTTCGGCCACCCCTGGCTCCACAAACACTTTGCCTTCATGTACAGGACCATCCTGCCAGGTAATACAGCTGTTATAGATGTTGTGTGTGTGCCATTCAATTCAATATAACTTAATTTCTCCTCTTAATGGTGTGTTACCTAAATGTTTCCCTTTGAAGAAGTTGCTTGGTTCGATCGACTGTGCATTTAGTCTAGATGTCACGTGATAGATTCAAAGGTGATATAGATACTGTATAGGTAGCAAGACAGGCTATTTTGAAAGGAAATACAGTGGAAGTTATCAATGTGTAAATAAGTGTTCATAAATGCCTTAGCGAACCTCTGAGGCACTTCTTGGCAACATTAATTACCTAAGTTATAAGTAGATTAGGCATGAAAACCCCCTGGGTGCATTACCCCCATGTTAGAGAGTATGACTACTTGTTTGTCCTGATATGGATTATGCATGCGTTACCTTCCTGGGGGCCTGTCGGAGCTGTGCTGATCCAGCCCCCCATCTCCCCTCTTCCCTCTTCCCTTGTCTCCTCTGCTCTCCTGTCCTGGCTGATGGTCAGGGGGAGGGCAGTGCTGGAGGAGGGGCCCTCAGGTCTGGACATTTTAGAGCCCCCTGCCAACACTCTCTGTATTGTGACTGGGGCTGGGTGCCACTGCTGCATTCAGAGAGCAGCTCTTAATTGCAGCAGCCAGGAGAAAGCTGGACTCACTACCCACAATGCCAGCTTTCTCTCTCCCAGATAATCCTGCCTAACTACCTTCTGACTGACTGCACTGCACTTACTGACCCTGCACAGTCAGGTCCATAATTATTGGCACCCTTGATAAAGATGAGTAAAAAAGACTGTATAAAGTAAATAATACAAATACTGAGCTATGTTGTATGCCAAAGAGCTCTATTTTCATGTCATCTGACCATAGCGCCGGTTCCAATCCAAGTGCCAATGCCGTTTATCAAACTCCAGGCGTTGCTATGGTCAGATTACATGAAAATAGAGCTCTTTGGCCACGCACACCAGTGGTGGGTTTGGCATCGGAAAACGGAAGCATATGCAGAAAAGTACCTCATACCAACAGTAAAAATATCTTTGATGTTATGGGGCTATTTTGCTTCCACTGGAACTGTGGCCCTTGTTAAGGTCAACGGCATTATTAACTTTACCAAGTACCAGGAAATCTTAGCCAAAAACATGGTTGCCTCTGCCAGGAGGCTAACACTTGGCCTCAAGTGGATCTTCCAGCAAGTAAATAGCCCCAAGCACACGTCAAAATCCACAAAGAAATGGTTAATTGACCACAAAATCAACATTTTGCAATGGCCATCTCGGTCTCCTCACTTGAACCCCATTGAAAACCTGTTGTTTGAATTGAAAGGGAAAAGGAAAGGGGGATACCTAGTCAGTTGTACAACTGAATGCATTCAACTGAAATGTGTGTGAAGAGGGCAGTCCATAAGCGTAGATGAAGGATATCAAGGATCTGGAAAGATTCTGTATGGAGGAATGGTCTGAGATCCCTCCCAATGTGTTCTCCAATCTCATAAAAAAATTGTTTTCTTCCAATCTCATAAAAAAAAGCTCAGTGTCGTTATCTTCGCAAGGGTAGGGTGTTGGAGTATTGAAAACAGGGGTGCCAATAATTTAGATCCCTATCCTTTTTAGAATTTGTTTTATTACTTGTTAAACAAAATCTCTTTCTCTGAGCAATTGTATTAGTATAAAATATACTTTCCCCATTTTATTGGCATACAATATAGCTCAGTATTTGTATTATTTATTTTATACAGTCTTTTTTGCTCATCTTTCTCAAGGGATCCAATAAATCCGGACCCCACTGTATGTCTGTGTGTTCAAATGATGGGGGTTGTTGTTGTTCCGATAGGTTAGACTGTAAACAGGAGCCATGTTTTAAATGTATCTTGTGTTGGACTTACAAAGCTAGACCTTGAAAAAATGAAATCACCTCAGTGTTCCTGCATACAGACCCCACATCATTTGCATTGGGCATTTGTTTGTCCAAGGTCTAGTTTTGCATCACAGCAGGAATGTTGTAAACAGACAGTTTTTACGAAGTGGAAACACATATTGTCATTCCGCTTGTGCATTGATTTTGGTTATTGCTGTTATTGTTTTTGGCTTACATGTGATTTACTGTGGTTAAATATTTACTACCGGTTGCTAGGTTTTAAGATCCCTTTTGGCACCAAACTGCCATTATTTTCCTTAGATCATGAGAGTGAGACAAATTAATGTGAACCGTGTGTGTTGGGGAAATGGCTTCAGCAATAAAGCTAGGGAGCTGCGATCTCAACAGGGCCTGTAGATTGGCTAATTTCTTTATGTTAAGGACATGGCATGCATGCATGTAAAAGCTTTTGTTACCTATTCTGTAAAAAAAGGAAAGAAATTAATAATTACTTTGTAGCCTATGTATTACTATGCATTCCATCAAATAGAAAGCTATGTTGTTTGTACATCTGAACTGAGGAGACTAAATTACTTGGCGTTACCTTAGATTGTAAACTATCATGGTCAAAACATATAGATTCAATGGTTGTAAAGATGGGGAGAGGACTGTCCGTAATAAAGAGATGGCACCACACTCCAAAAAGCAAGTTCCGCAGGCTCTAGTTTTGTCTAATCTTGATTATTGTCCAGACATGTGGTCCAGTGCTGCAAGGAAATACCTAGTTAAGCTGCAGCTGACCCAAAACAGAGCGGCACATCTTGCTCTTCATTGTAATCAGAGGGCTGATATAAAAACTTTGCATGCCAGTCTCTCTTGGCTAAGAGTTGAGGAGAGACTGACTGCATCACTTCTTCTTTTTATAAGAAACATTCATGTGTTGAAAATCCCAAATTGTTTGCATAGTCAACTTACACACAGCTCTGACACACACTTACCCCACCAGACATGCCACCAGGGGTCTTTTCACAGTCCCCAAATCCAGAACAAATTCAAGAAAGCGTACAGTATTATATAGAGCCATTATTGCATGGAACTCCGTTCCATCTCATATTGCTCAAATAAACAGCAAACCTGATTTCAATAAACAGATAAAGCAACACCTCATGGCACAACGCCTCTCCCCTATTTGACCTAGATAGTTTGTGTGTATGTATTGATATGTAGGCTACGTGAGCCTTTAAAAAAATGTTATGTAGTTCTGTCCTTGAACTGTTCTTGTCTATTAATGTTCTATATTATGTCATGTTTCATGTTTTGTGTGGACCCCAGGAAGAGTAGCTGCTGCTTTTGCAACAGCTAATGGGGATCTTAATAAAAGACCAAATACCAAATACCAAACTGGACCTTGGACAGTATGTAGCTGTCACTTCATATTTGTCAGAGTTTTATGATAATAACATTCAATATTCCTCTAACAAACCAGTATGAAAGGCCACTATTGAATTTGCCTTCTCCTATATTTTAACTGTAAAATAATCCATATGGATCTTTTGCCCTTGCCTGTTCCATCTCACCAGGGTTCCAGAGGACTGTAGCCATAGCAGATTCCAACTACAACTGGTTCTACGGGCCCGAGAGCCAGCTGGTGTTCCTGGATCGCTATGTGATGAGGAACGGCAGTGGGAACTGGCTGGCTGAGCTGATCCATCAGAACCGGGTGTTGGAGGGGCCGGGACAGGCCGGGAAGGGACAAAGATGGTGCACACTGCACACAGAGTTCCTCTGGTGAGAATCTCTCTCTCTCTCTCTCTCTCTCTCTCTCTCTCTCTCTCTCTCTCTCTCTCTCTCTCTCTCTCTCTCGCTCTCTCTCTCTCTCTCTCTCTCTCTCTTTGTCTCTTTGTCTCTCGCTCTTTCTCTCTCTATTGATTTAAGTGTACTGTTATACACTGAGTGTACAAACATTAGGAACACATGCTCTTTCCATGATATAAACTGACCAGGTGAATCCAGGTGAAAGCTATGATCCCTTATTGATGTCACTTGTTAAATCCACTTCAAGTCAGTGCAGATGAAGGGGAAGAAACATGTCAAACAAGGATTTTTAAGCCTTGAGACAATTGAGATATGGATTGTGTATGTGTGCCATTCAGAGGGTGAATGGGCAAGACAAAATATTTAAATACCTTTGAACTGGGTATGGTAGTAGGTGCCAGGTGCACTGGTTTGAGTGTGTCAAGAACTGCAACGCTGCTGGGTTTTTCAGCCTCAACAGTTTCCTGTGTGTATCAAGAATGGTCCACCACCCAAAGGACATCCAGCCAACTTGACACAACTGTGGGAAGCATTGGAGTCAACATGGGCCAGCATCCCTGTGGGACGCTTTCGATACCTTTTATAGTCCATGCCCCAACGAATTGAGGCTGAGGTCAAAAGGGGGTGCAACTCAATATTAGGAAGGTGTTCCTAATGTTTTGTACATATATGCTGTATTGTATGGATTTACATGTTATTATCATACTGATTTACTCAATTATTACTCAATTCATTTGTTGTTGTTTTATTTCCATTCTGCAGGTATGATCCCAGCCTGACTCCCAGGGCTCCTGCAGATTTTGGTACATCCCAACTCCACTACTTTGAGGACTGGGGGGTCGTCACGTATGGAAGTGCTCTACCCGCAGACACCAACCACACCTTCCTCTCCTTTAAGTCGGGGAAGCTGGGTGGACGGGCCATATTTGACATCGTTCACAGGAACAAGTACAAAGACTGGATCAAAGGGTGGCGGAACTTTAACGCTGGCCACGAGCACCCTGACCAGAACAGCTTTACGTTCGCCCCTAACGGTGTTCCTTTTATCACAGAGGCTCTGTACGGGCCCAAGTACACCTTCCTCAACAACGCAGTGCTGTTCTCCCCGGCTACCTCAGGAAGCTGCTTCAAGCCATGGGACGGCCAGGTCACAGAGGCCTGCGACTCCAAGTGGCTGAAGTACAAGGTGGGGCTGCCGGCAGACGCCCAGGGCAGGGTGGAGGCGGCTCTGGAGAGGCAGGGCATGGTGTTCATCCGTGGGGAGGGCCAGTCGGCCTACAACCCTGACCTGAAGATCAGGAGCTTCCAGAGGAACCTGCTGCTCCTGCACCCCCAGCTGCTGGTCCTAGTGGATCATATCCATCTGGAGACAGACAGCCCAACCAGGGCCATGAGCGCCTTCTTCCACAACACAGACCTGCCCTTTAAGGACGCCAAAATAGACGGTGTGCACGGAGCCTTTGTCAGACATGGGGAAGACCCATATAAAATGTTTTGGATGGATGACACAGGCTTAAGTGAGAAAGGGGTCTTGGGGTACTGGAACTATCCCCGTGGGTACCCCTATAACGGCTCTAACTATGTGAATGTGACAATGCCACTGAGGTTTCCCCATACCAGGGTGGCCTACATCTTCTTTGGGCCAGGGGTGGACGTGCAGAGCTTTAGTCTGCGTGGCGATGCTAATAGGGTGAACATTTACTTGGCCACCAACGAGCACACCTACACCATCTACCTGCTGACTGGGGAGGTGACCACCAAGCCTCTGTTCGCCATGGTGCTGGTGGACCAGAAGAAAATAGTATTTGAGAAAGCAGCAGGAGTGAAGAACAGCACACCGGAGGAGGTAGAGGAGTATGTCAATGTAGTAGAGGACAACCTCCAGCACGCAAAGCCTGTTTTCCAGCAGCTGGAGAGACACATCCTGGGCCGGGTGCTCAACACGGCCAGCTTCCGCAAGACGGCCGAGCGTCTCCTCCAGTTCTCTGACAAGAAGAAGACGGAGGAGGCCATTGAGAAAATGTTTGCTCTGAATAAGAAACAGGGCAAGGGCAAGGGGGCCAATAAAGCCTTGGGGAACCTTGGGGACAAGCTCTCAGAGAGCCTGCCGGACATCTTTGGACAGATCGAGGTAAGGGAGAAGAAGGAGAGATCAAAGAGCACAAAGAGGATTATTGAGGAGAGCCCCGAGGAAGATGGAGACTCCAGGGCCTTTATGGATTATGGAGACTCCAAAAAAGGCAGGAAAGGCGGCTTTGTGAAGGGTCGCCAGTTCAAGGAGGTCCACATGTTGGCAACAGCCAACAGTGACAGTCTGTCGAACTCATCCTCTTATATTAGAGTATTCCTCATATTAAACATAGCCACCTTCTTCTTGCTACTGGCTGTGTTATTGACACGCTTCCAGAGAGGCAGAAGTCTGCACACCAAGAGGTGTTTCTATGGCATTCTCCTCATCGACAGCTTCATCTTACTCTGCCTCTACTCCTCCTGCTCTCATGCACAGTGTTGACATCATCACTGTGCGACGAGGGGAATGTCCATGTGCAGACCTATTGAACTGTTATAGTTTGCCATGGGTGAATAAAATGCACCATACACCTCAGTCTGAGCCAAGTCTACCTGATGGGTGTCCAGGAAATAATTAATTCCAAATAGGAATTGATAGATTTAATAACGAGATTAAGCCAGACCTCCTCTGAGATCCTAAGCTTCTGTGGAGCTTTAGAATGGAGTCTGTGTGAACTTTTTCATGTACAGTATTTAGAGTAGACCTCTTGCTTCATATCAAAGATCGCCAAGGCTAGCCACTAAAATGCAGATATCTCTGCCTCTCTCTATGGACGTTTTGACATGCAGTCTAAGTCAAAACGAATATAGAAAGAATGTACATATGTTCAAACAAGATATATTTTTGTGGTATTATTTCTACTCTTTGTAATGAAAAAGGAACAATATGCATAGATGTGCAATGGGATTTTCATTGTGTATTTGCTTTTGCCTGATGAATGTGGGGACTTTGCAGATTAAAAGCTGTAGAAATATGTTACCTCAGTCAGTGGTCCTCTCTGTGTCCATAACTGCAGTATAATACCATTGCATTTAACCAAATTGGCTTAGCTGCATAACCAATCAAATTGTCACCCCCACCACACCAATTTAAGTATTGTGATATTGTTCTTAAGCTGTCAGGGTCCATGTAAGTCCATTTAGAGTAATACACTTTGGAAAGTTCATTTTACTCCCCAACAGTAACATATTTGCTTTCATGCTCTCACCTGTATGAATACTTGCAGCATGTTGGTGAAGCTATTAACTTATGCGAGCATAGAGTCATGTTATTGTCCATCACAAAACCCACCTAATATAATTACACACCTGCTCCTCCTCTCGATAAACCATTTGTCATTACTGCTCATGTTTATTGTTGTTACTGACTCTGTTCTAATGGGTTTACAGGCGGGCACAACAGGGATGAGGACCTTTGTGTTACTTCATTGGGATATGTACCTTGGTTAGGAGGAAACCGCTACTCTGCTAGTCATGGGTTCGTGAGGGATGGGAGAACTCAATGCTAGGAGAGGGGTCAATTTTTGGTGGGCATTGGTGGAGTAGATTTGGGGGAAATACTGTATTAAATAGCCTTGTACCGGTACAGACATATCTGTCGTCAAATGAGTGTATGATAAAGTTATCCTCAGATCAGGAAGTTGGTTGTATCAATATTTACTCACTCCTGCTCAGTCACACAGATAATAAGGAGAGACATGCAAACAAGTCTTCACTTCCTCTGGTGTGTTTTGCATATGTGAGGGTGGGCACTATCTCTCTCTCTGTGAATTCCCAGGTGTGTCTGCTGAAAATGTGCAAGCCAACATTACAGTCTAAATTCTAGACACATGACTCCTCTGCCTGCAAGTGGAAGGAGCTACAACACATGCCAGTGTCATCACAAGTTGCACTCAATTTGATTAGGTGAGTGGGGTGCTCAATCCACTATAACACTATAGCCTAATCCTGCTGTATCTTGCCAATTAATTTACCTAAACAATGACTCATGGAAGCCCTAGTCTCTTGTGACAGCGCAGTGATTTTGTTCTGGGTGCCGAGATTATGAAAGCCCTTGTGACAATCAAGTAGCATCTCTTAGTCAGGGCTGGCTAGCAACAATCAGAATTCATTGTTTTGTCATCTCATTAAAAAAACGTATTTTCACTGCCCTTTATCGTTGTCATGTCATTCAATAGAGAGTTTTATGCAAGATCAAATGTGATTGAAAGGGTACCAGTATAATGTCTCAAATGTTGTGGTGATGCATAATAAACTTGAATTGATTACTTAGAAAATGAATTGAGTTATAGGACGATGAGTTCATCATTCATCTCAATGGCAGTGGCTGTATTTAGGACGGATCCCACTGTCAGAAACATGACCCGGGTAGTGAGATAGCCAGGCAATATCAAATTTACGTAATCCATGACCTTTGACACATTTCCATCATTGCTCAAATGCCACTTAACCTATCAATTCCTATGAACATGAGTAGCGGCACACGAGTCAATGAAATACAGTGCCTTCAGAAAGTATTCACACCCCATGCCTTTTTCAACATTTTGTTGTGTTACAGCCTGAATTTAAATTGATTAAATTTAGATTTTTTGGTTACTGGCCTACACACAATACCCTGTAATGTCAAGATGGAATTATGTTTTTTTAAATGTTTACAAATTCATTAAAAATGAAAAGCTGAGATTTATTGAGTCAATAACTATTCAACCCCTTTGTTATGGCAAGCCTAAGTAAATTCAGGAGTAAAAATGTGCTTAACAAGTCACATAGTAAGTGACATGGACTCACTCTGTGTACAATAATAGTGTTTAACATGATTTTTGAATGACTATCTCATCTCTGTACCCCACACATACAATTATCTATCTATAAGGTCCCTCATTCGAGCAGTGAATTTCAAACACAGATTCAACCACAAAGACCAGGGAGGTTTTCCAATGCCTCGCAAAGAAGGGCAAGTGGGAGAACTTGCACAATTGGTGGCTGACTAAATACTTTTTTCCCCACTGTAGATTTTTTTCTTCCACTTTGACATTACAGAGAATTTTGTATAGATCATTGACAAAAACATGACAATTAAATCAATTTTAATCCCACTTTGTAACACAACAAAATGTGGAAAAAGTCAAGAGGTGTGAATACTTTCTGAAGGCACTGTATAGGCAAAAGAATGTCTGTCTCTCCAAAACTGTAGGCTACAGTATTTTGATATTTGTCCTTGGCAGTAGATCATTGCCAGATGTGTTGTAAGTCACTCTGGTAGATCATCTGTAGGGTTCACTTATGTAAAGGTGATTTTGGCTGGTCAAGCTACTCAAGAGAGAAAAAACACCTTCCAGGCTCCTATATAATCCTCAACCAAGTCAGACTCACTCAAACTCAACCTATAGATAAACTAACAAATACAGATTTTATATTTATTGCATTTATGAATGTAAAACCTGCATTATAATGTTTTTCTATTTAAAAAAAGACTGAAAACCTGTAAGACTAGTGTTACTTTACTACGATAACCAGTTCATCTTTGGTCATACCGTTAGATTTGAAGTGTCACTCACACTCACTCATAGAACAAACTGTACACTACATTCCCACGGGGGCCAGTATGAAAAATGTATGCACTCACTAACTGTAAGTCGCTCTGGATAAGAGCGTCTGCTAAATTACTAAAATGTAAAATGTACACCGAATAGGCTTCAAACAGGTTTTATATCCTTTCTGCCTGCCTACACTGTACTGTACTCGTACTGAATAGGCTCCAAGGCTCTGCTGCCACCTGCTGGTAATTGTGTGCCCAGCGACATTATGGACGTGGAACCAGATGCTTGACGTCCTCTGTGCCTGACGGGGTCGCTGTATAATTTCCAGCTACAATGATAGAACCGTCTCGCTCTCCGTTGAAAATGTTGGAAACCACTTCCCGGAAACGTTCGAGCGTGGAATGTGCATTCAGTGTTCCTTGAGGTGACTGTCAAACATGGGGGCACGCGTTGCACGGTTGTTTCGGAATTTTAACTTAGAAAACCGAGTACATCGTGAGATTGGGAAGGCAAAACCTGAAGCGGCACCTCGACATCTGACCCACATTGATCCTGTTCAGAGTACAGAGGGTGAGTAACGTTACATAGGGCTTTTTGTTATTGCATTGTAGAACTTGTGTAAGTCTGAGGGTCAACTCAGCCGGTAGCTACGCCAGCCAGGATGTTAGTAAGTATACCAAAGCTTGCTTTCCTGGCTAGTGTTTCTTAACGTTACAGCTTAGTAGCTATTTGAAACCAAGGTTTAAGTGTACGTATTGTGGTTTTCCAATTCTGTAGCAAGCACAAGCTAAGATACTTAACTAGCTAGCAGCAAAGATGGCAAATGACCCATTCAACACTAGGGTTCACCCTCTGCTTATAACGTTATGCTCTGCTGCCAGTACATACCAGTCTGTATCACAGTCACACTTCTTTAATATGTTGTTCTTTGTCCCCTGAGGCCTAAACGATTTTGTTTCCTTCAGTTGCTGAGATCAATGATGCCATCCACAAGAGAAACGACCCCCTCCTGGGGTTGCTGAAGTCGGTTTATGTGGAATCAAAGGATCCTACAGAGGTGAGAGCCTAAAATAATGACTATTCAATTGAAATTTAGTGAGGGATTTGATAGCTAGACATATAGATATGTGCTTGATTAGCACCCTACTCTGTTTCAATACAAACAGGCTCCAAAGGAGGTGACTGAGGAGAATGTGGAGGAGCGCAGACCACTGAAGTTCAGCCTACCTGGGGACCCCTATGGGATTGTGGAGATCACCGATGTCCCCAAAGGCAAACTGTCTATTGTTGAGGCCCTAAAAGCTCTTAACAATCACAAGAATGCTCCCCAAACATGGACATTGGAGAATGTTGCCCAGGAGTACTCTCTTGACTTGAAAGACACTAAAGCACTTCTAGAGCATTTCATCCCCTTTGAGGTTAAGATCATACCCCCCAAGACAAAGGACGATGCAAAGCAGATCAAAGATACCTAGGACGAAGCTGCAGTATTCCTGGCCTTTAAAGACAACGGCTATCAGCCAAGTGAATTATTTATTTATGTAAATGTACTTGAAGGTTGTCTGCTCTGCTTCAAGGTTCAGTCTTGGAATGGAGAAAGTGTGGAATTATTAGTTTTTCGTCCAAATGAAACTGCAATATTTTGAGTGTTAAATACTGTAACGAAACGAGGGAGAAGCATGAGGTTCCGAGGCATGATTTAAACCCAGTACACTAGTGTTCAGAGCCAGACACGTTACCGCTACTCCAAGAAAGCTAGCTTCATTGTGGGAGTGGTAATCAGTGTTATAACTGGCAAGGTCGTAACAAAACTCCATATGATTGTGTAAATCTCAATACACCTTTAATAATGACTAAATCAACCAATTATATAATTGTATGAATGATGTGATATTGGCCTGCAAATCCATTCATACTACTTTGCTAATTACGTTTTCAACAAGGCCTTCATCCCTGTATCACAAAACTGACAGTAAATTGACTGTCACTTGCTAATTTGGCATCTTTCTACAAATCTCAATGTACTCTCCTCTACAATTGTTTATTTATATAAACCAATGTTATGTGTTTTTGTAATTCCTGTTAAGATTGGAAAACTAGTACTGTATCATGATTATATACACTACATGGCCAAAAGTATGTGGACACCTACTCGTCGAACATCTCATTCTAAAATCATGAGCATTAATATGGAGTTGGTCCCCCCTTTGCTGCTATAACAGCCTCCACTCTTCTGGGAAGGCTTTCTACTAGATGTTGGAACATTGCTGCGGGGTCTTGCTTCCATTCAGCCACAAGCATTAGTGAGGTTGGCACTGATGTTGGGCGATTAGGCCTGGCTCGCAGTCGGCGTTCCAATTAATCCCAAAGGTGTTTGATGGGTTAAGGTCAGGGCTTTGTGCAGGCCAGTCAAGTTCTTCCACTCCGATCTCAACAAACCATTTCTGTATGGACCTCGCTTTGTACACGGGGGCATTGTCATGCTGAAATAGGAAAGGGCCTTCCCCACACTGTTGCCACAAAGTTGGAAGCACAGAATCGTCTACAATGTAATTGTATGCTGTAGCGTTAAGATTTCCCTTCTGGAACTAAGGGGCCTAGCCCGAACCATGAAAAACAGCCCAGACAATTATTCCTCCTCCACCAAACTTTACATTTACATCATTTAGCAGACGCTCTTATCCAGACAGTTGGCACTATGCATTCGGGCAGGTAGCGTTCTCCTGGCATCCGCCAAACCCAGATCCGTCCGTCGGACTGCCAGATGGTGAAGCGTGATTCATCACTCCAGAGAACATGTTTCCACTGCTCCAGCATCCAATGGCGGTGAGCTTTACACCACTCCAGCTGAAGCTTGGCATTGCGCATGGTGATCGTAGGCTTGTGTGCGGCTGCTCGGCCATGGAAACCCATTTCATGAAGCTCCCAACGAACAGTTCTTGTGCTAACGTTGCTTCCAGAGGCAGTTTGGAACTCGGTAGTGAGTGTTGCAATCGAGGACAGACGATTTTTACGCACTTCAGCACTCTGTGGTCCCGTTCTGTGAGCTTGTGTGGCCTACCACTTTGCGGCTGAGCCGTTGTTGCTCCTAGATGTTTCCACTTCACAATAACAGCACTTACAGTCTACCGGGGTAGAAATTTGACGGTGCCACGTTGAACGTCACTGAGCTCTTCAGTAAGGCCATTCTACTGCCAATGTTTGTCTATGGAGATTGCATGGCTGTGTGCTTGATTTTATACACCTGTTGTTAGCAACGGGTGTGGCTGAACTAGCCGAATCCAATAATTTGAAGGCGTGTCCACATACTTTTGTATATATTGTGTACCTCGCCTCTAGTGTCATTTAATATCATCAAAGGGAAATGTAAATGATGAAATATTGATCAATAACATAATGACTGCTTTCAATTGAGGACTGCAGTATAGTAGTGGTCATCATTGGTCACTAGACCTATGCTATAATTTGAAAACTTCCATACACCTTTTGGATCAGATCACTCTGTGAGAATATCCTTCCTAAAATGTGTCATATACTGAGTGTACAAAACATTAGGAACATATATACTGACCAGGTGAAAGCAATGATCCCTTACTGATGTCACTTGTTAAATCCACTTCAATCAGTGTAGATGAATGGGAGGAGACAAGTTAAATAAGTATTTTTAAGCCTTGAGACATGGATTGTGTGTGTATGCCATTCAGAAGAGAACTGCAACTCTGCTGGGTTTTTCATGCTCAACAGTTTCTCGTGTGTATCAAGAATGGTCCACCACCCAAAGGACATCCAGCCAACTTGACACAACTGTGGGAAGCATTGGAGTCAAAATGGGACAGCATCCCTGTGGAACGGTTTCTAAACCTTGTAGAATCCATGTCCCTACGAATTGAGGCTGTTCTTAGGGCAAAAGGGGGTGCAACTCAATATTAGGAAGGTGTTCCTAATGTTGTGTACACTCAGTGTACTTTGCAGGGCCATTTATTTAATGAAAGCGTAGAATCATGATGTTGATGTGGATTATTGTGACGTTTCATTCAACAAATCAAACACATTATTTTAGCAAAATAGTGGACCTTGTTAAAAGCAAGAATCATTAATTAAAACGATAACAAAGCAGCCTCCTGTGTTTGGTAGAAAGCTGAGGGATGGTCCTGGAGAAATCTAACCACTTTCAAATTCATACATTTAAGTCATTTAGCAGACGCTCTTTATCCAGAGTGACTTACAACAGCAATTAGGGTTAAGTGCCTTGCTCAAGGGCACATTGACTGATTTTTCACCTAGTCAGCTCGGGGATTCAAACCAGCAACCTTTCAGTTACTAGCCCAACGCTCTTAACCGCTAGGCTACCTGCTGCCCATTAACTATTGCTTGCTCTAGTGGTTACCCTCAACAGCTCAGGGAACCTGACCACCTGGAACAGACTAATACTAACATCAACACTTGCTACAGTGGTCCCTAACAGTAAGCAGCATCAACGGTAATGGGCAGGCTCTGGAGCAAAAATCATTATGTTTCGTTGTTGTTTTACATGAATTCATATTGAAAATTGATACCTGGTTGGGGTTGGGGGAGTAGAGGGTAAAGTGTTTACTTTTCTTCTGCCCCGTTCCTCAGCTTTAATTGGTAGGGCTGCTGTGATAAAACAATGATGGATTGTGATTCTAAAGTTTTAGTTTATTTGTGTGTACCTTATTTGTTGTTTATCTTTTACATGACTTCATTTTGTAGCTGACATTAATATCTTTAAATAAACATTTTGTATTTTATCTACAATTTGTCATGATTGGCCATATGTCATTTTAAGAATTTCATAGACTGTGTAGTAAGGTTGTAACATTCATTGACAGTTATTGTTAGAAATATTAGTACCTTTAGAAAATTAACAGATTCTGTAATAGAGAGAAGGTAGAAGAAATATATATATACACTACCGGTCAAAAGTTTTAGAACACCTACTTGTTCAAGGGTTTTTCTTTATTTTTACTATTTTCTACATTGTAGAATAATAGTGAAGACCTAAATACTATGAAATAACACATATGGAATCATGTAGTAACCAAAAAAGTGTTAAAACAAAATATATTTTATATTTGAGATTCTTCAAAGTAGCCACCCTTTGCCTTGATGACAGCTTTGCACACTCTTGGCATTCTCTCAACCAGCTTCATGATGTAGTCACTTGGAATGCATTTAAATTAATAGGTGTGCCTTGTTAAAAGTTAATTTGTGTAATTTCTTTCTTTCTTAATACGTTTGAGCCAATCAGTTGTGTTGTGACAAGGTAGGGTTGGTATACAGAAGATAGCCCTATTTGGTAAAAGACCAAGTCCATATTATGTCAAGAACAGCTCAAATAAGCAAAGAGAAACGACAGTCCATCATTACTTTAAGACATGAAGGTCAGTCAATACGGAACATTTCAACAACTTTGAAAGTTTCTTCAAGTGCAGTCGCAAAAACCATCAAGCGCTATGATGAAACTGGCTCTCATGAGGACCGCCACAGGAATGGAAGACCCAGAGTTACCTCTGCTTTAGAGGATAAGTTCATTAGAGTTACAAGCCTCAGAAATTGCAGTCCAAATAAATGCTTCACAGAGTTCAAGTAATAATAATAATAATATGCCATTTAGCAGACGCTTTTATCCAAAGCAACTTACAGTCATGTGTGCATACATTTTTACGTATGGGTGGTCCCGGGGATCGAACCCACTACCCTGGCGTTACAAGCGCCATGCTCTACCAATTGAGCTACAGACACATCTCAACATCAACTTTTCAGAGGAGACTGTGTGAATCAGGCCTTCATGGTCGGATTTCTGCAAAGAAACCACTACTAAAGGACACCAATAATAAGAAGAGACTTGCTTGGGCCAAGAAACACGAGCAATGGACATTAGAAACGGTGGAAACGTGTCCTTTGGTCTGGAGTCCAAATGTGAGATTTTTGGTTCCAACCGCCGTGTCTTTGTGAGACGTGGTGTGGGTGAACGGATGATCTCTGCATGTGTATTTCCCACCGTAAAGCATGGAGGAGGATGTGTTATGGTGTGGGGGTGCTTTGCTGGTGATACTGTCTGTGATTTATTTCGAATTCAAGGCACACTTAACCAGCATGGCTAACACAGCATTCTGCAGTGATACGCCATCCCATCTGGTTTGGGCTTAGTGGGACTATCATTTGTTTTTCAACAGGACAATGACGCAACACACTTCCAGGCTGTGTAATGTCTAATTTACCAAGAAGGAGAGTGATGGTGCTGCATCAGATGACCTGTCCTCCTCAATCCCCCGACCTCAACCAAATTGAGATGGTTTGGGATGAGTCAGACCGCAGAGTGAAGGAAAAGCAGCCAACGAGTGCTCAGCATATGTGGGAACTCCTTCAAGACTGTTGGAAAAGCATTCCAGGTGAAGCTGGTTGATAGAATGCTAAGAGTTTGCAAAGCTGTCATCAAGGCAAAGGGTGGCTATTTGAAGAATCTCGAATATAAAATATATTTTGATTTGTTTAACACCTGTTTTGGTTACTACATGATTCCATATGTGTTATTTCATAGTTTTGATGTCTTCACTATTATTCTACAATGTAGATAATAGTAAAAATAAAGAAAAACCCTTGAATGAGTAGGTGTTCTAAAACTTTTGACCGGTAGTGTACATAAATAACAATAACCCAGCAAAAGAGTAAAAAGCAACACACTGCTGGGTCAAAATAACCACATTTTTGGGTAAATCAAACATCCCAACTTTGGTTATTCTCGCAACCCAACTGGCTGCATCAAAGTATCCCAGTGTGTGTTCTGTCCAATATTTACCCAGTGCTGAGTTACAAAATAACCGAAATTGGGTTGTTTTTAACCCAGTATGTTTTTGAGTGTACAGTGCATTCGAAAGTATTCAGACCCCTTTACCTTTTCCACATTTTGTTACATTACAGCCTTATTCTAAAATCAATCTACTCACAATACCCCATAATGACAGTACACAGAGCTATTAGTTCTGGGGGAAAAATCTATACAGTTACATATCGCAATATTTTTTGGGGAAGAGATATCAATATATCGATATTTGGCTCCAAGTATCGATCTATACAGGTAGCATTAGCTAGCGCCTGTCGGCTGTAGCTGCGCCAAAACTCAATTTCCCAGCCCAGAGCTATGGATGCAAGGACTGACCATCCATGATATCAAAATTATAGTTTTAACCATTTTATACAGTGTTTACATTTACATTGTTTACAAACATTGAAGTAAAACAAGCTTATATTTTGGGTTCTGATGGGGTATGACAGTTGAACTAAGCTCAAATCAAATTGTATTTGTCACATACATGTGTTTAGCAGATGTTAATGCGGGTGTAGCGAAATGCTTGTGCTTCTAGCTCCGACAGTGCAGTAATATCTAACAATTTCTCAACATATACCCAATACACACAAAACTAGTGAGGAATGGGATTTAAGAATATATACATATATGGACAAGCAATGACAGAGCAGCCTGGACTAAGATACAGTAGAATATTATAGAATAGAATGCAGTATATACATATGAGATGAGTAGTACAAGATATGTAAACATTATTAAAGTGACTAGTGTTCCATTTCTTAAAGTGGCCAGTGATTTTCATGAGGCATTTATAAGTTATTTTCTTCAAGAATCAATGGCTATATATCATTAATTTATAAGTCCAAAAATGGCTGTAGCAACTAAGGATTCCAGCTTTTATGTATTTTATGGCAAGAAGGAAAGAAGGGTATGCAGGCTATCTATTACATGCACAAAATGTGTAATATTAGTCTTTCCAAAGCTTTCTTATGAGCGTGCAGTTATCATTATTAGTGGAACATCTAATGACCAAACCCTACGCTGAATGGAACCTTGTTGTAATATTTTATTTCTCTCTGTTTGATGATGATGATTGTATACAATGTAACAATACAACTGTAGCTCAGTTGGTAGAGCATGGCGCTTGCAACGCCAGGGTTGTGGGTTCGTTTCCCACGGGGGGCCAGTATGAAAATGTACGCACTCACTAACTGTAAATTGCTCTGTATAAGAGCGTCTGCTAAATGACAAAAAAATAAATAATGCACGTGCCCTGTAGGCCTAGTCTTTCAACCAAAACGTTACGCCTCTTTATGGCGATTTGTCCATTTCAATTGGAGCTCTAGATAATGGGTGTGTCCTATCAGAGGACCTTACCCGATCTGTCCATACTATTGGATGATGGGACTGTCAGTTAACCAGTATACCGACAGTTATCCTAGTTCGTAACAGATATTGAATATTATACCTTGGACCCCGAATAGTGGAAGACAAAATTATAATTCTCAGAATAACAGAAAGATGAGGGTAGGAAAGAAAATGAAATTACTGACAATCAAATTGTTTAATGCCTCCGTGAGTCATGATTTTGTCTTGTAAACCAATCCAGCGGTTTTTTCTTTTGTCGGAGAACCCATTCCCTCAAAACAAAGACGGAATGATACGCGGAACTACATTTTACTTACCGCTTTTGTTGAATTGTGTAGGTGGCATTGGCCATTTTTCGCCCTGTAAATAATGTTATTTGATTAGATTTATTAATTCGCGTGCAATGAGAGATTAATACCTTATATCTAGTTGTGACTTCGAGGAATTACAAAAATCATCTGGACAGCGAATTGGATCAACTGAAAGACTGAAAAGAGCAGCGAGGAATTGTCTGTCTACTAAAACCCTACGATCTCAACCTGACTTTGTAAGGAAAAAGGTAATTTCAATTGAGGATTCTGCTGTATAGAGAAATAAATAAAAAACAACAAACAATAATACACCCTGAAAAGTGGTTTCAATTAATCCAATGTAAACACATTTTCAAACAATTCTGCTTGTTTGATTCAACTAATCTTAGGTTCATTTGATCTTACATTTAATTCCACAGTATAATAATAAGGTTATCAAAAATATAAAAATAAATAGGCCTACACTCAAAACAATGCTGGGTTAAAAACAACCCAATTTGGGTTATTTGTTAACCCAGTGCTTGTTAAATATTGGACAGAACACGCGCTGAGTTATTTTGATCCCACCAGTTTGATTATTTTGGAATTAATTTGTAAGTAAAGAGACTTGGGGCTTGTAGGGATAGCCCAGGGCTTAATTTAACCATCAATTTGATTTTTATTCACTTTCATGCTGGGTCTTTTTTAATGTAATCCATAGGTTATTTTCAGGAGGCCCGGTTTATTAGGGGCGTGGCTTCCAGATAGTTATTCTTGGCCACATGTGAGAGTAAATGTCATTCCTGTTGATCATGTTAAGTTTGTACACTGCACATTTAAACTTTCCTTGATTATTTTTTCACATTAGATATTCAAATATAAAATTTATAACATTATTATATACATATTCTAACAGTGGTAACTATCCCAACATTGGGATATACACTCAGTGGCCAGTTTATTAAGTACACTAACCCGTTCACGAAAATGGTTCGCCCTTACAGACAGTGAGTCACGTGGTGACCTAAGTGAGCGTGGTATGATTGTCGGTGCCAAGTGTTGCGGTTCCAGTATTTCAGAAACTGCCGGCCTCCTGGGCTTTTCACGCACGACAGTGTCTAGGGTTTACCGAGAATGGTGCGACAAACATAAAACATCCATTCAGCGGCAGTCCTGTGGGCGAAAACAGCTCTTTGATGAGAGGTCGAAGGAGAATGGCAAGAATCGTGCAAGCTAACAGGCGGGCCACAAACAGGCAAATAACGGTCCTTGTCCGGGATGGGCTATTGCAGCAGACAACCACACCGTGTTCCACTCCTATCAGCTAGAAACAAGAAGAATCGGCTCCAGTGGGCACGCGATCACGAACACTGGACAATTGAGGAATGGAAAAACATTGCCTGTTCCGACGAATCCCGGTTCCTGTTACGTCATGCTGATGGCAGAGTCAGCGTAAGCAGCATCAATGCTAATGGGCAGGTTCTGGAGCAGAAAAAATTATGTTTCGTTGTTGTTGTTGTTGTTTTACATGAATTCATATTGAAAATTGATACCTGGTAGGGGTTGGGGGAGTAGAGGGTAAAGTGTTTACTTTTCTTCAGCCCCGTTCCTCAGCTTTAATTGGTAGGGCTGCTGTGCTTCAAAAATGATGGATTGGGATTCTAAAGTTTTAGTTTATTTGTGTGTACCTTATTTGTTTTTTTAATCTTTTGCATGACTGCATTTTGTAGCTGACATTAATATCTTTAAATAAACATTTAGTATTTTATCTACAATTTGTCATGATTGGCCATATGTCATTTTAAGTATTTCATAGGCTGTGTAGTAACGTTGTAACATTCATTGATTGTTATTGGTTGAAATATTGGTACTTTTAGAAGTTTAACAGATTATGTAATAGAGAAAAGGTAGAAAAAATATAACCCAGCAATAAAGTAAGAAATAACCCATTGCTGGGTCAAAAATACATAAATAACAATAACCCAGCAAAAGAGTAAAAAGCAATCCACTGCTGGGTCAAAATAACCACATTTTTGGGTAAATCAAACATCCCAACATGGGTTATTCCTTCAATGTTTTTAACCCAGTATTTTTTTTTGAGTGTACAGTGCATTCGGAAAGTATTCAGACCCCTTTACTTTTTCCACATTTTGTTACGTTACAGCCTTATTCTAAAATGGATTAAATTAAAACATTTCCTCATCAATCTACACACAATACCCCATAATGACAAAGCGAAAACAGGTTTTTAGATCTTTTAGCAAATGTATTAAAAATAAGAACAGATACCTTATTACCATTAGTATTCAGACCATTTGCTATGAGACTCGAAATTGAGCTCAGGAGCATCCTGTTTCCATTGATCATCCTTGAGATGTTTCTTGAACTTTATGGAGTCTACCTGTGGTAAATTCAATAGATTGGACATGATTTGGAAAGGCATACACCTGTCTATATAAGGTCCCACAGTTAACGGTGCATGTCAGAGCAAAAACCAAGCCATGAGGTCGAAGGTATAGAGCACCGAGACAGGATTGTATCGAGGCACAGATCTGGGGAAGGGTACCAAAACATTTCTGCAGCATTGAAGGTCCCCAAGAATACAGTGGCCTCTATCATTCTTAAATAGAAGAATCTTAGAACCACCAAGACTCTTCCTAGAGCTGGCCGCCCGGCCAAACTGAGCAATCAGGGGAGAAGGGCCTTGGTCAGGGAGGTGACCACTCTGAAAGAGCTCCAGAGTTTCTCTGTGGAGATGGGAGAACCTTCCAAAAGGACAACCATCTCTGCAGCACGCCACCAATCAGGCCTTTATGGTAGAGTGGCCAGACGGAATCCACTCCTCAGTAAAAGGCACATGACAGCCCGCTTGGAGTTTGCCAAAAGGCACCTAAAGGACTCTCAGACCATGAGAAACAAGATTCTCTGGTCTGATGAAACCAAGATTGAACTCTTTGGCCTGAATGCCAAGCATCACGTCTGGAGGAAACCAGGCACCGCTCATCACCTGGCCAATACCATCCCTACGGTGAAGCATGGTGGTGGCAGCATCATGCTGTGGGGATGTTTTTCAGCGGCAGGGACTGGGAGACTATTCAAGATCGAGGGAAAGATGAACGGAGCCAAGTACAGAGAGATCCTCAGGACCTCAGACTGGGGGCGAAGGTTCACCTTCCAATAGGACAGCGACCCTAAGCACACAGCCAAGACAACACAGGAGTGGCTTCGGGACATGTCTCTGAATGTCCTTGAGTGGCCCAGCCAGAGTCCGGACTTGAACCCGATCGAACATCTCTGGAGAGACGTGAAAATAGCTGTGCAGCGACGCTCCCCATCCAACCTGACAGAGCTTGAGAGGATCTGCAGAGAAGAATATGAGAAACTCCCTAAAGACAGGTGTGCCAAGCTTGTAGAGTCATATCCAAGAAGACTCGGCTGTAATCGCTGCCAAAGGTGCTTCAACAAAGTACTAAGTAAAGGGTCTGAAAACGTATGTACATTTTATATTTCAGGTTTTTTTTTTTTATATAAATTCGCAAAAATGTCTAAAAACCTGTTTTTGCTTTGTCATTATGGGGTATTGAGTGTAGAATGATCCATTTTAGAATAAGGCTGTAACGTAACAAAATGTGGAAAAAATACACACAAAAATGCTGGGTCAATAATGACCCAATTTATAGTACATACCCGGGTCACTATAGTACATACCCAGCACTGGGTTATTTTGACCCAGCACTGTAGGGTTACGTGAAGGGCTGTCCCCGATTTTATTTATTTATTGGTCGACCAAAAGTCGTTTGGTCGAAATGTTTAAACGTGTATTTCTCCATATATAGACACACCCTATGTGTTTTAATAAATTTGACAATATGCATTGAGCTTGTCAGATTCTTTAAGCTTACAGTTTGATGAAATAAGACAAATGCCTCAAGAGGACGCCAAGATCTTGATTACCAGAAGAAAAAAACCTGACCCAACTGTTCTCCTTCTGCTGGCTTTTGCAGATTCTGCCATTACTCTCCTGAAGTTGCCGGTAATAGGCTATATGAGGAGTCTGCAACATTTCTCATGTTGAATGGCAATTTTTCTTACCATTTCTACCGATGTGCGTGCCAGTTATGGTTTTCATATTTTAAAAAATGTATAATAACGTCTTCATATCTCAAAATCATTGTCATGTGATTAATCAAAATTATACCCAAATCTAAATGAAAATGATACAAACTAAAAAGTAACTTCTATTGCCATTGCCAACTATGTAAAAATAGCCTACATAAAACCAATAAATAAAAACACTGCAGCCTGCAGGTACAAAATAACCTGATAAAAATAAATATCCTATAAATCACATTGGCTACACATGGCCTGTCTGCAACGAACTTGAAACATTATATCAACTATTAACTTGGGTCCGGCCCGAAGCATGCGCTAGCGAACTTGCAACATTGTATAAAATATTCTGGGCCCTCAGAGTTTCCCCAGTGAGCTCGTGAGACACAGCTGTAGGCTATTTGCACAAGGGATAAGAAGCAGTGCTTGACTTGGGCAGGAGCTCAATGGAGCTGAGTACCGGCACCTCAAATGTTCTACTGCTTGAGCTCCCGTTCTTCTTATAGAATATTAGCTCAAAAGTATTGTGGAGCTCCTGCACCTAAATATAAACAGTACCAGCACCCAAAATGAGTACCGGAACCTATTTCAGTCCAAGTCAAGCACTGATAAGTAATCAGGTAGGCCTATTTTATTATGTTTACACTGGATCAGAGCATGACATTTTCCTTTTCACACTGTGTGGTTATTGAAAGGGAAAGATCTGGAAAGATTTTTCAAATACATTGAGGAACTATTGTAATTCTCAATGGATGTAAAAACAGACTTTGTTTGCTTGCTGTTTGAGGTGAAGAAAACATTACTTTGAGAAGCTCCACAGGTCATTAGTGGTGGTGCGTTAAACCAATCAGAAATACTATCAGATCCTCAAATGTGCACATTTATGTCTACATTTGTGCGCAGGCCAGGTAGCCTATAGGCCTACTTCTATGCATGCCTGTCCTTACTCAATATTGACAGGAGCGCTCCAAACAAAAGACAATGACTAAATTGACAAAACACGTAAATAGAATGAAATAAACCAAAACTTGTTTCTCACAAGTGTACAGTGGCGACCCGTCATTCAGGGCAGGTGGGTTGCCAGTTTTGCATCTTATTTTGTCATTAATAAGTGTCACATATAAGTTTGCAAACAATGTAAAAAACAAAAACAAATCATTGAGTTAATAAAGCCTCCATACAAACATGGTCTCGTTTTTGCCTTCTTGAGTAAGGCAGCTCCAAAATGAAGGTGTTTCAGCCTAGCTCAGTGCTTTCTGTGGTGGTGGGGCAGCCAGCGGAAATACAGAGCGTAGGGGTTGGTAATGTTCTCTAGTTGCACCGTTCAGTGTTCTGTCACTCATGGGAACACTGCTTCACTGCCAGATCTAAGGGTAGAGCACGAAAATTCAAGCCCCTTGGGTGCTGCCATAGAGTTACATTAGAAGTGCCCATCCAATA
The DNA here is from genome assembly GCF_964263955.1 of Coregonus lavaretus. Taxonomy (NCBI): domain Eukaryota; kingdom Metazoa; phylum Chordata; class Actinopteri; order Salmoniformes; family Salmonidae; genus Coregonus; species Coregonus lavaretus. The sequence goes on from NC_140018.1 coordinate 27,406,036, forward strand.
AGGCTCAAGGTCATTAGCCACAGATAAAATGACGTCAAATCACGTTATATCTACAGTAGCTTTGATTGGACTGATCATGTCAACATTGTACCCCGAGAGTCAGAACAAAGGGTTTGGGGTCTCTTGTACTTTTGGTCGCATGGTGGAGATATTCAGCCATATTGGTTCCAGCCTGGGAATTAGAGAATATGATAATTTTTATTTTACTTATTTATTTAACTAGGCAAGTCAGTTAAGAACAAATTCTTATTTACAATGACGGCCTACACCGGCCAAACCCGGACGACGCTGGGCCAATTGTGCGCCGCCCTATGGGACTCCCAATCACGGCCGGTTGTGATACGGCCTGGAATCGAACCAGGGGGTCTGTAGTGACGCCTCAAGCACTGAGATGCAGTGCCTTAGACCACTGTGCCACTTATAAAATGTTGAACAATAATCAAGAGTCATCACACTCTTGCGTACGCACACACACACACACACACACACACACACACACAGTATATTGCTGTGTGCAGGACGTTAATCTGCATTGAGTTGAGTCCAGCCACTTTGTGCGTGGTTTACAGCAGGGGAGGGAAGAGTACTCAAATAGCCTACTCAAGTAGAAGTACTGTTACTTCAATGACATTTTACTCAAGTAGAAGCAAAATTACTGACTTTGAAAAAGAACCTAAAAAATACAAGTACAGTGAGGGGAAAAAAGTATTTGATCCCCTGCTGATTTTGTACGTTTGCCCACTGACAAAGAAATGATCAATCTATAATTTTAATGATAGGTTTATTTGAACAGTGAGAGACAGAATAACAAACAAAAATTCCAGAAAAACACATGTCAAAAATTTTATAAATTGATTTGCATTTTAATGAGGGAAATAAGTATTTGACCCCTCTGCAAAACATGACTTAGTACTTGGTGGCAAAACCCTTGTTGGCAATCACAGAGGTCAGACGTTTCTTGTAGTTGGCCACCAGGTTTGCACACATCTCAGGAGGGATTTTGTCCCACTCCTCTTTGCAGATCTTCTCCAAGTCATTAAGGTTTCGAGGCTGACGTTTGGCAACTCGAACCTTCAACTCCCTCCACAGATTTTCTATGGGATTAAGGTCTGGAGACTGGCTAGGCCACTCCAGGACCTTTAATGTGCTTCTTCTAGAGCCACTCCTTTGTTGCCTTGACCGTGTGTTTTGGGTCATTGTCATGCTGGAATACCCATTCACGACCCATTTTCAATGCCCTGGCTGAGGGAAGGAGGTTCTCACCCAAGATTTGACGGTACATGGCCCTGTCCATCGTCCCTTTGATGCGGTGAAGTTGTCCTGTCCCCTTAGCAGAAAAACACCCCCAAAGCATAATGTTTCCACCTCCATGTTTGACGGTGGGGATGGTGTTCTTGGGGTCATAGGCAGCATTCCTCCTCCTCCAAACACGGCGAGTTGAGTTGATGCCAAAGAGCTCCATTTTGGTCTCATCTGACCACAACACTTTCACCCAGTTCTCCTCTGAATCATTCAGATGTTCATTGGCACACTTCAGACTGGCATGTATATGTGCTTTCTTGAGCAGGGGGACCTTGCGGGCACTGCAGGATTTCAGTCCTTCACGGTGTAGTGTGTTACCAATTGTTTTCTTGGTGACTATGGTCCCAGCTGCCTTGAGATCATTGACAAGATCCTCCTGTGTAGTTCTGGGCTGATTCCTCACCGTTCTCATGATCATTGCAACTCCACGAGGTGAAATCTTGCATGGAGCCCCAGGCCGAGGGAGATTGACAGTTATTTTGTGTTTCTTCCATTTGCGAATAATCGCACCAACTGTTGTCACCTTCTCACCAAGCTGCTTGGCGATGGTCTTGTAGCCCATTCCAGCCTTGTGTAGGTCTACAATCTTGTCCCTGACATCCTTGGAGAGCTCTTTGGGTCTTGGCCATGGTGGAGAGTTTGGAATCTGATTGATTGATTGCTTCTGTGGACAGGTGTCTTTTATACAGGTAACAAGCTGAGATTAGGAGCACTCCCTTTAAGAGTGTGTTCCTAATCTCAGCTCGTTACCTGTATAAAAGACACCTGGGAGCCAGAAATCTTTCTGATTGAGAGGGGGTCAAATACTTATTTCCCTCATTAAAATGCAAATCAATTTATAACATTTTTGACATGCGTTTTTCTGGATTTTGTTGTTGTTATTCTGTCTCTCACTGTTCAAATAAACCTACCATTAAAATTATAGACTGATCATTTCTTTGTCAGTGGGCAAATGTACAAAATCAGCAGGGGATCAAATACTTTTTCCCTCACTGTACATGGAAAAGCTACTCAATTACAGTAACGGAAGTATTTGTAATAAGTTACTTCCCACCTCTGGTTTACAGTATTACATATTAAATACAGTGCATTCGGAAAGTATTCAGACCACAAAATTTGATTAAAAAAAAAATATCTCCTCAATCTACACACAATACCCCATAATGACAAAGCAAAAACAGGTTTTTAGACATTTTTGCTAATGTTTTACAAATAAAAAACTGATATTACATTTACATAAGTATTCACTACCTTTACTCAGTACTTTGTTGAAGCACCTTTGGCAGCGATTACAGCTTCGAGTCTTCTTGGGGATGATGCGACAAGATTGGCACAGCTGTGTTTATGGAGTTTCTCCCATTCTTCTCTGCATATCCTCTCAAGCTGTGTCAGGTTGGATGGGGAGCATTGCTGCACAGCTATTTTCAGGTGTGCTTGGCTGTGTGCTTAGGGTCGTTGTCCTGTTGGAAGGTGAACCTTCGCCCCAGTCTGTGGTCCTGAGCGCTCTTGAGCAGGTTATCATCAAGGATCTCTCTTTACTCTGCTCTGTTCATCTTTCCCTCGATCCTGACTAGTCTCTCAGTTCATGCCGCTGAAAAACATCTCCACAGAATGATGCTGCCACTACCATGCTTCACCGTAGGGATGGTGCCAGGTTTTCTCCAGACGTGACGCTTGGCATTCAGACCAAATAGTTAAATCTTGGTTTCATCAGACCAGAGAATCTTGTTTCTCATGGTCTGAGTCCATGCAGGCTGTCATCTGGCGACTCTACCATAAAGGCCTGATTGGTGGAGTGCTGTAGAGATGGTTGTCCTTCTGGAAGGTTCTCCCATCTCCACAGAGGAACTCTGGAGCTCTGTCAGAGTGACCATCGGGTTCTTGATCACCTCCCTGACCCAAGGCCCTTCTCCCCCAATTGCTCAGTTTGGCCGGGTGTCTAGCTCTAGGAAGAGTCTTGGTGTTTCCAAACTTCTTCCTTTTCAGAATGATGGAGGCCACTGTGTTCTTGGGGACCTTCAATGCTGCAGAATGTTTTTGGGACCCTTCCCCAGTTCTGTGCCTCGACACAATCCTGTCTCGGAGCTCTACGGACAATTCCTTTGACCTCATGGCTTGGTCTTTGCTCTGACATGCACTGTCAACTGTGGGACATTATATAGACAGGTGTGTGACTTTCCAAATCATGTCCAATCAATTGAATTTACCACAGGTGAACTCCAATCAAGTTGTAGAAACATGTCAAGGATGATCAATGGAAACAGGATGCACCTCAGCTCAATTTCTAATTTCATAGAAAAGGGTTTGAATACTTGTGTAAATAAGGTATTTCTGTTATTTAATTTTAATAAATGTGTGTTCATTTTAGAATAAGGCGGTAATGTCACAAAATGTGGAAAAGGTCAAGGGGTCTGAATACTTTCCGAATGCACTATAGTATTCAATATTCCACATGTATACTTAGGCTACATTATGACCTTCGGACCTCATCAATGCTTGGGTGGGCAGTCTTCCATTCCAACTCGTTACACTGGTGGTGAGAGAAACACTCTCAGGACCATGTCTTCTTTAGTATCTGGGGGACAAAGACATAACAAGGTTTTAGGGGAGAGTCAAAATGGATGAACGTGGATGAACATTTTAGAAACTACTTTCATTTCAATATGTAACTACCTGCATTCGGTATACTGGTGGTGGGATAAGCACTCTCAGGGCCATGCAGCCTCTAGTATTTTGGCAGTGGGGGACAAAGACATAACGTTAACACAGATTAAGTGGAGAGTCAAAATGGTAAACCTAAACTTGAATTAACAATTGAGACACTCCTTTCATTGCAATATAACATTAAACTGTTTGCATCCAGACTGAGACTAGCTTGCCAGCTAGCTAGCTAACTCAGAAACAATTAGGCAAAAAAAACATACACTAACTGAATCACCATAAAAGCATGAGTTATAAGCTTGTCAACCATGTTAAATTAACTCAGAGACAGGGAATAGGGCTAGCTAGCTTAGTAAAATCTATAGCTACAGTAGCTAGCTAGGCTAAGTTATCTAGCTAGCTACCTGACGTGAAACAAAGCACCACCACACAGTAACATTAACGTTAGGTTTACAGAAGACAAGCTTTCTACAGGCACTGACATAGCTAGCTAGCAATTGTTAGCTAAGTAGCTAGCTAATGCTCAAGCTAGCATGCATGGGGTTGTTTGCTAGTTAGCCTGCTAGCTAAGATTATCTAAAATTGTAATTGACTGAGATTATATGTAATTATGATAGCTAGGTCATTTATACCTGAATGAATAATTAGTTAGCTAGCTTTTTACTCACCTTTTTTGGTCAACCACAACGCCTTGCCCATTTGTCCAGGGTTGCCAGGTCAGGCTACATTTCTAGCCCAATGACTACTCAAAACCTGCCACAAGGCCTGAAAACTAGCCCAAATTGTTTTTTTTTCGCAACAAGAGAGGAGTTGCCACATTTAGCCAATAAACCCTTTTTCCATAACGTTATTGAGCGAATTAAGAAGGAATCTCGATTTAACTTCTAATGATTTAAGAAGCAAAATTCGGTTTTCCATCTAAATTATTATTATTGCGAGCTAATGTGACTAATGGAATTTGAATATTTCGCAAGAGAAAAGATAATTTGCCCTTATTAAACTTCAAAAAACGAATGTTAGGCAATTTTCTGGCAATTGTGCCGTTATGTGCCAGATGTTAAGACTACAAACCATTATAAATGGCCTATTTGCGAGATTGATTTGTAATTTCAATAGGCATTGTCTAGGCCTACTGACTAAAATCTGGGTTTATGATTGTAATTAAACTTTGCCATGGTTTGGTTAGCTAGATGCAGGTAACTTATATATGCTAGACCCTGATATGCCTACATCTAATTTCAGATAGTGTACAGTAGCCTAGGCAAGATGAACGATTTAGCAGCTTGCTTAGTTCAAATTGACAGAGTAATTTATTCAACATGAACAGCAAGGCGATTTCTAGGTAAGAAGTGTTTTTTTTGTTTTTGTTTTTACCTGTAGCCTAATCTGACTGATTGTTACCTTCAATCTAATGCATTCTAACAACAGTTGATCGGCATTTGCGATAGAATTGTGACCATGATCACAATTGATAACTTCTACACAAGTGGCACAAATTGATTTGAAATTACTCCCGTGATATAATTTCAACATATTTATTGTATAAAAGGGTAGACCCAGTATTAACAACCCAACCATGCTATTTTTAAAGAAAACAACCCAACTAAGTGACCCAATGCCTGCAACCCAGTAGTTGGGTCATCCAAACAACCCAGCATTTTTTAGAGTGTAGGCTATGAAATGATATAGCCTCACAATAAATAATTTCCTGTGATGAGATATTCTTTTAAATAGGCCAGCACATCATATTTGAAATTGACAGCTGTAATGGCTGACTGTAGGCTATAATTTTAGTTTAATCACTAGTAGCTCATTTCAAAGCCTCTTACGATGTTAAACTGGACTACTACAGAGCTGCCAACTCTCACACATTGGAGATTTTTCTTGAAGGTTGGGTGATTTTGAGAAATTAATTGTTAGACCGAGTGTCGCAGTGGTCTAAGGCACTGCATCGCAGTGCTGGCTGTGCCACTAGAGATCCTGGTTCGAATCCAGGCTCTGTCGTAGCCGGCCGCGACCAGGAGACCCATGGGGCGGCGCACAATTGGTCCAGGGTAGGGGAGGGAATGGCCGGCAGGGATGTAGCTCAGTTGGTAGAGCATGGCGTTTGCAACGCCAGGGTTGTGGGTTCGATTCCCACGGGGGGCCAGTATAAAGAATTATGTATGGACTCACTAACTGTAAGTCGCTCTGGATAAGAGCGTCTACTAAATGACAATTTTTTAAAATGTATTTATAAAAACTAAAATTTCAAACACCCAGCACTTGGGAAACATAGATCAGGGGTGGCCAACCCTCCTGGAGAGCAAGTGTGATTTTTGTTCCAGCCCTATTTTAAAGAGATGGTTCACCCAAATTACAAAATATATAATGTTTGTGTCCTTACCTTGAAAGCAATCTATGGACAAGGAGACTGCAATCTATGATTTGGTTACCTACTGCCATCAACCATTAATATTAGTATTTCCTGTGCAGAGCTTTGGTGTAGCGGTAACACTCCCCGGCACTTTCTACCTGACAACAGGGATCAATCCCTGCTTCCAACCTCCCCACTGTTTCTCCCATTTGCTGTCTCCCCATCTAATTTCATTACTGTCTGAATAAAGTGTCAAACCACCCAAATAAATATGTAAAATAAAAATTAGCATATTTAAGATTTAATCTCCACCAAAATCTCAATTTTTAGTGTTAATTGAATGTTCAAAGCGTTCTGAATACACCTGACCTGTGGTTTTTTCACCCTGGTCACAGGCTTAAGCCATGTCAAATACGTAGAATTGCAGGAAATGAGCTTTAAAACAGTAACATTTTCAGACCCCATCTAGGCAAAACTTTACTCCAAGCTTTCTTCAAAAGTCGGCAGCCCTGCTATAATTATTTGTAACTTTGCTACTCTAAGAATTACTCAGCTTTATTATGTTTTATTTCACCTTTTGATAACTGAATAATATTATCCAGCTCAGTAACAAATGTGTAATTACAATTCCAACACTCAATTTGAGAAACACAATTTCCATTGTTGACTGTATGGTAGCCTTTTCAACTCAGCAGCATCGCTTACAGCATCTCTCCCATAGTCTCAGGCTAGTTACTGGGGCAAATAATAATCTAAGGCTAAACGGACCATATGATACATCAACTAAATAATTCAAAATAGTATGACACATACCTAGTTTATTTGTAGTGGTTATTGAAAGGCTCAAAAGCTTTTTGAAAGAGATACAAAGCAACCAGATAGAAATACTGGCTGTATGCAGGTCCCTGTTGCTAGGTTCCACAACTACTCAACATGCAGTGTTATCATTGACTCGCAAGGTACCAGGCAGATCCTTTTTAGCAGTTACTATGGTTTCTGTGGATATATGTACTTGATATGGAAAACATGTTCCTCTAATCTTTTTCTAGCTCTTCCATCATGTTTTAAATGACTGTATTATGCTGAATATCTGAATAGGGACTGCATGGACGAATAGTCTCCTAACCACCCTAATTCATGTTTATGTTCTAATTAAAAGTGGTAGGTTAAAATGGTGCTTTTATGGGTCATCTTTGTGTATTGCTGCAAATGACTTTTGAGTCATTCTGTATGAAAAGGGAACAGATACTGTAGGCCATGATGTTCCCTTTCATTTAGCACAAATAATTGTCTTTTGGATAACTGTAAAACCCTGTAATGAGGGAATTGACCATATACTTAATTTCCCTCCCTATTTAATTTGCATCAGGAATTATGTAGAAATTAGAATACAAGACTGCTACAAAGTGCAGAATTGGTGCGACTGTATCTATCAACAGTGTCTGCCATAGCATCCTCATGAGAGGAGAGGGCAGAGCTTTAAGATCAGTCAGTGAGTTGTCAGGAGGCAAACCTAGATTTCAGTCTGAGGCTTGTTTGCACACATCCACACACATCCTTTTGGTCTTAATCATAATCTAGCCGTGCGTATTCTAACCCTGTTGTCAAGGTAAGAGGAGGAACACACAATGCACCAGTCAGTGTATTATCGCCTAATAATACACTTGTTCCTGTTCTATTATGGTAGCCTGTTTATCTAATTAATACAACATTTTACTCTCTATTTTGCTCTGGTGGCATAATTATAGTTCTGCAGCATGGTAAGTGGATAGAATTTGCCTCAAGGTTTCAGACTAGCAACAGCCATTACACAATCATATCCTCCCGGCAGTGTACAGAACATTTTGAAAAAATAAAAGTTGAATTTACATTTTTACTGACAGTTATTTAATAGGCTTTGAATCCCCTGTATCGCTTTGTCTGTTCAACCCACATGGAATGACTAAAAATAGAAATGTGAGAGGAGAGCATATTTGAAAGTGCTGCAGAAATCGGAGAAAATCACGCTCATGGATAAGACTGCTTATAGTCTGCCGCTTTTAACACCGCTAGTCCTATTCTCCCAGAGGACAAGCGGGTCCAACATTTTCTGTTTGACGTTTGCCATGGAGCCATTGTAAATTATACCAGCCAGTCTAAAATAACAGTATCCAATGTTTATATTAGCGATAAGCCTTTTTATTGCAGTCTTAAGTTGTCCCCAGAAAAACATTGACTTGTTCAGTGACATGGTCTGAGAAATCTCTCCCTGGAACGGTTAAAATAATTCATGAAATTGCTTTTTTGGCAGTAGAGAGCATTGGTAAGCCAGTTGTGTTGGCATGCTTATAATAGTGTAGTAACTGGGCTTACATGGTAATAGCCAGACTGCAAGGGCATACTGCTTTTCCGTAAGTTCTGGATATAAACCATGTGACAGACAAAGTACCAACAAATAGTCTTAGCCTTATCTCAGGCTCGTGCAGTGGAGGAGATCTTCGTGGGCTATACTCAGCCTTGTCTCAGGGTAGTAGGTTGGTGGTCTGTTGATATCCCTCTGGTGGTGTGGGGGCTGTGCTTTGGCAAAGTGGGTGGGGTTATATCCTGCCTGGTTGGCCCTGTCCGGGGGTATCGTCGGACAGGGCCACAGTGTCTCCCGACCACCCCCCGTCTCAGCTTCTAGTATCTATGCTGCAATAGTCTATGTGCCGGGGGGCTAGGGTCAGTCTGTTATATCTGGTGTTATTCTCCTGTCTTATCCGGTGTCCTGTGTGAATTGAAGTATGCTCCCTCTAATTCTCACTCTCTCCCGGAGGACCTGAGCCTTAGGACCATGCCTCAGGACTACCTGGCCTGATGACTCCTTGCTGTCCCCAGTCCACCTGGTCGTGCTGCTGCTCCAGTTTCAACTCTTCTGCCTGCGGCTATGGAACCCTGACCTGTTCACCAGACGTGCTACCTTGTCCCAGACCTGCTGTTTTCAACTCTCTTTCTCTACCGCACCTGCTATTTCAACCTCTAAATGCCCGGCTATGAAGTGACATTTACTCCTGATGTACTGACCTGTTGCAACCTCTACAACCACTGTGATTATTATTTGACCCTGCTGGTCATCTATGAACGTTTGAAAATCTGGCCTTAATGGTCATGTACTGTTATAATCTCCACCCGGCACAGCCAGAAGGGGACTGGCCACCCCTCAGAGCCTGGTTCCTCTCTAGGTTTCTTCCTAGGTTTCTGCCTTTCTAGGGAGTTTTTCCTAGCCACCGTGCTTCTACATCTGCGTTGCTTGCTGTTTGGGGTTTTAGGCTGGGTTTCTGTATAGCTCTTTGTGACATCTGCTGATGTAAAAAGGGCTTTATAAATAAATGTGATTGATTGATATCTAAATACAGTATGTAAGATAGACATGCTAATCCCTGTAAAACAAACACTTCTTCTGGAAAAGGAACTCACTGATGATAGAGAACAGTGTCGTAAGGGCAGGAAAGATCATTGCCAATCCCGTATGAAGTTGGTAGCTTTTGGCTTTTTTGCTGTCTCCTCTGACTGACTATGCCCCACAAGGACCTTCCCTCCCGTCCAACACTGAATGGATTAGAGGCTTTAGCTTCTCATTCACTGTAACACCAAGGGGATTTGGTGGGAAATGATGTTATCTCAATCTCGGTTGATCTCCTTTCAAAGTGCATAATTAAGGAGACAGTGAATTACTTGCAGATCAATGTGTATATAAACATTTCAGTTTGACAAATGAACTTCGGTAATTTCATTTGATACACAATATTGTCTTTTGAGGAAGGCAACATTTAAAATAAAGAATACCCATTTAACCTCTTAAGGATCGGACCCTTTTTTCAATTTTCGCCTAAAATGACATACCCAAATCTAACTACCTGTAGCTCAGGACCTGAAGCAAGGATATGCATATTCTTGATACCATTTGAAAGGAAACACTTTGAAGTTTGTGGAAATGTGAAATTAATGTAGGAGAATATAACACATTAGATCTGGTAAAAGATAATACAAACAAAAAAACATATGTTTTTTGTTTTTTTTGTTCCATCATCTTTGAAATGCAAGAGAAAGGCCACAATATAATATTGCAGTTTAGACGCAATTCGGATTTTGGCCACTAGATGGAAGCAGTGTGTGTGCAAAGTTTCAGAATGATCCAGTGAAGCATTGCAATACTGGACTATTTTGTATCAGGTCTGCCCAAATGTGCCGAATTGGTCAATTGATACATTTTCAAGTACATAACTATAGAGAACATACATTTTGTATTACCATATCATTTTTGTAAGTTTACACACTCCCAGGAATGTCATACATGATGGATCATTAGTTTATACACTAACTTTCACACATCTAGATGGCCGGGCGGGTGGGTCTGGAGCCAGAGACAGCAGGGGTTCAAACTGTAGAACCCAGTTCCTACATTTGAATATAAAAATGGAAAAAAACTATGCTAAATTTTATCTCTGGGACTCTTAGGATAACAATTCAGAGCAAGATTACTGAATGTAAGTACATTATTTACCTTCAGAGGTGAATGTATCAAACCAGTTGCCGTGATAACTGGGATAAGTGTTTCTCCTCAAACAATAGCATGGTATTTTTTCACTGTAATAGCTACTGTAAATTGGACAGTGCAGTTAGATTAGCAAGAATGTAAGCTTTCTGCCAATATAAGACATGTCTATGTCCTGGAATGTTTGCTGTTACTTACAACAGTCATGCTATTCACAATAGCGCACGTTAGCTCAACCGTCCTGTATACGGGACACCGATCTCGTAGAGGTTAAGGTATTATCATCAAGGAAAAACAGACATTTTATGTTCTCTTGCTAATGTCCCCTCTTTCTGTTTTGCCCCCATTTCCCTTTCTGTCTCTCCAGGATCTCTCCTCCATGCTAAGATGCTGGCTTCTTCAGTTGGACTAAGAACAGCATCCGAGGCATCATGTTTGGCAAGAGAAGAGCTCCAGTAACGATGCCTAAACCTGAGCCTGCACCCCCCGTGGAAGAATGGTTTACTCCACTGTCATTCCCCCTGTGGAGTCAAGGGAGACCAAAAACGCCAGCCTCTGCTGCCTCGTCATGGCGGGGCTGTTGAACCTCTCTGACCACCTCCTCCAAGGCCAGCCTGACACGGAAGACATGTCCATGGAAAACAGCTCCTATGGCTCCTCCTTTTCACCTCTGGACCTGGTCACAGTCACGCGAACAGCCGAGGCCCAGGAGAGTGTGCAGGGCGTCAGCATGCCCCTCCAGGTGTTCTTCTGCACGGCCATGGTCTCCATCCTGCTGGTGGCCTTCCTGGGGAACGTGGTGGTGGTCCTGATGGTTTACCAGCGCGCCGCCATGCGATCTGCCATCAACATCCTGTTGGCCAGCCTGGCCTTCGCAGACATGATGCTGGCCGTCCTGAATATGCCCTTTGCCCTGGTTACCGTGGTGACCACACACTGGATCTTCGGGGATGTCTTCTGCAGAGTGTCGGCCATGTTCTTCTGGCTCTTTGTCATAGAGGGCATGGCCATCCTGCTTATAATAAGCATAGATCGGTTCCTGATCATAGTACAGAAACAAGACAAGTTGAGTCCCCACAGAGCCAAAGTGCTCATAGTCATCGCTTGGACTGTCTCCTTCTGTTTCTCTTTCCCACTAGCCATAGGTCACCCATCTCTCCAGATCCCCTCTAGAGCTCCACAGTGTGTGTTCGGCTACACCAGCGAGCCGGGGTACCACGCCTACGTGTTGCTCCTCTTGCTGGCCTTCTTCTTCATCCCCTTCATGGTCATGTTGTACACCTTCATGGGGATCCTGAACACCATCCGGCACAACGCCATGCGCATCCACAGCCACCCGGACAGCATCTGTCTGAGTCAGGCCAGCAAGCTGGGCCTCATGAGCCTGCAGAGGCCCTTCGAGATGAACATAGACATGAGCTTCAAGACGCGTGCCTTCACCACCATCCTCATCCTCTTCTCGGTGTTCACCGTGTGCTGGGCGCCCTTCACCGCCTACAGCCTGGTGTCCACCTTCAGCAGCCCCTTCTACCACAAGGCCAACTTCTTTGAAGTCAGCACCTGGTTCCTTTTGTTGTGCTACCTCAAGTCGGCCCTCAACCCTCTCATTTACTACTGGCGGATCAAGAAGTTCCGCGAAGCCTGCCTTGACCTGATGCCCAAGTATTTCAAGTTTCTTCCTCAGCTGCCAGGCCACACGAAGCGACGTATCCGACCCAGCGCTGTGTACGTGTGTGGGGAGCATCGCTCTGTGGTCTAATAACACTGGACTGACTTGGAGGACACTGACTTCACTGCCATGTAGGTTTTGTTTGACCATTTATCCAATTTGTTCTCGCCAGTCAAATGAATGAGTTGTGATTGCGGTTTCGACAGTATATTTTAGCTGTGTAGAATTTGTTTACAAAGCATGTAAATTAACTGCTTCAGTGGTTTTGAATATGGTCACAAGGCCGCCAGGATTACATTTTGTCATTGATATTTCTATGTAATTGTGTTGTGCCCTATTAATTGGTCTATACCAGTCAGAATGCTGCTACATCTGATGAAAATGTGCAATTTCAGTGTACTGTACTTGAATCTAATAAAAAATGTAGACATTTCTTACCTTGTTAATACAGTCTTTGGTTTGGTTTACTTCTTTATATCTCATGTTAGATTTCATGGACGTTTTCTGCAATTATACAAATGTCATAAAGGCAAAGAAATGTCTAAAATGTTTGCCTAAGCAACCCACTCAGAGCTTCATAGAAAAATGGTTAAACAAATGTAAATTGCTATTTGTTTATATGTTTGTCTCAACATGGCCTTGAATCCTATTTGTGTTGTTTAATGTAACATACACTTTAGAGACGCACTACACTATGGTTGAGTGAGTATACACTGAGTATACCAAACATTAAGAACACCTTCCTAATATTGAGTTGCACCACCTTCTGCCCTCAAAACAGCTTCAATTCGTTGGGGCATGGACTCTACAAGGTGTCGAAAGCATTCCACAGGGGTTCTGGCCCATGTTGACTCCAATGCTTCCCACAGTTGTGTCAAGTTGGCTGGATGTCCTTTGGGTGGTGGACCATTCTTGATACACATGGGAAACTGTTTAGTGTGAAAAACCCAGCAGTGTTGCAGTTCTTGACACAAACCGGTGCAACTGGCACCTACTACAATACCCTGTTCATAGCAGTGGAGGCTGCTGAGGGGAGGACGGCTCATAATAATGGCTGAAACTGAGCTTATGGAATGGCATCAAACACATGGAAACCAACCATTACCACGAGCCCATTCTCCCCAATTAAGGTGCCACCAACCACCTGTGGTTCAAAGTGACTTACATATTTTGTCTTTCCCATTCACCCTCTGAATGACCCACAATACACAATGTCTCAATTGTCTCAAGGCTTAAAAATCCTTCTTTAACCTGTCTCCTCCCCTTCATCTACACTGATTGAAGTGGATTTAACAAGTGACATCAATAACGGTTCATAGCATTCACCTGGTCAGTCTATGTCATGGAAAGAGCATATGTTTTGTTTTTCTGTGTTTACCAGTTCATGTTTTTCCAAAGGTTATGGTTAATGAAGCACATCTCTGTTTCACCCAGTGGCGTCTCTTCATCAGGACCGGACTTCCTGTCAGCCCCTCCACTGAGTGGCTACACATGTGTGAAACATTTCCACTGTGTATTCACGCATGATCTCACCATACGCTTATTTCCATAAGTCTGCCTCCATCTTGGCTGTTGATATTAGCTACACACTTCAATGTTGTGTTTGTCATACCTCTTATAAAACAGTGTAGAATATGGAAATGGTCATGGCCTATTACCAGTCATGTCTGATGCCTGGACTGTTTGAAAGTGTTTATGCACATGGTTCTGTTTGATATGCTAAGAGGTTTTAGTGGAATTCTCCTGATGTATTTAACTGAAATGGATAGTAATAGGTAAACAGCTAACTTGATAAAATGAATTTCAAAGCCATTTAAAGACACAAAATCTACAGACACATTTGGGACATTAACAGAGAGAGAGAGAGAGAACGGGGCGGCAGAGTGAGCAGACAGGTCCCAGGCAACATAATCTAAAACGGATGCCAGACTGAAAGGTCAACAGGTTGATTTCCAATGTGAACATTTAGCCTCAAAGAGACTTCTGCCTCTGTGGCCCTTTGCAGCCAGGCCAGGTCCATTTAGATCAAGATAAATTCAAAAGAACACAGTTGGACCAAGGCGATTCTTCTCAGCTTGAAGAATATAAAGGATGGTTTTCTTTAATCGGCTTCCTCCTTGGAATTCATTATTCTGCCAGCAGTGACTAATGAGTGAGCTTAGGGCTTTGAAGCTCACTTTAATCATAGCGCCGAGCACTATTACTAAGCAACAGCAACTTGGGGGTGTCTCAAGAGAAGGTGGATCTAGTTTTGTTCAGTAAAAGGTGTCTTCTTCCTCTTGAGGAGCCTTGTATTTATATAACATGCATTATACACTGAACAAAAATATAAACGCGAAATGTAAAGTGTTGGTCCCATATATCATGAGCTGAAATAAATGATCCCAGAAATGTTCCATATGCACAAAAAGCTTATCTCTCAGATTTTGTGCAGGAATTTGTTTACATCCCTGTTAGTGAGCATTTTTCCTTTCCTAAGATAATCCATCCACCTGACAGGTGTGGCATATCAAATAAGGCTATCTTCTGTATACCCCTCCTACCTTGTCACAACACAACTGATTGGCTCAAATGCATTAAGAAGGAAAGAAATACCACAAATTAACTTTTAAGAAGGCACACCTGTTAATTGAAATGCATTCCAGGTGACTACCTCATGAAGCTGGTTGAGAGAATGCCAATAGTGTGCAAAGCTGTGAAGGCAAAGGGTGGCTACTTCGAAGAATCTCAAATATAAAATATATTTTGATTTGTTTAACACTTTTTTGGTTACTACATGATTCCATATGTGTTTTTGGTAAAATAGTCCATATTATGGCAAGAACAGCTCAAATAAGCAAAGAGAAATGACAGTCCGTTACTTTAAGACATGAAGGTCAGTCAATCTGGAAAATGTCAAGAACACAAGTGCAGTTACAAAAACCAAGTGCTATGATGAAACTGGCTCTCATGATGACCGCCACAGGAAAGGAAGACCCATAGTTACTTCTGCTGCAGAGGATAAGTTCATCAGAGTTAACTGCACCTCAGATTTCAGCCCAAATAAATGCTTCACAGAGTTCAAGTAGCAGACGCATCTCAACATCAACTGTTCAGAGGAGACTGCGTGAATCAGCCCTTCATGGCCGAATTGCTGCAAAGAAACCACTACTAAAGGACACCAATAAGAAGAAGAGACTTGCTTGGGCCAAGAAACACAAGCAATGGACATTAGACCGGTGGAAATCGTCCTTTGGTCTGATGAGTCAAAATTTGAGATTTTTGGATCCAACCGCCATGTCTTTGTGCGATGCAGAGTAGGTGAACGGATGATCTCCGTATGTGTGGTTCCCACCTTGAAGCATAGAGGAGGATGTGTTATGGTGTGGGGGTGCTTTCCTGGTGACACTGTCTGTGATTTATTTAAAATTCAAGGCACACTTAACCAGCATGGTTACCACAGCATTCTGCAGTGATATGCCATCCTATCTGGTTTGCGCTTAGTGGGACTATAATTTGTTTTTCAACAGGACAATGACACACCTCCAGGCTTTGTAAGGGCTACTTGACCAAGAAGGAGTGTGATGGAGTGCTTCATTAGATGACCTGGCCTCCACAATCTCCCGACCTCAACCCAATTGAGATGGTTTGGGATGAGTTGGACCGCAGAGTGAAGGAAAAGCAGCCAACAAGTGCTCAGCATATGTGCAACTCCTTCAAGACTGTTGGAAAAGCATTCCAGGTGAAGCTGGTTGAGAGAATGCCAAGAGTGTGCAAAGCTGTCATCAAAGCAAAGGGTGGCTATATATTTTGATTTGTTTAACACTTTTTTGGTTACTACGTGATTCCATATGTGTTATTTCATAGTTTTGATGTCTTCACTGTTATTCTACAATGTAGAAAATAGTAAAAAATAAAAAATAAACCTTGAATGAGTAGGTGTGTACAAACTTTTGACTGGCACTGTATATAATTTTTTTTACACATATTGAACCCCTTTTTTTGGGTAGGCACGAAACTACCTCCATAATTCCATTCATTTTTTAAACCTGTACCAGTTACCTTCAGACGAGTCCCGTAACACTTGTGAGGGTCATAGAGCAAAATCATCTTGTTCGTGAGAGACTCCCCTTTCCATAGAGTGGTCATAATAGTTTGTAGGCCAAACGGTTCGGACGCTACAGACGTTTATGTGAGAAGACCAATCTTCGGGATGCCTCATGGTCTGACAAACACTACTCTAGCTCTGCCACCTTTCATCGCAGATGCGGAAATGCGACATCGGCGGATGGGGGAGATTGAGACGCATTCAATGCAATAAAACAAATATCAGATATCTCTTAAACTGACGGATGATGGGGTTTTTGATGACTCTAAGTGGATTTATACATCCATGTTTTAAAGATATTTGTGACCAACAGGTGCGTATTTGTATTCCCAGTCGTGAAATCCATAGATTAGGGCCTAAGGAATTCATTTCAATTGACTGATTTCCTTATATGAACTTTAACTCAGTAAAATCTTTTAAATTGTTGCATGTTGCATTTATATTTTTGTTGTGTATATAGCATTTGTGTTGTACATAACACTAATGATATTCAATTAAATGTCCAATAAATGGTACATGACCTGATTATTCTATGATGTTACAGTTGCTTGTGTGGACTGTCTACTAGCCAAATACATCAAAATTATTTCCTGGAAATGGGTTTTGCTTGAAAAGTGCATCAGTGTTGTCAGGCCAGCAGCAGCCCATTGCCCATGCACCCCTTGAGTCATCCTGTCAGCTCTGAGGTAATAGGTCTGAAGCTCCCCTTTTTATGGAGTCAATTTCAGGGTTTAATGATTGACTTCAAAAGACAAAAAACTGTCAATGAAAATAATAATGTTAAGCAAACGAGAATACATGTGTTGAAACCATTTTTTATAATGAATTTTTTTTTTGTAAACAAATAACAATATTCATGTGTTACAATTACATGTGAAAACATTCAGGTGATGTTAACAAGCAATTGTCACGTTTGTTTGATCAAATATCTTGTTCTTGCCTCCGAAAAGAGTTGGAGGGCGAGAAGAGAAAGAAGATGGACGCCTCTGAAAATACATGTTGTAGAGAAAAGAGATGGAGGGAGAAAAGAGATGGAAGGGAGAAAAGAGAAAGGAGATGGACTGCCTCTGAGGAGAGGTTGTGTGGCACACTGACTTGATTAATAAAGTAGAGGCTAAAGACACAAAATCCACTGAAACCTTGGACCAAAAATAAAAGACAGTTCACACTTTTGTGCACATAACTCCTCCAGTTTCAGCTCTTGCTTGTTTCCATGGCAATCGAAGACATGTGCCTGTGGATAGGCTTGTGTGCTACATGTGTCCCTCCTGATCGTTTGCGGAGCGCATGCGAGTCTATGTGAAAACCACCGGAGACAGACTCCCCCATCTCTCTGTGTTGCCATAGTCAGTCAAGCACACGTGTATCACTAAGGTGTTAGACAGACACACTGCATTTTTACAACGTGATGAAACTTTGCATTGCTGGAACAAGGTGTTGGTTGCCAAGGCAACATTCCCCTTTCTGCAGCAGCAGCAGCACCCGCAGTCTGGAGCATTTTTAAAAATAATGGTGACCGCGGTAAATAACCGCCATCCAAAATTACATGACCAGTGTTGTGTGTTACCAATGGAGGGCGCCAGTGGTCTGGGTATCTTTCATTACAAGGAAAAAGATACTGAAGATACAGTAGTAGCCTGGATGAAGCAGTGATTTAGGGCTACTAAGGATAAATATCTAGCTTCTGTGAATTTTGAAGTGAAATAAACAAAGATAGTTGCCACCTCAGAATGACCTTGTAAAAGTATTCAGACCCCTTGCATTTCTTCACATATTCTGTTAGAAAGTGGGATTAAAATGGATTTAATTGTCATGTTTTTGTCAACAATCTACACAAAATACTCTGTAATGTCAAAGTGGAAGAAAAATGATTAATGAAACAAATATATTAATACAAAAAATATGTAGCCGTTGCACAAGTATTCAGCTCCCTGAGTCCACCATACATGTTAGAAACACATTTGGCGGTAATTACATCTGTGAGCCTTTTGGGTAAGTCTCTAAGAGCTTTGCACACCTGGATTGTGCAATATTTGCCTATTAATCTTTTTAAAACTCTTCAAGCTCTGTCAAGATGTTGGGGATCATAGCTAGACAGCAATTTTCAAGTCTTGCCATAGTATTTCAAGCAGATTTTAAGTCAAAACTGTAACTTAGGAACATTAACTGTCTTCTTGGTAAGTAACTCCAGTATATATTTGGCCTTGTGTTGTAGGTTATTGTCCTGCTGAAAGGTGAATTCCCCTCCCAGTGTCTGGTGTAAAGCAGACTGAAACATGTTTTGCTCAAGGATTTTTCCTGTGCTTAGCCCTATCCAATTTATTTTTATCCTGAAAAACTCCCCAGCATACCCATACCATGATGCAGCCACCACCATGCTTGAAATAAGGAGGCAGTTAGTCAGTGATGTGTTGTATTGTATTTGCCCCAAACATACGGCTTTGCAGTATTACTTTAGTGCCTTGTTGCATACAAGGACTAGTATGAAAAAGGTTGAAAATGTTTGCGCACTCTACTGTAAGTCGCTCTGGATAAGAGTGTCTGCTAAATTACGCAAATGTAAATGGAATACTTGTTATATTTGTGTTCTTTTCACTGTCATTTAGTTCATTATTGTTGATCCATCCTCAGTTCTCTCCCATCACAGCCATTGAACTCTGTAGCTGTTTTAAAATCATCAACGGCCTCATGGTAACATCCCTGAGCAGTTTTATTCATGTCCTGCAGCTCAGTTCAGAAGGATGACTGTATCTTTGTGTCTGGGTGGTTTAATACATCATCCACAGCATAATTATTAACTTGATCATGCTTAAAGATATATTCAATGTCTGATTTGTTATTGTTACCCATCTACCAACCACTGCCATTTTTTATGAGGCTTTCGAAAAGCTCCCTGGTCTTTGTAATTGAATCTGTGCTTGAAATTCAATACTTGACTGAGGGACCTTACAAATGTATGTATGAGGGACAGAGGAAGGGTTAGTCATTAAACAATCATGTCAACCCCCATGTAACTTTTTATGTGATTTGTTATGCCAAATGTTACTCCTGAACTAATTTAGGCTTGGCTAAACAAAGGGACTGAATACTTATGCAACGACTACATATATAGTACCAGTCAAAAGTTTGGACACCTTCTCATTCAAGGGTTTTTCTTTATTTTTACTATTTTCTACATTGTAGAATAACAGTGAAGACATCAAAACCATGAAATAACACATATATAATAATGTAGTAACCAAAAGTGTTAAACAAATCCAAATATATTTTAGATTCTTCAAAGTAGCCACCCTTTGCCTTGATGACAGTGTAGTGTCGAGTTAATGTTGCTAATTATGCTCTGAAACAAAGGAGTCCGCTTATACTGAGCTTTGATCATAAGTTTTATTCATATCACAAGATGACAGAGTCCCAAAAGAATAAGTCTGTTCTAATGTTCTTTGTCTCTAGCCCATACTTATAATCTTTACAAAAATATGGGTGGCTCCCTCTACTGTCCAATCACCTGTCTCCAACAAACAGACTCCCTCTGTTCTATGGGGTGTCACTCTAAAACGGCTCTGAAACTGAATAAACATCCTCTCAGGTTCCACTTGAAAACATTAGCAAAGTCATAATTCATCATACACTACAACAGCTTTGCACACTCTTGGCATTCTCTTAACCAGCTTTACCTGGAATGCTTTTCCAACAGTCTTGAAGGAGTTCCCACATATGCTGAGCACTTGTTGGCTGCTTTTCCTTCACTCTGCAGACCAACTCATCCCAAACAATCTCAATTGGGTTGAGGTCGGGTGATTGTGGAGGCCAGGTCGTCTGATGTAGCACTCCATCACTCTCCTTCTTGGTCAAATAGCCCTTACACAGCCTGGAGGTGTGTTGGGTCATTGTCCTGTTGAAAAACAAATGATAGTCCCACTAAGTGCAAACCACATGGGATGGCGTATCATTGCAGAATGGTGTGGTAGCCATGATTGTTAAGTGTGCCTTGAATTCTAAATAAATCACAGACAGTGTCACCAGCAAAGCATCTCTCCTCCATGCTTCACGGTGGGAACTACACATGCGGAGATCATCCGTTCACCTACTCTCCGTCTCACAAAGATATGGCGGTTGGAACCAAAAATCTCAAATTTGGACTCATCAGTAAAAATAAAGAAAATGGAATGAGTAGGTGTCCAAACTTTTGACTGGTACTGTCTGTATATATATATATATATATATATTTTTTTTTTATTATCTACAAAAAACCTTTTCTTTATTTTTCACTTTGACATTACAGAATATTTTGTGTATATTGTTGACAAAAAAAAAAGACCATTAAATCAATTTTAATCCCACTTTGCAACAATAAAATGTGAAGAAATCCAAGGGGGCTGAATACTTTTGCAAGGCACCGTAAGCCCAAAAGACACAAACGAAGTTACATTCTAAGAGGGTGTGAGCATTTAATTAATCCATGACATTATTTATTATATTACCTCACTGAGGACTTCCGTGATAATTCAGATGAGACATCCCACAAAAGGAATTTACCGCAAATATTTTAAAATAACAGGACCATGTGAAACCATTCACAACGCTACCACATACAGTACTCACATCTGCTCGTTGGGTATCAGATATTTCTTAGTCTTAACAGGTAAGACCGCTGACAAATCACTTTGAAAGACAATTGTTTTTGGGGCAGTTGACTTACAGCATGTCATCAATTAATAAAAAATAAAAAATAGATTTCTGGTCATTCATTGGCTGTGTTCTAGAACATCAAATCTGCAATGTGGGTAAATTGCGACTGACTCATCTACAAATATACTGAACAAAAATATAAACACAACAATTTCAAAGATTGAGTTACAGCTCATATAAGAAAATCAGTCAATTGAAATAAATTAATTAGGCCCTAAATCTATGGATTTCACATGACTGGGAATACAGATATGCACCGGTTGGTCACACATACCTTAAAAAAAGGTAGGGGCATGAGTCAGTATCTGGTGTGACCACCATTTGCCTCATGAAGCGCAACATCTCCTTCGCATAGAGTTGATCCGGCTGTTGATTTTGGCCAGTGGAATGTTGTCCCACTCCTCTCAAAGGCTGTGCGAAGTTGCTGGATATTGGCAGGAACTGGAACACGCTGTCATGCACGTCAATCCAGAGCATCCCAAACATGCTCAATGGGTGACATGTCTGGTGAGCATGCAGGCCATGGAAGAACTGGGACATTCAGCTTCCAGGAATTGTGTACAGATCCTTGCGACATGAGGCCGTGCTGAAACATGAGGTGATGGTAGCTGATGAATGGCACGGCAATGGGCCTCAGGATCTCACCACGGTATCTCTGTGCATTCAAATTGCCATCGACAAAATGCAATGTGTTCGTTGTCTGTAGCCCATACCATAACCCCACCATGGGTCACTCTGTTCACATCAGCAAACCGCTCGCCCACTCGTGGTCTACGGTTGAGGCCGGTTGGACGTACTGCCAAATTCTCTAAAACAACATTGAGAAATGAACATTCAATGCTTTGGCAAAAACTCTGGTGGACATTCCTGCAGTCAGCATGCCAATTGCATGCTCCCGCAAATCTTGAGACATCTGTGGCATTTTGTTGTGACACAAAACTGAACATTTTAGAGTGGCCTTTTATTGTCCCCAGCACAAGGTGCACCTGTATAATGATCATGCTGTTTAATTAGCTTCTTGATATGCAACACCTGTCAGGTGGCAAAGGAGAAATGCTCACTAACAGGGATGTAAACAAATGTGTGCAAAATTTGAGCTAAATAAGAGTTTTGTGCATATGGAACATTTCTGGGATCTTTTATTTCAGTTCATGAAACATGGGACCAACAATTTACATTTTTAGTTTATATTTTTGTTCAGTGTAATAATGAGTAGTTAGGTGATGCAGTCGAAGTTGTTATTCACTCTTCAGTCCCAGACATCTTCTTCTGATAGAGGACCAGATCCTTCACCTCACTGGTCAGGGAGACCAGCTCCTTCCGGATGGCCTCTGCCTCATCCCCGTCCTCTGGGTTCTCTCCCTCCCC
Source organism: Coregonus lavaretus (assembly GCF_964263955.1). Taxonomy (NCBI): domain Eukaryota; kingdom Metazoa; phylum Chordata; class Actinopteri; order Salmoniformes; family Salmonidae; genus Coregonus; species Coregonus lavaretus. Next base: position 27,428,681 of record NC_140018.1, read on the forward strand.
CTGCTTTTGCTTCTTGCCCTGGCTCTGGCTCACCAGCTGCTTAACCACCAGGGCCTGGTAGCCTGTCAGCAGCCTGTGCTGCTCCTGGAACAACAACAACCACAATCATCCACAACCTTCAGCTTGAAGTAAAACTGTCAATTGTAACAGGTCCAAATTTGAGAGCTGCATGAAAAAAATACCACCATACAACAGTGTATCTCATAGACCCCAAAACATCCCAATTACTTACAAGGTGACAAAGATACATACAGTGGGGGAAAAAAGTATTTAGTCAGCCACCAATTGTGCAAGTTCTCCCACTTAAAAAGATGAGAGAGGCCTGTAATTTTCATCATAGGTACACGTCAACTATGACAGACAAAATGAGAATTTTTTCTCTCCAGAAAATCACATTGTAGGATTTTTTATGAATTTATTGGCAAATTATGGTGGAAAATAAGTATTTGGTCAATAACAAAAGTTTCTCAATACTTTGTTATATACCCTTTGTTGGCAATGACACAGGTCAAACGTTTTCTGTAAGTCTTCACAAGGTTGTCACACACTGTTGCTGGTATTTTGGCCCATTCCTCCATGCAGATCTCCTCTAGAGCAGTGATGTTTTGGGGCTGTCGCTGGGCAACACGGACTTTCAACTCCCTCCAAAGATTTTCTATGGGGTTGAGATCTGGAGACTGGCTAGGCCACTCCAGGACCTTGAAATGCTTCTTACGAAGCCACTCCTTCGTTGCCCGGGCGGTGTGTTTGGGATCATTGTCATGCTGAAAGACCCAGCCACGTTTCATCTTCAATGCCCTTGCTGATGGAAGGAGGTTTTCACTCAAAATCTCACAATACATGGCCCCATTCATTCTTTCCTTGACACGGATCAGTCGTCCTGGTCCCTTTGCAGAAAAACAGCCCCAAAGCATAATGTTTCCACCCCCATGCTTCACAGTAGGTATGGTGTTCTTTGGATGCAACTCAGCATTCTTTGTCCTCCAAACACGACGAGTTGAGTTTTTACCAAAAAGTTATATTTTGGTTTCATCTCACATTCTCCCAATCCTCTTCTGGATCATCCAAATGCACTCTAGCAAACTTCAGACGGGCCTGGACATGTACTGGCTTAAGCAGGGGGACACGTCTGGCACTGCAGGATTTGAGTCCCTGGCGGCGTAGTGTGTTACTGATGGTAGGCTTTGTTACTTTGGTCCCAGCTCTCTGCAGGTCATTCACTAGGTCCCCCCGTGTGGTTCTGGGATTTTTGCTCACCGTTCTTGTGATCATTTTGACCCCACGGGGTGAGATCTTGCGTGGAGCCCCAGATCGAGGGAGATTATCAGTGGTCTTGTATGTCTTCCATTTCCTAATAATTGCTCCCACAGTTGATTTCTTCAAACCAAGCTGCTTACCTATTGCAGATTCAGTCTTCCCAGCCTGGTGCAGGTCTACAATTTTGTTTCTGGTGTCCTTTGACAGCTCTTTGGTCTTGGCCATAGTGGAGTTTGGAGTGTGACTGTTTGAGGTTGTGGACAGGTGTCTTTTATACTGATAACAAGTTCAAACAGGTGCCATTAATACAGGTAAACGAGTGGAGGACAGAGGAGCCTCTTAAAGAAGAAGTTACAGGTCTGTGAGAGCCAGAAATCTTGCTTGTTTGTAGGTGACCAAATACTTATTTTCCACCATAATTTGCAAATAAATTCATTAAAAATGTGATTTTCTGGAATCTTTTTCCTCAATTTGTCTGTCATAGTTGACGTGTACCTATGATGAAAATTACAGGCCTCTAATCTTTTTAAGTGGGAGAACTTGCACAATTGGTGGCTGACTAAATACTTTTTTCCCCCACTGTAACTATTTATAGTGTAATAACACTAGCAATATAGGTAGATTATAAATGAGAACCAGGAGGAGAGGGGGCAGTACCTCAGAGATGCGGCCCACCAGAGTGCCTATGATCTGGGGGACACAGCGGCCGGGGGCGTGCAGCATGCAGTGGGTGCTGGCCTGGAAGAGCAGCACGCTGGTCAGGTGGAGAATCAGGGCTGGGTCCTCTGTGTCCTTCAGCTGCTCTATCAGAGCCTGCCGGTGCAGGAACAGGGCCTGTCTAGTGGACAACAACAACACACACACACACACACACACACACCTGTCAGCCAAGAATGTGAGGCACCTCCAGTCCAGGTCCATGTTTATGGACAGCAGATGAAATGCTGAAAGTCTAAAGCAGGATGATAAATGGTTTTACCTCTCTCTTTTCTTATCTCCCTTCTTCAGCAAGAATCCACAAACCTCAACCGCGGTTTCTATATTAGTTAAAAAATCTTCAATCGTCTGAAGAAAAGATCAATAGTGTCAGAAATCCTTTCCATACATACATGAATCAGAACAATCTCAAACATTTGTGCTTACTACTAACATCTGCAATAATCATGTAAACCTCCAACTACTAAATGAACATAACTGACCTTTCCATTCAGACTGTTGTGCACCTTCATAAGAGGCCCTTTGGTTTCCTCTGGTAACTTTCCTAATATCTTCACTCTCACCTAAAGACAGAGATACACCATGATTTATGGGAATGTACAGTACATTCACAAAGCCTAACTGAATAACCCAACCCAAACTAACAGGACTGAACGGGTATGGAATGAGAAGGCCGAGAGGAGAACTAACCTCGTTGGTGATCGAGCTGGGATTCTCTGCTGACATCATGAGTTCAGCTGCCATGAAATTCACCAGGATGTTGGTGACGTCTGTGCACACCGTCTTCAGGACGTGCTTGGCAATGAGGACCTGGGTCTCATCTGCAGGGGGTCAAATATCTCAGTTGATGTTTATTCTGCGATAGTATATTTTATGTTTTGGTGGTGAGGACCACCTCTACATCTGAGGGGGTAAAATAAAGCAGTTTACCAGAGAAGTGCTTGGTCCCCTTCTCAAAGAGCCTAATGTTGTTGTACAGGTTGGAGAGCTCCTCCTGGAAGTCTTTCACACTTCTCTTCTTGGTCACCCCGGTCGTGGAGCTAGTGGAGGACATGAACACAGTCCGAACCACATCCTGGTAGGTCTTTGTCAAAGGCCTGCAGACAGCACAAGACTCTTACATGTTAAAATCAATACATTGATGCACAATGTTTATTTTGTGTGTTGAGTGTGGGGGTAAATCCATTGTGCTTGACAGTGATTTGGACAGGAACCCTTACCTTACTAAATGTTCTGCCAACTCTGAGAGGATTTCTTCAGGGCAGTCGCACACTCGCCCTTCTAGGACAGCTGCTATTTCCTCCAGCGCCATGAACGGGACTTCAGTCGGTTTGTTACGATCTGCAAAAGAGTAAAAATAAAATATAATTGGTCTCATGGGGTTATCTTTGTCTTACACCAACAGACTTAAGCACCCAGGGGAGCCATCTCTTCAAACACAACCGTTAACATGTTGTTACATAGAACTGCCTCACTGAACAAACAATGTAATACTGTACATTAATTGAAATAAGGTTTTAATGTGCGACAGTGAATTCAGTGTGGAACAGAGGCTACATAATGACCGTAGTCATACTGTATGTGAAAAGAAAATGTATTAGAAGGTATTTGGTTGATTTGTTATTGAATAGAAATGTATAGAAATTGTATAGAAATGCTTATAATGGTAATTGGAAACACCCTTATTGTTATGACACCTAGTGGCTTATTGTGGGTTTACCTGTAGAGAAGCATATAAAGGGGGTTATGGGGAAAGATGGCGTCAGGAACAATAATTAGGACAGGTGTGCAGCCCATAGAGAATGATAGAGGACTCTAGTGGCCAAAAGGCCGTTTTAGCATGGGCAGCGCCATTGAGGGCTTCCACCATTTTAATGTAGTCAATTGGGTGGGACTTCCAACTTTATTGGCTGATCCCTTCTGTGACCCTGTTGGAGTCATGTCCAACCGGGTCATCAGGAGGGATCAGCCAATCGTGAAGAACATTTACTATTTCAAAATGGAGACTGCCTCAAAAGGTGCTGCCCGTGCGCACAGATGCCATAATGGAAACTAATATAGGCTTTTTTTTTTTTGCATTCTCCATGGTGCAGCCTTATAGGAATAGGAAGACTTCATATAGCAAACGTTTTTACAGTTTCATTTGGACATTTCTTTGGGACTATTTTACTTTACCATTCATCAACCTTGGAATCTGTGTGGCAACTCTGGACAATGTCATTGTGAGTAATACATTATAATAATAATAATAATTTAACTGCAATCAAGAACTCAAGTATCATCTATGGAAACGCATATAACCAAGTCTGTATTTGGCGTCTAAGGATGAACTCTAGGAACCTTAGCTACTACATTAGTAAAATACTTTCTAGATCGAATGGAAATATGGACAATCCAACAAAAGAACGTTCATCTGAAAATGTTTGCGCTGCATTGAATCGAATTGGAAGTTTGCTGAACAATGGAATGCTGTGCTCGGATCGCCGTGGTGAGGCTTCATGGCAAGTATTAAATGCACAGCATATTGATCAATCTCATTGTGAGTAATACATATAATTTATCAGCAATCAAGAACCGTCAAGTCTCATCTATGGAAACGCGAATAACAAAGTCTGTATTTGGTGTCTAAGGAAGTGGCCTTTTTGAACTCTAGGAACCTTAGCCACTACACATACTTTGTGGGATGACCACTGTCTCCTCGTCGCTGTCATCGTCCCTCCTGCCCTTCTTCTTGGTTTTGCGTATCCTGACCTCTCTGGCGTTGCATCCTCCACCACCTCCTTTACAGCCACTACCCTCTAGGAAGCAAAACAAGAACAGTCAACCAATGAATGAATAACAGGGAACTAAACAGGGATCAAATCTCTTCAACCACCCAGTAGAAAATACCTGGGCTGAAAAGAGTTTACAGCCCCATGTCTAGTTGATAACCTAACAGACATTTTATAGAGGGATTACAAAGAGGCCTGTACTACCTGTAGTCTTCCTCCTCCTCTCTGCCTCCCTTTTCTCCTTTTTGGAAGGTGCTGTGTTTTCTGTCATCATAGAGCCTTGCTTGAGATCATCTTCAGTTATCAGGAAAACAGGGTTGTTCTTGACTTCCTGAAAGAGAACAGCATTGAATTGATGACGTGGAGAGGAGACACAGCTATATGTCCCTATCAAAAGACAATCACAGTTTTGGCCCATCAGGCAACTTCATGACAGGTGTGTTTTACCTTCTGAGCTTTATGCTGCATGGCCTCATCAAAGAGAGAGAGACAGTTGCTAATGAACTTCTCGCTGACCACCACAGTGTCTCCCAAGATCCTGGCAGTCGACTGCACGTTGGTCTTTCTCATGGCCTCGTTGATTATGATGCCAACGTCCTCCATGGACAGACAGCTGGGCAGAATGGGCTACATGTCAAAAGTGGGGGAGCACATGGAATACTTTAAGTGAGCAAGGCGGAGTAACTCAAGAAAACGAAGAGATTATTATATTTAAGCAAATTTAAGAAATGATGCAATAAATACATTGGTGCTTTGGCAGAGAATGAAGTACAGGAAGGTTTGTATGGACCTGCACATCTATCCATGTGGCAGAGTTGACAGCCTCCTCCACAGAGGCCTCCACCTGGTCTACTAGGGCCTGGCCTACACATGCTGCCCTAAGGAACAGCAGCTTGCTGGACTTGAAACGTTTCTTGATGTAGCTCACTGGGTCAGGGATGCCAAGTCTGATCAAGGCATCAAACTCTGTGTGGAGGGAACAGAGGGAATGTTTTAGGGTACAAATCACATTTTAGGCAGAATTCCAGTACGGAAATTATGGAAAAAAATATTGCAACAAATAATTGTAGTATAGCCCTTGAATAATTTAAAGGTTAGAGTACCCAAGTATCCATTCTGCTTGAAGAAGGAGTCCACCCAGGTGTTCTGTGTTTTGGAGTAGATGTCAGGGATGTAGACAGCTTTGTCCTGCCGGCCCCCGACCACAGTGCCTTTCAGACGGCCAGTATTCACCAGCTCCTCCAAAACAGCTGGGGAACAACGGACCAAGATGAAAAGTTAGTTGAACGACAGCATGACATAAGTGCATTTGTTTGATTAGGCCTACTCAAAACATTGATTGTACTGTATATGAACACACAGATCAAACCATTATACACCCAAAACACACAACAGCTTGGTTTGAATTTTAACACAACAGAACGAATAGCTACTTACAGTAGAGAAGATGTTCCTGAAAACCATAGACGGCAATCACGTTACTGACTGGTGTTGGCCTACACAAGGAGATCAAATTCATTCATTATTATGAGCAGGGCGAAAAAAATAAAAGAGAGCAAAAAAGCAAGAGAGGAAAAGATTTGGATGAAACCTACCGAGTCACTGCACTAAAAAGCCCACGGATGCGAGCTCTGTGGCGAGACACGAACGCAGGGGTGAATAAGACTCCCCTGTTGTACTCATCCATCTGGCCATGGATGACTTTCCCAAGGCGCTTCGACAGCTCCTAGGAGACAAAGTGGTTAACATTTTAGATAAGAACTGTGTACATGTCCACAAATGCACCTCAAGCTGAAACCTCAAGCTGAAGACGAAGCACACATACACACTACTGAAAGGATACATGATTAATTGCACATAGTTTGAGGATGGTATTGGTAAAGATACAGAGGTGGCTCTTTACTTCAGTCAGGAAATCCCCTGGAAGGTCATAGTTTTTACATAGTTCTGGGATGTTCACCAAGCCAGCCTCTTGTAGTTTATCATTCACCTCCTCAGAGACACGATTCAGGTAGTTTCTAGAAGACAGAGGGAAATCAGAACAAATCTGATAGCCCAGTAGTTGACAGTACAACAATGAAAAATATATCATGTGAAAAGGTCCTACTTACTCATCGATCAGCTGCCCCAGCACCAGTTGAACGCTTTTATCAGATCTTGCTATGTCATTTGCTCTAGCCTCAACATGGACCCAATCAACATTGATAATCTGTAAACAAGAATAAATACACATTATTGTCTGACAGACAATATGGTAAGTGAAATAAAACATATCAACTACAGTGCTGCACACTAGCAAAATGAATTAGTAGTAATGCACACCTTCTGTAGGTCCACAATGTTGACCCGACCTTTAGAAAGCAAATACAAGAGAAAATACATATCACCATCTTTTCCATAACTTTTTGTCCATGTCAATTAATGCAGGTGTATGATAAACCTTGAACATCTATGCAGCCATGAACTGAGATGAGTGCAACACTTGTTTGAAGACAGAGGCATTGAAATCAGAAGGTTGTCTAGCAGCCAACTGACCTCCATGGATGTAGTGCTCATCCCTTATCTCCCTACTGATCTGAGACGGGGTGATGTACTCCTTGCCATCAAGTGTGTGTACCACATCCAACTTCTTCTCTGCAACCAGTTTGGCAACGATTTCAATGCAGTTTCTCTCCGACAACCTGGGAATGAGTTACAGTAGAAGAGGGATTTACACACAGAGACCCTATAAATCTGATCTATATCTAATTCAACTAATTTAAAGGCTTGTGGGTCTCCTGATACAGAGTATCAATGGCTTGCTCTAGCAGCAGTTTCCCAAAGGCCCAGGTTGTTATATTATGGTTTGGAAACTGTGGTAATACAAGATTAGTCCAGCTAAAAACTGCTGCAGGAAGACCGTGGGCACAGATAGCTAGCTACTAGTATAGCTGTCCTGGCTAAATTGGTACAGCCAGAAGTTCAGCCCACCATAGTTTACGTTAGCTCCTACTCCTAGCTTAGCTAGTTCATTTGCTAGCTTCACGTTAACGTTCCATCAGTTAGCAAGATAGCTAGCAATCAATCAATATCCATTGTTGTGCTTAGCGATTTAGCTAGCCAACAATGGATTTAGCTAGCCAAATAGCTAGGACTGTAGTTATAGATAGCCATTTTGCACTAGCCAGCTTGCATTACCTCTGCACTGTGTCAGCAAACTGTGCTCTCTGAAAATCCGCTGCCAGACGTCTGATTTCTTCCCAGGCGGCTGCCATTGTATTTGTTGGCTTCTAAAACTGTTCAATTGTATAACTGTTTTAGTACAGCTTTGCACGGAGGTAAACTTCAGCTTTATGACTATATTGCCACTACTAGCTAAACCATGTTGTGTAAAGTACAGCAAGGAGGCTAGTGATCCACAAAATCCACACGTCAACATACTACGGAAAGCATGTGAGTCCAAAAAACGCCACCATTTATTCCACCCGTTTTTCCCGCCACACCTCCTCCTTCCTCACTCGTGACGTCACGGAATTCAATTAATCATCATCATCATCATCATCTGACAACTGAACAACACATCTTTGGGAAAACATCAAACAAACACACTTTATTATTGAGTCACACAAAAAACACAATTCTAGTTTGTGAATTTCACTGATTCACACACATTTATTATCAAGCTCAGTTGGTAGAGCATGGCGTTTGCAACGCCAGGGTTGTGGGTTCGATTCCCACGGGGGTTTGAAAAATAAAAAAAATAATGTATGCACTCACCTAACTGTAAGTCGCTCTGGATAAGAGCGTCTGCTAAATGACTAAAATGTAAATGTAATAATGGCCTAATTTCATAAAAACTGCTTGAGAGCAGGAAATGCAAGCTTTCTACAAATGGTTTGATCATCCACTGTTGTAAATTGCTCACTGAAAACCAGCCTACAAACAAATTGGCTTATTGAAAGACGAAATGAATGAACCCTTTGAGCAACCCTTTTTGGTTCCAGGTAGAACCCTTTTGGTTGCAGGTAGAACTCTTTTGGGTTCCATGTGGAACCCTTTCCACAGAGAGTTATACCCGGAACCAAAGAGGGTTCTACCTGGAACCAAAAAAAGGGTTATCCTATGGGGACAGCCGAACCGAAGAACCCTTTTGGAACAATTTTTTCTAAGAGTGTACAGAAGAGATTACAAGGATGGAAATTCTGCTGAAAAACATGTTGGCAGTTTTCTTAACATCAGGCACGTGCACAGATATAGGTCTACCTGTGCCTGAGCACATTGCCCTCCCACTCGCCAAGTGTCTTTTTGTGTGGTTGTATAATATAGTTGGTCGTAAAGTTCGCCAACCCCACCCCGTCCGTCGGTTGCACCCTACTTTTTATAGTCTATGGTTGCGCATGTTGGTCTGCCCTGGAGCTCGTGCACGATAGGTTGCGCCTGTTTCGCGGTCTGCCCACAGAGATTGCGTGCACCCGGTATCAAACATGCTTGTTTTTAGATGCGTGAGTGTGTGTAGGAAAAAACTACCTATTTTAAATATCAACAGTACTGCAGCTGTCATTTGATTAACACTTTATTTACATCATTTTGCAGACGCTCTTATCCAGAGCGACTTACAGTTAGTGAGTGCATACATTTTTTTCATACTGCCCCCCCGTGGGAATCGAACCCACAACCCTGGCGTTGCAAGCGCCATGCTCTACCAACTGAGCTACACGGGGCCTCATCATCGCTATTCTGTCTGTCTGGTTGGCTGATACGCGCAGCAGAGAGAGGCAGAAAGACAGATGAGCAGCAGAGAGAGGCAAGAAACTGGATTCTTCCGCTGCTCTATCGGTGCTTTCATACGGAAGTCCAGAGAGGTCATATTAATAAAACATATATATTTGGAGATCACAACTTAATTATCTCATGATCACTACATAACAAAAGTCTTACATGTGAAACAGCCCACAAGGCAGAATCGTGATTTATGCCTGCCAAGACTAGAGCTCACCCACTCTGGGTTATATGCATCAGTCTATAAAGCGTTGACAGCTGATCTGCCTGCAATGAGGTTTACCTATGAAACAGCACACAAGGCAGCATCCTTATTTCTGAGCCTCTGAGGCTGAAATTGAATCTGATCAGCCTGACTGGAATGGAGCTCACCCACTGTACATTTTAATAGTATCCACAAAACATGAAGTGTCCCTTATAATTATACACATATCAGTTATGCAGCATAGATAACAAGCTAGCTTACTAGACTGCCTAGCTAACTAGCTAGCTCACAACACTAGGCAAATTAACAGCGTTATTCCTTGCATGCGATTGGCTGTGGTCTTGGGGGCGGCCTGTCAGGCATGTTCAGGACCCTACGAACGCATTGCGATCAATGCAGCCACAGGTGATGAGTGGGTTATCGTGCATCTGAACAAATGAATGGCTGATGCGTGGTACTTTTGATTATCTCGTGATCTCCACAAAATAACTTTTATTAGGTCGTGATCACAACAAAATGATCTTGTGATCTCGACAAACAACTTTTGTTATGTAGTGATGAGATAAATAAGTCGTGATCTTGACATAACAAGGTATTTTTTATTCATATGTCCTCTCTGGACTTCCGTACTTTCAAGATAACTGGGAACTCGGAAAACAAAGCTAGGTCAAATCATGACATCAGTGATTTTCAGGTCGGAAAGTCGGAGCTCTAGAAACATGCCAGAGTTTGCGACTTGGAATTTCGAGTTGGATGACCGTTCAAAACTACTTTTCTCAGTCTGAGCTCATTTTTTCACGAGTTCCCAGTTGTCTTGAAAGCACCAATACTTCAGTCTGAGACTGCCATCATAGAGATCGCACAATTGGCCCAGCGTCGTCCAGGGTAGGGTAGGGTAGGGAATGGCCGGCAGGGATGTAGCTCAGTTGGTAGAGCATGGCGTTTGCAACGCCAGGGTTGTGGGTTCGATTCCCACGGGGGGCCAGAATGATTTTTTTTTTTTTAAAATGTATGCACTCACTAACTATAAGTCGCTCTGGATAAGAGCGTCTGCTAAATGACTTAAATGTAAACTCCAGCAACTGTGGAAAGAATCTGGATGTGCTTATGTTCTTCAGCTTTCGTATATGTTTTATGAGATACCATAACATTGAACCCCAACATTGCAGAAGCAAATGAGCTGTCAACCCCAAAACCAAGTGTCAAGGTTATTACAAACTTTATATTCCTTGTGTCTTTTAATGTAATCGCAGGCATGACATGTGTGTTCAGCCCAGAAATGGGACCTCTTGACATTGAAATGTCTGCGCCAGTCAAAATACCGCAGATACATTTCTTCATTTGTATGTAACAGTGTGAGATGGTTAGCCAGCTCTTTGGGAGAGAGGAAATCATCCACATGTATAAAGGCATCTCCAGGCACAAAGTTCTCATAGTTCTGCCTAGGTGGCCCAAGAGCAATTGGCACAGATCCAGCAGCTAGTGGGTTGTACAGCTTTTCAGTGATGTAATCTTTGTGAATTGAGTTCTCAAACGAAAGATAGAATTTACAACTGGATATTGTGTCCAGGAAGTCTTGATCATTGATGTGTTCTCCAAAGGCTTTTCCATAGGTGTGTATCTCTATGTGTTTATGCAATTCATTGTAGTACCTCGCTCTGGCATGGTCAGGGTTCCAGTTGCTCACAATCCAGCAGACCAATTTTGTTTTATTTGGCAATACGAAAGCTTCCCCCTCCTCTTGGCTGAATACAACTGACCCATACGGCACTTCAATATCTGCATCTTGCCTATAATTCAAAGTCAAATTGAAAATATTTCCAAGACCTGGGTTTTTATACGTGTGTGACGGGGACTCTAGATTCATCCACACCCACTTTTGGAAAGGTGGGCGCTGCAATGGTGGTAGATTTGATAAATCACTTTTTATGTCTCTATGGTGAAGGATGACCCCACTTGACTTATTGTATAGGTCTCGGTCAGCTGTTAAAAAACAGCCTTCAATATTGAACAGGGGGCTGCATGTGTCCAGATCATAGGACTGGCCAAAAGGCCACAGCCATAATAGAACAATGGTCTTATTATTAACCTCATTTGCTTCCAGATGTTCTTCCTTCTGAATTGGTAGTGTTGATGATGCAAGCCAATTACTTGGCCGTTTAAAATACATGAGGAAAACAGTCACAAAACAGCCTATTGCAATGATTGCAGTCACAAGTCGGTGCATTAAGCTGTTAAAAGTTGCCATCGCCATTTTTGTCCTGTAAAAAAATTAATAATGTCATTAGTTTGATTCAAAACAATGTTGATGACACTGGTTCAATAATGAAACAAACAATGCAGTAATGTACTGGTTTGGTTCAGTGCATATATTTTCTCAGGTGATATGGATTGTGTATCTTATAGCCTTTTATATCACAAAAACCTGACACTATCTAGTCACAGATGTCCAACATAGAAACAGGTCTACATATTTTAGCTTACTTATGCAAGATCACAATCAATGCATAGGCTAAGATTATGAAATAAGTAGCCTAGAGGTTGATGAATAATGACCTATAACAACTCATTTCATACATGACTAACAAATGGGAACATGGGATAGCTAGAGAAACTCAGAGGATAATCTAATCAATAGGCTGCTGATTCATTACACTACTGCTGCTTGTAGCCTACGTTTTAAAAGGCAATTTACAAACCTTGAGCATCCTGTTCATTCATCATCTATTATTGGTCTTACTGTAAATTAGGCTACCTGTTTGATGTTGACCAATAGTGCATAACGCTTTTCATATAGGCCTACACTACGCTACTCAAGCAATAGATTATGCACAATAATTAGGCTACATATCTTTAAATCTCACAGTTTACTTCAGAAGTATGTACAAGCTGCCACTGCCTATGAATAACATTCGGGCAGTTGATTCTCCTCTGGACGAGTGCCATGGCTCACTCACGTGCCCCTTCTATTTCTATAGTAGCTTCAGCATTCTATGCGTAAAAAATGTAGCCTATGCTTTGAAGACAGAAGGGTGCCTTTAATAGATTTAGAATATTGTACACATGTATATGCTGGGAATGCTGTTTTAGATCAAGAAAAAATAAAACAATGCCATGCAGCCTAGCCTAGCGGTCTTGTGAGTAGAAAGAGGGGGGCATGCAAGTCCACCTACATGCAGACGTTTAGTTTTACTTTAGAAAATAGCCTAAACATGGCCAATAGCAATATTAACATCATAGGACCTGCCCTTACCTGGCACAAACCTAAAACAGGTATACTTTCAAAATGTCAATGAACAGTGCTAATAGGCTACAATGCGATTGCTCAATTAACATAAATGACCAACAATTAACACATTAAACAATATAAAGGCAATTTGCATAAACATGGTCGTTTCTAATAATAATGAAAATAGGTGCTACCTACCCTCGAAACTTGAGAAAGCAAATAACCAGAGACGCGAAACCTGTGAGCCTTGAATTTGAGCCACGCCCACGAGTCATATCGCAGCGGAGGTGAGCAGAGCAGGGCCAGGTTGTCGAAACAGACAAACATTTCTAAATAAATGACATGATTAGGCTACCGGACTCTGGCGGCTGATCATAATAATGTTTTAAGGGATTAGAAATCACATAGTTATAGGTCAACATCATGAGTAATCGACAATTGTGTGAAGAAAATTAAGCCTAGGCCTTTTGTGTGGGGAGAAAAGGGACCGAATGTCCAGCACAGGCCTATTATTAGCCTTCTTAATTTATTTACATTAATACATTTATCAACTGAAGTGAATTCGCTTTTAATTTGGGTATCTATCTGGTTCCTCCAGGTCAGGAAAAACAACCTGTTGACTGGCATGGCTCATGTAGGCCCTATATAAACCACAGTGGTGGTGAGCAGATAGAAAGTTGGCAATTATCCCATTTAATACAATAAAAAGACAAACATCTCTAAATGACTATATGATTACCAGACCCTGGCGTTTGTTCAGTTACATTAACTAAAGCATAGGCCTAATGTTTCAAGCGATTACTGATAGCATAGTCATAGGTTAACAAGAGTAGCCTAGGCCTAAAACTAACAATTAGTCAGTTTGTGTGTGGAGAAATTGAGGGAAATGACCAACATGACTTCACAGGCATAAATAAGATCACCAATAGAGTACCACAGTATGAATCATAATACCCATAAAACCTAGCGGTCAAACAGGGAAATGGTTTTGGGTATAGTGGAATCGGTGAGGGTAACCAGAAGTGGTCTAGTGATAATTGTTTGTGTTTCCGTTGGTCAGAGGGAGAAGGCGCTCAGAGTTAAACAAATGGGGGAAAGAATTGTGAATTGTTTCGCTCTCAAGAAAAGGGCGCCATTGAAAGGAGTGATTACTGGGGTAGCAGTAAATGTAAAAGTTGACCGACTGAAGGGGAAGATTCCTGGTGTTTGTGATGCTCGTCGTTTGGTGCGACGCAAACAGGGTGGCGAGAGTGGGGAAACAGAAGTGTCATGTCTGTTATTTTGAGTTTTGAAGTTGAGTCTTTGCCTGACAAAGTGAAGTTAGGATATACAAGTTATCCTGTACGAGCTTATGTGCCGAATACATTACGATGTTACAGGTGTCAAACTTATGGGCATGTGGTTGCAGTGTGTACAAGGGAGGTTCTAAGGTGTGTAGAAGGGCATGAGACAAAGTAGTGTTATGTGCTAATTGTAGGGGTGCCCATGGGGCTGGGGATCAGAAATGTGTGAGAGAGGCAGGTTGAGGTTTGCAGGGTAAGAGTAGTGCAGTGAAGAAAGTAGAGGAAGATGGGTCAAGGGTGAGGAGTGGTGATAGCAGTAGGTTTGTACCAGTACAGAGGGATAGGCCAACAAGTGATATATGTTTCAGTAAGATTGGATTTTTAGCATTTATAGCAATGGTTATTAATTGTACTGCAGGGATGGAACGTAAGTCAAAGAAAATGGAGGTTGTGGTGGCAGCTGCAGAGTGGTATTTGGGTGTGCGAGACTTGACATCAGAAGAGTTACAGGGAGTGTTAAGTGGTGATGTCCCATCATTTCAGGTTGAGGGCATGAGGTAGGAATGAATATATTTAAATAGTGGAGTAGTGTGGTGTTAATTATTAATATTTTTGAATTTGTGAGTGTAGTGTTAGATGGTAGGGTATTTCTTTATTTTATTTTTCAAGCAAAATGTAAGGGAGTTGTACTCCAGTCTAGTAGGTGGCGGTATTGCATCAAATTGGATGCCAACCGCCGTTAAACCTCATTGAAGAAGAAGGGAAACTGTTCCAATTGTTCTTTTCCCTTAGAGGATTTTAGAAACAGTTAAAATAAGGGCTGTGTTTCGTGTAGGCTTTCCCTGGCGTGACATTTTGACGTGTAAATCTCTCTCGGACAAGGTGACTTTGATCAATATATTTGCCTGTATTTACTCCCAACTAATGAAATGCTAATTAGCTGCTAATGTGGCTATCATAAAGAACTACAAATGCCATCATGATCTGGACGAGACTGCCAAATGGAGGCAAAAGTAACTTTCTCTGGTATAACTATCTAATGTTAGCTAAATGTAGTAATGAATAAATTGGCTACATTTCTTTAAATGTACCTGTTAGCAAAGGTGCCTGCTAGAGATGACGTGCAGGAGCTTGCAGAGATTTGTAGTCTTGCATGATGTCTACTTTGATGCTAAATATCATCGAATCTGAGCATAAATAGAGCCGAATATATTGATAAGTCACCTTGTCCACGAGAGATTTACATGGTTATGAAGGGTAAACCTACACGAAACACAGCCCTTATTTTAAGTTTTTCTAAAATCCCCTATGGAAAACTGGATGGTGGAAAAATGATTGGAACCATTTCCCTGTTTGACCGCTAGGTTTTATGGGTATTATGACACCTCTACTGTGGGGGCTCTATTCATATGTTTCAACTGAAGTGAATTCAAACTTGTTGATTTATTTAAGCCTGTGTGTCATTGCATACTTTTAACTTGGGTGTCTGGTTCCTCCAGGAGAAACTGCAAATGCCTGCAAGACTTGAATAAACTCAAACTCATGTTGGAGAATATTCTGTATTCAGAATACAGAAAAGCTACAGCTTCACAGCCTGTTCCAAACAGCAACCAGGTCCCCTCTTCTTGTGAGCCTCTGTATCCATGGGGTAAGTTGCCAGAATCCTTTTCTTTTGTTTAGCAGGGCTTCTGCTGTGTAACACATCCCACTGGGCACAGACATCAATTCAACGTCTATTCCATGTTGGTTCAATGTAATTTAATTGAAATGATGTGAAAACAACATTGTTTCAACCAGTGTGTGCCCAGTGGGATGTTCCCAGTTTGATAGACACACAATCTGGGACAAGCTAGCTGTTGAAAATGAATTGGGCAACTAATAGATAGTAATCAACCTGTCACTTTGCAGTTGGTCCTTTTGTAGGTAGGAATTTGTGAAGAAATATCCACAGGGAAGTATTATTAAACAGAGATTATCACCTGGCACATGCGCAAAAACATGTAAACGCATGCAAGACTTTGGGGTAGTATATATGCATGGTGTCTTGTGCTCACGCCTTGGTGATGAACAAACAAATCGTGATAGCCAAGTCAAAACTGACTTGTTTTGAAGTCAGTTTAATAATACTTTCCTGTGGATATTTTGTCTCACATTTCCAACGGCAGAAGGATGAAATCAGCTGACAACAGGTAGAGTTCTGTGACCCATGGTTTCCCAAACTCGGTCCTGCCCGAGTTTGGAAAATGTGTAGTTTCCAAGGATGAATGTGTAGTTTCCAAGTATATAATTCACTTAAAATGTGTGTTCTTTCCTTGTTTTTTCTTACCAAGCTAAATTATCTAACATCATTGGCAAATTATTTTGCTTATTTTAACTTAAAAAAGGCTTAATAAATGTAATTCTTATTTCAATATATAAGGTAAAATATCTTGAAACATATCTTGAAATAAGATAAGTGACTTGTATTAAGCATTTTTTAGGTGAAAAAAAAATACATTTATCTGCCAATGACATCAAATAATTTAGCTTGGTAACAAAAAAACAAAAACCCCCCACTAATTTTAAGTGAATTATCGCTCAATATAAGATATTGAGATTTCACTTTTTGCATTGTGGTCTTATTTTAGGTAATGGTTACGGATATGGACCAAAGGATAGTTTTTCATTTCTGCAAAATCCCCCTTAGAGATAAGCATGGCTTTCTCATTTGAGAAGATTTCAGTGGAATGGGAATGCAGTGCTCTATAGAGCAGCTGCAGGAAAATGCCTCTGTCCTTGTAGCCTCTCTCTCTCTCTCTCTGCCCCCCCCTCTCTCTGCCCCCCCTCTCTCTGCCCCCTCTCTCTCTCCTTTCTGCTCTCCCTGATTAACCTGTGAGCCCTGCTGTGTCCAGTGTCAGCCTGCTCCATCCTCAGACAGAGCTATTTCATTTTCACTAGGATTCTTTTCATTTTCCTCTTCAAAATGGACTCCATTGGTGCCTGCAAAGAGATTAAATAACTTTTAAAGGTCGACTCAGTGATATGCCGTAGATGCAGAACGTAAACAGCATAGTGGGTCAATTTCCACAACAACTAAGAGTGCTGAAGCCTGAGGCTACACTTCTCCACTGTTTTGGTCCCCTGGCTACCACGCTGTAACAGCGTGAAGCGTATCCATGCACATATGCAGATACTGTGTGTGACTGTGTGAGAGCAAAGTCTTGCATTTCGCTCATCTCAATGGCCGTGTTCGAGAGGATCAAACCGTAATGTATCATGGGTAAATTGATCTACAAAATGATCTACAAATAATAATGAGTAGTTATTTATGATGCAAGGTTCTTTGTAGATCAGTCAGTCGGCAGTCGCCTGCACTGTCGGCTGCAATGTCGAACAAGCCCATTATATACAGTGATACTTTTAGCTGATGCCTGTACACATCGTGACGTATTTCATTATGACGTACGTGATCTCCATGCAATCTCATTCCGTTACTGGACGGAGAGCATATGGTTTCACAATGCAAGACAAGATGGAGGAGAGCCTCTCGTCAGAGATCGCATTTATTTTGGGAGATTGCAAAATATAACCTTTTCATTCAAGACAGGAGACACATATTGTTCCAGGTGATAAAAAACATGTTATGTTTAGTTACTTTTTCCTCAACTTGTTTCTCTAACTTTCTAGCATGTCAAACTAGCTTACAGAGCAGCTAGCTAGCTAAAAGCTAGGCTAGGTTGAAGACACTGTAGCTAGCGAACTCCACCTAACAATGATTAAAAAAACAAGCGTCATTACCATCACAATAAACTAAAACAGCAGGCAACAGTCATAATATAATTGGCCTAATGGCCAATGTGTATTATTTAACATTACTATTAAAATAGTACTCACTTATAGGAATGGGTAATTGTTTACAAATTGCTAGCTATCCCATAAAGCCATCGATGACATCAACCTATTGTTTCCTATGTGAAGTCTCAGTGGTGCTTTTGAAGACCAGGAAGTGTTGTTTTGGCGTATTGCCATCTTGTTTCATGGAGGAGTTTTTGGGAACATTGCATGTGCAATTTGAGCTGCTCTAGGAAGTGATGTTGCAGGCTAGCTCAGTGCTGCCCCAGCTCATTGAGTATCTCAAGTTGAAGGCCAAGCAGAGTACTGCAGGCTGCACATTTCCCCTATAACTTCTTCTATGTGCGATTTTAAAATAATTGGTTAAAGGACATACATCTGGTGAAATAGAAGTAAGTATTGGCACCATGAGTTTGTTCTAAAAATGGTGTATAACCATGAATATTGACCACGAAGATCGCCATACTCCTATTGACTATAATGCTTTCTGAAAACATTGCCTGCAGTACCCCGGTTGGCCTTGAACTTGAAATCCTCAATAAGAGGGGGCAGTGGTTCTCCCCGGACTGCACTAAAGACGATTCAGTTTGGAACATTTTTAAGTATGTGGCATCCGTTTCGCAACCGAGCCTTCAACCACAAGGGGAGCGCTGCTATACCACTCCGTTGCGGACAGTCCCCATTGAAATGAATGATATCCGGCGCATCGCAACAGACTGCTCAGATGTAATGTGAATGAGGCTTGAGTCTACCTTTAAGTACTCATATGTAGGCCTGACTGTGAAGATACTGTACATAAAGTGCCTTCAGAAAGTATACACACCCCTTGACTTTTTCCACATTTTGTTGTTACAACCTGAATTTAAAATTGATTAAATTGAGATTGTTGGTCACTGGCCTATACACAATAGCCTATAATGTCAAAGTGGAATTATGTTTTTCAAATTGTTTTTGCTAATTAATAAAAAATGGAAAGCTGAAATATCTTGATTCAATAAGTATTCAACCCCTTTGTTATGGCAAGCCTAAATATGTTCAGGAGTAAAATTTTGCTTAAGAAGTCACATAATAAGTTGCATGGACTCAATGTGTGCAATAATAGTGTTTAACCCCTGTAAGTCTAATAATTGTTTTAAGATGGCCATAAAATGTACCATTAGCCATTTTGATTTTGAATTTGACAACCCCTGTAGGTATAAAATAAAATATATATACAGTGGGGAGAACAAGTATTTGATACACTGCCGATTTTGCAGGTTTTCCTACTTACAAAGCATGTAGAGGTCTGTAATTTTTATCATAGGTACACTTCAACTGTGAGAGACGGAATCTAAAACATAAATCCAGAAAATCACATTGTATGATTTTTAAGTAATTAATTTGCATTTTATTGCATGACATAAGTATTTGATACATCAGAGAAGCAGAACTTAATATTTGGTACAGAAACCTTTGTTTGCAATTACAGAGATCATACGTTTCCTGTAGGTCTTGACCAGGTTTGCACACACTGCAGCAGGGATTTTGGCCCACTCCTCCATACAGACCTTCTCCAGATCTTTCAGGTTTCGGGGCTGTCGCTGGGCAATACGGACTTTCAGCTCCCTCCAAAGATTTTCTATTGGGTTCAGGTCTGGAGACTGGCTAGGCCACTCCAGGACCTTGAGATGCTTCTTACGGAGCCACTCCTTAGTTGCCCTGGCTGTGTGTTTCGGGTCGTTGTCATGCTGGAAGACCCAGCCACGACCCATCTTCAATGCTCTTACTGAGGGATGGAGGTTGTTGGCCAAGATCTCGCGATACATGGCCCCATCCATCCTCCCCTCAATATGATGCAGTCGTCCTGTCCCCTTTGCAGAAAAGCATCCCCAAAGAATGATGTTTCCACCTCCATGCTTCACGGTTGGGATGGTGTTCTTGGGGTTGTACTCATCCTTCTTCTTCCTCCAAACACGGCGAGTGGAGTTTAGACCAAAAAGCTCTATTTTTGTCTCATCAGACCAAATGACCTTCTCCCATTCCTCCTCTGGATCATCCAGATGGTCATTGGCAAACTTCAGACGGGCCTGGACATGCGCTGGCTTGAGCAGGGGGACCTTGCGTGCGCTGCAGGATTTTAATCCATGACGGCGTAGTGTGTTACTAATGGTTTTCTTTGAGACTGAGGTCCCAGCTCTCTTCAGGTCATTGACCATGTCCTGCTGTGTAGTTCTGGGCTGATCCCTCACCTTCCTCATGATCATTGATGAGGTGACAAGGTGAGGTCTTGCATTGAGCCCCAGACCGAGGGTGATTGACCGTCATCTTGAACTTCTCCTACTTAGCTAGTTCATTTTCTAGCTTCACGTTAACGTTCCATCAGTTAGCAAGATAGCTAGCAATCAATCAATATCCATTGTTGTGCTTAGCGATTTAGCTAGCCAACAATGGATTTAGCTAGCCAAATAGCTAGGACTGTAGTTATAGATAGCTATTTTGCACTAGCCAGCTTGCATTACCTCTGCACTGTGTCAGCAAACTGTGCTCTCTGAAAATCCGCTGCCAGACGTCTGATTTCTTCCCAGGCGGCTGCCATTGTATTTGTTGTCTTCTAAAACTGTTCAATTGTATAACTGTTTTAGTACAGCTTTGCACGGAGGTAAACTTCAGCTTTATGACTATATTGCCACTACTAGCTAAACCATGTTGTGTAAAGTACAGCAAGGAGGCTAGTGATCCACAAAATCCACACGTCAACATACTACGGAAAGCATGTGAGTCCAAAAAACGCCACCATTTATTCCACCCCTTTTTCCCGCCACACCTCCTCCTTCCTCACTCGTGACGTCACGGAATTCAATAAAACATCATCATCATCATCTGACAACTGAACACAATTCACACAAAAAACACAATTCTAGTTTGTGAATTTCACTGATTCACACACATTTATTATCAAGCTCAGTTGGTAGAGCATGGCGTTTGCAACGCCAGGGTTGTGGGTTCGATTCCTACGGGGGTATGAAAAATAAAAAAATAATGTATGCACTCACTAACTGTAAATCGCTCTGGATAAGAGCGTCTGCTAAATGACTAAAATGTAAATGTAATAATGGCCTAATTTCATAAAAACTGCTTGAGAGCAGGAAATGCAAGCTTTCTACAAATGGTTTGATCATCCACTGTTGTAAATTGCTCACTGGAAACCAGTGTTAGAAATTGCGTAATTCAAATCTGGTATTGGAATAAGAGAACATAATCAAGAGATATTCAATCCAAGCTAAATTTATTATATGCAAAATGTATGTATGATAAGTATGATGGTTCGTATACGGGCTCACTGAAATACCACGCAGGGCAGACAGAGAACTAAACCATTGTTTACAGGTTCTTTCTCAAATACTCTGACAGAGAGTTCCCACCTCTTCTGTTGGCCAATCAGAGTAAAGGACTGAGTGTGGTTTAGACTTTACTCAGCCAATCCGTTGGCGCACGGGTTAGTCCCAACCCCTTGGCGCTCCACCCCTTGGCGCTCCACCGTTCCCAGGCATAAGTTGCTATCATAATAACCTGTAGAGTCAGCACCCAAAAGACACCCTTCCAATCTGTACTCTATGTACCTACGTTCAAGGACGGTTTCACAGACAACAAAGAGAGAGTGTTCGTATCTGTAAGAAATACAAGTCTTATCTGTCCTACCCCCTAACGTTCCTTACATGAATCACAGCCTGTTATGTGAAACAATTTATATCAGTATAGTACAAACCTATGCTTATCATAAATGCATTCATTCTAAGTTATTCATCACATACAGATCCAATTATGAGAAAAATAGAACCCAACAATCCCCCTTTTCACACCCACTAGGGTGTGAACCCAAAATAAGAAAACACAGGATGTCAGTCATTAAAATACAATACAAACAAAAAGAATCACACTTTTATTAAGAGGCAATAATGATACTGAAAAATAAAAACCCTCAGTCCTTCCATCTACACCCAACTTGCAAACGGTTGGCTACCAGTCACCCAGGAACTTCAAACCTTCACATAAGGAAAGACAAACATTCACAATGGTTAGCTTGATTAATAAAGCATAAAACACAAACAGGGAAGTACATTTTGGCCCCCTTTAGACACCCTCTAGGGTGTCACTCCTCCAAGTCTGGTAGGTCATATCCTTCATTCCTTAGGTCGGAGTCCGGGATTGGGCCGTATCTCACCATCTGTTTGGAAACCACCTTCTCCATCTCCTTTTCTCACCAACCCTCAGACACAGGGAATAAGACAACATCCACAAAGAACAAGTATACCCATAGAAGCTATAACTTCACCCAGAATAGTTACAACAATAGTTTTCCATTTACCAAATATGTTATCAAACCAACCGTTTATGGAGCTATCAATACCAGAGTTCTCAACCAGTTCGTTCGTCAGCGTGGTCACTCCCTGAAGCGCTTTGGTCACGGACCCGTCCGGTGCTGTGTTGTTGGAGATGAAAGTACAGCACAGAGATCCAAACAGAACACAAACCCCGTCCCGCTCAGCCAAAAGCATATCTAAAGCTATTCTATTCTGCCATGTCATTAAGCTAGTTGCCACTGTCTGCTCAGCTAATCCCTTTATTGCATCACGAGTGTGGTTTATAAATCTTTTGCTGGTTATATTAAATATAATTTATCCAATCTACATTTTTATTAATTGTTGACCACCAGAAAATACTTGATTCAAACCCAGCTGCGATCTGATTCCTAGCTTTGAATTGTTCTGGAACCCCTCGAGGTACTCCTATCCCATCAATATATATATATCCTTTCATCAAAGGATCCCGGGAGGAGGTCCTACTTTCTATGTGACAACTCACCAGTCTCTGACACGTTTGATTGTTTGCGTATGTAGGTGAGTTCACAATCAGTTATCACCACACAACCATCAGATGTCAGCACGGGCCTGGTTTTGGATCCTAAAATCCTCTGGCTGCAACAAAGAGGAGAGATTAGTCATGGTCTCTTTAGTTGTGATATTCTCTGTGTGGGAGCAGGAGCTAAGATGCCCTACCCTGTATCCTATCTTATTAGTCCTAGAAAAACAATAAGAATCCCCTGTGACTTCAAACGCAGGCAACCTAGGTCGGAATGACTTTGTTATCGGGGGATACAGATAGTTCAAGTTACTACAAGACTCTTTCACCACATTCCCAGGTGGCTTGCATGGAGGATAAACCTGACAGAGAGTTAAAGCCTGTCAAGGGGAACGGAGTAGTTGTTAACCTTGGTTTGGCTGTCCTACAGGCATAACAGTCCTCTTTAGACCGTATACTGAATCCATTCCAACCACAGGTTAAAATCTATTTACTCCGTCTCCATCTGTACTACTTCCTTCAGGTCTATAGTTTGCACTGTCTCACTACCTCCCTCAGAGAGGTTTACTCTATAGGGTGCCCCAGTTGAAGAGGATATCTCACTTGTCAGGTCTGTAATCTGTTTTAGCATAATTCAGACTTTCAGACAGTACCTACCCTTATATGGGTCGCACTGCCATTTCTGATAATTCCCTACTTTCACAATACTACACCTGTCCCTAAACTGTGTATGGAGATTGACATATCCCCCCCCCCCCCGCTTGGTATAAGCAACTACATAGTCCCAGGATGTACATGGTGACATACATATGGTGATGTCCTTCCCTAAAGTCCCTAGTACTTCCCCTTTCCCTACGTCTAGCTGTCTCCTATGCCTTATCAACTTGTGTTAGGTTAACTACTACTTCTGGCTGATCAGGAGGGTCTGTGTGTGTTAGGAATATGGCCCCCACAATCAGACAGCTACCTACCGTCGGGAGACCTGTGAATCCCCACCCTCGCCCTGAGAACATGTCAGACGCCAGAGGCCAACCCATTGCTTCACCTTCTATCGAACTCACACAGGGATGATCAGACAGGGTAAGGGAATCTTCGTTAAGGAGCCAACCCCCGAGCCCTAGTGGTGATCGGTTCTTTCTCCTAACTCTGTGTTTGTTCGTCAGGTGTAGCTGGGTTTACCTTTTTGCAGTGAGTGACATGCACCCAGATGGATCTCTCAGCTATTCTGCTGGCAAAGGCAGTACTTGGTAGGGCCCTTCCCGCCAGGCCTGCTTCAGTCTCCTGGTTAGATAGAGTGGGTCACCTTCTCCTTTAGTTCACCTGTGGGGCACAAAACCTCTGACATACAGGTGTGGTTAATAAATTATCTTCACACATACATGTTCAGCTCTCAATTTCTAATCTTTTTTTTTTTTTAAGTATTTTGTCCTCTCCTTCATATATAGTTATTATTTAATCCTACCTATCACCCTTGACCTGCTGAAAACCCCCCAAAATTGAAACAACAAGGCTTTATAAACATCATACTAGGTGTGTTGTTTTTTGTTTGAAAAACCCAATTTGAAAAATAACAACCACAAATAGCCAGGCCTCACTTAATTTGGTAGCTCACTTTTATGACCTAAATACTGCCTAACTTCACTACTGCTCCCCTAGCCCTGGGCAACATTCCAACGAGATGAGCTAATCTCTTTCTCCTGGTTATAATCTAAAAATGGGAGTACACACAAAACATGATACAGATATCCCCAGTCTTAACCCATCAATAATTGTTTGTATCAATCTAATTCCTCATAACTAATCCATAAAACCACTCCAAATTCCTCGAGTATACAATTATTATTTAATTGATTACCCTAACTCTGCTACATGTGATCTCATCTCAAATGATCCATTATCAATTATTTGTTCAACCCCCTAGGAAAATCTGTCTTCCCTTGCTCCTTCGGGGAAATCGCATGGGGACCTTATAACATATTTTCATAGACCTTTCTAGAATACTTCTATTTAAGCTATCTAATTCAACCTTTCACATTTCTCAATCCACATAGTAATCTAGGTATATAGCCCCACTGCGAAAGCTTTACTCACTGTCCCTACCTGTTTCGAACCAGGAACCCTTTACATACATCGCCAGGCACTCCACACCATCTACGATGCTCTCAAAGTAACTACTCCCAGTTCATAGAGCAAGTGACGTCACCAAATGAAAATCGCAGTAGCTTTCACCTCAGCAAAAAACTCTCTCTCCCTTCACCCATTCCCTATTGAATAAGTTAGTTTTTCTATTTAACCCCAAAACACGCTACAAATAGTCCATTCAACATTACCAAACTAAATACTCAGTAGCATCCGGTCACCACCCACACCAGCCGTTGACTTCGCCTCATGCCACCGAAATGCCAAATAAACCATAATAGTTCAATGGAGCCCCCTATTGGTTCTCCACTATTGATACATTACTTCCATAACCACATTAGTTATGGTCCGATTACCCATTAAACCTTATCACATGATCAAACAACGCCACAACCTTAAACTCATATGGGGCGGCAGGCAGCTTAGTGATCAATAGCGCCGCGCCAACAACCGAGAGGTCACCGGTTCCAATCCCCGAGCCGACCAGGCGAAAAATCTGCCGATGTGCCCTCGAGCAAGGCACTCAACCCCAATCGCTCCTGCAAGTCGCTCTGGACAAGAGCGTCTGCCAAATCACCAAAAATGCAAATGTAAATATTCTCTACTTTCTCACCCATGACGTACGTCTACGTTCGGGTGAGCAAGTTTAGAACATCCCTCGTCAGAAACCCACATGCACCTCTCAAATAATCACCCCGTGGTGTTCCCAGCCAACTCCCAGTCTTTCCTGGCTCCAAAAGCCACACTTTCGCTCTCTCCAGCCCCTCCCCTCTCAACTCTCTCTTCCCTCTCCAGCGGGAGTAGGCTTTGAGGAGCTATTTCTCGTTTTAGTGTTTCCAATATTCTGTCGTTATTTAAGGTACTTTAGTCTATTTATTTAAATCAAATCATTCCCACCTAATTAGTTAAAGTTGGTGCACGTTTATATTTCAACGATAAACCAAATTATTTCAGTCTAATTGTTTAACCAGTATTTTGCAGGGTCAAACATCAAACGTTACATCAAATAATCAACAAAAAAGCCTCAACCCAAGCACCTAAAACCAGTATTATGCTATGTCTAACACCATACGCCACAGTTCAATCATATCAGCTCAAACGTTTCAGTTCAGTCACACAATTCATCACTTTAGCTTTATGTTCCTAATTGTTATTAACGGGTTATATGGTTTAACATTTACATTTTACATTTTAGTCATTTAGCAGACGCTCTTATCCAGAGCGACTTACAGGAGCAATTAGGGTTAAGTGCCTTGCTCAAGGGCACATTTACGTCATTTAGCAGACGCTCTTATCCAGAGCGACTTACAAATTGGTGCATTCACCCTATAGCCAGTGGGATAACCACTTTCCAATTTTTTTTTGGGGGGGGTAGAAGGATTACTTTATCCTATCCCAGGTATTCCTTAAAGAGGTGGGGTTTCAAATGTCTCCGGAAGGTGGTGAGTGACTCCGCTGTCCTGGCGTCGTGAGGGAGCTTGTTCCACCATTGGGGTGCCAGAGCAGCGAACAGTTTTGACTGGGCTGAGCGGGAACTATGCTTCCGCAGAGGAAGGGGAGCCAGCAGGCCAGAGGTGGATGAATGCAATGCCCTCGTTTGGGTGTAGGGACTGATCAGAACCTGAAGGTACAGAGGTGCCGTTCCCCTCACTGCTCCATAGGCAAGCACCATGGTCTTAAGCAACCACAAACCCAACAGTTATCCCCAAATTATACAGTTTGGACAGGCACAGACGTCTTTGATTCCCAATTAGTTTTCTATCAAGGTATACTGGTTTATCATTCACACTCTCATGCATACGTCACCCCGTCTTAAAGAATTGTAAGTGTCTCCTTTGAACCTAGTCATATCTAGTCTGAACTGATATGTGCCATAGCGTCGTACTGCCTATCTATTTAAAGTACCTCCTATGGGTGTCTTTTGTTAATGTTTGCACAATTTAAACTTTATTTCCTAATTGTAATTCTCATTATTTACTGTTTTAAAATATTGTTTGTATTCTCTGCCAAAATGGTACACAGTTATTACACAGTTAAACGTAGTATACAGTTATCACACAGCAAAAATAGTACACAGTTATCACACTCACTCACAATACACAGTCATAATCCTATCACACAGTCATAAATGACACACTTACACTCGACACACAATCGTAATTCTTTGTCACACAACTAAAGTTTCTTAGCACACACAGATAACAAAGGTATACAATGGGGCACACAGCCTCCTCTACTATGGGGCACACAGCCTCCTCTACTATGGGGCACACAGCCACCTCTACTATGGGGCACACAGCCACCTCTACTATGGGGCACACAGCCACTTCTACTATGGGTCACACAGCCACCTCTACTATGGGACACACAGCCACCTCTACTATGGGGCACACAGCCACCTCTACTATGGGGCACACAGCCACCTCTACTATGGGGCACACAGCCACCTCTACTATGGGGCACACAGCCACCTCTACTATGGGGCACACAGCCACCTCTACTATGAGGCACACAGCCACCTCTACTATTCCATGGGTTTAACCATCAGAATTATCAAACATTTGCATAGTATATTATGAAATCGAAATAGTATACTGTAATCGTTATTTATAGTACAATAGGGTTCACTTACATCAAACAGGTGTTTCACAAAATTAATTTGGATAAAACCAATATGCAGAACTTTAGTTATATAAACCATAGGTGTCTGCTTACCTGTGTTTTTAGAAGCCCGGGCACTTTGTGAAACACACAGTTCGACGACAGCGATGTCCAATAGGCTGGATGAATCCCAGCGAAGTTCCGCTACCAGATCACAGTCGGAGGTCACCAATTGTTAGAAATTGCGTAATTCAAATCTGGTATTGGAATAAGAGAAAACATAATCAAGAGATATTCAATCCAAGCTAAATTTATTATATGCAAAATGTATGTATTATAAGTATGATGGTTCGTATACGGGCTCACTGAAATACCACGCAGGGCAGACAGAGAACTAAACCATTGTTTACAGGTTCTTTCTCAAATACTCTGACAGAGAGTTCCCACCTCTTCTGTTGGCCAATCAGAGTAAAGGACTGAGTGTGGTTTAGACTTTACTCAGCCAATCCGTTGGCGCACGGGTTAGTCCCAACCCCTTGGCGCTCCACCCCTTGGCGCTCCACCGTTCCCAGGCATAAGTTGCTATCATAATAACCTGTAGAGTCAGCACCCAAAAGACACCCTTCCAATCTGTACTCTATGTACCTACGTTCAAGGACGGTTTCACAGACAACAAAGAGAGAGTGTTCGTATCTGTAAGAAATACAAGTCTTATCTGTCCTACCCCCTAACGTTCCTTACATGAATCACAGCCTGTTATGTGAAACAATTTATATCAGTATAGTACAAACATATGCTTATCATTAATGCATTCCTTCTAAGTTATTCATCACATACAGATCCAATTATGAGAAAAATAGAACCCAACACCAGCCTACAAACAAATTGGCTTATTGAAAGACGAAATGAATGAACCCTTTGAGCAACCCTTTTTGGTTCCAGGTAGAATCCTTTTGGTTGCAGGTAGAACTCTTTTGGTTCCATGTGGAACCCTTTCCACAGAGAGTTATACCCGGAACCAAAGAGGGTTCTCCCTGGAACCAAAAAAAGGGTTATCCTATGGGGACAGCCGAACCGAAGAACCCTTTTGGAACAATTTTTTCTAAGAGTGTACAGAAGAGATTACAAGGATGGAAATTCTGCTGAAAAACATGTTGGCAGTTTTCTTAACATCAGGCACGTGCACAGAAATAGGTCTACCTGTGCCTGAGCACATTGCCCTCCCACTCGCCAAGTGTCTTTTTGTGTGGTATAATATACTTGGTCGTAAAGTTCGCCACCCCCACCCCGTCCGTCGGTCGGTTGCACCCTACTTTTTATAGTCTATGGTTGCGCATGTTGGTCTGCCCTGGAGCTCGTGCACGATAGGTTGCGCCTGTTTCGCGGTCTGCCCACAGAGATAGCGTGCACCCGGTATCAAACATGCTTGTTTTTAGATGTGTGAGTGTGTGTAGGAAAAAACTACCTATTTTAAATATCAACAGTACTGCAGCTATCATTTGATTAACACTTGATTTACATCATTTTGCAGACGCTCTTATCCAGAGCGACTTACAGTTAGTGAGTGCATCATTTTTTTTCATACTGGCCCCCCGTGAGAATCGAACCCACAACCCTGGCGTTGCAAGCGCCATGCTCTACCAACTGAGCTACACGGGGCCTCATCATCACTATTCTGTATGTCTGGTTGGCTGATACGCGCAGCAGAGAGAGAGGCAGAAAGACAGATGAGCAGCAGAGAGAGGCAAGAAACTGGATTCTTCCGCTGCTCTATTGGTGCTTTCATACGGAAGTCCAGAGAGGTCATATTAATAAAACATATATATTTGGAGATCACAACTTAATTATCTCATGATCACTACATAACAAAAGTCTTACATGTGAAACAGCCCACAAGGCAGAATCGTGATTTATGCCTGCCAAGACTAGAGCTCACCCACTCTGGGTTATATGCATCAGTCTATAAAGCGTTGACAGCTGATCTGCCTGCAATGAGCTTTACCTATGAAACAGCACACAAGGCAGCATCCTTATTTCTGAGCCTCTGAGGCTGAAATTGAATCTGATCAGCCTGACTGGAATGGAGCTCACCCACTGTACATTTTAATAGTATCCACAAAACATGAAGTGTCCCTTATAATTATACACATATCAGTTATGCAGCATAGATAACAAGCTAGCTTACTAGACTGCCTAGCTAACTAGCTAGCTCACAACACTAGGCAAATTAACAGCGTTATTTCTTGCATGCGATTGGCTGTGGTCTTGGGGGCGGCCTGTCAGGCATGTTCAGGACCCTACGAACGCATTGCGATCAATGCAGCCACAGGTGATGAGTGGGTTATCGTGCATCTGAACAAATGAATGGCTGATGCGTGGTACTTTTGATTATCTCGTGATCTCCACAAAATAACTTTTGTTAGGTCGTGATCACAACAAAATTATCTTGTGATCTCGACAAACAACTTTTGTTATGTAGTGTTGAGATAAATAAGTCGTGATCTTGACATAACAAGGTATTTTTTATTCATATGTCCTCTCTGGACTTCCGTACTTTCAAGACAACTGGGAACTCGGAAAACAAAGCTAGGTCAAATCATGACATCAGTGATTTTCAGGTCGGAAAGTCGGAGCTCTAGAAAAATGCCAGAGTTTGCGACTTGGAATTTCGAGTTGGATGACCGTTCAAAACTACTTTTTCCCAGTCGGAGCAAATTTTTTCACGAGTTCCCAGTTGTCTTGAAAGCACCAATACTTCAGTCTGAGACTGCCATCATAGAGATCGCACAATTGGCCCAGCGTCGTCCAGGGTAGGGTAGGGAATGGCCGGCAGGGATGTAGCTCAGTTGGTAGAGCATGGCGTTTGCAACGCCAGGGTTGTGGGTTCGATTCCCACGGGGGGCCAGTATGAAAAAAATAAAAAATAAAATGTATGCACTCACTAACTGTAAGTCGCTCTGGATAAGAGCGTCTGCTAAATGACTCGAATGTAAATGTAAACTCCAGCAACTGCGGAAAGAATCTGGATGTGCTTATGTTCTTCAGCTTCGTATATGTTTTATGAGATACCATAACATTGAACCCCAACATTGCAGAAGCAAATGAGCTGTCAACCCCAAAACCAAGTGTCAAGGTTATTACAAACTGTATATTCCTTGTGTCTTTTAATGTAATCGCAGGCATGACATGTGTGTTCAGCCCAGAAATGGGACCTCTTGACATTGAAATGTCTGCGCCAGTCAAAATACCGCAGATACATTTCTTCATTTGTATGTAACAGTGTGAGATGGTTAGCCAGCTCTTTGGGAGAGAGGAAATCATCCACATGTATAAAGGCATCTCCAGGCACAAAGTTCTCATAGTTCTGCCTAGGTGGCCCAAGAGCAATTGGCACAGATCCAGCAGCTAGTGGGTTGTACAGCTTTTCAGTGATGTAATCTTTGTGAATTGAGTTCTCAAACGAAAGATAGAATTTACAACTGGATATTGTGTCCAGGAAGTCTTGATCATTGATGTGTTCTCCAAAGGCTTTTCCATAGGTGTGTATCTCTATGTGTTTATGCAATTCATTGTAGTACCTCGCTCTGGCATGGTCAGGGTTCCAGTTGCTCACAATCCAGCAGACCAATTTTGTTTTATTTGGCAATACGAAAGCTTCCCCCTCCTCTTGGCTGAATACAACTGACCCATACGGCACTTCAATATCTGCATCTTGCCTATAATTCAAAGTCAAATTGAAAATATTTCCAAGACCTGGGTTTTTATACGTGTGTGACGGGGACTCTAGATTCATCCACACCCACTTTTGGAAAGGTGGGCGCTGCAATGGTGGTAGATTTGATAAATCACTTTTTATGTCTCTATGGTGAAGGATGACCCCACTTGACTTATTGTATAGGTCTCGGTCAGCTGTTAAAAAACAGCCTTCAATATTGAACAGGGGGCTGCATGTGTCCAGATCATAGGACTGGCCAAAAGGCCACAGCCATAATAGAACAATGGTCTTATTATTAACCTCATTTGCTTCCAGATGTTCTTCCTTCTGAATTGGTAGTGTTGATGATGCAAGCCAATTACTTTGCCATTTAAAATACATGAGGAAAACAGTCGCAAAACAGCCTATTGCAATGATTGCAGTCACAAGTCGGCGCATTAAGCGGTTAAAAGTTGCCATCGCCATTTTTGTTCTGTAAAAAAATTAATAATGTCATTAGTTTGATTCAAAACAATGTTGATGACACTGGTTCAATAATGAAACAAACAATGCAGTAATGTACTGGTTTGGTTCAGTGCATATATTTTCTCAGGTGATATGGATTGTGTATCTTATAGCCTTTTATATCACAAAAACCTGACACTATCTAGTCACAGATGTCCAACATAGAAACAGGTCTACATATTTTAGCTTACTTATGCAAGATCACAATCAATGCATAGGCTAAGATTATGAAATAAGTAGCCTAGAGGTTGATGAATAATGACCTATAACAACTCATTTCATACATGACTAACAAATGGGAACATGGGATAGCTAGAGAAACTCAGAGGATAATCTAATCAATAGGCTGCTTATTCATTATACTACTGCTGCTTGTAGCCTACGTTTTAAAAGGCAATTCCACCTACATGCAGACGTTTAGTTTTACTTTAGAAAATAGCCTAAACATGGCCAATAGCAATATTAACATCATAGGACCTGCCCTTACCTGGCACAAACCTAAAACAGGTATACTTTCAAAATGTCAATGAACAGTGCTAATAGGCTACAATGCGATTGCTCAATTAACATAAATGACCAACAATTAACACATTAAACAATATAAAGGCAATTTGCATAAACATGGTCGTTTCTAATAATAATGAAAATAGGTGCTACCTACCCTCGAAACTTGAGAAAGCAAATAACCAGAGACGCGAAACCTGTGAGCCTTGAATTTGAGCCACGCCCAAGAGTCATATCGCAGCGGAGGTGAGCAGAGCAGGGCCAGGTTGTCGAAACAGACAAACATTTCTAAATAAATGACATGATTAGGCTACCGGACTCTGGCGTCTGATCATAATAATGTTTTAAGGGATTAGAAATCACATAGTTATAGGTCAACATCATGAGTAATCGACAATTGTGTGCAGAAAATTAAGCCTAGGCCTTTTGTGTGGGGAGAAAAGGGATCGAATGTCCAGCACAGGCCTATTATTAGCCTTCTTAATTTATTTACATTAATACATTTATCAACTGAAGTGAATTCGCTTTTAATTTGGGTATCTATCTGGTTCCTCCAGGTCAGGAAAAACAACCTGTTGACTGGCATGGCTCATGTAGGCCCTATATAAACCACAGTGGTGGTGAGCAGATAGAAAGTTGGCAATTATCCCATTTAATACAATAAAAAGACAAACATCTCTAAATGACTATATGATTACCAGACCCTGGCGTTTGTTCAGTTACATTAACTAAAGCATTGGCCTAATTTTTCAAGCGATTACTGATAGCATAGTCATAGGTTAACAAGAGAAGCCTAGGCCTAAAACTGACAATTAGTCAGTTTGTGTGTGGAGAAATTGAGGGAAATTACCAACATGACTTCACAGGCATAAATAAGATCACCAATAGAGTACCACAGTATGAATCATAATACCCATAAAACCTAGCGGTCAAACAGGGAAATGGTTTTGGGTATAGTGGAATCGGTGAGGGTAACCAGAAGTGGTCTAGTGATAATTGTTTGTGTTTCCGTTGGTCAGAGGGAGAAGGCGCTCAGAGTTAAACAAATGGGGGAAAGAATTGTGAATTGTTTCGCTCTCAAGAAAAGGGCGCCATTGAAAGGAGTGATTACTGGGGTAGCAGTAAATGTAAAAGTTGACCAACTGAAGGGGAAGATTCCTGGTGTTTGTGATGCTCGTCGTTTGGTGCGACGCAAACAGGGTGGCGAGAGTGGGGAAACAGAAGTGTCATGTCTGTTATTTTGAGTTTTGAAGTTGAGTCTTTGCCTGACAAAGTGAAGTTAGGATATACAAGTTATCCTGTACGAGCTTATGTGCCGAATACATTACGATGTTACAGGTGTCAAACTTATGGGCATGTGGTTGCAGTGTGTACAAGGGAGGTTCCAAGGTGTGTAGAAGGGCATGAGACAAAGTAGTGTTATGTGCTAATTGTAGGGGTGCCCATGGGGCTGGGGATCAGAAATGTGTGAGAGAGGCAGGTTGAGGTTTGCAGGGTAAGAGTAGTGCAGTGAAGAAAGTAGAGGAAGATGGGTCAAGGGTGAGGAGTGGTGATAGCAGTAGGTTTGTACCAGTACAGAGGGATAGGCCAACAAGTGATATATGTTTCAGTAAGATTGGATTTTTAGCATTTATAGCAATGGTTATTAATTGTACTGCAGGGATGGAACGTAAGTCAAAGAAAATGGAGGTTGTGGTGGCAGCTGCAGAGTGGTATTTGGGTGTGCGAGACTTGACATCAGAAGAGTTACAGGGAGTGTTAAGTGGTGATGTCCCATCATTTCAGGTTGAGGGCATGAGGTAGGAATGAATATATTTAAAAAGTGGAGTAGTGTGGTGTTAATTATTAATATTTTTGAATTTGTGAGTGTAGTGTTAGATGGTAGGGTATTTCTTTATTAGATTTTTCAAGCAAAATGTAAGGGAGTTGTACTCCAGTCTAGTAGGTGGCGGTATTGCATCAAATTGGATGCCAACCGCCGTTAAACCTCATTGAAGAAGAAGGGAAACTGTTCCAATCGTTCTTTTCCCTTAGAGGATTTTAGAAACAGTTAAAATAAGGGCTGTGTTTCGTGTAGGCTTTCCCTGGCGTGACATTTTGACGTGTAAATCTCTCTCGGACAAGGTGACTTTTATCAATATATTTGCCTGTATTTACTCCCAACTAATGAAATGCTAATTAGCTGCTAATGTGGCTATCATAAAGAACTACAAATGCCATCATGATCTGGACGAGACTGCCAAATGGAGGCAAAAGTAACTTTCTCTGGATTAACTATCTAATGTTAGCTAAATGTAGTAATGAATGAATTGGCTACATTTCTTTAAATGTACCTGTTAGCAAAGGTGCCTGCTAGAGATGAGTTGCAGGAGCTTGCAGAGATTTGTAGTCTTGCATGATGTCTACTTTGATGCTAAATATCATCGAATCTGAGCATAAATAGAGCCGAATATATTGATAAGTCACCTTGTCCACGAGAGATTTACATGGTTATGAAGGGTAAACCTACACGAAACACAGCCCTTATTTTAAGTTTTTCTAAAATCCCCTATGGAAAACTGGATGGTGGAAAAATGATTGGAACCATTTCCCTGTTTGACCGCTAGGTTTTATGGGTATTATGACACCTCTACTGTGGGGGCTCTATTCATATGTTTCAACTGAAGTGAATTCAAACTTGTTGATTTATTTAAGCCTGTGTGTCATTGCATACTTTTAACTTGGGTGTCTGGTTCCTCCAGGAGAAACTGCAAATGCCTGCAAGACTTGAATAAACTCAAACTCATGTTGGAGAATATTCTGTATTCAGAATACAGAAAAGCTACAGCTTCACAGCCTGTTCCAAACAGCAACCAGGTCCCCTCTTCTTGTGAGCCTCTGTATCCATGGGGTAAGTTGCCAGAATCCTTTTTCTTTTGTTTAGCAGGGCTTCTGCTGTGTAACACATCCCACTGGGCACAGACATCAATTCAACGTCTATTCCATGTTGGTTCAATGTAATTTAATTGAAATGATGTGAAAACAACATTGTTTCAACCAGTGTGTGCCCAGTGGGATGTTCCCAGTTTGATAGACACACAATCTGGGACAAGCTAGCTGTTGAAAATGAATTGGGCAACTAATAGATAGTAATCAACCTGTCACTTTGCAGTTGGTCCTTTTGTAGGTAGGAATTTGTGAAGAAATATCCACAGGGAAGTATTATTAAACAGAGATTATCACCTGGCACATGCGCAAAAACATGTAAACGCATGCAAGACTTTGGGGTAGTATATATGCATGGTGTCTTGTGCTCACGCCTTGGTGATGAACAAACAAATCGTGATAGCCAAGTCAAAACTGACTTGTTTTGAAGTCAGTTTAATAATACTTTCCTGTGGATATTTTGTCTCACATTTCCAACGGCAGAAGGATGAAATCAGCTGACAACAGGTAGAGGGTCCTGCCCGAGTTTGGAAAATGTGTAGTTTCCAAGGATGAATGTGTAGTTTCCAAGTACAGACTCCGGATGGCAGTAAAAGACAAATAATGTGTTTTCATTGACGTCTGCAGCTGGCGTATGGTAGCATGAACCCAATCACACCACTATCACAGCACTGTGATTGCAGGTCTGAAAAGGAAGCCACTATAATAAGTCTCAGTTGTCTGGACTAGCGAGTACAGTGATGTCTAGACTCACATACATACATTCTTATAAGCTGTTTTTACCCATGGGAACCAATTATGCACTGCAAAAAGTGAAATCTAAGCAAGTCTAAATATGTTATATTGAGTGATAATTCACTTAAAATGTGTGTTCTTTCCTTGTTTTTTCTTACCAAGCTAAATTATCTAACATCATTGGCAAATTATTTTGCTTATTTTAACTTAAAAAAGGCTTAATAAATGTAATTCTTATTTCAATATATAAGGTAAAATATCTTGAAACATATCTTGAAATAAGATAAGTGACTTGTATTAAGCATTTTTTAGGTGAAAAAAAAATACATTTATCTGCCAATGACATCAAATAATTTAGCTTGGTAACAAAAAAACAAAAACCCCCCACTAATTTTAAGTGAATTATCGCTCAATATAAGATATTGAGATTTCACTTTTTGCATTGTGGTCTTATTTTAGGTTATGGTTACGGATATGGACCAAAGGATAGTTTTTTCATTTCTGCAAAATCCCCCTTAGAGATAAGCATGGCTTTCTCATTTGAGAAGATTTCAGTGGAATGGGAATGCAGTGCTCTATATAGCAGCTGCAGGAAAATGCCTCTGTCCTTGTAGCCTCTCTCTCTCTCTCTGCCCCCCCCCCCCTCTCTCTGCCCCCTCTCTCTCTCTCCTTTCTGCTCTCCCTGATTAACCTGTGAGCCCTGATGTGTCCAGTGTCAGCCTGCTCCATCCTCAGACAGAGCTATTTCATTTTCACTAGGATTCTTTTCATTTTCCTCTTCAAAATGGACTCCATTGGTGCCTGCAAAGAGATTAAATAACTTTTAAAGGTAGACTCAGTGATATGCCGTAGATGCAGAACGTAAACAGCATAGTGGGTCAATTTCCACAACAACTAAGAGTGCTGAAGCCTGAGGCTACACTTCTCCACTGTTTTGGTCCCCTGGCTACCACGCTGTAACAGCGTGAAGCGTATCCATGCACATATGCAGATACTGTGTGTGACTGTGTGAGAGCGAAGTCTTGCATTTCGCTCATCTCAATGGCCGTGTTCGAGAGGATCAAACCGTAATGTATCATGGGTAAATTGTGACTGGCTGAATGATCTACAAATAATAATGAGTAGTTATTTATGATGCAAGGTTCTTTGTAGATCAGTCAGTCGGCAGTCGCCTGCACTGTCGGCTGCAATGTCGAACAAGCCCATTATATACAGTGATACTTTTAGCTGATGCCTGTACACATCGTGACGTATTTCATTATGACGTACGTGATCTTCATGCAATCTCATTCCGTTACTGGACGGAGAGCATATGGTTTCACAATGCAAGACAAGATGGAGGAGAGCCTCTCGTCAGAGATCGCATTTATTTTGGGAGATTGCAAAATATAACCTTTTCATTCAAGACAGTAGACACATATTGTTCCAGGTGATAAAAAAACATGTTATGTTTAGTTACTTTTTCCTCAACTTGTTTCTCTAACTTTCTAGCATGTCAAACTAGCTTACAGAGCAGCTAGCTAGCTAAAAGCTATGCTAGGTTGAAGACACTGTAGCTAGCGAACTCCACCTAACAATGATTTAAAAAACAAGCGTCATTACCATCACAATAAATTAAAACAGCAGGCAACAGTCATAATATAATTGGCCTAATGGCCAATGTGTATTATTTAACATTACTATTAAAATAGTACTCACTTATAGGAATGGGTAATTGTTTACAAATTGCTAGCTATCCCATAAAGCCATCGATGACATCAACCTATTGTTTCCTATGTGAAGTCTCAGTGGTGCTTTTGAAGACCAGGAAGTGTTGTTTTGGCGTGTTGCCATCTTGTTTCATGGAGGAGTTTTTGGGAACATTGCATGTGCAATTTGAGCTGCTCTAGGAAGTGATGTTGCAGGTTAGCTCAGTGCTGCCCCAGCTCATTGAGTATCTCAAGTTGAAGGCCAACCAGGGTACTGCAGGCTGCACATTTCCCCTATAACTTCTTCTATGTGCGATTTTAAAATAATTGGTTAAAGGACATACATCTGGTGAAATAGAAGTAAGTATTGGCACCATGAGTTTGTTCTAAAAATTGTGTATACCCATGAATATTGACCACGAAGATCGCCATACTCCTATTGACTATAATGCTTTCTGAAAACATTGCCTGCAGTACCCCGGTTGGCCTTGAACTTGAAATCCTCAATAAGAGGGGGCAGTTGTTCTCCCCGGACTGCACTAAAGACGATTCAGTTTGGAACATTTTTAAGTATGTGGCATCCGTTTCGCAACCGAGCCTTCAACCACAAGGGGAGCGCTGCTATACCACTCCGTTGCGGACAGTCCCCATTGAAATGAATGATATCCGGCGCATCGCAACAGACTGCTCAGATGTAATGTGAATGAGGCTTGAGTCTACCTTTAAGTACTCGGCAGGTAGCTTAGTGGTTAAGAGCGTTGTGCCAGTAACCGAAAGGTCGCTGGTTCTAATCCCTGAGCTGACTACGTGAAAAATCTGTCGATGTGCACTTGAGCAAGGCACTTAACCCTAATTGCTCCTGTAAGTCGCTCTGGATAAGAGCGTCTGCTAAATGACCTATTTATTTTTATTTTATTTTACTCATATGTAGGCCTGACTGTGAAGATACTGTACATAAAGTGCCTTCAGAAAGTATACACACCCCTTGACTTTTTCCACATTTTGTTGTTACAACCTGAATTTAAAATGGATTAAATTGAGATTGTTGGTCACTGGCCTATACACAATAGCCTATAATGTCAAAGTGGAATTATGTTTTTCAAATTGTTTTTGCTAATTAATAA
Source organism: Coregonus lavaretus (assembly GCF_964263955.1). Classification (NCBI taxonomy): domain Eukaryota; kingdom Metazoa; phylum Chordata; class Actinopteri; order Salmoniformes; family Salmonidae; genus Coregonus; species Coregonus lavaretus. The sequence goes on from NC_140018.1 coordinate 27,467,506, forward strand.
AAAATGGAAAGCTGAAATATCTTGATTCAATAAGTATTCAACCCCTTTGTTATGGCAAGCCTAAATATGTTCAGGAGTAAAATTTTGCTTAAGAAGTCACATAATAAGTTGCATGGACTCAATGTGTGCAATAATAGTGTTTAACCCCTGTAAGTCTAATAATTGTTTTAAGATGGCCATAAAATGTACCATTAGCCATTTTGATTTGGAATTTGACAACCCCTGTAGGTATAAAATAAAATATATATACAGTGGGGAGAACAAGTATTTGATACACTGCCGATTTTGCAGGTTTTCCTACTTACAAAGCATGTAGAGGTCTGTAATTTTTATCATAGGTACACTTCAACTGTGAGAGACGGAATCTAAAACATAAATCCAGAAAATCACATTGTATGATTTTTAAGTAATTAATTTGTATTTTATTGCATGACATAAGTATGTGATACATCAGAGAAGCAGAACTTAATATTTGGTACAGAAACCTTTGTTTGCAATTACAGAGATCATACGTTTCCTGTAGGTCTTGACCAGGTTTGCACACACTGCAGCAGGGATTTTGGCCCACTCCTCCATACAGACCTTCTCCAGATCTTTCAGGTTTCGGGGCTGTCGCTGGGCAATACGGACTTTCAGCTCCCTCCAAAGATTTTCTATTGGGTTCAGGTCTGGAGACTGGCTAGGCCACTCCAGGACCTTGAGATGCTTCTTACGGAGCCACTCCTTAGTTGCCCTGGCTGTGTGTTTCGGGTCGTTGTCATGCTGGAAGACCCAGCCACGACCCATCTTCAATGCTCTTACTGAGGGATGGAGGTTGTTGGCCAAGATCTCGCGATACATGGCCCCATCCATCCTCCCCTCAATATGATGCAGTCGTCCTGTCCCCTTTGCAGAAAAGCATCCCCAAAGAATGATGTTTCCACCTCCATGCTTCACGGTTGGGATGGTGTTCTTGGGGTTGTTCTCATCCTTCTTCTTCCTCCAAACACGGCGAGTGAAGTTTAGACCAAAAAGCTCTATTTTTGTCTCATCAGACCACATGACCTTCTCCCATTCCTCCTCTGAATCATCCAGATGGTCATTGGCAAACTTCAGACGGACCTGGACATGCGCTGGCTTGAGCAGGGGGACCTTGCGTGCGCTGCAGGATTTTAATCCATGACGGCGTAGTGTGTTACTAATGGTTTTCTTTGAGACTGAGGTCCCAGCTCTCTTCAGGTCATTGACCATGTCCTGCTGTTTAGTTCTGGGCTGATCCCTCACCTTCCTCATGATCATTGATGAGGTGACAAGGTGAGGTCTTGCATGGAGCCCCAGACCGAGGGTGATTGACCGTCATTTTGAACTTCTCCTACTTAGCTAGTTCATTTGCTAGCTTCACGTTAACGTTCCATAAGTTAGCAAGATAGCTAGCAATCAATCAATATCCATTGTTGTGCTTAGCGATTTAGCTAGCCAACAATGGATTTAGCTAGCCAAATAGCTAGGACTGTAGTTATAGATATCTATTTTGCACTAGCCAGCTTGCATTACCTCTGCACTGTGTCAGCAAACTGTGCTCTCTGAAAATCCGCTGCAAGACGTCTGATTTCTTCCCAGGCGGCTGCCATTGTATTTGTTGGCTTCTAAAACTGTTCAATTGTATAACTGTTTTAGTACAGCTTTGCACGGAGGTAAACTTCAGCTTTATGACTATATTGCCACTACTAGCTAAACCATGTTGTGTAAAGTACAGCAAGGAGGCTAGTGATCCACAAAATCCACACGTCAACATACTACGGAAAGCATGTGAGTCCAAAAAACGCCACCATTTATTCCACCCCTTTTTCCCGCCACACCTCCTCCTTCCTCACTCGTGACGTCACGGAATTCAATTAATCATCATCATCATCATCTGACAACTGAACACAATTCACACAAAAAACACAATTCTAGTTTGTGAATTTCACTGATTCACACACATTTATTATCAAGCTCAGTTGGTAGAGCATGGCGTTTGCAACGCCAGGGTTGTGGGTTCGATTCCCACGGGGGTATGAAAAATAAAAAAATAATGTATGCACTCACTAACTGTAAATCGCTCTGGATAAGAGCGTCTGCTAAATGACTAGAATGTAAATGTAATAATGGCCTAATTTCATAAAAACTGCTTGAGAGCAGGAAATGCAAGCTTTCTACAAATGGTTTGATCATCCACTGTTGTAAATTGCTCACTGGAAACCAGTGTTAGAAATTGCGTAATTCAAATCTGGTATTGGAATAAGAGAAAACATAATCAAGAGATATTCAATCCAAGCTAAATTTATTATATGCAAAATGTATGTATGATAAGTATGATGGTTCGTATACGGGCTCACTGAAATACCACGCAGGGCAGACAGAGAACTAAACCATTATTTACAGGTTCTTTCTCAAATACTCTGACAGAGAGTTCCCACCTCTTCTGTTGGCCAATCAGAGTAAAGGACTGAGTGTGGTTTAGACTTTACTCAGCCAATCCGTTGGCGCACGGGTTAGTCCCAACCCCTTGGCGCTCCACCCCTTGGCGCTCCACCGTTCCCAGGCATAAGTTGCTATCATAATAACCTGTAGAGTCAGCACCCAAAAGACACCCTTCCAATCTGTACTCTATGTACCTACGTTCAAGGACGGTTTCACAGACAACAAAGAGAGAGTGTTCGTATCTGTAAGAAATACAAGTCTTATCTGTCCTACCCCCTAACGTTCCTTACATGAATCACAGCCTGTTATGTGAAACAATTTATATCAGTATAGTACACACCTATGCTTATCATTAATGCATTCCTTCTAAGTTATTCATCACATACAGATCCAATTATGAGAAAAATAGAAACAAACAATCCCCCTTTTCACACCCACTAGGGTGTGAACCCAAAATAAGAAAACACAGGATGTCAGTCATTAAAATACAATACAAACAAAAAGAATCACACTTTTATTAATAGGCAATAATGATACTGAAAAATAAAAACCCTCAGTCCTTCCATCTACACCCAACTTGCAAACGGTTGGCTACCAGTCACCCAGGAACTTCAAACCTTCACATAAGGAAAGACAAACATTCACAATGGTTAGCTTGATTAATAAAGCATAAAACACAAACAGGGAAGTACATTTTGGCCCCCTTTAGACACCCTCTAGGGTGTCACTCCTCCAAGTCTGGTAGGTCATATCCTTCATTCCTTAGGTCGGAGTCCGTGATTGGGCCGTATCTCACCATCTGTTTGGAAACCACCTTCTCCATCTCCTTTTCTCACCAACCGTCAGACACAGGGAATAAGACAACATCCACAAAGAACAAGTATACCCATAGAAGCTATAACTTCACCCAGAATAGTTACAACAATAGTTTTCCATTTACCAAATATGTTATCAAACCAACCGTTTATGGAGCTATCAATACCAGAGTTCTCAACCAGTTCGTTCGCCAGCGTGGTCACTCCCTGAAGCGCTTTGGTCACGGACCCGTCCGGTGCTGTGTTGTTGGAGATGAAAGTACAGCACAGAGATCCAAACAGAACACAAACCCCGTCCCGCTCAGCCAAAATCATATCTAAAGCTTTTCTATTCTGCCATGTCATTAAGCTAGTTGCCGCTGTCTGCTCAGCTAATCCCTTTATTGCATCACGAGTGTGGTTTTATAAATCTTTTGCTGGTTATATTAAATATAATTTATCCAATCTACATTTTTATTAATTGTTGACCACCAGAAAATACTTGATTCAAACCCAGCTGCGATCTGATTCCTAGCTTTGAATTGTTCTGGAACCCCTCGAGGTACTCCTATCCCATCAATATATATATCCTTTCATCAAAGGATCCCGGGAGGAGGTCCTACTTTCTATGTGACAACTCACCAGTCTCTGACACGTTTGATTGTTTGCGTATGTAGGTGAGTTCACAATCAGTTATCACCACACAACCATCAGATGTCAGCACGGGCCTGGTTTTGGTTCCTAAAACCCTCTGGCTGCAACAAAGAGGAGAGATTAGTCATGGTCTCTTTAGTTGTGATATTCTCTGTGTGGGAGCAGGAGCTAAGATGCCCTACCCTGTATCCTATCTTATTAGTCCTAGAAAAACAATAAGAATCCCCTGTGACTTCAAACGTAGGCAACCTAGGTCGGAATGACTTTGTTATCGGGGGATACAGATAGTTCAAGTTACTACAAGACTCTTTCACCACATTCCCAGGTGGCTTGCATGGAGGATAAACCTGACAGAGAGTTAAAGCCTGTCAAGGGGAACGGAGTAGTTGTTAACCTTGGTTTGGCTGTCCTACAGGCATAACAGTCCTCTTTAGACCGTATACTGAATCCATTCCAACCACAGGTTAAAATCTATTTACTCCGTCTCCATCTGTACTACTTCCTTCAGGTCTATAGTTTGCACTGTCTCACTACCTCCCTCAGAGAGGTTTACTCTATAGGGTGCCCCAGTTGAAGAGGATATCTCACTTGTCAGGTCTGTAATCTGTTTTAGCATAATTCAGACTTTCAGACTGTACCTACCCTTATATGGGTCGCACTGCCATTTCTGATAATTCCCTACTTTCACAATACTACACCTGTCCCTAAACTGTGTATGGAGATTGACATATCCCTCCCCGCTTGGTATAAGCAACTACATAGTCCCAGGATGTACATGGTGACATACATATGGTGATGTCCTTCCCTAAAGTCCCTAGTACTTCCCCTTTCCCTACGTCTAGCTGTCTCCTATGCCTTATCAACTTGTGTTAGGTTAACTACTACTTCTGGCTGATCAGGAGGGTCTGTGTGTGTTAGGAATATGGCCCCCACAATCAGACAGCTACCTACCGTCGGGAGACCTGTGAATCCCCACCCTCGTCCTGAGAACATGTCAGACGCCAGAGGCCAACCCATTGCTTCACCTTCTATCGAACTCACACAGGGATGATCAGACAGGGTAAGGGAATCTTCGTTAAGGAGCCAACCCCCTCCCCTCTCAACTCTCTCTTCCCTCTCCAGCGGGAGTAGGCTTTGAGGAGCTATTTCTCGTTTTAGTGTTTCCAATATTCTGTCGTTATTTAAGGTACTTTAGTCTATTTATTTAAATCAAATCATTCCCACCTAATTAGTTAAAGTTGGTGCACGTTTATATTTCAACGATAAACCTAATTATTTCAGTCTAATTGTTTAACCAGTATTTTGCAGGGTCAAACATCAAACGTTACATCAAATAATCAACAAAAAAGCCTCAACCCAAGGACCTAAAACCAGTATTATGCTATGTCTAACACCAAACGCCACAGTTCAATCATATCAGCTCAAACGTTTCAGTTCAGTCACACAATTCATCACTTTAGCTTTATGTTCCTAATTGTTATTAACGGGTTATATGGTTTAAGCAACCACAAACCCAACAGTTATCCCCAAATTATACAGTTTGGACAGGGACAGACGTCTTTGATTCCCAATTAGTTTTCTATCAAGGTATACTGGTTTATCATTCACACTCTCATGCATACGTCACCCCGTCTTAAAGAATTGTAAGTGTCTCCTTTGAACCTAGTCATATCTAGTCTGAACTGATATGTGCCATTGCGTCGTACTGCCTATCTATTTAAAGTACCTCCTATGGGTGTCTTTTGTTAACGTTTGCACAATTTAAACTTTATTTCCTAATTGTAATTCTCATTATTTACTGTTTTAAAATATTGTTTGTATTCTCAGCCAAAATGGTACACAGTTATTACACAGTTAAACGTAGTATACAGTTATCACACAGCAAAAATAGTACACAGTTATCACACTCACTCACAATACACAGTCATAAATGACACACTTACACTCGACACACAATCATAATTCTTTGTCACACAACTAAAGTTTCTTAGGACACACAGATAACAAAGGTATACAATGGGGCACACAGCCTCCTCTACTATGGGGCACACAGCCTCCTCTACTATGGGGCACACAGCCTCCTCTACTATGGGGCACACAGCCACCTCTACTATGGGGCACACAGCCACCTCTACTATGGGTCACACAGCCACCTCTACTATGGGGCACACAGCCACCTCTACTATGGGGCACACAGCCACCTCTACTATGGGGCACACAGCCACCTCTACTATGGGGCACACAGCCACCTCTACTATTCCATGGGTTTAACCATCAGAATTATCAAACATTTGCATAGTATATTATGAAATCGAAATAGTATACTGTAATCGTTATTTATAGTACAATAGGGTTCACTTACATCAAACAGGTGTTTCACAAAATTAATTTGGATAAAGCCAATATGCAGAACTTTAGTTATATAAACAATAGGTGTCTGCTTACCTGTGTTTTTAGAAGCCCGGGCACTTTGTGAAACACACAGTTCGACGACAGCGATGTCCAATAGGCTGGATGAATCCCAGCGAAGTTCCGCTACCAGATCACAGTCGGAGGTCACCAATTGTTAGAAATTGCGTAATTCAAATCTGGTATTGGAATAAGAGAAAACATAATCAAGAGATATTCAATCCAAGCTAAATTTATTATATGCAAAATGTATGTATGATAAGTATGATGGTTCGTATACGGGCTCACTGAAATACCACGCAGGGCAGACAGAGAACTAAACCATTGTTTACAGGTTCTTTCTCAAATACTCTGACAGAGAGTTCCCACCTCTTCTGTTGGCCAATCAGAGTAAAGGACTGAGTGTGGTTTAGACTTTACTCAGCCAATCCGTTGGCGCACGGGTTAGTCCCAACCCCTTGGCGCTCCACCCCTTGGCGCTCCACCGTTCCCAGGCATAAGTTGCTATCATAATAACCTGTAGAGTCAGCACCCAAAAGACACCCTTCCAATCTGTACTCTATGTACCTACGTTCAAGGACGGTTTCACAGACAACAAAGAGAGAGTGTTCGTATCTGTAAGAAATACAAGTCTTATCTGTCCTACCCCCTAACGTTCCTTACATGAATCACAGCCTGTTATGTGAAACAATTTATATCAGTATAGTACAAACCTATGCTTATCATTAATGCATTCCTTCTAAGATATTCATCACATACAGATCCAATTATGAGAAAAATAGAACCCAACACCAGCCTACAAACAAATTGGCTTATTGAAAGACGAAATGAATGAACCCTTTGAGCAACCCTTTTTGGTTCCAGGTAGAATCCTTTTGGTTGCAGGTAGAACTCTTTTGGTTCCATGTGGAACCCTTTCCACAGAGAGTTATACCCGGAACCAAAGAGGGTTCTACCTGGAACCAAAAAAAGGGTTATCCTATGGGGACAGCCGAACCGAAGAACCCTTTTGGAACAATTTTTTCTAAGAGTGTACAGAAGAGATTACAAGGATGGAAATTCTGCTGAAAAACATGTTGGCAGTTTTCTTAACATCAGGCACGTGCACAGAAATAGGTCTACCTGTGCCTGAGCACATTGCCCTCCCACTCGCCAAGTGTCTTTTTGTGTGGTATAATATACTTGGTCGTAAAGTTCGCCACCCCCACCCCGTCCGTCGGTCGGTTGCACCCTACTTTTTATAGTCTATGGTTGCGCATGTTGGTCTGCCCTGGAGCTCGTGCACGATAGGTTGCGCCTGTTTCGCGGTCTGCCCACAGAGATAGCGTGCACCCGGTATCAAACATGCTTGTTTTTAGATGCGTGAGTGTGTGTAGGAAAAAACTACCTATTTTAAATATCAACAGTACTGCAGCTATCATTTGATTAACACTTGATTTACATCATTTTGCAGACGCTCTTATCCAGAGCGACTTACAGTTAGTGAGTGCATCATTTTTTTTCAAACTGGCCCCCCGTGAGAATCGAACCCACAACCCTGGCGTTGCAAGCGCCATGCTCTACCAACTGAGCTACATGGGGCCTCATCATCACTATTCTGTATGTCTGGTTGGCTGATACGCGCAGCAGAGAGAGGCAGAAAGACAGATGAGCAGCAGAGAGAGGCAAGAAACTGGATTCTTCCGCTGCTCTATTGGTGCTTTCATACGGAAGTCCAGAGAGGTCATATTAATAAAACATATATATTTGGAGATCACAACTTAATTATCTCATGATCACTACATAACAAAAGTCTTACATGTGAAACAGCCCACAAGGCAGAATCGTGATTTATGCCTGCCAAGACTAGAGCTCACCCACTCTGGGTTATATGCATCAGTCTATAAAGCGTTGACAGCTGATCTGCCTGCAATGAGCTTTACCTATGAAACAGCACACAAGGCAGCATCCTTATTTCTGAGCCTCTGAGGCTGAAATTGAATCTGATCAGCCTGACTGGAATGGAGCTCACCCACTGTACATTTTAATAGTATCCACAAAACATGAAGTGTCCCTTATAATTATACACATATCAGTTATGCAGCATAGATAACAAGCTAGCTTACTAGACTGCCTAGCTAACTAGCTAGCTCACAACACTAGGCAAATTAACAGCGTTATTCCTTGCATGCGATTGGCTGTGGTCTTGGGGGCGGCCTGTCAGGCAACTTTTGTTATGTAGTGTTGAGATAAATAAGTCGTGATCTTGACATAACAAGGTATTTTTTATTAATATGTCCTCTCTGGACTTCCGTACTTTCAAGACAACTGGGAACTCGGAAAACAAAGCTAGGTCAAATCAAGACATCAGTGATTTTCAGGTCGGAAAGTCGGAGCTCTAGAAAAATGCCAGAGTTTGCGACTTGGAATTTCGAGTTGACCGTTCAAAACTACTTTTCCCAGTCGGAGCTCATTTTTTCACGAGTTCCCAGTTGTCTTGAAAGCACCAATACTTCAGTCTGAGATTGCCATCATAGAGATCGCACAATTGGCCCAGCGTCGTCCAGGGTAGGGTAGGGAATGGCCGGCAGGGATGTAGCTCAGTTGGTAGAGCATGGCATTTGCAACGCCAGGGTTGTGGGTTCGATTCCCACGGGGGGCCAGTATGAAATAAATAAAAAATAAAATGTATGCACTCACTAACTGTAAGTCGCTCCGGATAAGAGCGTCTGCTAAATGACTCGAATGTAAATGTAAACTCCAGCAACTGCGGGAAGAATCTGGATGTGCTTATGTTCTTCAGCTTTCGTATATGTTTTATCAGATACCATAACATTGAACCCCAACATTGCAGAAGCAAATGAGCTGTCAACCCCAAAACCAAGTGTCAAGGTTATTACAAACTTTATATTCCTTGTGTCTTTTAATGTAATCGCAGGCATGACATGTGTGTTCAGCCCAGAAATGGGACCTCTTGACATTGAAATGTCTGCGCCAGTCAAAATACCGCAGATACATTTCTTCATTTGTATGTAACAGTGTGAGATGGTTAGCCAGCTCTTTGGGAGAGAGGAAATCATCCACATGTATAAAGGCATCTCCAGGCACAAAGTTCTCATAGTTCTGCCTAGGTGGCCCAAGAGCAATTGGCACAGATCCAGCAGCTAGTGGGTTGTACAGCTTTTCAGTGATGTAATCTTTGTGAATTGAGTTCTCAAACGAAAGATAGAATTTACAACTGGATATTGTGTCCAGTAAGTCTTGATCATTGATGTGTTCTCCAAAGGCTTTTCCATAGGTGTGTATCTCTATGTGTTTATGCAATTCATTGTAGTACCACGCTCTGGCATGGTCAGGGTTCCAGTTGCTCACAATCCAGCAGACCAATTTTGTTTTATTTGGCAATACGAAAGCTTCCCCCTCCTCTTGGCTGAATACAACTGACCCATACGGCACTTCAATATCTGCATCTTGCCTATAATTCAAAGTCAAATTGAAAATATTTCCAAGACCTGGGTTTTTATACGTGTGTGACGGGGACTCTAGATTCATCCACACCCACTTTTGGAAAGGTGGGCGCTGCGATGGTGGTAGATTTGATAAATCACTTTTCATGTCTCTATGGTGAAGGATGACCCCACTTGACTTATTGTATAGGTCTCGGTCAGCTGTTAAAAAACAGCCTTCAATATTGAACAGGGGGCTGCATGTGTCCAGATCATAGGACTGGCCAAAAGGCCACAGCCATAATAGAACAATGGTCTTATTATTAACCTCATTTGCTTCCAGATGTTCTTTCTTCTGAATTGGTAGTGTTGATGATGCAAGCCAATTACTTGGCCATTTAAAATACATGAGGAAAACAGTCACAAAACAGCCTATTGCAATGATTGCAGTCACAAGTCGGCGCATTAAGCGGTTAAAAGTTGCCATCGCCATTTTTGTCCTGTAAAAAAATTAAAAATGTCATTAGTTTGATTCAAAACAATGTTGATGACACTGGTTCAATAATGAAACAAACAATGCAGTAATGTACTGGTTTGGTTCAGTGCATATATTTTCTCAGGTGATATGGATTGTGTATCTTATAGCCTTTTATATCACAAAAACCTGACACTATCTAGTCACAGATGTCCAACATAGAAACAGGTCTACATATTTTAGCTTACTTATGCAAGATCACAATCAATGCATAGGCTAAGATTATGAAATAAGTAGCCTAGAGGTTGATGAATAATGACCTATAACAACTCATTTCATACATGACTAACAAATGGGAACATGGGATAGCTAGAGAAACTCAGAGGATAATCTAATCAATAGGCTGCTTATTCATTATACTACTGCTGCTTGTAGCCTACATTTTAAAAGGCAATTCCACCTACATGAAGACGTTTAGTTTTACTTTAGAAAATAGCCTAAACATGGCCAATAGCAATATTAACATCATAGGACCTGCCCTTACCTGGCACAAACCTAAAACAGGTATACTTTCAAAATGTCAATGAACAGTGCTAATAGGCTACAATGCGATTGCTCAATTAACATAAATGACCAACAATTAACACATTAAACAATATAAAGGCAATTAGCATAAACATGGTCGTTTCTAATAATAATGAAAATAGGTGCTACCTACCCTCGAAACTTGAGAAAGCAAATAACCAGAGACGCGAAACCTGTGAGCCTTGAATTTGAGCCACGCCCAAGAGTCATATCGCAGCGGAGGTGAGCAGAGCAGGGCCAGGTTGTCGAAACAGACAAACATTTCTAAATAAATGACATGATTAGGCTACCGGACTCTGGCGTCTGATCATAATAATGTTTTAAGGGATTAGAAATCACATAGTTATAGGTCAACATCATGAGTAATCGACAATTGTGTGCAGAAAATTAAGCCTAGGCCTTTTGTGTGGGGAGAAAAGGGATCGAATGTCCAGCACAGGCCTATTATTAGCCTTCTTAATTTATTTACATTAATACATTTATCAACTGAAGTGAATTCGCTTTTAATTTGGGTATCTATCTGGTTCCTCCAGGTCAGGAAAAACAACCTGTTGACTGGCATGGCTCATGTAGGCCCTATATAAACCACAGTGGTGGTGAGCAGATAGAAAGTTGGCAATTATCCCATTTAATACAATAAAAAGACAAACATCTCTAAATGACTATATGATTACCAGACCCTGGCGTTTGTTCAGTTACATTAACTAAAGCATAGGCCTAATGTTTCAAGCGATTACTGATAGCATAGTCATAGGTTAACAAGAGTAGCCTAGGCCTAAAACTAACAATTAGTCAGTTTGTGTGTGGAGAAATTGAGGGAAATTACCAACATGACTTCACAGGCATAAATAAGATCACCAATAGAGTACCACAGTATGAATCATAATACCCATAAAACCTAGCGGTCAAACAGGGAAATGGTTTTGGGTATAGTGGAATCGGTGAGGGTAACCAGAAGTGGTCTAGTGATAATTGTTTGTGTTTCCGTTGGTCAGAGGGAGAAGGCGCTCAGAGTTAAACAAATGGGGGAAAGAATTGTGAATTGTTTCGCTCTCAAGAAAAGGGCGCCATTGAAAGGAGTGATTACTGGGGTAGCAGTAAATGTAAAAGTTGACCAACTGAAGGGGAAGATTCCTGGTGTTTGTGATGCTCGTCGTTTGGTGCGACGCAAACAGGGTGGCGAGAGTGGGGAAACAGAAGTGTCATGTCTGTTATTTTGAGTTTTGAAGTTGAGTCTTTGCCTGACAAAGTGAAGTTAGGATATATAAGTTGTCCTGTACGAGCTTATGTGCCGAATACATTACGATGTTACAGGTGTCAAACTTATGGGCATGTGGTTGCAGTGTGTACAAGGGAGGTTCCAAGGTGGGTAGAAGGGCATGAGACAAAGTAGTGTTATGTGCTAATTGTAGGGGTGCCCATGGGGCTGGGGATCAGAAATGTGTGAGAGAGGCAGGTTGAGGTTTGCAGGGTAAGAGTAGTGCAGTGAAGAAAGTAGAGGAAGATGGGTCAAGGGGGAGGAGTGGTGATAGCAGTAGGTTTGTACCAGTACAGAGGGATAGGCCAACAAGTGATATATGTTTCAGTAAGATTGGATTTTTAGCATTTATAGCAATGGTTAGTAATTGTACTGCAGGGATGGAACGTAAGTCAAAGAAAATGGAGGTTGTGGTGGCAGCTGCAGAGTGGTATTTGGGTGTGCGAGACTTGACATCAGAAGAGTTACAGGGAGTGTTAAGTGGTGATGTCCCATCATTTCAGGTTGAGGGCATGAGGTAGGAATGAATATATTTAAATAGTGGAGTAGTGTGGTGTTAATTATTAATATTTTTGAATTTGTGAGTGTAGTGTTAGATGGTAGGTTATTTCTTTATTTTATTTTTCAAGCAAAATGTAAGGGAGTTGTACTCCAGTCTAGTAGGTGGCGGTATTGCATCAAATTGGATGCCAACCGCCGTTAAACCTAATTGAAGAAGAAGGGAAACTGTTCCAATTGTTCTTTTCCCTTAGAGGATTTTAGAAACAGTTAAAATAAGGGCTGTGTTTCGTGTAGGCTTTCCCTGGCGTGACATTTTGACGTGTAAATCTCTCTCGGACAAGGTGACTTTGATCAATATATTTGCCTGTATTTACTCCCAACTAATGAAATGCTAATTAGCTGCTAATGTGGCTATCATAAAGAACTACAAATGCCATCATGATCTGGACGAGACTGCCAAATGGAGGCAAAAGTAACTTTCTCTGGATTAACTATCTAATGTTAGCTAAATGTAGTAATGAATAAATTGGCTACATTTCTTTAAATGTACCTGTTAGCAAAGGTGCCTGCTAGAGATGACGTGCAGGAGCTTGCAGAGATTTGTAGTCTTGCATGATGTCTACTTTGATGCTAAATATCATCGAATCTGAGCATAAATAGAGCCGAATATATTGATAAGTCACCTTGTCCACGAGAGATTTACATGGTTATGAAGGGTAAACCTACACGAAACACAGCCCTTATTTTAAGTTTTTCTAAAATCCCCTATGGAAAACTGGATGGTGGAAAAATGATTGGAACCATTTCCCTGTTTGACCGCTAGGTTTTATGGGTATTATGACACCTCTACTGTGGGGGCTCTATTCAAATGTTTCAACTGAAGTGAATTCAAACTTGTTGATTTATTTAAGCCTGTGTGTCATTGCATACTTTTAACTTGGGTGTCTGGTTCCTCCAGGAGAAACTGCAAATGCCTGCAAGACTTGAATAAACTCAAACTCATGTTGGAGAATATTCTGTATTCAGAATACAGAAAAGCTACAGCTTCACAGCCTGTTCCAAACAGCAACCAGGCCCCCTCTTCTTGTGAGCCTCTGTATCCATGGGGTAAGTTGCCAGAATCCTTTTTCTTTTGTTTAGCAGGGCTTCTGCTGTGTAACACATCCCACTGGGCACAGACATCAATTCAACGTCTATTCCATGTTGGTTCAATGTAATTTAATTGAAATGATGTGAAAACAACATTGTTTCAACCAGTGTGTGCCCAGTGGGATGTTCCCAGTTTGATAGACACACAATCTGGGACAAGCTAGCTGTTGAAAATGAATTGGGCAACTAATAGATAGTAATCAACCTGTCACTTTGCAGTTGGTCCTTTTGTAGGTAGGAATTTGTGAAGAAATATCCACAGGGAAGTATTATTAAACAGAGATTATCACCTGGCACATGCGCAAAAACATGTAAACGCATGCAAGACTTTGGGGTAGTATATATGCATGGTGTCTTGTGCTCACGCCTTGGTGATGAACAAACAAATCGTGATAGCCAAGTCAAAACTGACTTGTTTTGAAGTCAGTTTAATAATACTTTCCTGTGGATATTTTGTCACACATTTCCAACGGCAGAAGGATGAAATCAGCTGACAACAGGTAGAGTTCTGTGACCAGGGTTTCCCAAACTCGGTCCTGCCCGAGTTTGGAAAATGTGTAGTTTCCAAGGATGAATGTGTAGTTTCCAAGTACAGACTCCGGATGGCAGTAAAAGACAAATAATGTGTTTTCATTGACGTCTGCAGCTGGCGTATGGTAGCATGAACCCAATCACACCACTATCACAGCACTGTCATGGCAGATCTGAAAAGGAAGCCACTATAATAAGTCTCAGTTGTCTGGACTAGCAAGTACAGTGATGTCTAGACTCACATACATACATTCTTATAAGCTGTTTTTACCCATGGGAACCAATTATGCACTGCAAAAAGTGAAATCTAAGCAAGTCTAAATATGTTATATTGAGTGATAATTCACTTAAAATGTGTGTTCTTTCCTTGTTTTTTCTTACCAAGCTAAATTATCTAACATCATTGGCAAATTATTTTGCTTATTTTAACTTAAAAAAGGCTTAATAAATGTAATTCTTATTTCAATATATAAGGTAAAATATCTTGAAACATATCTTGAAATAAGATAAGTGACTTGTATTAAGCATTTTTTAGGTGAAAAAAAAATACATTTATCTGCCAATGACATCAAATAATTTAGCTTGGTAACAAAAAAACAAAAACCCCCCACTAATTTTAAGTGAATTATCGCTCAATATAAGATATTGAGATTTCACTTTTTGCATTGTGGTCTTATTTTAGGTTATGGTTACGGATATGGACCAAAGGATAGTTTTTCATTTCTGCAAAATCCCCCTTAGAGATAAGCATGGCTTTCTCATTTGAGAAGATTTCAGTGGAATGGGAATGCAGTGCTCTATAGAGCAGCTGCAGGAAAATGCCTCTGTCCTTGTAGCCTCTCTCTCTCTCTCTCTGCCCCCCCCCCCCCCCTCTCTCTGCGCCCCCCTCTCTCTGCCCCCTCTCTCTCTCCTTTCTGCTCTCCCTGATTAACCTGTGAGCCCTGCTGTGTCCAGTGTCAGCCTGCTCCATCCTCAGACAGAGCTATTTCATTTTCACTAGGATTCTTTTCATTTTCCTCTTCAAAATGGACTCCATTGGTGCCTGCAAAGAGATTAAATAACTTTTAAAGGTAGACTCAGTGATATGCCGTAGATGCAGAACGTAAACAGCATAGTGGGTCAATTTCCACAACAACTAAGAGTGCTGAAGCCTGAGGCTACACTTCTCCACTGTTTTGGTCCCCTGGCTACCACGCTGTAACAGCGTGAAGCGTATCCATGCACATATGCAGATACTGTGTGTGACTGTGTGAGAGCGAAGTCTTGCATTTCGCTCATCTCAATGGCCGTGTTCGAGAGGATCAAACCGTAATGTATCATGGGTAAATTGTGACTGGCTGAATGATCTACAAATAATAATGAGTAGTTATTTATGATGCAAGGTTCTTTGTAGATCAGTCAGTCGGCAGTCGCCTGCACTGTCGGCTGCAATGTCGAACAAGCCCATTATATACAGTGATACTTTTAGCTGATGCCTGTACACATCGTGACGTATTTCATTATGACGTACGTGATCTTCATGCAATCTCATTCCGTTACTGGACGGAGAGCATATGGTTTCACAATGCAAGACAAGATGGAGGAGAGCCTCTCGTCAGAGATCGCATTTATTTTGGGAGATTGCAAAATATAACCTTTTCATTCAAGACAGGAGACACATATTGTTCCAGGTGATAAAAAAACATGTTATGTTTAGTTACTTTTTCCTCAACTTGTTTCTCTAACTTTCTAGCATGTCAAACTAGCTTACAGAGCAGCTAGCTAGCTAAAAGCTAGGCTAGGTTGAAGACACTGTAGCTAGCGAACTCCACCTAACAATGATTAAAAAAACAAGCGTCATTACCATCACAATAAACTAAAACAGCAGGCAACAGTCATAATATAATTGGCCTAATGGCCAATGTGTATTATTTAACATTACTATTAAAATAGTACTCACTTATAGGAATGGGTAATTGTTTACAAATTGCTAGCTATCCCATAAAGCCATCGATGACATCAACCTATTGTTTCCTATGTGAAGTCTCAGTGGTGCTTTTGAAGACCAGGAAGTGTTGTTTTGGCGTGTTGCCATCTTGTTTCATGGAGGAGTTTTTGGGAACATTGCATGTGCAATTTGAGCTGCTCTAGGAAGTGATGTTGCAGGCTAGCTCAGTGCTGCCCCAGCTCATTGAGTATCTCAAGTTGAAGGCCAAGCAGGGTACTGCAGGCTGCACATTTCCCCTATAACTTCTTCTATGTGCGATTTTAAAATAATTGGTTAAAGGACATACATCTGGTGAAATAGAAGTAAGTATTGGCACCATGAGTTTGTTCTAAAAATTGTGTATACCCATGAATATTGACCACGAAGATCGCCATACTCCTATTGACTATAATGCTTTCTGAAAACATTGCCTGCAGTACCCCGGTTGGCCTTGAACTTGAAATCCTCAATAAGAGGGGGCAGTTGTTCTCCCCGGACTGCACTAAAGACGATTCAGTTTGGAACATTTTTAAGTATGTGGCATCTGTTTCGCAACCGAGCCTTCAACCACAAGGGGAGCGCTGCTATACCACTCCGTTGCGGACAGTCCCCATTGAAATGAATGATATCCGGCGCATCGCAACAGACTGCTCAGATGTAATGTGAATGAGGCTTGAGTCTACCTTTAAGTACTCATATGTAGGCCTGACTGTGAAGATACTGTACATAAAGTGCCTTCAGAAAGTATACACACCCCTTGACTTTTTCCACATTTTGTTGTTACAACCTGAATTTAAAATTGATTAAATTGAGATTGTTGGTCACTGGCCTATACACAATAGCCTATAATGTCAAAGTGGAATTATGTTTTTCAAATTGTTTTTGCTAATTAATAAAAAATGGAAAGCTGAAATATCTTGATTCAATAAGTATTCAACCCCTTTGTTATGGCAAGCCTAAATAAGTTCAGGAGTAAAATTTTGCTTAAGAAGTCACATAATAAGTTGCATGGACTCAATGTGTGCAATAATAGTGTTTAACCCCTGTAAGTCTAATAATTGTTTTAAGATGGCCATAAAATGTACCATTAGCCATTTTGATTTTGAATTTGACAACCCCTGTAGGTATAAAATAAAATATATATACAGTGGGGAGAACAAGTATTTGATACACTGCCGATTTTGCAGGTTTTCCTACTTACAAAGCATGTAGAGGTCTGTAATTTTTATCATAGGTACACTTCAACTGTGAGAGACGGAATCTAAAACATAAATCCAGAAAATCACATTGTATGATTTTTAAGTAATTAATTTGCATTTTATTGAATGACATAAGTATTTGATACATCAGAGAAGCAGAACTTAATATTTGGTACAGAAACCTTTGTTTGCAATTACAGAGATCATACGTTTCCTGTAGGTCTTGACCAGGTTTGCACACACTGCAGCAGGGATTTTGTCCCACTCCTCCATACAGACCTTCTCCAGATCTTTCAGGTTTCGGGGCTGTCGCTGGGCAATACGGACTTTCAGCTCCCTCCAAAGATGTTCTATTGGGTTCAGGTCTGGAGACTGGCTAGGCCACTCCAGGACCTTGAGATGCTTCTTACGGAGCCACTCCTTAGTTGCCCTGGCTGTGTGTTTCGGGTCGTTGTCATGCTGGAAGACCCGGCCACGACCCATCTTCAATGCTCTTACTGAGGGATGGAGGTTGTTGGCCAAGATCTCGCGATACATGGCCCCATCCATCCTCCCCTCAATATGATGCAGTCGTCCTGTCCCCTTTGCAGAAAAGCATCCCCAAAGAATGATGTTTCCACCTCCGTGCTTCACGATTGGGATGGTGTTCTTGGGGTTGTACTCATCCTTCTTCTTCCTCCAAACACGGCGAGTGGAGTTTAGACCAAAAAGCTCTATTTTTGTCTCATCAGACCACATGACCTTCTCCCATTCCTCCTCTGGATCATCCAGATGGTCATTGGCAAACTTCAGACGGGCCTGGACATGCGCTGGCTTGAGCAGGGGGACCTTGCGTGCGCTGCAGGATTTTAATCCATGACGGCGTAGTGTGTTACTAATGGTTTTCTTTGAGACTGAGGTCCCAGCTCTCTTCAGGTCATTGACCATGTCCTGCTGTGTAGTTCTGGGCTGATCCCTCACCTTCCTCATGATCATTGATGAGGTGACAAGGTGAGGTCTTGCATGGAGCCCCAGACCGAGGGTGATTGACCGTCATCTTGAACTTCTCCTACTTAGCTAGTTCATTTGCTAGCTTCACGTTAACGTTCCATAAGTTAGCAAGATAGCTAGCAATCAATCAATATCCATTGTTGTGCTTAGCGATTTAGCTAGCCAACAATGGATTTAGCTAGCCAAATAGCTAGGACTGTAGTTATAGATAGCTATTTTGCACTAGCCAGCTTGCATTACCTCTGCACTGTGTCAGCAAACTGTGCTCTCTGAAAATCCGCTGCCAGACGTCTGATTTCTTCCCAGGCGGCTGCCATTGTATTTGTTGGCTTCTAAAACTGTTCAATTGTATAACTGTTTTAGTACAGCTTTGCACGGAGGTAAACTTCAGCTTTATGACTATATTGCCACTACTAGCTAAACCATGTTGTGTAAAGTACAGCAAGGAGGCTAGTGATCCACAAAATCCACACGTCAACATACTACGGAAAGCATGTGAGTCCAAAAAACGCCACCATTTATTCCACCCCTTTTTCCCGCCACACCTCCTCCTTCCTCACTCGTGACGTCACGGAATTCAATTAATCATCATCATCATCATCTGACAACTGAACACAATTCACACAAAAAACACAATTCTAGTTTGTGAATTTCACTGATTCACACATTTATTATCAAGCTCAGTTGGTAGAGCATGGCGTTTGCAACGCCAGGGTTGTGGGTTCGATTCCCACGGGGGTATGAAAAATAAAAAAATTATGTATGCACTCACTAACTGTAAATCGCTCTGGATAAGAGCGTCTGCTAAATGACTAAAATGTAAATGTAATTATGGCCTAATTTCATAAAAACTGCTTGAGAGCAGGAAATGCAAGCTTTCTACAAATGGTTTGATCATCCACTGTTGTAAATTGCTCACTGGAAACCAGTGTTAGAAATTGCGTAATTCAAATCTGGTGTTGGAATAAGAGAAAACATAATCAAGAGATATTCAATCCAAGCTAAATTTATTATATGCAAAATGTATGTATGATAACAGAGATACTCTGACAGAGAGTTCCCACCTCTTCTGTTGGCCAATCAGAGTAAAGGACTGAGTGTGGTTTAGACTTTACTCAGCCAATCCGTTGGCGCACGGGTTAGTCCCAACCCCTTGGCGCTCCACCCCTTGGCGCTCCACCGTTCCCAGGCATAAGTTGCTATCATAATAACCATAATAACCCTTCCAATCTGTACTCTATGTACCTACGTTCAAGGACGGTTTCACAGACAACAAAGAGAGAGTGTTCGTATCTGTAAGAAATACAAGTCGTATCTGTCCTACCCCCTAACGTTCCTTACATGAATCACAGCCTGTTATGTGAAACAATTTATATCAGTATAGTACAAACCTATGCTTATCATTAATGCATTCCTTCTAAGTTATTCATCACATACAGATCCAATTATGAGAAAAATAGAACCCAACAATCCCCCTTTTCACACCCACTAGGGTGTGAACCCAAAATAAGAAAACACAGGATGTCAGTCATTAAAATACAATACAAACAAAAAGAATCACACTTTTATTAAGAGGCAATAATGATACTGAAAAATAAAAACCCTCAGTCCTTCCATCTACACCCAACTTGCAAACGGTTGGCTACCAGTCACCCAGGAACTTCAAACCTTCACATAAGGAAAGACAAACATTCACAATGGTTAGCTTGATTAATAAAGCATAAAACACAAACAGGGAAGTACATTTTGGCCCCCTTTAGACACCCTCTAGGGTGTCACTCCTCCAAGTCTGGTAGGTCATATCCTTCATTCCTTAGGTCGGAGTCCGGGATTGGGCCGTATCTCACCATCTGTTTGGAAACCACCTTCTCCATCTCCTTTTCTCACCAACCCTCAGACACAGGGAATAAGACAACATCCACAAAGAACAAGTATACCCATAGAAGCTATAACTTCACCCAGAATAGTTACAACAATAGTTTTCCATTTACCAAATATGTTATCAAACCAACCGTTTATGGAGCTATCAATACCAGAGTTCTCAACCAGTTCGTTCGCCAGCGTGGTCACTCCCTGAAGCGCTTTGGTCACGGACCCGTCCGGTGCTGTGTTGTTGGAGATGAAAGTACAGCACAGAGATCCAAACAGAACACAAAGCCCGTCCCGCTCAGCCAAAAGCATATCTAAAGCTATTCTATTCTGCCATGTCATTAAGCTAGTTGCCGCTGTCTGCTCAGCTAATCCCTTTATTGCATCACGAGTGTGGTTTTATAAATCTTTTGCTGGTTATATTAAATATAATTTATCCAATCTACATTTTTATTAATTGTTGACCACCAGAAAATACTTGATTCAAACCCAGCTGCGATCTGATTCCTAGCTTTGAATTGTTCTGGAACCCCTCGAGGTACTCCTATCCCATCAATATATATATATCCTTCCATCAAAGGATCCCGGGAGGAGGTCCTACTTTCTATGTGACAACTCACCAGTCTCTGACACGTTTGATTGTTTGCGTATGTAGGTGAGTTCACAATCAGTTATCACCACACAACCATCAGATGTCAGCACGGGCCTGGTTTTGGTTCCTAAAATCCTCTGGCTGCAACAAAGAGGAGAGATTAGTCATGGTCTCTTTAGTTGTGATATTCTCTGCTAAGATGCCCTACCCTGTATCCTATCTTATTAGTCCTAGAAAAACAATAAGAATCCCCTGTGACTTCAAACGTAGGCAACCTAGGTCGGAATGACTTTGTTATCGGGGGATACAGATAGTTCAAGTTACTACAAGACTCTTTCACCACATTCCCAGGTGGCTTGCATGGAGGATAAACCTGACAGAGAGTTAAAGCCTGTCAAGGGGAACGGAGTAGTTGTTAACCTTGGTTTGGCTGTCCTACAGGCATAACAGTCCTCTTTAGACCGTATACTGAATCCATTCCAACCACAGGTTAAAATCTATTTACTCCGTCTCCATCTGTACTACTTCCTTCAGGTCTATAGTTTGCACTGTCTCACTACCTCCCTCAGAGAGGTTTACTCTATAGGGTGCCCCAGTTGAAGAGGATATCTCACTTGTCAGGTCTGTAATCTGTTTTAGCATAATTCAGACTTTCAGACAGTACCTACCCTTATATGGGTCGCACTGCCATTTCTGATAATTCCCTACTTTCACAATACTACACCTGTCCCTAAACTGTGTATGGAGATTGACATATCCCCCCCCCCCCCCCGCTTGGTATAAGCAACTACATAGTCCCAGGATGTACATGGTGACATACATATGGTGATGTCCTTCCCTAAAGTCCCTAGTACTTCCCCTTTCCCTACGTCTAGCTGTCTCCTATGCCTTATCAACTTGTGTTAGGTTAACTACTACTTCTGGCTGATCAGGAGGGTCTGTGTGTGTTAGGAATATGGCCCCCACAATCAGACAGCTACCTACCGTCGGGAGACCTGTGAATCCCCACCCTCGCCCTGAGAACATGTCAGACGCCAGAGGCCAACCCATTGCTTCACCTTCTATCGAACTCACACAGGGATGATCAGACAGGGTAAGGGAATCTTCGTTAAGGAGCCAACCCCCGAGCCCTAGTGGTGATCGGTTCTTTCTCCTAACTCTGTGTTTGTTCGTCAGGTGTAGCTGGGTTTACCTTTTTGCAGTGAGTGACATGCACCCAGATGGATCTCTCAGCTATTCTGCTGGCAAAGGCAGTACTTGGTAGGGCCCTTCCCGCCAGGCCTGCTTCAGTCTCCTGGTTAGATAGAGTGGGTCACCTTCTCCTTTAGTTCACCTGTGGGGCACAAAACCTCTGACATACAGGTGTGGTTAATAAATTATCTTCACACATACATGTTCAGCTCTCAATTTCTAATCTTTTTTTTTTTTTTAAGTATTTTGTCCTCTCCTTCATATATAGTTATTATTTAATCCTACCTATCACCCTTGACCTGCTGAAAACCCCCCAAAATTGAAACAACAAGGCTTTATAAACATCATACTAGGTGTGTTGTTTTTTGTTTGAAAAACCCAATTTGAAAAATAACAACCACAAATAGCCAGGCCTCACTTAATTTGGTAGCTCACTTTTATGACCTAAATACTGCCTAACTTCACTACTGCTCCCCTAGCCCTGGGCAACATTCCAACGAGATGAGCTAATCTCTTTCTCCTGGTTATAATCTAAAAATGGGAGTACACACAAAACATGATACAGATATCCCCAGTCTTAACCCATCACTAATTGTTTGTATCAATCTAATTCCTCATAACTAATCCATAAAACCACTCAAAATTCCTAGAGTATACAATTATTATTTAATTGATTACCCTAACTCTGCTACATGTGATCTCATCTCAAATGATCCATTATCAATTATTTGTTCAACCCCCTAGGAAAATCTGTCTCCCCTTGCTCCTTCGGGGAAATCGCATGGGGACCTTATAACATATTTTCATAGACCTTTCTAGAATACTTCTATTTAAGCTATCTAATTCAACCTTTCACATTTCTCAATCCACATAGTAATCTAGGTATATAGCCCCACTGCGAAAGCTTTACTCACTGTCCCTACCTGTTTTCGAACCAGGAACCCTTTACATACATCGCCAGGCACTCCACACCATCTGCGATGCTCTCAAAGTAACTACTCCCAGTTCATAGAGCAAGTGACGTCACCAAATGAAAATCGCAGTAGCTTTCACCTCAGCAAAAAACTCTCTCTCCCTTCACCCATTCCCTATTGAATAAGTTAGTTTTTCTATTTAACCCCAAAACACGCTACAAATAGTCCATTCAACATTACCAAACTAAATACTCAGTAGCATCCGGTCACCACCCACACCAGCCGTTGACTTCGCCTCATGCCACCGAAATGCCAAATAAACCATAATAGTTCAATGGAGCCCCCTATTGGTTCTCCACTATTGATACAGTACTTCCATAACCACATTAGTTATGGTCCGATTACCCATTAAACCTTATCACATGATCAAACAACGCCACAACCTTAAACTCATATGGGGCGGCAGGCAGCTTAGTGATCAATAGCGCCGCGCCAACAACCGAGAGGTCGCCGGTTCCAATCCCCGAGCCGACCAGGCGAAAAATCTGCCGATGTGCCCTCGAGCAAGGCACTCAACCCCAATCGCTCCTGCAAGTCGCTCTGGACAAGAGCGTCTGCCAAATCACCAAAAATGCAAATGTAAATATTCTCTACTTTCTCACCCATGACGTACGTCTACGTTCGGGTGAGCAAGTTTAGAACATCCCTCGTCAGAAACCCACATGCACCTCTCAAATAATCACCCCGTGGTGTTCCCAGCCAACTCCCAGTCTTTCCTGGCTCCAAAAGCCACACTTTCGCTCTCTCCAGCCCCTCCCCTCTCAACTCTCTCTTCCCTCTCCAGCGGGAGTAGGCTTTGAGGAGCTATTTCTCGTTTTAGTGTTTCCAATATTCTGTCGTTATTTAAGGTACTTTAGTCTATTTATTTAAATCAAATCATTCCCACCTAATTAGTTAAAGTTGGTGCACGTTTATATTTCAACGATAAACCGAATTATTTCAGTCTAATTGTTTAACCAGTATTTTGCAGGGTCAAACATCAAACGTTACATCAAATAATCAACAAAAAAGCCTCAACCCAAGCACCTAAAACCAGTATTATGCTATGTCTAACACCAAACGCCACAGTTCAATCATATCAGCTCAAACGTTTCAGTTCAGTCACACAATTCATCACTTTAGCTTTATGTTCCTAATTGTTATTAACGGGTTATATGGTTTAACATTTACATTTTACATTTTAGTCATTTAGCAGACGCTCTTATCCAGAGCGACTTACAGGAGCAATTAGGGTTAAGTGCCTTGCTCAAGGGCACATTTACGTCATTTAGCAGACGCTCTTATCCAGAGCGACTTACAAATTGGTGCATTCACCCTATAGCCAGTGGGATAACCACTTTCCAATATTTTTTTTGTCTTTTTTTGTCTTTCTTTTTTTTCTTTTTTTTAATAATTTTTTTTTTTGGGGGGGGGGTAGAAGGATTACTTTATCCTATCCCAGGTATTCCTTAAAGAGGTGGGGTTTCAAATGTCTCCGGAAGGTGGTGAGTGACTCCGCTGTCCTGGCGTCGTGAGGGAGCTTGTTCCACCATTGGGGTGCCAGAGCAGCGAACAGTTTTGACTGGGCTGAGCGGGAACTATGCTTCCGCAGAGGAAGGGGAGCCAGCAGGCCAGAGGTGGATGAACGCAATGCCCTCGTTTGGGTGTAGGGACTGATCAGAACCTGAAGGTACAGAGGTGCCGTTCCCCTCACTGCTCCATAGGCAAGCACCATGGTCTTAAGCAACCACAAACCCAACAGTTATCCCCAAATTATACAGTTTGGACAGGCACAGACGTCTTTGATTCCCAATTAGTTTTCTATCAAGGTATACTGGTTTATCATTCACACTCTCATGCATACGTCACCCCGTCTTAAAGAATTGTAAGTGTCTCCTTTGAACCTAGTCATATCTAGTCTGAACTGATATGTGCCATAGCGTCGTACTGCCTATCTATTTAAAGTACCTCCTATGGGTGTCTTTTGTTAACGTTTGCACAATGTAAACTTTATTTCCTAATTGTAATTCTCATTATTTACTGTTTTAAAATATTGTTTGTATTCTCAGCCAAAATGGTACACAGTTATTACACAGTTAAACGTAGTATACAGTTATCACACAGCAAAAATAGTACACAGTTATCACACTCACTCACAATACACAGTCATAATCCTATCACACAGTAATAAATGACACACTTACACTCGACACACAATCGTAATTCTTTGTCACACAACTAAAGTTTCTTAGCACACACAGATAACAAAGGTATACAATGGGGCACACAGCCTCCTCTACTATTGGGCACACAGCCTCCTCTACTATGGGGCACACAGCCACCTCTACTATGGGGCACACAGCCACCTCTACTATGGGGCACACAGCCACCTCTACTATGGGGCACACAGCCACCTCTACTATGGGGCACACAGCCACCTCTACTATGGGGCACACAGCCACCTCTACTATGGGGCACACAGCCACCTCTACTATGGGGCACACAGCCACCTCTACTATTCCATGGGTTTAACCATCAGAATTATCAAACATTTGCATAGTATATTATGAAATCGAAATAGTATACTGTAATCGTTATTTATAGTACAATAGGGTTCACTTACATCAAACAGGTGTTTCACAAAATTAATTTGGATAAAGCCAATATGCAGAACTTTAGTTATATAAACAATAGGTGTCTGCTTACCTGTGTTTTTAGAAGCCCGGGCACTTTGTGAAACACACAGTTCGACGACAGCGATGTCCAATAGGCTGGATGAATCCCAGCGAAGTTCCGCTACCAGATCACAGTCGGAGGTCACCAATTGTTAGAAATTGCGTAATTCAAATCTGGTATTGGAATAAGAGAAAACATAATCAAGAGATATTCAATCCAAGCTAAATTTATTATATGCAAAATGTATGTATGATAAGTATGATGGTTCGTATACGGGCTCACTGAAATACCACGCAGGGCAGACAGAGAACTAAACCATTGTTTACAGGTTCTTTCTCAAATACTCTGACAGAGAGTTCCCACCTCTTCTGTTGGCCAATCAGAGTAAAGGACTGAGTGTGGTTTAGACTTTACTCAGCCAATCCGTTGGCGCACGGGTTAGTCCCAACCCCTTGGCGCTCCACCCCTTGGCGCTCCACCGTTCCCAGGCATAAGTTGCTATCATAATAACCTGTAGAGTCAGCACCCAAAAGACACCCTTCCAATCTGTACTCTATGTACCTACGTTCAAGGACGGTTTCACAGACAACAAAGAGAGAGTGTTCGTATCTGTAAGAAATACAAGTCTTATCTGTCCTACCCCCTAACGTTCCTTACATGAATCACAGCCTGTTATGTGAAACAATTTATATCAGTATAGTACAAACCTATGCTTATCATTAATGCATTCCTTCTAAGTTATTCATCACATACAGATCCAATTATGAGAAAAATAGAACCCAACACCAGCCTACAAACAAATTGGCTTATTGAAAGACGAAATGAATGAACCCTTTGAG
The DNA here is from genome assembly GCF_964263955.1 of Coregonus lavaretus. Classification (NCBI taxonomy): domain Eukaryota; kingdom Metazoa; phylum Chordata; class Actinopteri; order Salmoniformes; family Salmonidae; genus Coregonus; species Coregonus lavaretus. The sequence continues at coordinate 27,494,004 of NC_140018.1, forward strand.
CAACCCTTTTTGGTTCCAGGTAGAATCATTTTGGTTGCAGGTAGAACTCTTTTGGTTCCATGTGGAACCCTTTCAACAGAGAGTTATACCCGGAACCAAAGAGGGTTCTACCTGGAACCAAAAAAAGGGTTATCCTATGGGGACAGCCGAACCGAAGAACCCTTTTGGAACAATTTTTTCTAAGAGTGTACAGAAGAGATTACAAGGATGGAAATTCTGCTGAAAAACATGTTGGCAGTTTTCTTAACATCAGGCACGTGCACAGAAATAGGTCTACCTGTGCCTGAGCACATTGCCCTCCCACTCGCCAAGTGTCTTTTTGTGTGGTATAATATACTTGGTCGTAAAGTTCGCCACCCCCACCCCGTCCGTCGGTTGCACCCTACTTTTTATAGTCTATGGTTGCACATGTTGGTCTGCCCTGGAGCTCGTGCACGATAGGTTGCGCCTGTTTCGCGGTCTGCCCACAGAGATAGCGTGCACCCGGTATCAAACATGCTTGTTTTTAGATGCGTGAGTGTGTGTAGGAAAAAAACTACCTATTTTAAATATCAACAGTACTGCAGCTATCATTTGATTAACACTTGATTTACACCATTTTGCAGACGCTCTTATCCAGAGCGACTTACAGTTAGTGAGTGCATCATTTTTTTTCATACTGGCCCCCCGTGGGAATCGAACCCACAACCCTGGCGTTGCAAGCGCCATGCTCTACCAACTGAGCTACACGGGGCCTCTTCATCACTATTCTGTATGTCTGGTTGGCTGATACGCGCAGCAGAGAGAGGCAGAAAGACAGATGAGCAGCAGAGAGAGGCAAGAAACTGGATTCTTCCGCTGCTCTATTGGTGCTTTCATACGGAAGTCCAGAGAGGTCATATTAATAAAACATATATATTTGGAGATCACAACTTAATTATCTCATGATCACTACATAACAAAAGTCTTACATGTGAAACAGCCCACAAGGCAGAATCGTGATTTATGCCTGCCAAGACTAGAGCTCACCCACTCTGGGTTATATGCATCAGTCTATAAAGCGTTGACAGCTGATCTGCCTGCAATGAGGTTTACCTATGAAACAGCACACAAGGCAGCATCCTTATTTCTGAGCCTCTGAGGCTGAAATTGAATCTGATCAGCCTGACTGGAATGGAGCTCACCCACTGTACATTTTAATAGTATCCACAAAACATGAAGTGTCCCTTATAATTATACACATATCAGTTATGCAGCATAGATAACAAGCTAGCTTACTAGACTGCCTAGCTAACTAGCTAGCTCACAACACTAGGCAAATTAACTGCGTTATTCCTTGCATGCGATTGGCTGTGGTCTTGGGGGCGGCCTGTCAGGCATGTTCAGGACCCTACGAACGCATTGCGATCAATGCAGCCACAGGTGATGAGTGGGTTATCGTGCATCTGAACAAATGAATGGCTGATGCGTGGTACTTTTGATTATCTTGTGATCTCGACAAACAACTTTTGTTATGTAGTGTTGAGATAAATAAGTCGTGATCTTGACATAACAAGGTATTTTTTATTCATATGTCCTCTCTGGACTTCCGTACTTTCAAGACAACTGGGAACTCGGAAAACAAAGCTAGGTCAAATCATGACATCAGTGATTTTCAGGTCGGAAAGTCGGAGCTCTAGAAAAATGCCAGAGTTTGCGACTTGGAATTTCGAGTTGGATGACCGTTCAAAACTACTTTTCCCAGTCGGAGCTCATTTTTTCACGAGTTCCCAGTTGTCTTGAAAGCACCAATACTTCAGTCTGAGACTGCCATCATAGAGATCGCACAATTGGCCCAGCGTCGTCCAGGGTAGGGTAGGGAATGGCCGGCAGGGATGTAGCTCAGTTGGTAGAGCATGGCGTTTGCAACGCCAGGGTTGTGGGTTCGATTCCCACGGGGGGCCAGTATGAAATAAATATAAAATAAAATGTATGCACTTACTAACTGTAAGTCGCTCTGGATAAGAGCGTCTGCTAAATGACTCGAATGTAAATGTAAACTCCAGCAACTGCGGAAAGAATCTGGATGTGCTTATGTTCTTCAGATTTCGTATATGTTTTATGAGATACCATAACATTGAACCCCAACATTGCAGAAGCAAATGAGCTGTCAACCCCAAAACCAAGTGTCAAGGTTATTACAAACTTTATATTCCTTGTGTCTTTTAATGTAATCGCAGGCATGACATGTGTGTTCAGCCCAGAAATGGGACCTCTTGACATTGAAATGTCTGCGCCAGTCAAAATACCGCAGATACATTTCTTCATTTGTATGCAACAGTGTGAGATGGTTAGCCAGCTCTTTGGGAGAGAGGAAATCATCCACATGTATAAAGGCATCTCCAGGCACAAAGTTCTCATAGTTCTGCCTAGGTGGCCCAAGAGCAATTGGCACAGATCCAGCAGCTAGTGGGTTGTACAGCTTTTCAGTGATGTAATCTTTGTGAATTGAGTTCTCAAACGAAAGATAGAATTTACAACTGGATATTGTGTCCAGGAAGTCTTGATCATTGATGTGTTCTCCAAAGGCTTTTCCATAGGTGTGTATCTCTATGTGTTTATGCAATTCATTGTAGTACCACGCTCTGGCATGGTCAGGGTTCCAGTTGCTCACAATCCAGCAGACCAATTTAGTTTTATTTGGCAATACGAAAGCTTCCCCCTCCTCTTGGCTGAATACAACTGACCCATACGGCACTTCAATATCTGCATCTTGCCTATAATTCAAAGTCAAATTGAAAATATTTCCAAGACCTGGGTTTTTATACGTGTGTGACGGGGACTCTAGATTCATCCACACCCACTTTTGGAAAGGTGGGCGCTGCAATGGTGGTAGATTTGATAAATCACTTTTTATGTCTCTATGGTGAATGATGACCCCACTTGACTTATTGTATAGGTCTCGGTCAGCTGTTAAAAAACAGCCTTCAATATTGAACAGGGGGCTGCATGTGTCCAGATCATAGGACTGGCCAAAAGGCCACAGCCATAATAGAACAATGGTCTTATTATTAACCTCATTTGCTTCCAGATGTTCTTTCTTCTGAATTGGTAGTGTTGATGATGCAAGCCAATTACTTGGCCATTTAAAATACATGAGGAAAACAGTCACAAAACAGCCTATTGCAATGATTGCAGTCACAAGTCGGCGCATTAAGCGGTTAAAAGTTGCCATCGCCATTTTTGTCCTGTAAAAAAATTAAAAATGTCATTAGTTTGATTCAAAACAATGTTGATGACACTGGTTCAATAATGAAACAAACAATGCAGTAATGTACTGGTTTGGTTCAGTGCATATATTTTCTCAGGTGATATGGATTGTGTATCTTATAGCCTTTTATATCACAAAAACCTGACACTATCTAGTCACAGATGTCCAACATAGAAACAGGTCTACATATTTTAGCTTACTTATGCAAGATCACAATCAATGCATAGGCTAAGATTATGAAATAAGTAGCCTAGAGGTTGATGAATAATGACCTATAACAACTCATTTCATACATGACTAACAAATGGGAACATGGGATAGCTAGAGAAACTCAGAGGATAATCTAATCAATAGGCTGCTGATTCATTATACTACTGCTGCTTGTAGCCTACGTTTTAAGTCAATTCCACCTACATGCAGACGTTTAGTTTTACTTTAGAAAATAGCCTAAACATGGCCAATAGCAATATTAACATCATAGGACCTGCCCTTACCTGGCACAAACCTAAATCAGGTATACTTTCAAAATATCAATGAACAGTGCTAATAGGCTACAATGCGATTGCTCAATTAACATAAATGACCAACAATTAACACATTAAACAATATAAAGGCAATTAGCATAAACATGGTCGTTTCTAATAATAATGAAAATAGGTGCTACCTACCCTCGAAACTTGAGAAAGCAAATAACCAGAGACGCGAAACCTGTGAGCCTTGAATTTGAGCCACGCCCAAGAGTCATATCGCAGCGGAGGTGAGCAGAGCAGGGCCAGGTTGTCGAAACAGACAAACATTTCTAAATAAATGACATGATTAGGCTACCGGACTCTGGCGTCTGATCATAATAATGTTTTAAGGGATTAGAAATCACATAGTTATAGGTCAACATCATGAGTAATCGACAATTGTGTGCAGAAAATTAAGCCTAGGCCTTTTGTGTGGGGAGAAAAGGGATCGAATGTCCAGCACAGGCCTATTATTAGCCTTCTTAATTTATTTACATTAATACATTTATCAACTGAAGTGAATTCGCTTTTAATTTGGGTATCTATCTGGTTCCTCCAGGTCAGGAAAAACAACCTGTTGACTGGCATGGCTCATGTAGGCCCTATATAACCCACAGTGGTGGTGAGCAGATAGAAAGTTGGCAATTATCCCATTTAATACAATAAAAAGACAAACATCTCTAAATGACTATATGATTACCAGACCCTGGCGTTTGTTCAGTTACATTAACTAAAGCATAGGCCTAATGTTTCAAGCGATTACTGATAGCATAGTCATAGGTTAACAAGAGTAGCCTAGGCCTAAAACTAACAATTAGTCAGTTTGTGTGTGGAGAAATTGAGGGAAATTACCAACATGACTTCACAGGCATAAATAAGATCACCAATAGAGTACCACAGTATGAATCATAATACCCATAAAACCTAGCGGTCAAACAGGGAAATGGTTTTGGGTATAGTGGAATCGGTGAGGGTAACCAGAAGTGGTCTAGTGATAATTGTTTGTGTTTCCGTTGGTCAGAGGGAGAAGGCGCTCAGAGTTAAACAAATGGGGGAAAGAATTGTGAATTGTTTCGCTCTCAAGAAAAGGGCGCCATTGAAAGGAGTGATTACTGGGGTAGCAGTAAATGTAAAAGTTGACCAACTGAAGGGGAAGATTCCTGGTGTTTGTGATGCTCGTCGTTTGGTGCGACGCAAACAGGGTGGCGAGAGTTGGGAAACAGAAGTGTCATGTCTGTTATTTTGAGTTTTGAAGTTGAGTCTTTGCCTGACAAAGTGAAGTTAGGATATATAAGTTATCCTGTACGAGCTTATGTGCCGAATACATTACGATGTTAC